>NC_090940.1:398001451-398601451 GCF_040938575.1 Ambystoma mexicanum | reverse complement strand
CAGAATCCTTACAATCTATCGCTGATATTAAGAAGAATTGACTTTGCAAACAGTGTCTACCCAGAAGCGGTCAAAGTGGGTGGGAGCGGTGCTCTTCTACTTTTTTTTATTCTACATTTTTAATTAAGTTTTACTGTTCCTCTACTTATATTCTAAAAAGAAACCATTCCGGAATGGTTTAGTTTTAAAATAATAGTGTGGGAAGCAGTTGAAACTTGCACTTCTGCGCCTTGCACTGAACGTTCCCTCAAACAACAGGCACATTTGTTCGGGGTTTGTATTGTGTGTAGGGAGGGGACATAGAGATGGGGTTTGTGGGGAGCGGTGCAGGGAACATAGTTCTACTACTTCTTTTCACTGCTACCTTAGAATGCCGGAAAGACGCACCAAAAACCTCAACGTGTCCACATCACTACAGTTAGGATTCTCCCGAGATTAAACAGAAGAGACCACATCACTCCAGCTCTGAGAAGCCTACCTTGGTTACCAGTAAAAAAACACATTAGATTCAAGGCCCTCTGCACTGCCCATAAATCGCTGCACAGACAAGAAGCCCAATTCCTCTAGGCCAAGATCAGCTGCCACCAATCAAAAAGAGATGTAATCAGGGTTGGCCTGGCCTATAGGGCAATAGGCCGATGGCCGAACCAAAAATGCAAAATGCTGGTGTGTTTTTGGTCAAAGTGGGCCACTTTTTTTGCCAATGTGCGCCAGTTTGTTAAGTTGCTTCACTATACGGCTAATAGTTTTGACCAGTGTTGCTGAATACTTTCTTTAAAATGCACATTTTACATCATATTTTATCAGAAAACTCCCCCTTGGGTACTGTTCAAACAGTGCCACAGAAGGAATGAATAGCCATTTGCAAATCTGGGCCACTTTTTAATTGACACCCGAGGCAATTTTATGGACCTGCACGAACTTAGACCTAAGAACATGCAACGACCTACAAATAGTGACAAAACAATATGAAAAGAGGAAATTCAGAGAGACTGTATTCTCACGTTTAATTGTGAACCTGCGGAACACAATGCCCAAGGACATAAGAACCACAGAAGACCATCTCACCTTCAGGAAACTGGAAGGGAAATTTTTCAACTAGCCATCCGGAGTCACTGAGCTGACCTCTGGTTAAAGGTGACAGGATAGGAGCATGTGTTAGCTCCTAGAAAATTACAGCAAGTGCACTCCAAGCAAAAGTTTAATTGATGGATGACATCGCAGACAGGGCTGGATTATGATATGTTTTCTTTAGGGAGTCATAAGTAAGGAGGAGGGAAGCAGAAGTGGACTTCAAAAGTCTGTGAAGGAGGAGCCTGGGTCTTTTTGGTCGGGCTGGGGGTTGACAGAGAGTAGAGAAAATAGAAAAAGGTTCTGGGATCCGAGGCCTTGCTGAGTGACTGCCTGTGCACTGAAAGACTGCAGTGTCGAGGAGCGGTCGGGCATTTCTTGGCAGAGTCCTGACTACAGTGAGGGGAGAGACGGCCTGCAGTCTGCCGTGCATTATCACTTGGTAAGCATAAACTGACAAATGTGAGATGTATACACGTATTTTAGATAATCTTACACTCAGTAGTAAAAAGTCAAATTAGGCATCTGGAGAGCAAATGCATTTTCCGATGCAAAGCTCGCTGCTTGCAAAAAAATAATGGAGTTACCGCATTCTCAAAGCTGTAAGTGCAACCGGTATATTTCAAGGTTGATATCAAATAAACGTGTGTGCTCTGCAAGGTTTAGAAAATTAGAGGCCTGCTTTGCTGCTTGTGGAGGAGAGCCTTTTGCTTGGGGTGAGAGAAGACAGGAAACGGTTCTGAAATTGCTATTGACATAAATGCACTGCATCATTGTTGACAGATTGTTAAACTGTAGAAGCAGATAAACTGGAATATGTTTCTTTCTTCTCAGTTTGTGTTCAATGTTACATGTGCCCAATGATCGCGCATCATGTTTATTTCTGTGTTTTTATTATGATCTGCAGACAATCTATAAAGTGTATTACAGAATAACGAAAAGCTGTGCATGGCTGGTTATCATGTGGTTTGCTTATTTTTGTAATATGTAGAGGATAGAATTTGGTAAAACTATAACCACAAATTCATGATAAGATTTAGAGTGACCTGCACAGTATGAAGTCCGGTGATGACCTTAGACAGAGCCCAAATAAAAGGATACATTTTGTAATGAGCTGATCTCCACGCTAGAAATCAGAGAAACACATAAAATAGCTTGTGAAAATGTAGAGGCATAGAGCTAAAATTATCCACCATATTTTTGGCGTCCCTGGGTGGGCTTGATTTAGTTTAAGGTACAACTGCTAGGCATGGACCTACATGGTATGGACATATTGTGTTGTGTTAGTTGCACTTAGAACTCCTTTCATTTTATTTTCCTCTGTTCAAATTTAATTGTGTGGGAAAGTGGTAGTGATTGTGCTGGGTGCACTTTGAGTTTCCTTTTACTGCCTGGGTGGCATTGTGTGATCATTAGTGTGGAAATATGGCAGAAGATGAAGTGGGAGTTGCTGACCTTTGCAATGTTACAGGGGCTAAACTGTTCATTTTGGCGACATGGTCATCTGAGAAATTACAAGGTTGTCAGGAGAGAATTAACTCTGAAGTTGATACAGAAGGCTTCAGTGAGATGTTGGTTGAAGGGAGTATATTACAAACGTGACTTGCCTGGATTTTTCAGGCAGATGATCGTAAACAGCAGATTGAATGTCTTATTCAGTTAAGTGCTAAACTACGGAAAAGTGGTGCTTTGAAACAGTTTTTCTAATTGTATAAACGCCTAACAAGCGACCAATAAATAAATAAATAAATAAAAGACTTATTGTATAATTACAGTGTGACTTGGCAGCAATGTGTGAGCAAATGTTGCAATTGGAAGAGAAATTGAAACAGGGTGAGCACTGCCTGCACGATTGGCGAAGAAAGAGTAACAGATTTCGGAGAGTGAGGTAGAGATTGTGCATTTCAAAACTGTTTGGGATGGTGTTTGAAAAGATAGGGGTCTAGCACTTGCTGAGGTTCAGGCCCTCAGAAGCAGTGGTACGCTATCATCAAAAGACTTATAGGCAATGGAGAATGAGATTTTTAGGTTTATGGATGAGAATGAGATAAGGATGGAAACAGTTGATCATTGTAAAATGCAAATTGCAGAATTCCATGGGGAAATCAATCAGTTAAAGAGAGAATGCTGCTCTTCATGGTCCAACTCAGGATCTCCAAGCGCAGTGCAGGGAGATAAGATGGCACAATACAAGTGTCAGGTGTGGTAGGAGTACAGAGCTGTTTCTGTCCTGTGGGCAGCAGGGGGTTTCCCTCGTTGAGGCTGAATGGAATCACAGTCTGGTGAGTGGGCCACTGTTGCTTACCTGGCAGGAGCCGGCCACTCTCCAGTGCTCAAGGCTGAGTCTGACAACCCAGGGCAGAATGAAGGGGGTCAAAGTGAACCATTGTGCATTACATCATGCAATATACTAAAGATAATGAAATCTACGAAGACTTTATTAATCAAACCATTCAAAAAGGATTCAGGTATTTCAATCGATAATCACCTAGAGAGTGTAACTGACATTTTTCAGACACTTGAGATTCCTAGGGTCCAATACGGTAGATATTTTCATCTTATAATGGACTCTACTAGATTTATTTAAGGTTTAAATGAACCAAAAAAGTATCATGGGAAGACTTTGAAAGAGAGATTAGGAGATAATTCTCACCATATCATTCTATCCAACATAATACATAATTGTGCAGCAGACTCTGCCTCTGATGACACAGAATTAGAAACACATCTAAGCGAATTTGAACAATCTCCACACAAAGCATTCAATAAAGAGTCATGTAGGGATCTTCCAGCTGTGTATGCAGATGGATCTTCATGCCACGTGTGGAGGTAATTCTGAAAAGGAATTGGTGGCAGGAATAGGGAATTTGTAGGTCAATTGTAATGGCATCCCAAGAGAAAGTATGAAGTTAGGTTCCAAAAGAAGTCAAGTTGCAGAGTTGGCTGCAATCTATAAAGCAATGTCCACAGCAGTAGAACAAATTCAAAGAAAAAGTTTTGGTTACTGATTCTGATTATGCCTAAAATAGTTTTGTGGAATATTTACCTGGGTGGAAATTGAGAGAAATGGTCACATATAACAAGAGGCCACTCAAACATGGTAAAATGATTCAGGCCATTGATGAACTGGTTTCAGAGAATGAAATTATTATTCAGTGGTGTAAAATACGAGGTCATCTGAAAACACCAGGGGAAGATAAATAGGGGAATGACAAGGCTGATCAGTTAGCCAGGATTGTGGCAGTAATGGGGGAGTTATTTCCTATTGAGCACCTTATTGGTGACATCCAAGTAAATGTAATAACCCGCTCCAAATCTCAGGAAACAGTTTATCAATCAGCCTGTAGCACAGTGGAGTTATGATACCCTAGATGAGGATTTGATCAAGGCATGAAAAGAAGATGCCATTTTAGGTCTACTAAATAACCATTTATTAGATGCAGAGCAAAATCCTTTGACCGGACAGGACTGTGAAGGGAGAGAAGAGTTGATGGTGCTGCTAAAGAACAGAAAGAGGATTGGATAACAGGATGGGCCGAGGATTTGGGAATCCATGTCAGGCCAAATCCAGTGGGTGGTACCTTTGTCATGTCAGGGATTGATGATACCATAACTGTGTGTCACAGAAAATATTAGACATTTTAAAAGAATATGCTTATTGGCCACACATGTCCCAAGATGTAGGGCTGTATACTAGAGGATGTTTGGTTTGTGGATAGTTTCAAACTACTTCCCCAATGCATAGGGCGTCATTAATGAAAAGAGGTCTGACACTTCCATGGTCAAATCTGCAAATCGACTTCATTGGTGCTGTCCAAAGATCAGCACGGGGAAACAGATATATGCTGACAGTTACTTGTTTAATGTCCAAATGGTTGGAGTGCATCACAGCACCCGATTGCTGTGTGCAAACAGCAGCCACATTGCTGGTGAATCATATTTTCTCCAGGTTTGATTTGCCTCAAATAATAAAATCAGACCTGGTTGTCATTTTACTAGTGCACTGATCACAAAGTTGTGGCAAATTCTGGTAGTAAAACGGAAACTTCACATTTATTATCAGCCTTCTTCTTCTGGAGGTGTGGAACGTTGGAATAGATCAATCAGTGATATTTTGAAAAAGTTTGTAGCTGAAGCAGGATCCTGTTGGGATATGCAAATCCCTCTGGTGCTAATGGCTATTATATCAAGACCGTCAAAATCCACAAACCTAAGTCCACACAAAATCATGACAGGCAGAAAAGTGGTTTGGCACAAATGAATGTTTGTACCGGACCAATGAACAGGTTCTGGTCAATGCAGCCACAATTTGTGAATATGTGGAAGAACTGAGAAAGCATTTGCGTCATGCATTCGCATTTGCGCAGCGGAATCTGGAAAGAGCGGCTGACAGTGCAAAATCATATTATGATAAACAGACATCTGTGAGAGTGTATGAAGTAGGTGATAACATTTTCAAATTTGATTTTACAAATGGTAAGCACACGAATAGCCAATGTCTAGCATCCTGGCGCAGCCCATACAAAATTGTGTACAAGGTTTCAACTGTGGTCTGCAGAATTGTAGTAAAGGAAGGAGATTTGGCTGTGGAACAATTTGTCAATGTTAACCAAATCAAGCCATTTCACCCGAAACATGGGGTGAAAAGGCTAGAACTTCCTAAAGAAACCAGTAGGGGATGAAAGGTATAGCTATCACATTAATATCAAAATGTAAAAGCAATATGTGGCATTTACTTTGGAGGGACTCGCCGTAACAGATAAGTCGATGCATGGTAGCAGGTGAGTAGATGTGAATGGAATTCTTAATTTAAGTGGCAAGATGGGGGGATAAAACAGGTTTGTTTGCATGAAAATAGGAATGCAAGGTGTGTACATAAAGGACAAAAACAAACGTATAAGAAGGATTAGACTACCAAGCTGATAGATGCTCCAAATTAATGATTAATTCACATAGTCATTCTAAATGGTTGCAAAGGAAAATAATATTTCATGCAATATATTTCTATGTTTAACTCACATGTTTGTTTCCAGATAGTTGTAAAATAAAATGTTATTGTTGTATATTTATATGTTTAACCCACATATTTATTTCTAGGTAATTACAAAAATTTAAAAAATGGTACAAATGTAGGTGGAAATGTATATATCCTATGTCGCTTAAGCCGCATCATTTTCTTCCAGGTAAACTACAACAGCAAACAAGAGGAAAATTAATGTATTTTCTTTGCTGGATACTTAACCTGTCCGTTTCATTAATTTTGAAGTTGCTGTAGCTAAGATCGCTGCGTGAAAGATACAGCACTGCGACTTTAAGAGACATTATAAAAAACATTTCTGGGTGCGGACTTCAGCCGTGGAGTTCGTTGGCGAGTTCAGCGGCACGGCAGACTGATAACTGGTGAGGTGGCTTTACTCTCCTGTGTACTTTGCTGGAGCTGAGATTGCTGTGTGAAAGATACAGCACTGTGACTTTAAGAAATATTATACAAACCATTTCCGTGCGCAGATCGCCGGTGCAGAGTTTGGTGGTGAATTCAGTCGCATGGCAGACTGATAAAAGCTGAGGCAGCCTTACCCTCCTTGTACTTTGCTGGAGCTGAGATCGTTGCATGAAAGAGACAGCATTGCGACTTTAAGAAACATTATGAAAACCCTTTCGGGGGGCTGAATTTCGGTCGCGGGATCAGTCGCACGGCAGTCAGCGGAAAGGAGGATGGAAGGAATTTGCCAGATGGATGAAGCAAGGACCCACCATAGCACAAGATCTAGATCAGTGGGGCGCTTGCTACTCCACAAACCCTGGCCTTGTCCTCGTCGGAGTCAGCTAGAGTGCCTTCTGTACCAAGAACCATCGGTATGCATAACTCGAAAGCCGTCTCTCCCAGCCCTCTGTGTTCGCTCAATTTTGGCTCTAAGGTCAGAAGTCTGTCTCTATGTATTGAACCACAGTTACCAGACCTCCCCATCCCCTCATTCCCCCAATACTTTAGGAACTAATTCTGTTATGAAAGCTGAAGCTTCCGAAAACCCAGTTATGGTAACTGAAGTTCTCCATCCCACTCCAAATATGCCCCAAACAACATCTCTGCCCCTCCCTGTCTGGGAGGAGGTGGAAAATGTGACTGTTTTGTCTGTTGTGACAGACAACTCGCTCATGACTTGGTTTTGTGGACGCCACTCTGCAAGTATGTCATCTTGGAGAGAGACCAGGAACATGATGTGAGCGCAGAGGTGTTATCCAGGACCGAGGTGCAGTTGAAAGTAATTTGACTGGCCCCCCCAGGTGGAGATGAAGCCAGGTGGAAATGGAGCTTGAGTAAACGAGGAACGGTTGGCTAAGGATTTTGGACTTGACATGTCTCTTACCCCACCTTGCCACCACAGGGTTTTTGTTTATGTTCCTGAACAACATCAAAGCAGCCTGATGAAATGTGATCTGGTGCCTATTATGACTCAACCCAGGGTACAAAAGTTTACGGTGTTCGCCCAGATCCACAGTTCCCTGCCCAAATGCCTATATTACCGACGCAGGAAACACATGTTGCCCCCTACTCAAGAAAGCTCTTTACCACCCATTGATTTGAACTTTGAAACAGCAAAACAGAGTTTGACAGTAGTAAAGCATTTTCATTTACGCCCCTTTCACCAGAATTTTCCAAGCAGTCCAAAATGAGGACCCACTAAAAGAACAATCTACATTGTGTGAAACCAATGAGGGCGGCTGAGAGGGTTTGGGAGGGCTGGGTAGCCACTTCGGAGAAAATTGTATTGGCTTCTGATGCCTTCTCAAATACTGTGGGCCTCATTACGAGTGCGGCGGTAAGGGGTTAACAGCACCGGTAAGAATGCCGGTGCCATTAACCCCTTACTGCCGCATTCTGAGGTCCCTTAGAGGGTCCCACTAAGGCCGGCTGGTAAAACCAGCCGTCCTTAGCGGGAGCCGCTAAGGGACCAGGGAGCTAATAATGGGCTGCTAATTTACGGGCCCGTTATGAGCTCCATCCCCATTCCCATTGAGCCCTATGGGGGCTCGAATGGGAATGGGGAAGGGTTTTTTGAATGGGGATTTACCAGGTCCTCCAAGGTTGTAATGACCCGGTAAGTCCCCATTCAAAGAACCCGGACCTGGACACGACTTTGGAGGCAGCCATGGTGCTCCAAAGTCGTGACCATGGCTACCTCCAAACTCGTAATGACACCTATAACAGCCCTTGGGGTATCCTCCTCTACACCACCAAGCTTAGACAAAACCAATGAGGAGGGGAGACTGTGTTTGCATGCTAAGTTATCAACTGCTTATAAAACAAAATTGAAGTCAGTAAAAAGGAAATGTTTTAACGTTACTGGGGAATTATCAGACGTTGAGATCTTGGAAGGAGCAGGAGAGAGTTTATTTGCTCAACCTATTTCCAGAAATCCTGCCACTGATATTGACAATAGTGTGCCAGCGAGGGGATTCTCACACACAGATGGAAACCCCCAGCTGGGTCTAAATCAGTCCTTGACGGATCAAGTTCTAATGCAACCAACAAAAAAATAGGCCCTGAAAACAAGACCATGGAGAAGGCTAAAATGGAACATGCTACAATTAAAATCAACAAAGGGGCTCCTGCTTCTCTGACAACCCACACATCCAAATTAGCCAGCAGAGGTTGTTTAAGAGGCCGAAAGGGAAACCGAAGTGTTTGTGGGAAAATGGTCAGACATGACCTCGAGAACCCACCAGCGATGTCAGAAGGGGGTAGGAAAAAAGAAATGTTGGACCGAAACAACAATTTGGTACCTGATCATTCTAGCTGGGGTATGGACTCTCCGATCACCCACTCCCCCTGCTCTCCCCATAATTCTTCGACCTTGTCAATGTCCTTGGACTAATTTATGGAGTCTTTACTTGAGGGAATACTGGATGAGAGAACCAGAACGTCGACAACTTGGCATTCACTACAACCCACAAAACTATCTCCTAACCAACATGTCCTCTATAACCATTGCCATGGCACCCTTTACAAAGCTTTATGAGGCCTTGAACGATACACTGGAGGACCACACTACTCCCTTGGCAATAGTTCACACAAAGTTGGTATTTGTAGAGGGCTTTATTAACGGACTGGACTCAGGGAGTATGACCCAAATAGTTTCCAAGACCCTTTCCAGTGCCCTAAACTTGTTAGGAGAGGACAGTGGGGGAAAAGCCATCACAAAAGATCAACAAGTACAAACAACAGCTTGCAGCTTAAACTATGAAGATACCACTGATGAAGGAAAGGATCTTGGGGGGCCAAAGAATGGAAATTCAGACATCGAGTCACCAGCAAATGCCCTGCAACTGGGGTTGCCTACAGTAGACTATACATGAAGATCCTGAGTACCCAACGCTTATCCCATATAAAAAGCTAGCAAAAACAAACATTAAAGAATATCCTCTGTTTGGGTAAAAAAAGAAAAAAGTGAAATCGAGGACCCAGTTGCCAAAAAATCATAAAGCACATTGTTTGTGCCGTCCTCAGGAGATTAAGGTCTCTGGGCACTACCTGGGAAACCACCCGATTACAGAAGATATATGTTTGGGGGATGAGGCTTCCCTGGGTGGACCGGATGTTGGGCCCCTTCTGATGGAGGTCGATGGACTTCGATGGGGGCTTCATCAATGGTTCGTTAACAATGGATGAAGAAGCCCTGGCTGCAGTAGCCCTTTGATTTAATGAACATCTCAATCTACTGAATATCAGAGGTCGAACTGGAGCAACTGTGCCGGACCACCTTACAGGAGAAAACTACAGCTCAATCAGCCCAATCCTTGGACCCAAAGAAATGGCAAGAAGTAGAATTTCAGATTCAGTGGCCTTTGATTTGCCATGGTAGCAAGCAAACTTTGCTAAAGATCAATGAAGAATTAAAGGGCATCTAAACACAAATGTGGCAGGGAAAATGCCGAGGATTTCACCATTGGAATCCAAGAGTGTGTGAGAGGGGCAAGAGTCTCCAAGGGCCATTTTACCACAGGCAGTCACCTCCTCAATGAGATCTAAATGCTTGGTGAAACTGGAGCAAATTGTTGAAAGGGAGATTGTACTTATATTGAACAGAAATCATGTAATGGACTTGCTCCACTGCTTACCAAATTTAAGGTAGACTCCAGCGACCTAAAAATCATCACATTGTGGACGAGGCTCGAACGGATAGTGTCTATATCCATATTCCTTCCTTCCCCTGTTGTGAAATGAATGTTGAGGGAAGAGGCAGAGAACTTGTTGATGCTGGGTTTTGACATCACAACGCAAAATGACCTTTGAGGGGAACATATTGGGCTCTAGCAATCGGGGTCAAAAGGCAACAAAACAAACACAGGCTGATCAAATCCCCTTGAAGAAGTTGCCATGCAGCCTGTCTTGATGGCGAGGACCAACGCACGAGCCCCTGAAAAAAACAACTTTAGCATCACATTATTGGCAGAAAATGGTACTGAACCCAAAAGGCAGGTCAAGGCCCCATGTGGAAATGACCAGGATAAACTAGATAACTACTACTTGTGGGCCTGGCTCTCGGGAGCCTTGGATTCCAATGGAAATTCATAACCCTTCAAGACTGGGCTCCAGTGCATGACGAAGATGGCATCCTGGAACACAAAAGGCTTCAAACATCTGACGGCAAAGAGTGATGTGAATCTGCGAGACTATGACATCTTGTGTTGGCAGGAGACGTGGCCTTGTCAAACACCATATCTGGATGGATACGAAATAATCCTCAGTCCAGCAGTAAAGGGCACAAAAGGAAGACCCTCATCGGGCCTTTTGACAGCAATAAGATCAGGAAGTGGTCTTAAGTTGACTTAGATGGTGTTTTCAAATACATTTGGCCAGGAAATTGTTATGGGATAGTGAACCCCGGTTGCTGTGATTAACGAGGCTGAGAAACACTGCCTAGTAATCATTAACTTATACTGGAACACGGCGGCCATCACAAATGAAGCATTCTTGGACTTGGTGGCACCATTAATAGATGACATACACATACTGCAGGAACGCACTTGTGTTATTGTTTGTGGTGACCTAAATGCCAGCTGCATCTGAAATGCGGGTGCTGCAACTACAGGGTCCCAGCAATCTCCATCTATGCTAAAAGGAGTGGCTTGGCAATCTCTTATGGCAGCGAAAGACATGCAAAAACTAAATGGGTATATGCGGGAGACATCCCACCACGGGCATCCTCGTCAAAGCAGGGAAAAGAGGCGGTCATAGATTATATTTTTGACTCTAGATTTATTTAATCATTTGTGACATCTTTCAAAGTTATCAAGACAACCCAGAGCGACCACGACTTGCTGGAGCTAGTATGGGCAGCTCATCCTCCTAGTGTTGGGCACGAAAAAGCAAACCTATTGAGGTATGCAATGGAGGAACAAGATTATGAATGTCCAAGAATGCCATTGAGCTCTTAACTGTGAGATTCGCAGTGGGTACATCAAGCAAAGTCATTACCGATGGAAATTACACTGTGGACTACACACCCTACTAAAGTGTTTCCTTAAGAAAAACCAGGGAGCCCCTCAAGGCGACGAAAACACCTCTGCATTCTTTTGATACAGTTTTCATGGGAAAAAGGAAGGAAATTAGGAGATTGATGCTAAGTGCTCAAAGAACCTGGAAGATGTACAATGCGCAAAAAATACTGTTAGATTTTACAAAAACTGGCTGAGGGTATACAGACAGTACCCGTACCAACATGATCCGGAAATTATGTTAAAAACAGTTTGCAGAGATCTGCGAGAGAATTTTGGTCTCTTACAACTCTTGCACAGCAAATCTTGGTGTACCCCAGTTGAATAATGTTCGGGAAGAGGTCTGGGTGTCCCATTTTACTGACCTATATGAAGAAAAAGGACCAGCATGTGACATCAATATCCCTGAGGAAAAAAAACATGGGATATTCCACATGATATCGAAGACATAATGTCAAAATTGAGGAAACTATCCAGATCTCGTGCCCCCGTTCCAGATGGCTTGACCAACAAAATGTTGAAAAAGAACCCAGGGCAATGGGGTGTGTTTATCAACTGCTTGTTCAAGCGCATTATGCAGTCCCAGTCCATCCTGAACTCATGGAGTAGAGCCATGATGGTCTCAATATTGAAGAGGGGTGAAAGGGAAGACCCAAAGAACTATCGCTCAATCGCCCTTTTGGACGTGATTGGGAAGATATTTGGCCCTCTCCTCTTGTTGAGACTCAATGAATGTTTGGATAAACAAGGCTGCAAAGACCCCTTTCAATCTGGATTCAGAAAAGGGCTGGGAACAGCAGACAACATCATACTATTGAGCATCTTAAAGGGAATGGTCTGGGAAGGCAAACCAAGGATCTACCTAGCCTTTGTTGGTTTTCTTCAGGCATTTGAACAGGTGGGGTGACAAGGTCTGTGGGAAAAGCTTCACAGACAAAAATGCCCTTGCTCTATTCTGGCCCCTCTGATGGACCTTTACTCTAATACCACTATGAGAGAAAGATTAAATCAATCGGGTCTTCTATCAGCAGAAATCAAATCATCTAGAGGGCTGAATACAGGGCTGCCCACTTGCTTTGGCCCTCTTCAAATTAGTTTTGCCTGGCATCAACCAAACTCTGGACATTCCAAGGTCCTTTCCACCACGTATGGGCGGTTTCCATATAAGACACCTTTTGTATGCTGATGATTTGGTGCTAATAGACCAAGCTCCAGTGGGTCTGCAGCAACAACTTGATCAATTGAAGAACTACGTGGAGGAGAACAACTTGGAGATAATTATCAAGAAAACTAAAGTCATGGTACTAGAAAAAACAAAAATATTGAGAGGCAAATTTTAGTGACACTTGGGGAAAACAAAAATTGGACAGGTGCCATCATTTAAGTATCTAGGAATTTGGATTAACAACAGTAATGTGGAAATGCCAATTGTGGACAAGCTACGCAGGAAAATAAAATCTTTGACGAGTCAAGCAACTAGACTAAACAGGAAAAATGGGTGTTTCTCCTTGACCCCAATCTTGGACTATTATAAAATGAAAGTGCTTCCCACTCTCGTTTATGGCGTCGAGGCAATCCTGAAGCTCCCAGACAATCTCTGGCACCATCTTGAAGGAGTGCTTTGGAGAGGTGTTTTGCGACTCCCAAACGCCCTCCCAGTTGCCGTTCTATGGAGAGAGCTTGGTATTGTGTAATTACAGGCTGTAACGGAGTGGAAAAGACTGGCACTGCATAGGACATGCCTTGGTGATTTCGGTATAGCTTTGTTTGAGATTATCGGCAAAGAAATAGAGAAGGATAACAAGGGGCGCTTGAAAGTCTGGGTGGATGCCAACAAAGAAAAGCTGAAGCTAATTGGATCTATCATTGAGGATTTGACATCAAACCTGTGTAGAGTGAAGGTGAAGTTAGAGGAATATGACTGGATAACTACACCGGAAAAAGCCACGCCTTACAAGATATACCATCAACTGGATTTCAAGATGAGAAGGCTGTGGGTTAGGCCAAAATATTTGGAAAAGTTCCAAGTAAATCACACAGAGAGCAGTTTCTTAGGAGTAGGTTGAACTTACTCTTAACATATGAAGTAATTGCGTCAAGATCTCCGTCGAACAAAAAAAGAAACCTGATCTCTGTCATTTCTGTTCAGGGGTCGGTCAGGTGTAAACTTTAAAACATTCGCTGCTCTTTTGCCTGGGCCTGACCGTGGACAGATCAATCGCCTTCTTGTCAGTGATAAAAGAAGCAACATCACTCTATCCGGAAGCTTGGTGGTCACGTTTAATAAACAGGGAAAGGGTCCCTGTGGTTTTATCAATTGTAGCATTTATGAACAAAACTTTGGTCGAAAAGGGGAAGGAAGGTGAACTCTTTGATTAATTTGTAAAACGTGTTATCACAGGATATCAGGAGGGTTTAGTCATGAGGTTTTACATTTTTCAAAAGTTTGTAATAAATTAATATTAATACATTTTAAAAATAATAATAATTTAGATGTTAACTGATTTTCCTCACCAGCGCCCCTGGATGAACGGGAGTCCACAGGACGGAAGACCCCAGAATTGGGAAAGGGGGGGAAGAAGATGAGCGACTGGCGAGCTTGAAAGAAAACCAACATATAGAGGACAAAGACTTACTTCCACGTCCAGGAAAACTGTGACATGGACACATGTATTCCTGTTAAACAGGCACTTTGAAAGGCTACCAGGGCCAGCTTTAGGCCTTGTGATGGATCTGCTATCACCAGTGTAAGGGAGTTGTCATTTTGCAAACAATTATATGCTATTTCGTTTTGTCATTGCCTCTATCAATCCTTGCCTCATGAGCAGTTGAAGGATGAAAATTTATTTTAGGGCGGGTTATTCTATCAACACAAACATTGGTTTCAATACACTTTTCTCTGGGTGTGGACTGCTACATACCATCTATTCGTAAAATATGCAGCAGTTATTAACTACATGGACAAATATTGCAAGATTGTAATTTGAATTTTTTTTCTCCAGCAAACAGTCTTGGTGTTACTTGTGTTTTGTGATTCAATTTTAAGCTACAGAAAAAAGGTTATCAAAAGAAAAAAATCATGATAAAACAAGAGTTTATAAATAAACAAAAAATTCAATCAAAATCAAATCATATTTAAAGATCATAATTGCAAACCGCATGATATCTAATGACAAGAAAACTTGTAAATGAGATATTTTGCAAACAATAACGGATGATTCTTAAGTTTTGATCGTTCACATGGTTTGATGGAGTGGTGTAGCTGGGATTTGTTTTGTTTTTGTTTCTGCAAAGGGCCCTTAGATGTTCGGCTCTTAAAAAACAAAGGGGGAGATATGTAAGAGGAACAAGTGGTGCAAATTTTAACTAGGCTAAGATTTTGTAGACAACTCAGACCCCTATAGAAGGAGTATGCCTGACACTGATGAGAATTCATACAAACCAAAGAAGGGGTGACTTGGGATTTAGCATTACATAGCATTACACAGCATTGCATAGGCATAGTGCATATTTAGTATAGGGACTAATACCTTAACAATAATCACCTAACATACTAATCAATAACCTCTAACCCCTAACCCACTGATATAATGAGTGATTGGAATGTGACAGCTTAGTCCATAGCAAATGGTGCAAACTAAGGGTGCAAACTGGGGTTGTGACTACAGACTGTAGACAGATTCTGCGATGTTGCATAGAAAATTAAAAGTCATTAATTAAAACTGTTTTACATTGTGGGCATGGAGGCTGCACAAATAATTTGCAGAAATCATTATTTTTAAAACAGTCCATTGTGCATGAGGTGGCAGCACAGGAAACTGGAAGGGAAATGTTTCAACTAGGCATCTGGAGTCACTGCGCTGATCTCTGTATAAAGGTGACAGGGTAGAAGCATGTGTTAGCTTCTGGAAAATTACAGCAAGTGCACTCCAGGCACAAGTTTGATTGATGGATCGCAACAAAGCTAGGGCTGGATTATGATATATTTTCTGTAGTGAGCCATAAGTAAGGAGGAGGGAAGCAGAAGTGGACTTAAAAAGGCTGAGAGGAAGAGCCTGGGTCTTTTTGGTCAGGGGTGGGGATTGAAAGAGAGTGGAGAAAAGAGAAAAAGGTGCTGGGATACGAGGCCTTGCTGAGTGACTACGTGTGTACTGAAAGAATGCAGTGTCAAGATGGGGTTGGGCGTTTCTTGGCTAAGTCCTGACTACAGTGAGGGAAGAGACGGCCCGCACACTGCCGTGCTGACAAAGTGACATCAATCAGTTGGTAAGCATAAAGTGACAAATGAAGAGTGATTGTTACACGTTTTATGATATGTTATGATATGATATGATATGATATGATATATGATATGATATGATATGATATGGCATTTATAACGCACCTATACACAAGTGTTTCAAGGTGCGACAAGGCAAGGGAGGGGAGACAGAGGGAAGACAAAAACAACGATCTTACTAGACCTAGTGACACTGAGATCGCGCAAGTGCAGGGGAACGAGATAATCTTACACTCATTAGCAAAAAGTCAAATTAGGCATCAGGAAAACGCCTTTGTTCTTCAATCACTGCAGAGCAATTGCATTTTCCTATGCGAAGCTCGCTGCTTGCTAATAAGTAGGGAGTTAGTGCACTCTCAAAGCTGTAGGTATCACAGTTATATCTCATGGTTGATGTAAAAAGAAATATGTGTGCTCTGCCAAGTTTAGAAAATGAGAGGCCTGCTTTGCTGCTTGTGGCGGAGAGCCTTTCACTTGGGATGAAAGAAGCCAGGAAAAGGTTCTGAAATTGCTATTGACATAAATGCACTGCATCATTGTTGACAGATTGTGAAACCGTAGAAGCAGATAAACTGGAATATGTTTCTTCTCAGTTTGTGTTCAATGTTACATGTGCCCAATGATCGCACAACGTGTTTATTTCTGTGTGTTTTTATTATGATCTGCAGACAATCTATAAAGTGTATTACAGAATAATGAAAAGCTGCGCATGGCGGATTATTGTGTGGCATGCTTTTTTTTTAATGTGTAGATGATAGAATTTGGTACAACCATAACCGCAAATGCATGATAACATTTAGAGTGACCTGCACAATATGAAGTCCGGTGGTGACCTTAGACAGAGCCTGAATAAAAGGATACATTTTGTAATGAGCTAATCTTCACGCTAGAAATCAGAGAAACACATAAGACACTGCATGAGATTGTCGAGGCATAGAGATAAGAATATCTGACGCAACCCATTCAAGCCCATTCAGCAACTGTTCTCAGGGTCGCATCTTTGGCTGACTAAAAGATTTAGAATTAATTTTAGCCTCTGGTATTTCTCTGGGCAACCCTCCAGAACATCAATCTTCATTTGCCGAGCCATCACAAAAGGGGAAAGACCATATGCAAATCAGGCTTGGTCCCAGTCCAAAAGGCCCCATCCCTTCTGCATGAAAAAAAGAAAGGAAGACTAAGTTACACCCTCTTGAAAGATTATTGGTGGCTGGCTTTCTGAACCCCACCGCAATGTTCTTGTAGTCTCTTCGAGTTCCTGGCCCCGTAAAAAGTCCAGTTCAAAAGGAAAGTCACATTGTTTTACTTTGGTTAACACAATGGGCCTCATTACAAGTTAGCCAGTCCAGATATAACGGTGCTGGTAAAACCGTACCAGCACCGTTTTCTGGACCGGCTAACTACGAGTTCTGTGGCCATGTGGTGGTACACCCGCCAAGTCTGACCTGGCGGGTGTAACGCCACACGGCCACAGACGGACGAGGAAACACTGGCACCATTACAAGATGGTGCTGGTGTTTCCACTTCCCCATTCCAATGGATTCCTATGGGACTCCACAGGAATGGGGTTTTACAGAATGCCGGCTCCGAATTTACCGGATCACCGGGCTGTTATGCCCCGGTAATTCTGGCAGGTCCAGAGCCGGTAAATCCCTATGGGTCCGGCAGCAGCCTGCCGGTTTTACCGGCACGGCTACCGCCGGACTCGTAATGAGGTCCAATTTCTTGGCCAGGTATGACTAAGAGTATCAGTTATCCCTCATTCAGGTTTGTATTCTACCGACTCCGGTAAACAGAGGGTTACAGAAAAATAAGTTCCATCTCTGTTGCTCTGGTCTTGTGCAACTTGGTTGTAGTAGCTAGCTTTTAGACCTATTCCACTCAGCCTTCTGTGTCTCATCAATATCTCATCCCTATGCAGAGTGCTCCTTTTCTCAGCCCCAGTCAGGCTTTGGCTTATTCAGCCTGGGTCAGTATCCCTTTTCACCCTCTCGTGGGGTCTTTGGTTTCTCAGCCTCAGGTGGGCTATGGGCTTGGTCAGCTCTGTGTCGGGACATTTTCTCCACCCGCGAACCAGTCCCTGACATAGCCACATGCTTTTCCTACAGCAGCTGGACTCGGTACTGGCGTCAGTGCCTATGATTCCTGTGGATTCATACCCACCCTCTTTTCCATTTCGGAATGCACAGCTGTCTTTTTGGCTTCTCTTTCTCCCTGTTTGGGACTTCAGCCTTTTAGTGTCAGGAAACCAGGACTTTGTGGTGCTTCTCTGCTCACTTCCTGCCTCAGGGGCTCCCATCGGCTTGGGATCTCCACCTTCCTCAAAGCAGTAGCATTCCTCATCTAGGCCTACCACATCCTTGATGTGATTCTCTGCTCACCTGCTGATGGACTGCCTCCCTCCTCTGAGTCTTTGCGCGGTCCAGCTTTCTGAGTCTCTTCCTTTCAGCTGACTTCCTCCCGGCTTTAACTTCCTCCCTGGAGTAAAGACAAGAAGTCTACTGGTCATCAGCCTCTTCAGCAGGTGAGAATGAGTGCAGGTCAGCAAAGCCATCTACCTTAAAGGATCCCTGTACATTGGTAACATATTCAATTCCTATTTAACCAATCAACATTTATGTCTTGGAAGGGAATGGAGGTGGGATGGACGCCTTATCCCCAGAGGGGGTGACACCCCCAACGGAATCCTGCTTTCCCTGAACCCTCAGAAGGGTATGATGTGGCAGCCTCAACTCCCTAGACCCAAAGGGGGTGTCTCCACTTTGGGGAGAAGGGACAAACTCCCCAGATTCATCACAAATTACAATTGTGTTTGCGAATGCACCCAGGGGTTCCCCAGCATTATTTACATCAGCAATGAGAATTTTCCCCTTGAGCCAGTTTAAAGCAATGAGGATCACACCAGCTGCGTTAACTTTTGACTCAAATGGTGCAGCTGTTGTCATTTGGAAGAAAATTAAGGGCATTTAACTCTAGCTGTTTGTGCAAAGTTTCAGCATTTACTGTTTCTCACATTTTTAATATAATTCCAGCAGTTTCATAGGTAATTGTCATCACAGATTTGTTGTTGTGTTCATTCAAACCATTTCAGCACTCACCCAACAAGAATATTTTCTCTGGCACACACTCAAATTCTGCTACACACAGAATATTGCATTAACACACAATAGTCTAACACACACACACAACTGAACATGTCTTTGCCACAATATCAAATTCTAGCACACACACTGGATCTCTCTTGTTTCCTGTGAACATGGCACAAACACTGATGTTCCTTGATCCTGGCACACACACCAGGTGGGTTGTCATTCATGCAATCACACTATTTCCTAGAGATCTCTTCATTTAAAAAAACAAATCCTCTTGTGGGCGGGACGGGCGGGGGCGGGGGACTGTTGAGCAGCAAACTAGATGGCTGCTAGATCACAGAGCTCCGGCAACCTGTAAAGACTGAAGGGAGCTATCTGTACTTCTGCCCTCTATATGGCAAAGCAGAGGCATAGAGCACCCAAGCCAAGGTTCTCAATTGTGATAGCAATGGACGAGCAACCAAGGCTTAAGCTCTCAGGAGGGGATAAAGGCCGGTTCTTAAGTACAGTGAGTTCCCAAACACCCACAAAGGAATGTCCACACACTATGTTGTGTGCTAACACAGTTCTTTATATAAAAATAAGGTTCAGAGATATAGCGCCTCATTCCGAGTCTGGCGGTAACCCTACCAGTGCTACCTGCGGGTTGCCTCCGGACTCGGAATGAATTACCGGTGCCTGACTTCCCGGTAACACCGGGGATTACAACCCGAGCGGTCCAGGAAGTCAGGCACCAGTAATTTGTAAGTCCCCATTCCTATGGCACTCTATGTGCTAATGGTGCCGGTCCTTCCATGACGGATTGCCTTAAGTGGCCGCTGTGCCCGGCAGGGTCAGCCCTGTCGGGCACAGCGGCTCCAGCAGGCAAACCCGTAGTGTGCCGGTCTAGAAACAACGGTGCCGGTAAGCTTACCGTCACCGTTGTTTCCGGACCGGCACACTTGTAACAAGGCCCATTACACAATTAATAACACACTTTGTATATTGATTGATTGATATTTTATTTCTATCGTGCTCGTACACAAGTGTTTCAGAGCACGACAAGGTAAGGGGGGGGAAAGGGGAGAACATAACAGCGATATTACTAGGCCCAGTGACATTGAGAACGCGCAAGTGCATGGGAGAGGGGAGAGGGGAAAAGTGCATGGAAGGGGGGAGAAGTGGAAAGTGCGAAGCGCAGGAGAAACAGATAAATAACAATAAATAAATAATAAAGGCAACAAACAGTGGTAATGCAGGCAGCAATTTGCAAGTTCTAGGTTTAAGGCAGCAGACAGGGTAGGTCTGATAAGTGCAGGAAGAAAAAGGGGGGGGCTATATGGGTACAGATACAGACCCCAGTGCAAGGGGTGGCCCGGAGGCAGTGCGGGAGGGTGGCAGGGTGAGCAGGTACCTGGGCCCGAAGGACAGAGGGCGGCCAGGTGCACGGTGCCAAGAGAGAACAGATCAGCAGGAGAGAGGGGGAGCGAAGGCAGAAGAAAAGAGGAAGGTCTTGAGGTGTTTCCAGAACCAGAGATGGTTCTCCTTAAGTTTTAGAGTGGCAGGGAGGCTGTTCCAGAGGGAGGCCCCAGCCGAAGACAGAGATCTACCCCCAGCTCGTTTCTTTGAAAAACGACTGACCCTGAGGGAGTTGGAGGTAGAGGAGCGAAGAGCTCGAGAGGGGAGGTATTTACAGAGGGATAGCCGAAGGTATTTCGGTAATTTTAATATGGCAAATATATAGAATGTCTATGTGGTACCACAATAACTTTATATTCCTTTAAAATGTATCAACTGCTGACAGTTATAATGGCATACAAATCATGCAGCAAGGTGTAACAGCATACATCATAGGAAGGAAGGCAAGTTGGGTTAAACAATGGCAGAAGGCTTTCTTTAGCTACTAAGACACAATTCTGAGTGAGGATACCCCCACCTAGGCAACCTATAATAAAAGTATTAACAAGGCCAGTCCATTAACGTTTAACCAGTCTTGTTTCCTGGTAAAAAAGTTCAACCAAACCAATGTACCGAGATAGAAACGTTTCTTCGACGGTTCGCCGACGGATCCCTCAAGAGTGGACTCCCTTTAAAGCAGGAGAAACAGGGCGTCAAGATTCCTCAAAGGAAAGTGAACATTGGCTTCGGGACAGCAGCTTCGACCTTTGCAGTGCTCTTCGATAATCATTTGTGGAGGTCCTGGGAAAATGAGGCATGCCGTCTACCTCGATGCAAAGTGTTTGGCACCACAAAGAAGACTTGGTGATGAATGTAGGCCCATCAGTGGGGGCGGCGGGGTTCAAGAGATGCTTCAGCATTGCTCTGGCCTGTCAGTTTTGCAGCCGCACCATGTACCTTGCGATATCTTTGGCGTTTGGGACTCGACCACGGGTTGCACTTTGGATCTTCAATTTGTCAGTGTCCTCTCCTCGGGACGTCTTTGTCGGCTTCTGGTGGCGTGAAACCCACCAGCTGACTTTCCTCGGTAGCCGACAACCTCGACTTTCTCTGGTGGGAGCCTTTTGTTCAAATGTTGTTAGGCAAAGGTGGAGCTTTGCGGCTCGATTGTCGAGCAGCATGGCGTCAAGCTGTCCCCGCTTCTGGGCGACATTACTAAACTGGCTTCCAACGGTTATGGAAATCCTCCGAACCCCGGTCGACAGCAATGGACTTTGATGGCCTCGATGTACCGGTGCTTCACTTCAAGATTCTCGGCAGACCCTGTCTCCGGTCGACAGCCTTTCGGAACTGGATTCCAGGGTTCTTCGATGAAGGTCAGCTTTTGCACAATGGTCCCTCGTTGCTCAGAGAGAGGTCGCCTAGCCAGGTCCTGTCTCTCGGATCAGTCCTCAATAGACACAACAGCTTTTAGATTTCATCAAAGGAAAGCAGCAGCAATTCTTCTTCTTCCAGCTCGGCTTCAAGGATGAGGTTCAAGTTTCTACTTCAGCTTCTGAACAAGTTGGTAAGTGAGAGGTCCCCAGATATACATATATGTCCCTCATTCACTCTGGCGGAGCTAGGCTCAGTCAGCCAATCACACAGAAGGGCATTCATGCAGGCAGGCAACCAATCAGGCTCACAGGCATTCAGGCCATTCACTTCCACCCATTCACCCATAACAATGAATGTGGAATGGGGCAAGCACCCAGCCTTTCAGCACACCCCACTGCATTCATGTCAGTTTCAGGCAGGGCTGTCTCATTCATTGTGTCACACACACGGAAACCAGACATAGAATGCATATTGGTCACACACTCTATTCACACATGTCCCACCCCAAGGGTGTACCCACAACATACATCACTGGGAAGGCTCCAACCAGTCTGTCCTGGACTTTCGCACAATACCATATATATATATATTTTTTTTTTTAATGTGATATAGATTGAAAATAAATTAAAACTTTACACATCATAAAACAAAACAAAATATATACATTAATATCAACTCAATAAGCAAAAAACAAGCAATCAGCAAATATTATACTGAAACGGAAAGAAAAAAACAAAAATATTTAAGTACACAGATAATAATCAGTCTGGTGTTTCATTGAAATAACAAAATGTGTATATAAAACTATCTATTCCCGCAATTCTGAACAGGTTTATAAGCACAAGATAAACAATAAGCATTTTCTAAAAAAGAACCACTCATTAAAAATCATGTAAAATAAAAATTAGCGATATATTTACAACAAGTCCAAATGAGGCGTATGTTTTCTTGGAACAACGATTCTCAAATTACTCAAATCAGAGAGCCCAGTCTTACTTCAATTTGTTGCCAGACATTATAAAGTGCTATAAACAAATGCATATTGCAGGTGTTAGTGCAATATAACCAGAATGGCGTTTCACAGATGGTTAAAGGGCTATGGACAAATTCGCCAAGGTATAATAATATAGTGCAAGTTAATGTCTGCCATTCAGTTAACAGGTGTTGTCTCCAGAGATTCAGCTGATTTACACAGGCGACAGATTCCCTCTAGGGCAGGAATGTTTTCCCTAGCTCCCACGTTGCTCAGGATGAGTAGTTGTTCCAATCTAAACAAGATAATGAAGCGTCTGAGCCTTTTGGTGGGACAAAGATTCAGATATGATTGGGGCTTCATAAAGGAGTACAATCTGTACTTTATAAAATGGTAGCTCTTTAAGGTGCTCAGATGCGCAAAGTTCTCGAGCCAGTCCCACAGGTCCACCCTTTTCCCAAGTGCGTTTTGGACTTCCTTGGTAAAGGCTACCCCTCTATGTGTCCAACCAATGTCTGCAAGGAATGTTCTCATGGATTTAAATAGGGGTGAAGTTGTATGCTTTTTGATCACTTCCTGGTGAATCACAGACAATAAGGGATTAGTACAACATCTAGTCATCTTGAGAAAAAAGCCCTGCCCTCCTTTTGAGTACCATTGCTTTCAGGGATGGGAGACCTAGTTCCAATCTTAACAAGGCCATAGGGACTCCGGGGGACAGCCCCAATATCCTGCGCCAGAATTTGCCCTCCAACACTTGTAGCCAAGCCAAGTAAGATGAGAGGAGGGCCTCAAGGCCGTAGATGTTCATTGGGGTAAACACTTGAATATATAAGTGACGCGTCCCCCAGAGAGTGAAGCCACCCTGCTTGTTAGTAAATGCAGAAATCAGTAAAGTGACCTGCGACGCCCTGATTTTGCGCCCTTGTCTGCAATAATGGTAATCACCATTAGGTTCAATTTCCACTCCAAGGTAGCGGTAGGAGGGAGCATAGGGTATATTGTTTTGGTCCACCATTAGGTCAACTCGGGATGCTCTTCTACAAGTGAATCTAAGCACTCTGGTCTTCTCTAAATTGATGGTCAGGCCGTTGGCCCTAGCGTATTCCCAAAGCGTGGAAGCGGAACGCCGAAGCCCACTGATGGTGTTATCAAACACCACCAAGTCATCCGCGTACGCCAAAACTACGCAAGGTGCCTCACCAATTTTGGGAGGGCAATTATCGACCTCAGCTAATACTGCCGGGATGTCATATACATAAAGATTATAAATAAGGGGTGCAGTGACACATCCCTGTTTTACCCCCCTGTTTTGAACTACTTTTTTGATCATAAAGCCTTCATGGTTTAATCTGAGACAAGCCGTGGTGTTCTGGTGCAGAGGTCTCAGATAGTATAAGAGGCCTGCCGGGCAACCCATTGATTCAAGCTTCACCCAAAGTCTAGCTCTGGGGATAGAGTCAAAAGCAGCCTTGAAATAAATGTATAGGGCGTACAAAGGGGGCTGCCCCTTGTTGAGGGCCCGAGTTCAGAGTATATCCATCACCAGTAGATTGTGCGAGGTGGAAAAGTCTCGCCGAAATCCACACTGGAATCTACTGAGTATATTAGCCTCATCTACCCATTTCTCAACTTCACTTAGCAGCAATGAGGCGAAGAGTTTACCTGTAATGTCTAACATAGAAAGGAGCCTATAGTTATTAGGGTCTGCACGATTACCCTTTTTAAAGATGGGGATGAGGATTGCTGTTTGCCAGGATAGGGGAATAATCCCCTGAGCTAAGATCTTTTCAAAGAGTAGGGAGAATAAATCAGCCCGAAATTCGGGATAGTTCTTAATTACTACATTAGCCCGTCCATTAGGGCCGGGAGCTCTAGAAGACTTAAGAGCTATTATTTTCTTCAGAATGGCCGCCGGTGAAACATCAAAAGGAGGATGGATCGGGGCCCTATACAATGATATAATAGAGGACTCTGTCTCCCCTGAATTACAGTCTAAAAGAAATGTAACCCAAACCTCCTCACTAATAGGGTTGGCTAATTGGCTTTCATCCTTTTCCCTAGTCTCATTTAAGAGTAACAGATTCTGCAAGAGTTCCTAGAGCAGATTGTCTGCACAAGCCTTTGATAGGCACTGTTTCTATCTGCTTTTTTAATGTTCTTAATACTCATTCTATATCTACTTTTGGCTTTTCTTACTCTCTCGCAGTAAAGGACTACTGGTAAGTTCAGGGTCTTGATACTACGAATTTCCGCTCTCAACCCTCTCTTAGCATCCCGAATTCCTTTATTGTAGGGAAGTTTAGTACCCTCAGGTCTTAACATATAGCTCATTTTCGCTGTGGCATGTATACCCGAAATTGCCAGAATCCAATTGTCAATGTCGTTGACGGTCATGAGGTTGAAATCAGGGAAGCCGGCAGAGAAAAAGGGTTTGAGGGCTTCAGTGGCCAATCTTATGTTCTTTTCTGACCAAGTTATTCTAGACCCTGCACTATTGTACTGTTAATACTGCCAATGTTCAGTAAAGAAATGGGAGTACTTGGTAAGCGGAGCTTGGTACTGTCGTTCTTCCACAATGCCACCAGTCAGGGGAAAGGACAGAGTCAGGGCTTCCCAGGCCTTTGGGAAAACAGGGTAACAGGCAATAGATACCAAGAGGCCACAGGGTCCATCTTGCCCTCTATCAGCAATCCACTGATTCCTATGGCACAGCCTGGGTATCCCAAAATGGGGGATATTCAGAGCGTCTGTCAAATTCAGCATGGAGCTGCCACCAGCCGATACCCTGCTCTGTGGGCAACACAGAGGTGTCCAAAAACATAACCTAGGGGTACAGGGTTGTACCCCCACCCATGGGTACCATACGGGTATTCCAAGGGTCTCTGCTCGTTACAACCAAAAGAGGAAGAACCGCACTGCTAGGGGTCCCAACGGGACTCCTGTGCAGGAAACAATACAGAACACACATAAGGGAGTACAGGACAAGGACATGGATGCCCTGTCCCTCCAATGTATTTCCAGCATCTCACACGCATACAGAAATCTGTCCAGTAATCATGCCATCAAGGCTCCACATACCACCTTTGACCTCCCACATATACTCCTGAGGCCCCAGGGGGGTCACCTGTGTTGTCTCCTGACCCCTAGATGCCTGCCTGTGTGAGTACTGTCACCCCGTTTGTCAGGCTGGGGGGTGTGTTGCCTAATGGTGCAGATGCCAGTGACAGTTGCCGCTCCCAGACAGAGGCTCCTACGTGAGTATCCCCCCCTAGGCCGGTAATGCCATAGCTGGCCAGTGGCAGCGGGACGCTGAGCCGTGACCTGCGGTGAGCGAAGGTGCGGATGATCCTCGGCCCTGGTTTTGAACCTCTTATGAGTTGCGGATGGTGCTGCTGCAGCAGGTGAGGGCAGCAGCACTGCCCGCCTACATCCCAGAGGTGGTCCTGTGAGCAATACCTTATGGTACGCATCCTTGATCGGAGGGGTGCAGCGGGGTAAAATGTGTGAGGCTGTTGATCCTGTGGGCCATGCCGGTGTTAGGCACGCTCTGTGTAGTCACCCTTACCTTGGGGGCTGGCACCTATATCCTCACTGGAAATGGCTCCACAGTACCCAGCGGCATCCCGACGGATCAGGAAGTAGGTACTTGCTTGGACGTTCTGCTACACTGCATGCCAACCTCACGTCAGCCACTGATGGAGACATAGCCATTGAGATGATGGCCTTGTCACTTACCATGACGACACACACTGTGGGTCAGACGCCTCGTTATGACCACAGCGTGCCCTTATCAGTGGATGCAGCCTGAAAGAAGGTGCATCTTAACACTCCCATGCACCGAACCCCAGATTCCTTTGTTTCCTGACCTTTCTTGCCTTCAGTTCTCTTCTTGTTTTCAGTCTCGCAGCTCTTCTGCCATTACCCAGCCTGCCTTTTCCAGTGCTATTTCTTACTCTGCTTACTTCCTTGTTAAGTCTGACCCCCTGCATCTGTGGTTGCCACTCTACATCCATCTTTAAGATGACCTGCTGTACTTCATCATTGCCTCCCAATACAGTGCTTGCACAGTCTCTCCGCCATGTTAATACTGGAAAGTATGTCCGTGGTGCAGAGAATCTGATCCTGACTCCCCTGACTCTGTACATTCACAGGGGGAAAAGGGTTGGATTTTAGCATCATTCTGTCTGCTATTCTGGAACCTTCAAGTAGAACAACGTATTGGACATCATCAAGACCTCCAGGTACTGCACATTCTCGTGACCACTGTGAGGAACCAGGATTGAGACATGGACACAAGGACGTATGGTTTTGGCCATAAGCTTTATTTTTTTTTTTTTTTTTGGTTGGTTGATAAAATCAACCTTTCAAATTTTTTTCACAAAATAGTTTCACATACAAATTGTATCATATATCAAACAATCAAATCAAAATATTATATAGAAATAATAAGAACATATCAAACATCAAATCATATCGAGCCCAAAACCAAAACATCAAATAAAATCAATACAGAGATCTTTAGGATTTCACAGATTCATATATGATATGATTTTAGACAATTATTCAGGATCTTCAGGAAAGATATAGTCTAAATACTGTACTATGGCCACTCTAACTGCTAATTTTGTGCTGAAGAATAGCCATTTCCACACGTCATTCAATTCCACTGTGCAATATTTGAAAAAACAACTTGCGTTGATCAATTAGTTTTGGGCACAATACTAAACAGTGTTCCAATGTTTATTTTTGTGATTCTTTTTTGCAAAAGTGACAGATGTTATGCTCTTTTGGTATCAGCTTTCTTCTAGCCATCACATCTAAAGTGGGCCATAAGCTTTTATTACAAATGAAAAGGGGGTTGGAAAATGCCTCTCTGTCCCTACTCAAAGTGGTATTTCCCTACATAACGTAAAGCTAAGGGTCTGTCCAATGTTAAAATGTCCAAAGCAAACCGTCTTGGGTCCAAAGCACTATTCTGGCCCTCACATTGTCAGGAATGCTCAGGTCCAAGGCGCAGGAGCGATACAGAACCAACCACCCCCTCTACGCTCTTGGTGTCTGCAAGTCTAAGCTTACATAGACCTCCTCGACCAGAGTGGGGAAGGAGGGTTAGGGTCTCGATGTTTGGATAGGTAGGGGTATTGTAGGGTAACCAGATTAAGGGATAGGGAGAGGTTGTGGATAGGACTGGGGAAATAAGGGTAAGGCGATGATTGCACACTTTTGTTTAGCCAATATTTTGTTTGGCACACTTTTGAAGGGTCAATGTTCTAACACCTCTACATGTAAAGGTGTTCCCCTGCACACATGGTTAAAGAAACAAACATGAACCTGTAAACCCCAACATCAAGGTTGACCACAATGCCACAATGGAGTTTCCAGCACAGGTTTAGCCCATATACATTTGCACCCAATTTAGTCAACATGCACTTGCACACTTAGCTTTTTCATACTCTGTAAATCCAGTCCTGCAAGAGCTGTCAAGTCCTGTGCCATGTCCCTGAAGTCTGTGGGTCCCTTTCACACTAAAAGAAAACAAAAGACAGCATTAGCGTATGCCTTTGGGTTTGATGGTCACTCGCTCTTCACAACACATTCAACACACTCATTCCGCACTTGACGTGCACAGGATTTCCAGATTCTATGGGTGTGCACTGACGCACGTGACTGGTAACATCTATTGATGTTTATCTGCTCAGCACGGCATTTCTTCAGACCGATCGTACATTCAGTAACCCGCTTTTCGTCTCATGTGCCCATTGGACTTAACGTTCCATGAGGCGAAAATGCGTGGAGTTTTCAAACACACACCAAAATGTATTCTTTGCACCAAAACATGCTTTCCCGAAGATCCCCGCCCACTTAGCTTAAGTCGGTGACACAGGGGCTCTGGAGGGGTGGATAAATGCCCTCTGTGCTCTCCCCTTCTTTCCCAATGAGTCCCAAAGCCAAGCAGTACTTATCTTTTGAAAGCGAGGGGCCGGATCGCTGCTCCGGAGGCTCTGGGCCCCTCGCGTGAGATTTCCTTGGAGCTCCTGGGCGCACGTCCTGTCTCCTTAGCAGGACTTAATTAGATGACGTATTTTACACACTATTCAACTTGACCTTGCCTGGTATACTTCTTTACCTGGACTGTCTCATGTGAATACTTTTGCAGCTTGCATCTGCCTGGTAGACTCTCCTGCCCGGCTTTTCTCTTGTGACTTGAATCTGCCTAGTATACTCTACTGCGAGGGCTTTCCTCTTATAAACAGAATCTGCCTGCTATACTCTCCTACCAGGGCTTTCTACATATGTATATTTCTACGACTTTAATCTGCTTGGTATACGCTTCTGCCAGGACATTTCTCATATATACAATGCGCACACTAAAAATTTGATAAATTCTTATGTGTATTGTTTTCTTTCTTAACTCTGCCTGGTATACTATCCTGCCAGGGATTTTCTTATAGGTCTATGGCATACATGTACAAATTTGACAGTGGGCCTCATTCCGACTGTGCCAGTCTGGTAACAATGGTGCCAGTAAGCCTACTGGCACCATTGTTACCGGACCGGCACAGTATAACTCTGCGGGCAAGTGCTGTCACGCCTGCCAGGGTCAGACCTGGCGGGTGGAATGGCACCCGACCGCAGAGTTACACGGAAGCACTGGCACCGTTATTAACCGTACCAGTGCTTCCGTGTTCCCCACTCCCATAGAGTCCTGTGGGACTCTATGGGAATGAGAATTAACATTTTACCGGCGCCTGACTTCCCGGACCGCACGTCCTGTCTCCTTGGAATCTCAAGCACAAGCCCCGTGCCTCGGGGCTTGCGCATGCACGTAGACCTGCCACACCCGGCACGGCTTCCCATTGGCTCACGGGCCTGCAAGGCATGCTGGGTAATGTAGTCCTGACGTGCCTTTTGCTGGGTCTTGTAGTCTTTCTGTGTTTTTTGCCTGCAGAAAGGGCATAGCAGCCGGCTATAAGGCTGTAGGCTTTTAAACAGTGGTTTCTGTAATGCTTCGAGCCCCACAACCCCAATAGTCCATGGCCCACACCCTGCCCTGCCCCTGACACACATTCTAACAAAATTAACTCTAAGGGGAAAAGGGTAATGTCTTTGGCTTTGAGTAGTGTATAAATGTTCAAAAAAAGGAAATGCGTAACTCCAACAGAAAACATTTCCAGAAGGATAGAGTTCTTTGTTCCAGAGGGTGGTTCCATTCCCCTGGATTTTTCTTCACTATGTTTTATACTTTCAAGAATATCAGTTCCTTAGGTTGTTCTTGATCAACAACACAAATGGTCTACAGAGCAACTTGGCTGTTAGGCTATATATTTGTGGGATACCTGGTGTACTCTCTTGACAGGTTTTCTCTCATCCCGGGTATATCCTGGGTATATTTTAACTAAGCCTTTTGCCAGTCCTGCTGTATCCTTAGCAGGACTTAATTAGATGACGTATTTTACACACTATTCAACTTGACCTTGCCTGGTATACTTCTTTACCTGGACTGTCTCATGTGAATACTTTTGCAGCTTGCATCTGCCTGGTAGACTCTCCTGCGAGGGCTTTCCTCTTATAAACTGAATCTGCCTGCTATACTCTCCTACCAGGGCTTTCCTCATATGTATATTTCTACGACATTAATCTGCTTGGTATACGCTTCTGCCAGGACATTTCTCATATATACAATGCGCACACTAAAAAATGTGATAAATTCTTATGTGTATTTTTTTCTTTCTTAACTCTGCCTGGTATACTATCCTGGCAGGGATTTTCTTATAGGTATATGGCATACATGTACAAGTTTGACAGTGGGCCTCATTCCGTCTGTGCCGGTCTGGTAACAATGGTGCCAGTAAGCCTACTGGCACCATTGTTACCGGACCGGCACAGTATGACTCTGCGGGCAGGTGCTGTCACGCCTGCCAGGGTCAGACCTGGCGCGCGAATGGCACCCGACCGCAGAGTTACACGGAAGCACTGGCACCGTTATTAACCGTACCAGTGCTTCCGTGTTCCCCACTCCCATAGAGTCCTATCGGACTCTATGGAAATGAGAATTAACATTTTACCGGCGCCTGACTTCCCGGACCGCACGTCCTGTCTCCTTGGAATCTCAAGCACAAGCCCCATGCCTCGGGGCTTGCGCATGCACGTAGACCTGCCACACCCAGCACGGCTTCCCATTGGCTCACGGGCCCGCAAGGCATGCTGGGTAATGTAGTCCTGACGTGCCTTTTGCTGGGTCTTGTAATCTTTCCGTGTTTTTTGCCTGTAGAAAGGGCATAGCAGCCGGCTATAAGGCTGTAGGCTTTGAAACAGTGGTTTCTGTAATGCTTCGAGCCCCACAACCCCAATAGTCCGTGGCCCACACCCTGCCCTGCCCCTGACACACATTCTAACAAAATTAACTCTAAGGGGAAAAGGGTAATGTCTTTGGCCTTGATAGTGTATAAATGTTCAAAAAAAGGAAATGCGTAACTCCAACAGAAAACATTTCCAGAAGGATAGAGTTCTTTGTTCCAGAGGGTGGTTCCATTCCCCTGGATTTTTCTTCACTATGTTTTATACTTTCAAGAATATCAGTTCCTTAGGTTGTTCTTGATCAACAACACAAATGGTCTACAGAGCAACTTGGCTGTTAGGCTATATATTTGTGGGATACCTGGTGTACTCTCTTGACAGGTTTTCTCTCATCCTGGGTATATCCTGGGTATATTTTAACTAAGCCTTTTGCCAGTCCTGCTGTATCCTTAGCAGGACTTAATTAGATGACGTATTTTACACACTATTCAACTTGACCCTGCCTGGTATACTTCTTTACCTGGACTGTCTCATGTGAATACTTTTGCAGCTTGCATCTGCCTGGTAGACTCTCCTGCCCGGCTTTTCTCTTGTGACTTGAATCTGCCTAGTATACTCTACTGCGAGGGCTTCCCTCTTATAAACTGAATCTGCCTGCTATACTCTCCTACCAGGGCTTTCTACATATGTATATTTCTACGACTTTAATCTGCTTGGTATACGCTTCTGCCAGGACATTTCACATATATACAATGCGCACACTAAAAAATTTGATAAATTCTTATTTGTATTTTTTTCTTTCTTAACTCTGCCTGGTATACTATCCTGCCAGGGATTTTCTTATAGGTATATGGCATACATGTACAAATTTGACAGTGGGCCTCATTCCGACTGTGCCGGTCTGGCAACAATGGTGCCAGTAAGCCTACTGGCACCATTGTTACCGGACCGGCACAGTAAGACTCTGCGGGCAGGTGCTGTCACGCTTGCCAGGGTCAGACCTGGCGGGCAGAATGGCACCCGACCGCAGAGTTACACGGAAACACTGGCACCGTTATTAACCGTACCAGTGCTTCCGTGTTCCCCACTCCCATAGAGTCCTATAGGACTCTATGGGAATGAGAATTAACATTTTACTAGCGCCTGACTTCCCGGACCGCCGGAGCTGTAATGCCCCAGTGTTTCCAGCAAACCAGGTGCCGGTATAATTCGTAAGTCCAGCTGGAACCTGCCGGTTTTACCAGCACAGTTACCGGCAGACTTGTAATGAGGCCCAGTCTCTGATATTTCTTTCTTTAAGTACTATTCACAAGCTCACTCTTTCTCATCCACTTAATTCAATGATTTTGCTTTTGGGAAGATTGCCAATACGCCGTGGTGTCCCTGCTTTACTTGGGTGGACTTACCAGCTCTTTATGGCATGTGTAGGCTCTCCCACGGTAAGCCTGCAGCTCTCAACATTCCGTTCCTTCTCGCTGCCTCTGCCTCGCAGCTTTTGTGCCTCTCGCGGCTCCTGCTCTTCCGTTCAGCATCTCTCTGGGCTGAGGTGATGAGGCAGCTGCCTTTTGGCCCCTGCAAACACACTGAAGCTTCTTGCCTGCTTCTGGCATTGCCGCAGCTTTCCGCTCCTTGCAGTCAGCTCTTCTCAGTTCCTTCGGTGAGCCAGTTAGCTCCATGGACCCTGCAACAGCCCTGTAGTCCCTCAGTCGACACCGCGAGGACTAGAGTTATCCAACTAGCGTCTCTCTGTCAGCTGGTCTGCTGGTTTAAATCTCCCAGCAACTTGCCTTCCCCTGCAACAACTAGAGTGCAGCTTGTGTACTTGGCCTCCATTGATCTTCACTGCTCAGCACATCTTCCTCATCCCAGTAGGAGTCTGTTTTTGATGACTTGAATGGAAAAGTATTTTCAGTAATTTTGAAAGGCAAGTCAGTTCTTGAAGACTTTTATGCAAAGTCTGAAAAAGTAGTTTTGAAAGGCAAGTCATGTTTTAATGACTTGTGTACAGAGTATGGGGAAGTATTTTTAGTAACCTTCCTAGATGGGTGAGTGTAAGTATGACAAAATGCCATTAGGACATGGGGAATGGATGGGGAAACAGGGGGATACCATGACTCACCAGATGATGTCATGTCACTCCCTCCCTCTGGGTTTGCCTACCCCATGTGATCCTCCCTCATATAGCCGCCCCCAGAGTCAGGATCAGGCACTGGCTGGCGTCCCCTGGTCACATAGGGAGAGATCACCGCTGGGAAAGGAGTGATGACACCATCGGATTCATCACACAACATACTTGACAGCAGGTGGCAGGGACTGCTCCTGATCTGGGGCTGCTACTTGAGAAGCCCCATCCCCAACCGGTAGTGCCAGAACTGCCTGGTGGTAGCGGGACACTGAGACGCGACCCATGGTGAGCAAGGGCGTGGAAGATCCTAGAGCACCTCCTCGATCAGCGTGGCATGGAGGGGTGACCATTAGGCCATGTTCCACAGTGCACTCAAGTTTTTCATTTCCTATTGCCTTCACTAATCACTTGGCCATTATTTGTTTTTATGGAAGCACGTCCAGGCAAACTTTGCCATTACGAATCGAAACCTTTCTACTTTAATTACAAGGTACAATTTTGCCTTACTGGCTTGCACAATTTATTGATTACTTGGCACAAAATGATACTGATTGCGCTGGACCTCCCTTCTTACCACTAATGCCTTGTTTCTCTTTTGTTTTTTTATTTCCTTTATTTTTTTATTTCTCTTTCTTTTTCCCTGATAATCATATTTGCTTGTGAAATTCTTTTTCCCCCCCTTTTTCTTTTGCGAAATTTATTACTGACATTTCAATGGCTTATTTGTACTTGTTTTGGTTACCTGTCCCTCGTGCCATCGATTCTGATATCTTGTTTTTCACAAATGAATCCAATTGTTATACATTACTTGGTTTTCAATCTGTGTCAAATATGCATCTTTGCTACTCTATTTTGTATCACCAGCCTCTGATGAAGAGCCAGTTAGGCTCGAAACACGTGTCAGGCTGACCAACCATTCAAAATAAGTACAAGATTGTATCTTATTGTTTGCATGTTTGACGCAGTGTGTTTTGGGAATCTCTTGTTCACCATGTTCCCAGCTGATGTTGTGTTGAGTGGTGGTTAGCGGCCTCTACCTGGTGACAGGGGCAGTGGCTCCTCTTGGCCTACGCTGAACGGGGAACACATTCCTTCACTTGCACTGTTCGTTCCAGGGCACTGGAGCACTTCTAGTATTTACTTTGCTACAGAAGGTGGTTTCTGTTGCTGTTTTGTTTGGTAGTCTGGTGCCTATCCAGGTACACACACTCATATGCTGTGGTGAATCAATATTGGGCCTGCTCTGCCACGACTTGTCTCTCCCACGCACTAGCCCTCCTACTAACCATGACCATAGAATCGGAAAAAAGCACAAAACCATGGATTCCTACATGAATACCCCCTATAGGGGTACTCCCCCAGTGTGGTTGGTGTGGCCTGCGGACACTGCCAAAGAGTGTACGCTGGTTCTGATAGCTGAGGCTTCATCAATACTAAATCGGATGAAAGAAAGCGGCCTCATTACTCACGCAGAAACTCAAATTGGCAACACAGAAGACAGGGTGACAGTGATGGAGGTAGATATTTCGGCCCTCAAGAAAGAATTGGCACAGACTATGTGCAAATGTGAAGACTTTGAATCCTGATCCAGACAAAACGATATATATGCAAAGTAGGAGTGTCGGAAAGGTCCGTAACAGGGCACATGGAATTGTTTGTAGAGCAAATCCTCACAGTAATCCTGAACAAGCCACAATTCACCTCCCAGTTCATGGTCCAAAGAGTACTGCAGCCTCCACCCATGCCTGGGCCCCACCAAGAACCATCATTGTGTGGCTGCTTAGCTACAGGGATAGAGATTTGATCCTTAAAATATCCAGGGAACGTGGCAAGCTGTGCTATGAGTCCAGAAGAGTGTATATGTATCTGTACTTTGCTCCAGCTGTCGAGGCTGCTCACAGATACTTTAACAAGTTTAAACAGCTTCTTCGGAACAGGCAATTGCTGTATGCAATGCTATTCCATTCCAAAGTCAGGGTTCAATTTGGTGGCCATGCACACTTCATCACCTGACAATGCCAAATCATTATTCAAACCTAGCCAGTCCGATAGCACAGCTAGTAGAGCGCTCGCTTTGACATCCGTGCAGAGCCTGCTGAAGCAGGTTTGAATTCTGGCAAGGCCAAACTCAGCCTTTCATCCTTCCGAGGTCGATAAATGAGCACCACACACCGTGGGTAATAATAAGCAGCGTTCAGATACCCGAGGGTTCGTAGCGCTATATAAATGCTAAATTAATACAATAATCCTGCAGACGTTGAAAAAATATTATGCAATGCAGAAAAAATGGGCAGAATCGAGAACCCCAGTGATGGAAGAGGACTGATAAAATTTTAATTTTAATAATTTCTTGTGCGCACCAGGCAGATGACTGCATTCGGGCGCAGATGTTAACTAAAGAATTGAACATATCACTCTGGAAGCCTGAAGTAAGCCTGAAGGAGTAGGTTCATTTAAATAGGAAGGTTTTCAGTTCCTTTCTGAATCTTGCCAGAGTGGTACATGAGCGGATGCTAAAAGGCAACTGGTTCCACAGTTTAGGCCCAAGCACAGAGAACCTTCTGTCAACTTTGGAAATTTGTTTTGTCCTCGGGACACATAACAGAAGTTTATCTTCTGATCGGAGGTCTCTGGATGGGTAATAGTGCAAATTCTGGTGTTCAAATATCGGGGTGCGAGTTTATAATAGCACTTGTACACCAGGCATGCCACCTTAAATTTGATGTGATCTTCTACCATCAGCCAGTGCAATGCTTTCCTGGCTGTGGACACATGGTCTCTTTTACCCAGAAAGGGCTGTTAACCTAACTGCCGCATTCTGAGCCCTCTGTATTCTTAGCATTTGTTTCCTAGGGATCCGTGTCATAAGACTATTGCAGTAGTCAAGGTGGGAATTTACCAAAGCTCCCACCACTACTGGAAAGTCTTGAGGTGTTAAGAAGGGGAGCACATTTCTAAGCAGCCGCAAGGAGTAGTATACTGCTTTTACTTTTGCCCCTACCTGGGCTTCACTGGCCAGATTTTCTTGCCAAATGCACCCGGGGTTTTTCACTTTCCTTGAGAACTGAATACTCACTCCCAAGATCTGTGCAGTAAAATGTGTATCTTCCTCTCTATTTTTCTTCCTGATCTAAATAAAATTATTTCTGTTTTTCCTGCGTTAAGCTATAATTGATTGCAGGCCATCCACTTTTTTATATCTTGCATACAGCGGTCTATCATCTCAAATGCCTCCGGCAGATTGTCTGTCTCCACAGAAATCTGTGTGTCGTCTGCATATGAGTGAAATCATAGGCCGTGTATTCTCAAGATATCAAATAGTGGTTGAATATATAAATTAAAGATCAGAGGTGAGAGTGCTGACCCCTGTGGGACTCCGCACCTCAGTTGTATTAATTCTGAGAGAAATGCTCCCAGTGTTACCCTCTGCGTTCTTTCCTGTAAAAAGGAATCAAACCAGTTTACCACTACTTTGGCTGCTCTACCGATGTTTCTAATCAGGTGATGTGGCGCACTGGCTATTACTTGGTATGTCTCCATGCTGTTGCAACCCCTATCGTGTGAGGGTCCTGACACTGGGTTTGGAGAGACGACTGAGCTGTGCACGGACCATGGAAACCGAGTCTCAATCACACTGTTCTGGAGTAAGGGAGATGTTGTCCCTCCGGGTCTTCTTGGCTGACAGCGTGGGAATGCCTTCACATGCCACTGCTCTGTTGCCTGAGTTGCATATATTAACGCCCTGAGGCTAGACTATCCCCTTGACCAGAGGGCTTAATATTCATACCTTGTTGGGTGCCACTCACGTGTGCTGAAGGGTTAATGTGCTGCTCGTAATGTCCCAACTTGTTTTTTTCAATTTTTGAGTATTTGGTTGGGAGTCGTATGGGTTTCACTGTCGAATTGGGGTAGACAGTGCAGTTAGGAGGCTGTTTTTGAACAAAGTTCTTCTGTTGCATCAATTTGGTTTTACACTAGACAAGGATTTCCACTCCTGAGGGCAGAAATTAGGGATGTTGACCGAAATAATGACAATGTCCTAATATGTCATCTTTGGACTCATCAGCACCAGTAACACTCCTCAGCTGGAACGTATATGGTATCAATAACCCGGCGAAGGCCATGAAGTTGGTTGCATATATCGATGGCCACTCACCCCAAGTTGTGTCGTTGTGAGAAAAACATGAAATGGCTGCTACCCATGATACAGTTGCCCCCAGGCGGGGGAGGTGTGGGTACTTCACACTCATCACAGGCACAAGGAGTAATCACCTTAAACCATCACACATTCCCTCCCAGCTAGTGGACCCTTGCAGCAGATTTGTGTTATTGCAGGGAGAGCTGGCAGGCACTGACATGGTACTAATTAACACCTACAGCTCCAACACAGATGACCCTATGTTTTATGTGTAAATGGTATCAATTCTGAATGCCTGAGAGGGTCTCCCGGTGATATATAGGGGTGACTTAAACACAATCCTTCATATGGAGCTATATCACTCCACCAGCACTCACAGGGCCCCTACCAGTGCCATTAGGGCTATTATGCAGACCATGGAGCAGTCAGACTAATTGACATGCACCCACAAGTCAGACAGTATACTTATTACTTCTTTGTACACAATACATAATAATAATTTGGCATTTATATAGCACTACGAACCCTCAGGTATCTGAGGGCTGCTTATTATTACCCACGGTGTGTGGTGCTCATTTATCAACCTCGGAAGGATGAAAGGGTGAGTTTGGCCCCACTGGGATTTGAACCTGCGTTAGCAGGCTCTGCACTGATGTCAAAGCGAGGGCTCTACTCGCTGTGCCATTTCACCGGCTAATGATGTGTTGTATCGACTACCAGCTGATCTCCACCTCACTGCTCGATCTGACAGCCCATTGTGATATATTACCCTACACCTTCTCGGATCATTCTCTGATAGTTCTGACACTTAGAACAGGAGCTGATCGTCTTCCCTGTCCCATATGGAAGTTGACCCTGTCAGCATTGTTAGATACTGCATTTGCACGCTCTCTGATATCTCCCTATATGTTGAAACGAACATGCAAACAATCTTTACAATTTCCACACTATGGGAGGTACTTAAAGTCTATGTTAGAGGAGTTGCATTATCTACCTCTATAGGAGCGGAACTCAGGGCAGAACTCAGGGCGGAACTCAGGGCAAAAGAGAAAAAAAATCTGTGACCTTGAAAACCGACAGAATGAGCGCGCAGAACACCTACTAGGAAACACAAAGACCAAACTATTGCAGTTCCGTACATTTGCAGACAGTGAAGCGCTCTATCTGAGTAGACCCGCACAGGCTCGTAGATATGGGGAGGCTGACCGGCGGGCAGAGCTCTAGCGCGGGCCATTCCTCAGGCATTGGCAACATAACAATTGTGAGCATCCAAATGCTGGAAGGCAATATCTGTACAGACAACCACCCCACATGCAAAGCCTTTGCTATATTGTATGAAGACCTATACTCTAATCATGATGGAAAGTCCTTCAGACCTGAAGTTGGATTTAGCCGACATCGATCTACCGACACATTCGTTGAAAGCGGCAGAATCTATAAACGCACCATTCACATTGGAGGAGATTGCTACCGCGATCTCAGATCTTTCTGCTAGCAAGGCCCAAGGCTCTGATGGGCTTGTCACAGAGTTTTACAAAGAGTATTGCAAGGGTGTAAAGTGCGAGATGGACCAAGAGGGGGCATGCTTTTGGTTATAAACTTGTATTATGTAGACCACAAAGAAACCTAACTATCCCTTTCTGTATGAGGGGATTCCATGCATCTACCTAAAACTAAGGAAGTATCACAATGTCCATTAAATAATATTCACTGTCCTTGTCAATAACCCTACTTCTATCCCTTACACTTAAACCTAAGAATGCGAAATAAAGTGAAGTCTTCCCCCAGGAGAATGCCTGTCTCCTGGTGTCTATGGCTTGGTCACAATGCCCACACACTTTAGACCAGGGGGAATGACTCTCTTCCCCTGGTTCTTGGCACAAAGCGTGTGATCTTCTTAGTTCCTGCCAACTCAACAATTCACCCGGCCTCTCCTGGTGGTCAGTGGTTTCTCTGTCTCCACTGAGACGAGAACATTTTGCTCGGATGCACTCTGTTAGGGAGAATTCTCTCTTTAGGCTGAATTTCCTAACCTAGTGAGTCCCCCAGCAGCTTTGCTGGATTTCTGGAGTTTGTTTTTTCTCCTGCCAAGAGTGAGACTCTTTTTCTCCCACTCTTGGACATGATTTATGGTGTTCCTTTGACTGTTAATGTCAGTAATGGGGTCCTTTACTCCATAGGGTCTCATGTGTTTTTACCATGTGTGTTACACAGCACCCTCCGTGCAGTAACACTGGGGTGTCATAGTGACACCCCACCATAGACTCCATACCCTGGGACTGACTACTCTCTCCCAGGGCATGTAAAGTCACCATTGGCTTTACTAGTCCCAAATTATGAACAGAAACCAGTACAAACCATCATATTGTGGACGTACTGGTCGGGGCAATTTGATTGCCCCGGGGTCTGTTAGTCGAGGGGGCACTACTCCGTCCCCCCTGATAGAGTTTTGGCTGGTGGCAGTGGATACTACTTTTTATATTCGACCGCGAATATATCCCTATGGGATTTTCCCATTGTTCGAGGCTACCAACTTTAATTATTTAATTCTCATATCCTCGAACATACCGCCGGTTTATTTATTTAATATTAATTCGCTGGTTGGTATTTTTTGCCAGGACTCGATTCTAAAAGGCCGTTTGTGTTCTCTTCTGTGACTCCAACCCAAGTCGAGCCCTTTGTTCCACTTTTTGGCGGGCTTCTCCGCAGAAGCCTCCAAAAGTGGTGCCACTCTGTCTGGGTACCCCAAGGGGTGTGGGAGGGGGTTTAGGCACCCTGGACTGAGTTACCTTGGTAACTCAAGTCGCACTCTTGTGTGATTGGCCCAAGTGGTGAGCCGGCCGGCTCACCACTTAGCATGTTTGATTGGCAGCTAGGCTGAGTGAATGGGGGTGTGCTGCATAAAAGCAGGGCTTTGGGGACTGGAACTTCAGAAGTCGCCACAGGACTTGAGAATCCGACGAGGGAGAAGCTGAGCCGACCTACCACGACGACACCACCGTTGGAGCCCTGCGGAACCGACTCACCACTTCCCAACAACAGAGAAGATCTCTCGGCTGGAGAGGCTTCTTCCCCTGACTGGTTGGCACAACCAGTTTACCTTCTTTTCCTCGCCTCCCAGGACGTCTTGTGGTCGAATTGCCCGTTCCAAGCACCCCGGCAACCGGATAGCCACTTACCACTGGACCACGACTAAAAGGACCGCTTATTTTACCTGAGAACTCCGCGGCTGTTTTTTTCCCTGGCAGTGCAATGTACTCCTGTCTTCCACCTCGACGAGATCCTCTCTTCCCCGGGACGAAGCACCGACTTGCATCCGCTGCCAGGAACAACTGCCCCGCTGGAGTATTCTCACCACTTTAAGGTACCGTGTCCGCCAAGCCTCCCTTTCTAAAGATTGCTACAAGGTAATAATAATCCCTTAACCTTCTGGACTCGGTTGGCCGCCTTGACCTTCTAACTGGTCCCTTTCTTTTGGTCCAACTCTTTTTGAACCTTTGCAAGACTCTTGTGTACTTCAACCGTGTGACCTTGGACACATTTCGTTCTGATCCCCTTAAAGTGGATCCGGCCTTCTGAACTCTAACTTCACGGTTTTACTTGCCTTCCTCTCTTGTTGTGTTCTTGTGAAAGTGTTGGGATCTATTTCAAATTATACTCTGCTTTTCTCTCCCTTTTAAAACGAATTATTAGAGTGCCATCTGCGTTAAGCGCTCACCGCTGTCTGAAAATAGGTGGGGCTTTACTTAAGACTTGTCTAATATTCTTCTAAGGGAGTGTATATCTTTTAGTGACCGTGTTTTTAACTGCTTAACATTAGTGCCTGTGTGTTTTTCTAGATGTGGTTTTAAATAAATAATTATATCTCTTTTACACCAAGCTCTGGTCAGTGTCTACTTGTTCGACTGTGTTCTTCTGACCTATTGTGAATACTCTGTATACTGCCTAACTCTTCTTGAGGGAAGTCTGACTGCTCAGCCACAGCTACCAAGTGAATCTGTGTGGTACAGACTGCTACCAAGTGGGTTTACTGCCAAACACCTGTAGTCCTAAATCTTTTGCAGTGGTCCCAGAGGGAACTGCACAGGTTTCTGCCTAACACTGGTGTACAGCGGTGGGATTTGTATTGAGTATACACTTTAGAGTGCTTTTTGAACACTTTAGGACAACTAACCACAAAGCTTAGCACTAAAAAGCTGATTTTCTAACTATGTCTGCTATGGAGAGTTATACCCTAGAATCATTGTCTGCCAAAACTGCTGATTGCTTAAAAGTATTGTGTAGACATAAGAATCTCTCTGAGAAGGGCAAGAAAATGGAACTTATAGAAAGATTGTTAGAAAACCAAAGTCTGGGGGGTGCAGAGGAATCTACCCCCCCCCCCACCCCCCAGCAAATGTAGAAAACAGTGATGGTATTGATCTGAATCAAAGACTTGATAATGAGTCAGAAGAGGAAAGTGAACCTAATGAAGATAGCCAATCTGAGCCTCTGTCTGCCTTACCTACTGTACCTACTGGGCCTATACCAGGTCCTACATGTAACCCTGCTTATTTTGAACTTGAAAAAATGAAGCTTGAATTAGAGTACAAACGTTTTATTGCTCAATCTGAAAGAAACCAAGAGCTAGAGTTCAGAAGAATGAATGCCCAGGCTGAGCAGAAGCAAGCTGAGTTAAAACTCAGAGAAATAGAGCTTAATCATGAACTAGAAATGAAGAAGTTGTCTGTGAAAAATGCTTCTCTCTCCTCTGGTTCCTCTAAGAGTTCCAGTCCCAAAAGACCCTGGATGCCTAAGGAATTAGTGGGTATGTATGAACATAATTTGGATGTGTTGGATTGGTTAAAAATGTTTGAGTATAATCATGGGCTCCAGGACATCACAGGGAATGAGTTACTTCCCTGGTTGTTCTCTAGGTATCCCCCTGTTGCAACTGATGTGGAAATGGAGTTGGGGGGAGGTGGATAAGAAGGATTATGAATGTGTGAAACTAGCTTTGATAGCTAGATTTGGGAAGACCCCTTCCCAGTACCTTAAGAGGTTTAGGACCCTCAAAAAACATGATGGTACCCCTTGGGCTACCTGGGTGAGTGAAAGTTTGAAAAACTTAGAGGGATGGATTAAGGGTTACAAGGTTAACACTTATGAGGGAATGAGAAATCTTGTAATATTGGAGTCAATTTGTGATGCCTGCTCTCCTGAGCTCAGACAGCACTTGGCTGATTCAAAGGAATTAGATTCCAGGAAGCTAGCTAAGGCTGCTGACTTGTGGGTTGCCAACAGGGCCACTCACAAGGATTCAGGGGTCACTCAGAAAAAGGATGAGGGAAAGCAGCCACAAAAAGGGAACCAAGAGATTTCTAATATCTCCCAAACCAAAGAGGGCCCCAAACAACAAAATAACCAGGGTAAGCCCCAGGGTAAACCACAAAAGGCTAGTGTCCCTTCTGGTCACAAACCAGAAGGAGGTCAGACCAAGCCACCCTTTCAGAGAACATTTGGAACATGCTATCTCTGTGGGGCAACTGACCACATCAAAGGAGATCCCAGATGTAAGGGTAAACCTACAGGGATCAGCACAGTCTCCTTAGCCTTCACTCCTGAGGAGGGAGTCCAAATGGCTAGTGCTCACTTTGAAGTCTTTGCTGAAGAACCTTTGGGTCTTCAAGCAAGTGTAACGGTAGAGTCCATGGGTCTGGTTAGTGATCAGAATAGGAGTGTGTACAACTCCGTAAAAGAAAACTCTAAAGTTTATTATATGGACAGTGTTCTTGTCAATGGCCAGGATACTCCTGCCAGGCGAGACTCTGGGGCCAGCAGAACAGTAGTGGATGTAAGCTTTTTCAGGCCTGAGGATGTGGCTAAGGCACCCAAAGGTCCCACTAAGATGTCTGGAAGCCCCGTCCAAATGGTTCCAATTCTACCAGCCCTCATTCAGTGTAATGACATGACAGTGTTGATTCCTGTCAGTGTTCAGACTGAGGTGCCTGGGAGAGTCCTGTTGGGGAATGATCTAAGAACTCCAGGAGTAGTATCCAGTACCCCCAGGTCTCCCAGTATGGAGACCCAGAACCAAACCAAAATGGCTAGAGAGGCCACCTTAAGGAACTACTCTAAGCCTGTGGGAACCTCTACTGAGACCCCCACTACAAGCCCTGGTGTTGGTAAATTGACCTCTAACCCAGGCAAAATTCAGGCTAACATGTTAGGGAAATGGGAGCCCCAACCAAGCTCCATCATTGATCCCCCAGTTATAGAGTCTGTGACTCCCCCTGCTTCCAAGGAAGAGGGGGATAGACCTACTGGAACCCTAACTAGGCCTAAGAGAACTGGTAATTCTCAGTGCTGGTGGAAAACCAGAAAAGAAAAGTCTAAGGCCAAAAACCTTCAGACTGTTGGACCTCCCACAGAAGACTCCAACCTAATTCCTAGACTTAAGGGGGAAACTCATAAAGTAGGTAAAGGTAGATCTAAGAGGAAGGAGAAGCATGTACCTTGCTTATCTCCATCCCCTCCAACCAAGAGGCCTAAAACCCAACCTTCCCTCAACAGAGAGGTGGTGAGGACCTCTGGAGGCCCCTCTAGATCTAAGGGAATCCTTTATAAGGACCCCTTGAAAAAGCCTAACACAGGTTCAGAAGTTGTAACAACTTCTGATGGACTGGTCAACGAGATCCCTATAACTTTAAAAAGACTGATGTTCCTCAAAGGGTTTGTAGGTCATATAGCTTACAAAGGAAAACCTTTGATTTGACCATAGGACATAGGTCAAAGTGTCGCCACCAAAATGCTGAAGGTCTCTCCACGATGTATGTCATCGACTAGAGGTATGAGATTCATCCAGGAGTGGATTAAATCCTCCTGTCCTTTAGTCTGGGGGGGCGAGTGTTAGGGAGAATTCTCTCTTTAGGCTGAATTTCCTAACCTAGTGAGTCCCCCAGCAGCTTTGCTGGATTTCTGGAGTTCGTTTTTTTCTCCTGCCAAGAGTGAGACTCTTTTTCTCCCACTCTTGGACATGATTTATGGTGTTCCTTTGACTGTTAATGTGTTTTATGGGCTATGGGGTCCTTTACTCCATAGGGTCTCATGTGTTTTACTATGTGTGTTACACAGCACTCTCCGGCAGTAACACTGGGGTGTCATAGTGACACCCCACCATAGACTCCATACCCTGGGACTGACTACTGTCTCCCAGGGCATGTAAAGTCACCATTGGCTTTACTAGTCCCAAATTATGAACAGAAACCAGTACAAACCATCATATTGTGGACGTACTGGTCGGGGCATTTCGATTGCCCCGAGGTCTGTTAGTCGAGGGTGCACGTCTCCGCCCCCCCTGATCGAGTTTTGGCTGGTGGCAGTGGATACTACTTTTTATATTCGACGAGAATATATCCCTATGGGATTTTCCCATTGTTCGAGGCTACCAACTTTAATTATTTAATTCTCATAGCCTCGAACATACCGCCGGTTTATTTATTTAATATTAATTCGCCGGTTGGTATTTTTTGCCAGGGCTCGATTCTAAAATGGCATTTGTGTTCTCTTCTGTGACTCCAACCCAAGTCGAGCCCTTTGTTCCACTTTTTGGCAGGCTTTTCCACAGAAGCCTCCAAAAGTGGTGCCACTCTGTCTGGGTACCACAGGGGATGTTGGAGGGGGTTTAGGCACCCTGGACTGAGTTACCTTGGTAACTCAAGTCGCACTCTTGTGTGATTGGCCCAAGTGGTGAGCCTGCCGGCTCACCACTTAGCATGTTTGATTGACAGCTAGGCTGAGTGAATGGGGGTATGCTGCATAAAAGCAGGGCTTTGGGGACTGGAACTTCAGAAGTCGCCACAGGACCTGAGAATCCGACGAGGGAGAAGCTGAGCCGACCTCCCACGACGACACCACCGGTGGAGCTCTGCGGAACCGACTCACCACTTCCCGACGACAGAGAAGATCTCCCGGCTGGAGAGGCTTCTTCACCTGACTGGTGGGCACAACCAGTTTACCTTCTTTTCCTCGCATCCCAGGACGTCTTGTGGTCGAATTGCCCGTGCCAAGTACCCCTGCAACCGGATAGCCACTTACCACTGGACCGCAAATAAAAGGACCGCTCCTTTTACCTGCGAACTCCGTGGCTGGTTTCTTCCCTGGCAGTGCAACGGACTCCTGTCTTCCTCCCTGACGAGATCCTCTCTTCCCCCGGACGAAGCACTGACTTGCATCCGCTGCCAGGAACAACTGTCCCCGCTGGAGTATTCTCACCACTTTAAGGTACTGTGTCTGCCAGGCCTCCCTTTCTAAAGATTGCTACAAGGTAATAATAATCCCTTAACCTTCTGGACTGGGCTGGCCGCCTTGACCTTCTAACTGGTCCCTTTCTTTTGGTCCAACTCTTTTTGAACCTTTGCAAGACTCTTGTGCACTTCAACCGTGTGACCTTGGACACATTTCGTTCTGATCCTCTTAAAGTGGATCTGGCCTTCTGAACTCTAACTTCACGGTTTTACTTGCCTTCCTCTCTTGTTTTGTTCTTGTGAAAGTGTTGGGATCTGTTTCAAATTATACTCTGCTTTTCTCTCCCTTTTAAAACGAATTATTAGAGTGCCATCTGTGTTAAGCGCTCACCGCTGTCTGAAACTAAGTGGGGCTTTACTTAAGTCTTGTCTAATATTCTTCTAAGGGAGTGTATATCTTTTAGTGACCGTGTTTTTAACTTCTTAACATTAGTGCCTGTGTGTTTTTCTAGATGTGGTTTTAAATAAATAATTATATCTCTTTTACACCAAGCTCTGGTCAGTGTCTACTTGTTCTACTGTGTTCTTCTGACCTATTGTGAATACTCTGTATACTGCCTAATTCTTCTTGATGGAAGTCTGACTGCTCAGCCACAGCTACCAAGTGAATCTATGTGGTACAGACTGCTACCAAGTGGGTATACTGACAAACACCTGTAGTCCTAAATCTTTTGCAGTGGTCCCAGAGGGAACTGCACAGGTTTCTACCTAACACACTCTCTATTTGTTGGAGGGTCCTGACTCTTCTCTGGTGGTCAGTGGTTTCTCTGACTCCATTGAGATGAGGAAGTATTCCTAATATGCACTCTCTATACGTTGGAGGGTCCCTGGCTCTACTCTGCTGGTCAGGGGTTTCTCTGTCTCCACGTAGATGAGGAAGTATTACTTGGATGCACTCACTTTTCATTGGAGCGTCCAAACCCATTATGGCCCAATTACAGGCCCCACCATGTTGGCAGTTGGAAGCTGAGACCCCTCTCTTCCCTTGAGCCCCACCAGTCTGCCAATGCCTCCCGTTACCTGTTGGGAGATGTCTGCATGGTGCCAGTTCTTCCAGGGACAGTCGTCGGTATCTTCCTGGCGTCCCGCAGTCTTTGCTGGCCTCAGTGTTTTTGCAGCGTTTCCCCGTCAGTAGACATCCTGCAGTTTGAGCGTCATTGTTAGACTTCACGGTCTACCCCCTCAGGGAGGTCACACCACTGCCTCACCTTCTTTCACCGGTCACTGGGTCCACTGTTGTCAGACCTGCTGGAGACGCTGTCCGCTTCCCGCTTGCAACCTCCAGCCTCTGGGCTTCGCCACTTCTGGAGTCCCCTGCCTAGCAGCTTCCTTGCCTCTTGCTGCTCCGAGGATGGCTTGACTGATTGTTTACCTTCAATACACAAAAGAGGTAGGGGGGGAATTATGTTTTATACTGCTACTCCAATAGCAAAACCCCACGATAGGTGAAACCTATAAATTTAGCACAAAAAGTGCTGGTGAGCAGTTTTTAGCCACAGGTAGGGATGCTAATTACTCTCTACTGCACAAGGGGAAAAAGAAAACACAACATATTTCAACTATAGGCTGTGTGGAAACACCACAATCAAGTGAAGGAACATTCAACCAACCACTCTATCACACGGAAAGTAAAAAAATATATATGCAATTTTATTGTAACAAAATCAATTGAAATTTCAAGGTCATGACAAAAATTAATAGTTCAACATACGCTGCATTTCCTGTTGGTTTTAACAGACATTTAACACGCAAAAACAGAGAGAAAACACAAAGGCGAAAAAAAAACAAATTCAAGAAGGTTTACAAGCTAGACATAACAATAAATCAAGCTAGACGGTCAACAAAAATGTTTCAATAGTTGGTCGGAACTTTGCTAAAATCTCAACTGACCATTCACTACCATACCACTCCATTCCCATTCAGCCCAGTGTTGCTAGGGGGGGCTAAGGGGCCTATAGTCCCTGGTCTTTTGGTTGTAGCCCCGGATAGAATCTCAGGAGCTACAGCCAAAAGGCTACCTAGCCCCCAGTCCCGACAGTTCCGACACCAGCCTAGCCCCGGGTCTTTTCCAGACCTAGCAACACCCCTGCTGGGTGATATAGGAAGGGTGACTATGAAGAACGCAACATTATTTCATTTAGCCTGCCTTATAGTCTAGAAATGTATCCTTAAAAATTGGAAGTCACAAATGGCCCCCTACACACTCACTGCATGGCTACACAAATGAATTAATAGAAGTGAAAGAGAAGAGTTGTGCATTGCCACTGTGCCACTGCCTTGTCGCCCTAAGAACATATGGGAGAGATCCTGGTCCTATATGCGCAATACAATTACTCTAGCTGACGTCAACACATAATATGCTACATCAAATTCCTGGGTAATGCCAGGACTATGCATTTAAATTATATGTGCCCTGTATATGTCATTGAACTCTAAAGATGGTACATGATATTGCCACTGAGACGGGCTGTAACTATGTGAATGTGAATGTTGTGTAACCACTAATGCGAAAAGTGAAACTGTTTTTTTTTAATCTTCTTGCGCAACACTCACATACATTCCTGCTCAATTATCCCTGCACATAAGAACCTTAATGCTCACATAGTTTTTGTTCTGGTTTCTGCCAGTTCGGGAATGTTTCTACGCCATTGACGTTCAAACGTCAACAGGAAGCGCGGTGCTTGACAGTTTCCGCTGTCTCACGGTGCACGCAGTATTGTGCATGGTTCTCATCTCAGCTCCCAGTTCTCACGCACTGTGTTTGCCCATGTTGCAGTTCCCACACTCACATATCAGTAGCACGCGTTACAACATTTCTCACTGTGAGAAGTTGTGTTATATTGTATTCTGCTTGTGGTTTTAGGTTTATCCGAATGGTGTTTGCTCACACGGTTATTGCTTGGTGACGCTCCCATGTCATCTAATTTTTCTCTTTTTGGAGCATCGTCAGCTGTGTGTAATTGTTTTCCTTATGAATGGAATCCGGCTCACTAGCTGTAGTCTCGTGATTACCCTTTTCCCTATCTTGTGTGTTTTCCCCAGCAATTTGTGTTCTAGGACACAACGTAGGGAGTTGCCTGTGCGCCTGTTGCATGCGTGGTGTGGTGGCCCGCCTCCGGTCACCGGGGCAGGCCAATCCAGGCGTCGCGACCTCTTGACGCGACTCCAGGGGCTGCGGGCACACAGCTAGATAAATGCAGGGATCCACCGGACTAATGACCTATGCTGGAGGGCACCCAGCACACTGGAGGCTCGGACCTGGGATCACCCAGGCTGTGCCAACCCAAGTAGGCCACGATCACGTGGCAAAACCCGGCCCCCAAGAATCACACGCAGACACGAGTTGCCGCTTCCTGGGGCTCTGCTGCACTGCCTTGTGCGTGCCAGCAGAGCCCCTTTTATTACAGAGGCGTCGTGACGAGGTCATGACGCTCTCTGACACAAAGAACTAGACCAAAACACCACACGTGGTGCCTTCCTCCTCGGCCAGCACCTACCCTGTGCTTTCTCTATGTACCGCTCTTCTTTGCAGGTGAAAGGCCGGAAAAGTGTTAGATCCTGCCTGTCTTGCTCTGGAAGGAATGTTGGGTTTGTGGCGGAGAGAGTGATGCTCTGCAGTGCCAGCGTTCCATGTTAGTGTTCCAAGCCTATCAGGGAACTTTACATCTGTCCATCCTGGGTGTAGAATGCCCGGCATTCTGACTCCTTAACTACACACCTGCCTCGCCTACCTTGAGTCCTGTACCTGCTATCCTAGTTTGGAATAAAGCCTACACGTGACTACAAACCTGACTCAGCAGAGGCGTAGACAGTGTAGGGCCTGAGCAGGCATGGCCCACCCACAATCTGTAAAGGCCCACTCAGCAGCCCTGTGCGGTCAATTACAGATGTTAATGTCACTGTGGTGGGTCGAAATACATCAACTTCAGGCCCCACTTGATAGACAAACCCGGTTACACCTCTGTGCCTCAGAGAATGACTTGCCTTTGCTAGACTCCAGTATACCACAATCCTCTAATATGATGCCCCACGTGTGCCTCTGCTTGAGCCATTCCCATGGAGGAATGATGTTTGGTGGAGTATTCCCTTAGGGACCTACACAAACCCACTGCATGCCTTCTTTCCCATCTAAGTCACTGCAATGCCTTAGTCAAAGTGTGCATAAAGTGCTCCACAGCCACATTTGGTCTGGGCCAGCACAGAGTAATCCTGGGCTGAGATGTATGGACCTTCTCTATGGGTGGCTGGACCAGGATGACCATTATCGGCTTGCGTCGATTCAGGGATGCCATGCATGGTGCATCTGTTCCAGAGCCGGCATTACTGCCACATTTGCTTTTGGCAATACAAATTCTACTTGGGGGAAGGTGACCATTCATTCAGGAATGGCCTGTCTGACACAATTGTTCCAAAGTCCAAATACAGTCGTCACCAGGGGACAGTGCTCCTCAGGGGCGTGTCATTCTGAGGAGGCTGATCTAGTGCTGGAGTGCTGTGTCTTGGCACCATACATATCTGCGGATGGATAATTCTACTTGAACCTCAAACCTCAAGTTCACACACAGCCTTACTTTAGTCTTTGTCGTACCATGATAGCCCAAATGAGCAAGGGCAATTACTCCGTCCAACAAGGATGGTGTGAACACAAATCTCAAATCACAAAAAATCACACACACCCCACCCCCAATGACACTGTCAAATTAGCCCCCCTTCTTCAAAGCCCATGAATCATGGCTTTGTCTGCAGCCATTCTGTGTCCTTATTGCCAGTGTAGATCCTTCCACTGACCTGAACTTATAAATTGAGTGACTATCTGAAAACAGCCATCCTATTTCTGGCATTGACCAGTTTCCTAATCAACTTTGCAAATGGCACTTCTGCCTTGATGACCATACTGGCATGATCTTCTACCATGCAGATAGTGGCATCTTGATCTCTGGGGCTTGCTCCTGGGTGATGGGATAAGTAGTAGGCAGGATTCTCAGCACACAGTAGATATATCAAGGTCTCATGATAATCGTGCAATTGCAGAAGCCTCCTGTCTAGTCCACTGGCAGCCTGGCTGCTGTTCCAATCATGAGTGGGATAAGGGGCCTGTGGTCCACCTCGACCAATACTATGTGTCCATTTACACGGAGATGTGAAAAAGATAGCATCTCTAGAGAACCGCCAAAGTCTCCCTTTCAATCTGGGAGTACCATTGTTCTATCGTTGTCAGCATTCTGCTAGAGAAGTCAATAGGGTGGAGTGTCTCTCATTTGTCTGCCTAAACCAACATCTCACCAGTTCCATATCAGCTGGCATTCAGCACCAACTTTGTGTGTACTGAGGGGTTAAAGAATAACAGGGTTGGTTTCTTCTTCCAGTGTCTTTTGGTGGTCTGTACTTCCTGTTCTTTCAGAGCGTTCCACACCATGCACCGGGACAATCCCTTTTGGTGAGGTTCCAAAGGGGTCCACGTATGGTAGCAAGATTGAGACTAAGGGGCCGATTCATAGAACAAATGTGCACCGAAAATCTTGTCGCACGCTGGCGCAAGCTTGAAAAAGCAAGTGCACGTGCACGCGTGCGATTCATGGAAGTGCCTGCGTGTATTTACTGCGGGATGTGCGCCAAATCCTTGCGTGGCGCACACGGGCGCACACGTCATTCCAACATCCTGAACGGCGTGCGCGGCGCGCACAGCGATAGCGCACGATGTCGGAGCACACACCAAAAAGGGGGCGGGACACGGGGCGTAACACGCGGAATGGGGAACAACGCGTGAAAAAGAAGCCATAACTGGGGAAGTACTGCAGGGAAATAAACAGAATGCCCACACGCACGCGAACAACATGTATTCATGGAATCGAATACGGGAAACCCACGCACGTGAAAAGACGCGCACAGGCGTCAACACGTCTGCCACACAAAGGCAGACGGAAGCGTCCCCGCGCACAGTATAAAAGTGCGCGCAAAAACAAACACATATATACAGCTACGATGAATGCCCCATTTGTCGCAGCACTGATCGTGGGACACCGCAGGAGGAGGAGAATAGCCAGGCCCCGCATTTTTTTGTTTTGCCCCGGACCAGCCTTTTTGGGATGCCTGACGACCAGGTCTATGTGAAGTATAGGTTTCCACCTCATATCATCCTAGACCTGGTCCGGGAGTGGGAAGATGACCTTACATCCCCCACCCTGTGCTCCCAAGCATTGAGCCCCTTGGAGAAGGTGCTCAATGTCCTGCTTTTTTTGTCCACTGGGTCATTTCAGCAGACAACTGCCATAGTGGGGGGGTCTCACAGGCCACGCAGTCACGCTGCCTACACCAGGTGTTGGCAATCATGACTGTGCGCCCCTCAGTCCGCAGGCACATATACATGCCCAGAACTCCTGCAGAAAGGCAGGCCGTGGTCCAGGACTTCTACAGGGTGGCACACTTCCCCAAAGTGCTCGGTGCCATAGATTGCACCCATGTGGTCCTACATCCACCTAGGGCCACTGAGCACATCTATCGAAACCGCAAGCAATGGCATTCCATCAACATGCAGGTTGTATGCGATGCAAAGGGAATCATCACCTCTGTCTATGCAAACTACCCTGGATCAACCCATGACAGTTTCATATACAGAATGTCCGCCCTGAGCCGGGCCCTGGAAGCTGGGAAGCATGGCGACACATGGCTCCTAGGTGAGTACAAATGCTGGTGCACATGCATGCATGTCACACACAGACAAATACACAAACCCAACTAATCACAACCATTACGACCTCCCCAGGGGACAGTGCCTACCCTCTGAGCAACCACATGATGACGCCAATCTGGAACCCCACACCACCCCCGGTAAGATACAACGCTGCCCATATTGCAACCAGGGCCATAGTGGAGCGCACATTCGGAGTGCTCAAGTCACGCTTCTGCTCCCTTGACCGCTCAGGTAGCAAGCTACTATATGCACCCACAGTAGTGTGCAGGATCATTGTGGCAGCATGTGTCCTGCACAATGTTGCAACACAGCATGGCGTACCGGTGGACATGGTGGTGCCCCCACATCCCCAACCACAGGCACAGGCGCTGCCCATGGGAGGGGAAAGGGCAAGTGGCGAGGCAGCCCGGACCCCACTTGTGGCCACATTTTTCACCTAAATCCCACCCCTGCGGAGTGCACACAGGCCTGGCACATACCAGGTGACAATCAATGATGACAAAGAGACAGTCAACTGTCACAACCTTACCACCCTGAGGATGTTGCCATGGGAGTGCTACATTGTGTGCATACCTAGCTACTTAAACATAACCAATCCTGTGTGACCAAAAGGAACACATGCAAGGTGTATCACACCCCCCCGCAAAACAGGCCATGACAATCCCTGGTATGTCACCCAAACCCTCCCAAACCACATTCACCCTTGTCTGCCACACCATGACATGGCATGCAACAGCAAAAGGCCAACACATGACCAATAATATACGAAGTGACATGTGATGAATGGAAAGTGGCCCGAGACAATGATGCCTGACATGGAATCAGATGAAATGACTGACAACAACCTCCCACACATACCAAGTCATGCACAAATTTTGTACACCAGTGGTAGCTTCCAAACAGCACTGAATGCCTGTTCACATGCACATTGGGCAAGTCAAAATTGCCACTCCCAAACCCGTGTGCTGTGTGTGTCTCCTGCTACACACAGCTCAGCATAGAGCACAGTGAGCAGCAATTGTGTTGGGGATACACCTTGAGCATCACATCAAAAGGACAAAATAACACATTTTCCCATTGACGCATGTCCAGGATCCCCAAATGGTAATTGATCATGCGCTGCAGGGACACAGCGTGCCAAAGAAGGCAATATGTGTGCAACTGTGGGCATGGAAGGGTGGTTGTACGTGTGGTGGAGCATGTGCAACTGTGTGTGTCAGTAGGGACATGCACTCAATGTATGCATGTCAAATCAAGTGACCCTCAGTGTCCTATACACATCACATGTGAACATTGCCCATGTGTACACCCCAGCATGTCAAACCACAAAAATCCCCTGATACCTGAAAAGTAAATACAACACAGCAACAGCCATTGACCAGCAGAACACATCATGTACATAGTACCCCACAATGACATTGTCAGAGAGTGCCCAAACACTGTAGCCCAGGCTTACTGTCCAACAACAAAAGGCCCTCCCTCATTTACACATCACCATGACCTTCTGAACAACTGTGTCTGGGGTATGTAGCCTTCTCCCTTTTAGTCTACCTGGCTACAGGATCTCCCCACCCCTTGGACTTCATGTTCCACCTTGCATGTAAATAAGGTCCAGCCCCCTCAGAGGCCTCCTTGACTGGTAAAAATATCAAATCGTAGAGAACTCCAAGGAGCCAAACCACCAAACCAGGGAAAAAGCCTCTCGGCACAAAAAAACCCTGGAAGAGTCTCCAGCAGATTACTCGAAGTGGGAAAAAAAAGTCCTGGCACATGTACAAGCAGAATGATCGAACTACCAAGGTAGCACAGTTCAACAATGGCTCAACAGGAAGGGTACCTTTTTCCGGAAACAACATACAATGAGGATGCAACAACTGACCGGGTAGTGTCACAGCTCCGGTCTCCAGGCGCACGAGTGGCACGAACCAACCACCCCCTCTGTGGTCTGGGTGCCTGCAAGGTAAAACTTACACAGGCCTCCAAGACTGCGGCAGGGAAAGAGGGTCAGGGATCCGTGGCAGGGAAAGAGGGTCAGGGATCCGTTGGTTGGACAGGCATTGGTATTCAGGATAACCGGAAAGAGGGGCAGGAGAGGGGAGTTGGATTTGCAAGGGAAAGTAGGCAAAATACAAAATACAACTATTGACAATAATCAGAGAAACCATGTTCTACATGCACATAGTACGAAATGAGTGAAATGCAAGACAAAAAGAGACTTATCTCTGGGGTGAGTGCTGGCCTCCTGCCTGCGCACTCTCAGGTCCGGTAACAAGATCAGTCCAATGCTGCAAAGAGAGCGTGAGTTACTAATCTGTGTGTGTTTACAACACACACACAACAACATTCCTGCCCCAAAGTAAGTGACTTCTCCACAAACAAACACCCTTGTCTGGTGCTATGTACGTAAACATTAGCTTGCCCCTGTGATGGTTCATACACTGTCAATGCAGTAAGGCAGGCGCACATGGGCACGCGGTAAATGGAAGACCAATGCGTCAAGAATCACACATGATAGAATGGTCCCTGGGTGACCTGCTAGGCGCGTATAGCGAGGTGCAACTTTAGTACAAGTCGTGTTCTGGCAGCCGTGGATTACAATAGGTAGTGCAAGTGGCAATTTGCACATGCAAATGATATGCACTGCACACGAGTCTGTGCCTCGCTGGGTGTCCCTGTGAGCTGTATAAGTTTCTGGCTCGGAACGCTACTGCGCTAATAACTCAGCTTCTATGGAGCAGGGGGGACTGAAGGATATGTGCGACAGCCCCTGCGTGTGCCCCTGACAAATTGTAAAGCTACTTGGCATTTGTCCCTCAATGCATCTTAGCTGTACTGTGCGCTTCTACAACAATATCTGGCTAAGATCCCCATCAGTGGTGCTACTTAGCATACATGTGCAAGTGCCCTGGTGGAAGGTTGGCTGCCGTGTGACCCCCTTGTGCTGCTCACCTTGCTTGGAGCTCCTGGAAACACATCTGCTTCTGTTGGACGTCTGAGCACAAGCCCTGTGCTACTGCTTGCGCACACATGCGCATGTCTGCACCATCAGAACGTAGCCAGGTTTCTGTAGTGCTTTGCCCTGTGTCTGCTGGCAAAGGTGGTCTGGAGGCTCATTGTCCTGCAGAAAGGTATGAAACATATAAATAACGCTTGAAAGTTCCCTGTGTGTGTGTCCTCATGATGGTTGTCACTGGGGCATGTTAGAGACCTACATCAGAACTCCTCCCACCATCAGTGTGACTTTGATAGGCAAAGGGCGCAGGCTACTGTCTACAGCATGAAGTATATCAAGCACATATACAGGAAAGAAAATAACATACATCACAATCTAGATCAATTAATGGACACATCAATCATGAACCCACCCAAATTGATCACAGACATGCCGTGGATAAAACCCCCACAATCCTCACTAGGGGTGTTAACACAAATAGTACAGCAGCAGACAGGCCACAGATATGACAGTCCAAAGCCCTTGTGTAAATGTTTGTTACACCGAACCATCCTTGCGAGCCCATGGATAAGGGAAGCAGGAGTGGCCAATGTGAGTCAGGACCCCAAGCTGCAAACACATGCACGAGACAAGCTTGAAGGGCCCAGCTGGAACAGACAGTGGATGCTTTCAAAAGCCACAAAGCACCACACTGTCACATGAATGCACAATAGACAAGCAATTTTAAACTATATTAACTAATTCAACTAACTATAGAAAACCTACATTACCTAATTAAACTAACTATCAAAAACCATATTAACTAACTAAACTAAGAAGAAAAATAAAATCAAAAATGGCCACATACGACCCGGGGCAGGGGGAAGGCACACAGGAGGGGTTAGCTACAGGGTGCACCTCAACACCCACATGTGATAATGACAAAAAAAAAATTCTCCATGGGCTCAACGCCTACACAGCTCGACCTGTGTGGGAGATATCTCGTAGTCCGAATCACCTTCTGGCTGAAAAGGTTGACATGGCATATTTACCCTGACCACGCCCAGGCGCAGCTTGCCCCTCGTCGGCAGCAAGTCTGCCGGACTGGTGAGCCTGGTTCTGTGCGGCGATGACACGTAGGTCAGCATGTAGAACCTCATGTGATATGAGTGTTTCCTCTTGCAAGGTAGCACGTGTAACACAGAGTTCTTCCTCCATGGCCTGGCTGGACAGCTGGTATACCTCCCGGCAAGCACGTAGCTCAGCCGAGATGGTACTCTCTAGCTGCTCCAACCTCTCCTCTGACCACTTCCTCTGGGACATCAAGAGCACACCCAGAGTAGATCTGAGGGACTCATACTCAACCCTCATGGCATCCATGTGTGCCTGTACGTGAGCAGCAATTGCTTGACGCAAAGGCACCATTTCACCCCGGCGTGCCCTGTCTGAGGCTGCCATGCCCAGCCTGAGTGAGCGGGCCGTGGACTTTGCCGCCCGCTGCTGGAGTTCCACCTGCCTAGGCCACACGCTCCATGCTCTCAGCGATGTTATCAATTGCTGCCTCCTGGCGTTCTGGATTGGCAACCGTGGCTTGCTCCCACTCAGTATACCCCAGTGGCGGTGGCGCGCGGCCACCAGGTTGCTGGGCTTGACACCTGCGGGGCCCAACTAGCCGACATCCTTGTTGGGTTGGCACCGCCCGCGGCTGCAGGACTACATTCCTCTGTAGACCTGATGCCCCAGGCACATCAGCAACTTGAGTGGAGGGTGACCCTGCGCCCCGATCCACCACAGGCGCAGGTCCCACCACCGTCTGGCCCCTCAGTGCAGGTGTCACAGACAGAGGAGCGTCCACATCAGAATCACTCACCCCTGACAAATGGACCCGATGCATATGCAACTCGACATTGTGATCATCCGAGCTAGACTCATTTTCAGCCATAGACAAGATGGTCTGCAACACAAGTGGGTTCTCGTGGCCTACCACCCCACAACCCCCACTTGTGCTGGATTGCTGGTGTGATAGCAACCCTGTGTCTGGCATGACAACACCATCCTCTGGCTTCATTGCGTCATCATCTGGAAAGGGGAGAAAAGATGAACATTAGTACACATGTCAGAAGCACATGAAACACACACACATAGACATCACATACACAGCCAACACATGAAGCAGTCATGTCACACACAAATGAGAACCTGGCATGCATCCAGTGGCCTTGATATGCAAACACATCCCAAAAGCAGAAATGGATGTGTGTAAATAGCAAAGCCTAAACTATTACAAAATGTACTATATGAACTCCATCAGACACCACCTCTGTCCGGCACATCTCACAGGCAGAAAAGACAGATGGCAACTAAGAGATGCAACACACCATAAGCATGCCTGAACTGCAAATTGACCACTGCTGCAAGTGAATCCAAACACACAATGACATAGGTAACATGCATGTAGCCATGCATCACTGAAGCATCATCATCAATATAGCTACATCCATCTGCAGCTCGCCCTGTACCGGGTGGCATGGGCCATGTAGAAATAGGGAATGTCACAAGCAAAGCAAGGGCCTGCAACCAGGCATGAGGGACCATAACTCCCTGTACTGTCCAAGCTGCAGGACATGAGGCCTCCACAACACCCCTCAGGTCCTGATTGACCACATGGGGCTATGAATGTGCCCTCTTACATCATTCCCTGTGGAAATCTACACGCCATAGTAGCTAAGTGAACCTTTGGGATCATGCCAGTTCCACATAACGTGTGCAATGCAGAAATCTCACCAGTAGAAACGTCTATCAACCACATATTACTCTCAACAATAAAGCTGCGGAAGACACATGTGTAAATGGACACTTTCACAAACACATGAGTGAGTACTCGCAATGTTGCACCACACAACGTTGAAGCTGCTTGCAAATGTGCATGTGAAAGCGTTAAAAAACACCAATTTCCCCATACACATGTATTGTGAACATGACCAGCATCCAATACACCAAAGCAAGCAGCTATAACGCTGCTTGCTTTGATGTATGTGGAAGTGCACACATATACACGTGAAGGATGCTCCACAGTCATCACAACCCAATTGGCAGACTACATCCAATCAGTGCCCTAAGCCAGTTGGAATAGGCCGCACATTGACCAATAAACTCATCTAAGCAACCACTAGGTAGTCCTAACACTGAGTACATGTGTCACAGGATGCACCTGTGCCCGTCGCATACATGACAGAGAAGGGATGAAAAACAGTCCATACATGACAGGTGACTTTGACATAGCATCAGTGAGTAGTCATGTAGAAGGGTGTAACCCGGCTCAGAAGTGGGTTGATGCAGTGCAGAACATGTGTACGTGACCCACTTTCTACATGAACAAGTACATTATGAAGTCTACCAATACACGTGTAGGCAGTGCAAGGGCAAGTTCAGGCATCACATGCAATGTGCATGCAATTGGTTGCATGGCTACAGGCAAACCCCTCCACACCCTCTAAGTGAAAATGCAGGGAGGCTTTGCATGGCAGTGAAAGGGTGACCAGAGACCTGTGTATTGCCAGACAGTGTTGACTAGCGTCAATTACATCATCTGAGTCAACTGACAACACAGCAGATGATGATGGGACAGTAAGCAGGACACATGTTGAACCCTCAGTAGTACACCATGTGTGCAGAAGCCACTACACCAGTTGAACAGAGTCAGTGGGCCAGAAACAGGGTGAGGCCTGTGCCCCACACAGACTGAGACACCCTAAACCTGTGGGTGATGCCGGCCTGAGCCAGAGTGGGCATGGAATTGATGATCAAATGCCATGAAATGTAGGTCAGCCTGGACACGTACTACTATGATCATCCTGTCAAGGACACATAGGGGCATGCATGGAATGCACATGGAGCATGGATGGGCACTCATGTCCCTGCGGAGCATCTGCCATCTGCACAGTCCAAGTGAGACAGCCTGCATCAAGGACAGATGATGTACCCCACTGCATGTGTCGGGCAGGTTGGCTGGTGGAAGTTTGCATGTACACAGGAGCCTTGAACAGGCCAGGGTAGTACACCAACATGATGCACACCAGTGCCATGGTCAAATTGTGGTGCAGGGGGGTGGAGGGGCAAGGGAGCATGCCTACATGGAGTACCCGCATGCAGGCAGAGGACACATGCACGTCAGTCATGCAATGGCATAGTCCCAGTGCTGAGAGAAAAGACACCCCAGGCTACAAGCAGAAGGGCCAGTAAGCTGGAACATGGACCGGAGGGGCAGCCGGGTGACTAGCATGTGAGTAGGGTGCAAGTGTGGTGATGAGGACAGTCCGTGTCTGCTCTACATGTCCACTATCCTGCACAGCAGGCACGCATCAGTGAAGCATTGCATGACTTGCACATGAGAACCATGTACACATGACATGTAGTGGCAGTCAAGCACAACACATCACACAAGCAAAACACACATGGCCTCGACAAACACGCAACAACACTCATTGGACGGGGCATCAAAGTCCAGCATCTCTCCCACTCCTCCGACCATTCCTGTCGGTATGAACTCCGCAACGACTGACTCGTGTGGAGTGAGGTCTTCCTCCTCAGGTGGTGGCCCACTGCCAGTCACCAGAGTCATGTTGTAATTAGAGGCACGCTTCGTCTTAGTGCTGCGTTTGAGGTCATCCCAACGCTTTTTGCACTCTTGAGCAGTGCGCACCTCATGGCTGAATGCACTCACATGATCCGCAACTTGCTTCCAGTGGGTATTACGATGGGCAGCTGTAGTTTGACACTTCAGCCCCACTAGCATGCCACGGTTGTGTTCCCGCACGTAGTCCACAAGGAAGTCCAGTTCCTGCGCGCAGAAAGGCTTCTTCCTCGATGTGCCGGAGGCCGTAGCTGTGTATGGGGTCCCGGCCTCTACTACAGTTGCAACCTTCCTCCTCTTGGATGCTGGTCCGGACCCTGGATGGCAAATGCCACCCTGATCAGTATGGGCAGTGGCGCTGGTGGAATGAGCCGAGGGAGTGGCAGGTGGAACATGGACGTAAGCCCTGACTTACGTCAGTGGCTGCTGGGTGCCCTGGAATGGACCCTGCGCAGCAACATCCGCTGTGCCAGGGTCATTGACCGGGACTGTCCTGGTTGGTAGACTAACAACCAGGTTGTGTCGGCTGCATCTGCCCATGCACTTGCCAAAACATGGCTGGTCGGGGCCGCAGATGACATTACTGCCCCAGGGACACGTGCCTCGGTCAGGGCAGCCCTGCATGCACCTACGGTGTGCCTCCTGACCTCCTGAAAATCTTCCATGGACTCTTCAAGTGCCAATGCAGCCTGCGCTGGCAGACCCTGAGCCTGGGTGGTGGTGTCCACAGCTGCACCTGCAGCTACCACTACCCTTGGGCCTGTGGCAGTCGATGAAACAGACTGCAGGGTCACATGGGCGCCAGTGCCAGATGCAAGAACTGCATCTCCCGGAGCCGCAGGGGGTGGTGGCATGACTGCACCAACACGTGGCACAACATCGTGCTGAGCTGGCGCACCCCTGCCTCTTCCCCCTCTGCAGCCACTCTGGACACCCTGGAGTCCCCCTACTCCCTGGTCACCCTGGCCACGTCCCTGACCATGCCCGCCACGTGGAGTACGCCCAGCTGAGGCACCCCTCATCTTTCGTGGCCTCCCAGCCATGGCACAGATGGAGTAGTGCCGGCACAGATGTAGTAGTGCCAATGGGAGGTGTACACAACAATTGTCCTGGGCAATTGGGGTGAAGGGGGTGGGATACAAGATGTTAACAGCACCCCTGCACCTGCAAGGCTGTATGTGACCCCGTTGATAAAGTGACGGTCACGCAACGCTCAGGCACCCCAAAACTGCAGTAAAACCGTGCACGCAACCCCCGGTAGCCCACGTGTTTGGAATTAACCTCCTGCAGTACGCGGTGGCACCCAGGGACATGAAAAACACGCATGCGTGGGACACGAAGGCTACTATGACCTCGAAAATGGGTACGCGATACACAGGGGCACCCACAGTGGGAAAAATAGCGTGCGCGACTCACCGTCAGAAGAGCGTGATAATGAAAAACACACATAGCCAATACCCCCACGAAAAGAAGAGATACGTCCTTGATCCACTGTGAAGTTGTGATGGCGCGCAAACCAACACGAAGTAGCAACACACACGTCGGTCTCCACGAAAGGCATGTACAGCAAACTGCTGGCCCCGCTCCCCTTTAACCCATGCTGAGGGAAACGCCCACGCGTGTGACATCACTTACGCGCTTAGGCCCTTTCCTTGGATTACACGCATTAACACGCGGACGTGCTGTTTTTTCACATGCTGAATCACTATGCACCCATCACGAGGGAAACGCCTGTGCGCGTAACCTCACAGACGCGCTTACACGCTAAGGGCCTTTCCTCGAATTACACGCTGACGTGCAGTTTTCTCACGTGCCAAATCACTCCATATCAAGCTGGCCACGCGACAACACACGGAAAACCACGCTCCTGCCCTGAAGGCCATTTTCCTGCACCCCAGAGCCTGAGCACGCTCCCACCTGCCATCTGCTGCTGCCTGCCTGCTGGCCACGTGCCCTTCTATTTGGTGCCTGCACGTCAGCCATCTGCAGGGGTCCAGTTGCTGTGACCACCCTGCTGGAACAGAAGACTCCCGACTGGTATTCCATCCTCCACAGCCCAGCCCCAGGACCCAGTTGCCCACCCACTCTGCCTCGGGGGTTGCCATGTCAGGGAAAACACCATCGGAGACCACTGGCAACCCCCAGCTAGAGAGGCAGAGGGGTACCAGCTTCAGTGCCGCAGAAGTTGGTATCCTGGTGGAGCAAGTCCTGGGGCATTATGATGCCCTCTTTGGAAGTTCACATGCCGACAATGAAGGACGGAAGAGGATCTGGACGGAAATCGTGGCTGCCATCAAGGAGGAGGGGGTGGCAGCCCACGATATGCAACACGTCCGGAAGCGCTGGGAGGACTTCAGGTCCAGGACCCTCAGCAAGGCCCGGCGCCTCTTGAAGGGAAAGCATGTAGAGGGGTGCCGGGTCCGCCTTAGCAACATTCAGATGAGGGTCCTGGAACGCATAAACCCAGTGCTCCACCGCCAGCTCCTTCAGCGGCAGACCCGTCCGGAGTCGAGCGGTAAGTTACCATGCCTACTGATTGGACGCTGTGGTCTGGCATGAGTGTGCAGGTTGACCATATGTCTTGGAAGGCACATGTATGGATGTGTATGTACAGGGACATGAGCCTGCCGCATGTCAGTCCAGCCATGTGTGAGGCACATCAATGGTGTATGTGTTGAAATGCATGGTGCCCAAATGCATGTGTCGGTACACACATGTTTTGAATTATGTGGATGTACTGTGACATGGTTGTGGTGTGACACATGGATGCTGGTTCCACCTTCATGCATGTGCACAATGTACATGTGCATGTGTGTGTATTTGACATGTGTGCCACTGTGATACACCATGGATGCATGTGACACCGACATGTAGGAGGCTGATTGGCCGATGTGACATGGATGCTGATGATTTAACTGCGAGAGGTGGTGGAGATGTGCAGATGCATGTATGTCTGGTGGTGTGTGTGCATGTGTTTGGCACTCCCCGTGTTGCATGTGACATCAGGCTAACCTTTGGATGCTCATGCTGTTGTATGTGTATGGATGGTTCTGCCTGCTGCAACATTCCTGTTAATTTGCGCATGTGTGTGGGTTGAAATGAAATGTGTGTTGGTGAGTGTGATGCCATGTGTGAAGTTTGAGACTGCCACTCATCTGCAACTGTCATGTGTGTATCAGACCATTGTACAGTGCCCTGATGGCTGTGTTCTGTCTCTCCCTGTCTGCAGCGTCAACTGATGAAGAGGGCGGAGACGGTGCTGAGGAGCACAGTGGCAGGGATCCCACCGCCACCCGGAGACGCAAGGCCCAGCTCCCCTCCCATGTTGTCATTTCGTTGGGGAGTGAGGAGTCTGGTGCCGCATCCGTGGGCGCAGCTGCCGAGGGTAGGTCCAAGAGGCAGAGGTCGGAGGTGGACTCCTCGGCAGCAGAAGGGGCAGCTGAGACCCCACAGGGTCCGATGGAGGGAGATGGCACGGAGTCATCCAGGTTGGTGGTGGGTTTGGTTGAGGAGGAGGCCGTGGAAGGGACACACATGTGGTCTGGAGGGGGGGATTCCACTGGTGCTAGTGGTGCAGTCCAAGGGCAGGGACAGGAGGCAGCACAGGCCGCCGCGGAGGTGCCTGTGTGTAATCCTGTCCCGATCCTGTGACTGCATCATCCCGCACCAGCAGGGATGCCTTTGTCCGGACCCGTTCGCAGGGAGGGGATGCGCGAACAACAACTGGCCTTCCTCTCCCTGCGGACGTGGCAATCCGGGACCGTGTAGGGTTTTAGTGAGGACTCTGCACGTTATTTGGGATGCCTCATTGACCCCGTCAACCTACTAGGACGGGTCACCAGTGCTGGGTTCCTCCGTCTGCTGGACCTTGTACCGAACCCCTCCTCAACTGAACCCCCTATGCACCAGTCATCCTCTGTGCCATCTTCCGGCCTAAGTATCACCTGGGTACCCTGTGGAGCTGCCTCTGACCCAGCGGCCAGGCTGGTGGAGGACACATCCCTGCCACAGTCGGGAATCGTAGGTCCAGCAGGGGTGGCCACCCCAACAACTGGACCCCAGCAGGAGGAGGACGTGCAGGCATCAACAGGCAGGGCACATGCACGGCAGCAGCAGCCTCAAGGTGGGAGCGATGATGGCTTGGGGCCATCAACATCAGAGGGGCATGCATCGGCTGGAGGGCAGGAGGACCCTGGATTGGGAGTGCCTTCCCTGTGGCAGTGGTTGGGCCAGCAAATAGATGCGGAGCGGCGGCGGGCGGAAGAGGCACGGCTCACTATGGTCAAGGTGGAGAACTCCATGCGCAGGGCGCTGAGGCGGACTGAGTGCCTCGAGGAAATTTGCAGGAAGGTCGAGGTGTACATGGCATTATCCCTGCGAGACCTCGGGCCAGGGAACAGGCCCGCCTCCAGGACGTTGAACAGGAGTTCGATGATGCCCTGGCCCAGGAAATCAACGTGAGCCGTAGGACTTGCCCGCCGCCATTGTATATAGTTAATTAGTGTCAGGTTTCCTTTATATTTTCATTTCATTTGGGGCGAATGGACTATGCCCCACCTTTTTGTATATAGTTGTTTATTAGGTAGGGTTTTTGTATGTTTCATTTGGATTGTTGGGCTCATGGACCCTGGATTTGGAAATTGTATATAGTTGAAGACTGGATTGGACTTCATTTTTTTCATTTTTTACCATGGAGAAATGGATTTATTTTTTCATTTGGATTTTGTTTGATTGACGAACGCTTTGGAGGCATTTCCATTCGGATTTATTTTGATGCACCATTCATATATTTTATTTCATTTATTTTGGACATGCAGCCTTTTGTTTATTAATACATTTTGGTTTCATACTTCATTTGTGTGGTATTCTCTCATTGGTTTCATGCATGTCACAATGTGGGTTTTCTCATTCACTTGCACCCATTGTGTGTGTGTGACGGACATGTATTGATGTGCATACTTGCCATTTGCGATGTATCATGTAATGGGGATTTCAATGTGGGGTGGATGGAATACTTGGTTGGGTGTTTGGATTGGGGTGGCATGGGGTGGGATTTGGGTGGCCATAAGGGCCATGTGTGTGGATCGTGAAGATGTGTTGGGGGGACATGAGTAGGGGCCTGCTGACAGGTGCTCGTCAATGCTGGGTGGGTGGGGGTGCAGGGGGACATGAGTCGGGGCCTGCTGGCAGGTGCCCGTCAATGCTGGGTGGGTGGGGGTGCAGGGGGACATGAGTCGGGGCCTGCTGCCAGGTGCCCGTCAATGCTGGGTGGGTGGGGGTCCAGGGGGACATGAGTTGGGGCCTGCTGCCATTGCCTGTCAATGCTGGGAGGGTGGGGGTTCAGGGGGACATGAGTCGGCCTGCTGGCAGGTGCCCGTCAATACTGGGTGGGTGGGGGTGCAGGGGGACATGAGCTGGGGCCTGCTGGCAGGTGCCCGTCAATGTTGGGTGGGTGGGGGTGCAGGGGCACATGAGTCGGGGCCTGCTGCCAGGTGCCCGTCAATGCTGGTGGGTGGGGGTGGAGAGGGACATGAGTCGGGGCCTGCTGCAAGGTGCCCGTCAATGCTGGGTGGTTGGGGGTGCAGGGAGACATGAGTCGGGGCCTGCTGCCAGGTGCCCGTCAATGCTGGGTGGGTGGGGGTACAGGGGACATGAGTCGGGGCCTGCTGGCAGGTGCCCATCACTGGGGGTGGGTGGATGGGTGGGGGAAATGAGTCGGGGCTCACAAGTGTGCTCACAAGTGCATGGTGACATGTGAGCTGACTGCAGGGCATGGTGAGGGTTGTAGGGTAGTCCCCTGTGGTGTGGGCTGCCTGCAGGGCATGGGGAGGGGGAAAACTGCACACCCGGGAGGGCACACGATGCCAAATCGCATGTAAAACTCCCCGCGCACCCATCAGAATACACGTACCCCTCTCGCACTAGCGAAATCATGTGTAAAACTCCCCGTGCACCCCTCGGAATACACGTACCCCTCTTGCGCTAGCGAAATCGCATGTAGGACTCCCTGCGCACCCCTCAGAATACACATACGCCACTCGCACAGGGCCTATCGCGTGTGAAACTTCCCGCGTCCCCCACATATACACGTACCCCGCTCGCACAGGGCCTATCGTGTGTGAAACTCCCAGCGTACCCCACAAATACAGATACCCCTCTCGCACAGGGCCTATCGCGTGTTAAACTCCCCACGTACCCCACAAATACACGTACCCCGCTCGCACAGGGCCTATCGCGTGTGAGACTACCGGCGTACCCCACAAATATAAGTACCCCGCTCGCACAGGTCCTATCACATGTGAAACTCCCTCCGTACCCCACAAATACACGTATCCCGCTCGCACAGGGCTTATCGCGTGTGAAACTCCCCGCGTACCCCACAAATACACGTAACCTGCTCACACAGGGCCTATTGTGTGTGAAACTCCCCACGTACCCCACAAATACATGTACCCCGCTCGCACAGGGCCCATCGTGTGTGAAACTCCCTGCGTACCCCACAAATACACGTACCCCGCTCGCACAGGGCCTATCGCGTGTGAAACTCCCCGCGTACCCCACAAATACATGTACCCCGCTCGCACAGGGCCCATCGTGTGTGAAACTCCCTGCGTACCCCACAAATACACGTACCCCGCTCGCACAGGGCCTATCGCGTGTGAAACTCCCCACGTACCCCACAAATACATGTACCCCGCTCGCACAGGGCCCATCGCGTGTAAAACTCCCTGCGCACCCCTCAGAATACACGTACCCCTCTCGCGCTACCGAAATCGCGTGGGAATAGTCCCCCCTGTGGTGTGGGCTGCCTGTGGGGCATGCACTGGGGTGATGGGCTGCCTGTGGGGCATACAGTGGGGGGATGGGCTGCCTGTGGGGCATGGGGAGGGTGGATGGGCTGCATGCATGTATTCTGAGGGGTGCGCAGGGAGTTTTACACGTGATTTCGCTAGCCCGAGAGGGGTACGTGTATTCTGAGGGGTGCGCGCAGAGTTTTACACGCGATTTCGCTAGCGCGATAGGGGTACGTGTATTCTGAGGGGTGCGCAGGGAGTTTTACACGCGATTTCGCTAGCGAGAGAGGGGTACGTGTATTCTGAGGGGTGCGCGGGGAGTTTTACATGCGATTTCGCTAGCGCGAGAGGGGTATGTGGATTCGGAGGGGTGCGCGGGGAGTTTTACATGCGCTTTCGTGGTTGGGGTGCGTATGCTGGTCCACTGGCCTTTGCGCCATGTACTGGATTTGTGCGCTGTTCATGGCGCACGGGGCAGGGTTGGGGGCGTAACTGGCGCTGCTGCAGGGTCGCTGCACCACTCTGCGCCACGGCTGGTTATGGATGTTAAAATCCATGAATACCATGTGCGCTGAAATGGGTTTTGGCGCATGCAGCTGGCGCAGACTGCCGCACGCGCACAATGTGCTCCAGCCGCGTGCGCCAATTGTGCGCCGAATTCTATGAATTACCCCCTCAGCCTCCTACATTAGAGCAGATCTAGACTTCTGGAAGTTCGGTAAGGGCCAGGGCCACATTGGCGTACAACACATTCTTGAGACCCGCTGAGAGGCCACTTTCTTGGAAGCCATTTAAACAATATGTTATCCTAGATTTGATGAACACACATTTTCGTTTGTATGATGTGACTCCTTGAGCACTCAGGTGGCAAAGAACATTTTATAGTCTAAGGCCCTCATTACGACCCTGGCGGAAATCGAAAAACGATAGCGGAAATGTAATACCGCCATCGAATACCGCTTGGTGCGATTATGACCCGTCACCGTAAAGTACGATGCCATTAGCGACACCGTAGTGAACGCCAACGCTAACTGCACCAAGTACGCGCACGCGCGCCATGCAAAACCGTAATTACCACCATGGCGCAACGGTACGCGAATTCTGACCCCAGCGGACATTTACTTAACGCCATCAAGCATGGCGGAAAGTACCATTCCGCCATGGTGAGAATTACGGCATCGTGAACCAACCGTAAATGGCCCTACTGAGTGCCTGTACACCACTCCCTGCCCACATTGCACAACTCCTCGTAGGTGCAATGAAGTTACACAATGCAACCAGTGAAATGCACAAGTCACCCATGCATGCCAACGAACAAATGAATGTAGGGGCTCCAAGTGCCTTGTGAGTGGCCATCCATATTTGGCATGTCACCATTGCCGTACTGATGCAGCACAGGCATGTGAAGGTTCAAGTACAGCAAAATGAACTGAAATATGAGACAAAACAACAACAGGCCCCCATCGCTTGACACCAGTGTAAGGCAACATTCAAAGCAGTATCCTGAGGGAGACTGCACCAGCCCTGTACTCATGCCAGTAAACAAACCAACCATCAGCATAAGCATGTACCACACAAGTTGGCAGAGTGACTGAGCAGCCAGGCCCACCCCAAGAGGGGCCAATGGGAGCTGCAGGGCCCATATGGCCTTCTTGTTCGCAAGTGCCGTCCTGGTCATTTGCGTCGAGAAGACGACGGCAGCATTCTCCTGGAGGGTCTCTGTGAGCACGGTGAGTTCCTCATGGGAGAAGTGGACCTGCCGCTTGCGGTCGCACGCTTTTTTAGCAACTTTTCCCATTTTGATTGTTTTAACTAGGGTGGCTAACGGGTTGGGATGTGTCTCAGGGTCGGATTTTTGATGGTTGTGTTGGGATTCTGATTTTATAGGTGTACGGCGTGCTGTTTCCCGTTCCGGCCCCATGTTTTTACTTCCGTTTCCGTATATTTACGGTCACCGTATTTTGCGATTAGCGCTCATTACGGTGACCGCTATGATGGGTGGCGGAATTGCACCTAGGGCGCCGTACGACGGCGGTGAGGGGCGTTTTGGGGACATTTCCGCCATCGCGGACTTTGCACTTCCGCCATGGCGTAATGCTCGTGCCCGATGGGTCAGAATTAGCCGCACTTTACTCCATCGTGCAATGGCGGAAACGCTATTTACGCTATAGCGGTCAGGTCAGTTACTTTCCGCCAGGGTCGTAATGAGGGAAGTGTTCAGCCTCTGACGTCGCATATGTTAGAACATCGTTGCTGACATTGTAGATCTGTGGGAGTCCTTCCAACACATTCAGTATCGTGTGGTGAGAGACGGTTGCCTCGAAGGAACCTCAAAGATAGTCATATATAGCAATAAGCACGAAAATCTGGTAGACCACCAGAAAGAGGTCTGGAAGGAATGGAACTTTTGCTCGTGTTTGGAGACCTGCCACTACCTCATCTATTATAAGCATGCAGTCTTTTCCGCAAAGTCCCTTTATTCGCGAGGCCCATATTAACAAAAGCCACGCAGTGTTGGCCAGCTTTACTTCATTGCTCGCACAATCTGGGAAACCCACAGTGTCCGTATTAGTCGGCTGTAGAGGTGCACTCAATTCTTTGGGCGAGTAAATTTAAATCTTTACTAATGAATGAATCAGTGCAGTGCTCCCTATTTGATCTGTGCTACCGGATCGAAACAATATGAAAAGAGAGGGCACCTCGAACTAAACGAGGCACAAATACGGGCACTCACAATAACTAACAAGTTAAATAAATGGTCACTGTGTTTTTTCATCTATATAAAATGACTTTATATTTGTTAAGTTATATCTTTCAGTTGTCAAAAAATGTAATTAAACTTGGTTACATCTCAAATCATACACATTTTGTTCATCACAGTCTTGTTGTATAATATACACATTTCTCGGCAACAATTATTAATTCATAACCAATAATGAGATTAACATATGATAAATTCAGTTACAATTTCAATTACATTCAGTAAGATTTGGCTTGTTGATAATGAACATCCGGATATCTTGATAGGCAGTGTGTTAGTGTTCCTATCAGCTACTACGTGTTTTGGGTAATGTCTACCCTTCTTCAGGTAAAATATCTGGATAGTTAAGTTCTGTAAATGTAAACAAAAATAAATCTTGTTTTAATCAACTACGCTGTGTTATAATTTGTCTAATTTCCACTGATTAAGGATTCCAGGTCTCTGCACTAACCTGTGTATGGGATTGTCCGCTGACTGGTGCCCTGCAATTTTCTGATACCAATTCTGTGAATGAAAACGCTCTGGTTACAAAGGTAATTCAACAGCCTATGTAATGGTAACGAGTGGGACAAGTCGCAGATATGATATGATATTTTATTTATATCGCGCTCGTACACAGCTGTTTCAGAGCACGACCAAACAAAGGGAAGGGGAATAGGGGAAGAAACAAAAAACAAAGATCTTACTAGCCCCAGTGACATTGGGAATATGCACTGTGTCCCACTCAATTACCATTTGTATTTTAGTTGTCACTTAATTCACGAAAAGGGGGGAGAGTGGGAGGCGGGGGGGGGGGGGGCAGGCAGCTATAGCCCCTGATCTTTTGGTTGTACCGTGAGCTACGTAGACATATGGATTCACTGCTGTTGCTTGCGAGCGCAAACTTGCGGTTGCGTTTGTCTTGTTACTCAGCAAGTAACTCTATCAATATCTCCGTTTGAAACCCATGGTGGCCAGCCTGTCACCTTTTCTAGAATATCCTTTTCCAGATTGTCTCGCTCCTGCTCAACTTGCTTTTGTAGGTGAAGCAGCACCTTCCGCTGCCTCCGGGTAATGGCAGTACCATATTTTCTATATGTAGGCAAACCTGCTGGCCTTCCATTCTTCCCACCACTTGTACCAGCGACGACTTGTGTGTCTGGAGCAGGCTTGTACTGTCCTCCACATACACCATGAATGCGAGGTGAGCAATTTCCAATGACTCCACAGTGTCACACCCCAAGAGAATGTCCTTCAGGAACCAGTGTCATAAAGCCAGGCTCACATATTACGTTGTCTGATGCCGACCGTGGCTTCAAACATCTCTCTTCCAAAGGCAAAGACCTAGTGCTCCCAAACATGCCTAGGTATACTCTTGTTCTTAGGAGATGCGGTTTTGGGGTGATATTCACAAAGTGTCCCTGAGCCACCATGTTCCCTGATGCACCAATTTTGACTAGGACTGGCACTGCTTTCTCAGTGCACCAATGTAGTTTGCTTCTGCAAATCCACTCTGACCGATGCCTCTGAATATAAAGAACACCTCCTCATTGTCTTGGTTCTGATCCGCAGGATCTGAGGTTAAGTGTGTGTTCTACCTGTGCTACCCTAGACTTAGATGTGGTAATTCCCTGTGGTTGGCAGCCTCTGGAGGGCTGGCCTTGGGACCTATACACCCCATGGAAGTGATATGATTTGCTGCATCTGATGCACGTTTGCTCGCTGGCAAGGTGCCAACCCGGGTCAAGGACAGAACTTCCACCAAAGTCACAGGAGCCATTAGCAGGTCACTTTATATTTTGGTGGGAGGGATCTCAGTCACTGTTAGCACCAGACCTTGAGGCATTTCTGAGCAGCGGAACATCTTCCATGCAAACATCCACAAAGCTTCCTCGGATCTAAAACATCTGATTGCAAGCCAAGGCACCTCATTCCCAACTCATTGCAGCCATCTCATTGCAAGCCAAGTCACCCCCTTCCCAAATCAATGCAGCCATTTCACTGCAAGCCACGTCACCTCTTTTCCAACCGATTGCTCCCATCTCATTGCAAGCCAAGTCACCTCCTTCCCAACTCATTTCAGCCAGCTCATTGCTAGCCAAGTCACTCCTTCCCAACTGATTGCAGCCATCACATTGCAAGCCAAGTCACCTCCTTCCCAACTGATTGCAGCCATCTCATTGCAAGCCAAGTCACCTCCTTCCCAACTCATTTCAGCATTCTCATTGCAAGCCAAGTCACCTCCTTCCCAACTCAACGCAACCATCTCATTGTAAGCCAAGTCATCTCCTTCCCAACTCAACGCAACCATCTCATTGTAAGCCAAGTCACCTCCTTCCCAACTGATTGCAGCCATCACATTTCAAGCCAAGTCACCTCCTTCCCAACTGATTGCAGCCATCTCATTGCAAGCCAAGTCACCTCCTTCCCAACTCATTTCAGCATTCTCTTTGCAAGCCAAGTCACCTCCTTCCCAACTCATTTCAGCCATCTCATTACAAGCCAAGTCACCTCCTTCCCAACTCAATGCAACCATCTCATTGAAAGCCACGTCATCTCCTTCCCAACTCAACGCAACCATCTCATGTAAGCTAAGTCACCTCCTTCCCAACTAATTTCTGCCATCTCATTGCAAGCCAATTCACCTCCTTCCCAACTGATTGCAGCCATCACATTGCAAGCCAAGTCACCTCCTTCCCAACTGATTGCAGCCATCTCATTGCAAGCCAAGTCACCTCCTTCCCAACTCATTTCAGCATTTTCTTTGCAAGCCAAGTCACCTCCTTCCCAACTCATTTCAGCCATCTCATTACAAGGCAAGTCACCTCCTTCCCAACTCAACGCAACCATCTCATTGAAAGCCAAGTCATCTCCTTCCCAACTCAACGCAACCATCACATGTAAGCCAAGTCACCTTCTTCCCAACTAATTTCTGCCATCTCATTGCAAGCCAATTCACCTCCTTCACAACTCATTGCAGCATTCTCTTTGCAAGCCAAGTCACCTCCTTCCCAACTTATTTCAGCCATCTCATTACAAGGCAAGTCACCTCCTTCCCAACTCAACGCAACCATCTCATTGAAAGCCAAGTCATCTCCTTCCCAACTCAACGCAACCATCTCATGTAAGCCAAGTCACCTTCTTCCCAACTAATTTCTGCCATCTCATTGCAAGCCAATTCACCTCCTTCACAACTCATTGCAACCATCTCATTGCAAGCCAAGTCACCTCCTTCCCGACTCATTTCAGCCATCTCATTGCAAGCCACGTCACCTCCTTCCCAACTGAACGCAACCATCTCATTGTAAGCCAAGTCATCTCCTTCCCAACTCAACGCAACCATCTCATTGTAAGCCAAGTCACCTCCTTCCCAACTGATTGCAGCCATCACATTGCAAGCCAAGTCACCTCCTTCCCAACTGATTGCAGCCATCTCATTGCAAGCCAAGTCACCTCCTTCCCAACTCATTTCAGAATTCTCTTTGCAAGCCAAGTCACCTCCTTCCCAACTCATTTCAGCCATCTCATTACAAGCCAAGTCCCCTCCTTCCCAACTCAATGCAACCATCTCATTGAAAGCCAAGTCATCTCCTTCCCAACTCAACGCAACCATCTCATGTAAGCCAAGTCACCTCCTTCCCAACTAATTTCTGCCATCTCATTGCAAGCCAATTCACCTCCTTCCCAACTGATTGCAGCCATCACATTGCAAGCCAAGTCACCTCCTTCCCAACTGATTGCAGCCATCTCATTGCAAGCCAAGTCACCTCCTTCCCAACTCATTTCAGCATTCTCTTTGCAAGCCAAGTCACCTCCTTCCCAACTCATTGCAGCCATCTCATTGCAAGCCAAGTCACCTCCTTCCCAACTCATTTCAGCATTCTCTTTGCAAGCCAAGTCACCTCCTTCCCAACTCATTTCAGCCATCTCATTGCAAGCCAAGTCACCTCCTTCCCAACTCATTTCAGCCTGCTCATTGCTAGCCACGTCATCTCCTTCCCAACTCAACGCAAACCATCTCATTGAAAGCCAAGTCATCTCCTTCCCAACTCAACGCAACCATCTCATTGCAAGCCACATCACCTCCTTCCCAACTCAACGCAACCATCTCATTGCATGCCACGTCACCTCCTTCCCAACTCATTGCAGCCATCTCATTGCAAGCCAAGTCACCTCCTTCCCAATTCATTGCAGCCATCACATTGCAAGCCAAGTCACCTCCTTCCCAACTCATTGCAGCCATCTCATTGCAAGCCAAGGCATCAACATTACTTTTTCATCCATGTCACCTCCAGCCATCTAACTGAATGTTAATTATGTGTTTCTTCTTTTTCTTATTGTTTTCCAAACTTTTTATTGCAAATTGGGTGACAACTACTCACCTCCCACATCCCTTTACCGTTCTTTCCTCTTTTATTCTTCTGTTTCTTTTCCTTCCTGGTGCTCTCTCTTTGTATGCCCTCCCCATGACATTGTCTATTATTTACCTTTTTCAATTTATTTTCAAAAATGTTGATACCTCTGGCCCTCTTTTTTCCACAAATTGCGCATTTTGCAATGAACCAGGATTGCTTTGAGGTGGGCTTCTCTGAAATGGTGTTCATTGTGTTGATTGAAGTGAATTGGATGGATACTGGGTTCTCCATGTGTGTTGCTCTTGACTCTGCAAGCTCATGAGTGCTACCCAGTTCCAGGACCCCCTGAAGAACTATGCACGGTTCCCTCAGGATCTGGCAACATGGGATTGCTGACAAACACCAAAGGATCAGTTCGGCCCTCACCTCATCATCATCATCAAGGTGCACGTGAAAGCTCTTGCCACCGCCAGGCATGATGAGATTTGGTTGGCTCCTAAATGATCGTCTCAGCTGCAATGTTTCATAATCAGCGTCACCAGCAGAATGCACTAGACTGACAGGTCCACTGTGCCGCACCTATGAGCTATTAATCGGATGGTGGGTTTAAACATCTTTTGATCTGCTGGACCAGCCATTACTGCCATAAAGTAGATTGCTAGATGTTCCAGCAATAGGGTCCACCGGGATGCTTACTGGAAGGCATCTTGTTACACCGAGCTCGTTCATGGGATTAATCTGCAGATGCGGCCTGCACACCATCACCGGCGCTTGCCATCCTGGGGGAGGAGGAAGACCCTGATCTTCACTGCCATCCACCATAGTCCACAGTTAAACAGAGTCTTCACGCGCACTGGCTGTTGGCCTCATTTGACCTGAGCTGCATGAGACTCCGATTGCAGAAGGTTGCAAGCTCGGTTCACCGAGTCACGGCACCCCTGCACAGGATTGTGTAGCCAGGATGTGGATGTACAATTGAGAGTGTGGTGCCGCATGAATACTCCTCCCGAAGCCCCTTGCCGTGTTATGTGTTAAGTGTAATGAGTTCCTTTTCCAGACACCGCTTGAACACCTCATAACTTCAAGCATTTGTGTAGCGAGCAACAAGTCAGGGAGGTCGACTGCCTCACCCTCCATGGAGTCGTAGACCTCCTTGCACCAACTGCCACCAAACTACACATCTACAGTATGGTGTGAAGACACCGCTAATGGGGGCCTTTGAACTGCGGGATCGGCCATCCCACAGGAGTAGACTGCACTAGGAGACCTCTGCAGACTCGCAGCGATGCTCTACCACCTTCTGGAAAGCCAGACACTGCATTCCTCTGTTATTCAAGCTCGGAAGGATTTGTTTCGGTGGAGAATACAATACTGGAGTGGTGGGCGCTTTACCTCACTTGGCAGGAGCGAGGTGAATAGGAGGTGAACGAGCATGGGTGGTAGAAATTGTGCACCAAAGCTGGTTTATCCACTTCTGTATCTTGGAAGGAGTGTGATTCAATGGAGAGGTCCCACGTCACTCTTTAGTCCTTCAGCCAGAGTCATTGTAAAGTTAATGCACTCCTTTGGAGAGGAATTAACAACATACAAGCCAATAAAAAATAACCGTGAAACTTTTCCGGGTATAGAAAAAAGAACCTCACTTGGGAACACCATAGTGGCATGAAGCAATGTTAGTAATTAATCAGCTACACTCTCTCAAAACCTGTGCACACCTTGAATAGTTTCAAAGAACTTTCTCCAGTTTATTTTGAGTGATCAGTTAAACGTAAATGTTCTGGATCACCCGATGACTCAGTACCTCTCAAAACCTACTTGTAAAATATAGCACACACACTAGTGTTTGATCCTGATCCCCCCACCCCTCGTTATTTAACAGCACTATGTAGACTATGCCACACTCCAGAAATAGAAGAATCGTCCAAACAGCTGGTCATGGACTGCCCCACACTTGCAGCCACTAGAGAGCAACTAATGGTGGAGAATACCTCCAGTTATGTGAGCAAAACAGCAGAGGACTGGTGGCTAATGCTGCTTAGAGGACAGAGCAGACGCACCTCAATAGCACTAGTAAATCTCTTGCAAACCATCTTTAGGTTAATTAATTAACAGAGAAAGGGACAAAAAAAACAGAACACTCATGGAGAACAAATGTTTAAATATTTCATGTTTGTGTTTTAAATTGTGAAGGATGTGATACATTGTATTTAATAGAAACTGTGTTGCTAAGTAAAACATAGGTACAAGGTTTGTAACTGATAAACCAAATAAAGACTAATAAAAATAAAAAAATAAAAATATTGTATTTGAGAGTGATGTTTTTGCATATCTCTCTTTTTAATTGCTGATGCCCTCATCTCACCACACACCTCAGCACTATGTTGCACCCAATTCTTCTCAAATATACCCAGACAGAGCCTTCCGAGACGCCGTTTATAATTACACCACCAGGTGGCGCCTTGTCATTCAATGGGAGTCAAAGTACCAGCACCTGCGTGGCACGTGATGGCCCTGGCCACGAACACACTGTGAGAGGGAGTGGGTGTCTCATACAGTAGACTTCCTTTCAAGCGCATAGTGTAGGCCTTCAGGTGCCTGGCATTATCTTGTACGCCCGAGGGTGAACGCCTGCCTGGTGAAGATGTAATACAGTGGATTGGGGGCCAGGGTAACCCTGGTGAACCCCCTCTTCAACTGAGTGAACTCTTTAATCAATTGGGCACCAGATTTACAACTGCTCCACCAATTATTATTTTTTTGTCACCATATACAGTTGCCCTTAATGGGTATTGTGTGTTTCTCTTTATCTATTGTAATTAAAGTATTTATTATTTTTTGTTTTCATGAGAAACAGTACAGTAGTGTAATGCCATTACTATAGTGTAAAGACATAGGAGTCATTACAGGTGAGCCCGTTCGGTAAAAATGCTGGCTCACTCCGCGTCTGATATGATATGATATGGCATTTATAACGCGCCAATACACAAGTGTTTCAAGGCGCGATAGGGGCAGTGAACCACCAGCAGGCCTGGTATGCTGGGAGTTCAGGCCCCTACCGGAAGAGAAAGGACTGAATCACCGGCACTGGTAACAAGGTTCCCAGCGATTCAGTAGTTCCCATGGATTCCTAGGGGACTCCATGGAATGGGAATTTACCACCGTTGCCGGCACCCGTAATGTTCCAGGAACACCGGGATATCGGGTCCCGGTAACGGTAAGGCGAGTTTACCAGTAATCCGCCGGTAGTACAGGTGGGTTACCAGAAAACTCATAATGAGGCCCATGGTCACTGTGAAACTGAAATTGAGCTCCCTACAATCAAAGAATGCGAGCCTCTTACACAAGCTGATACTGTCAATTGGACAACATTTCGCTCTCTGTGACAACAGGTTTCGTATTGCTGCCAAGGGTGCATCGTGTGTCTGCCGATATCACAAAAGTCATTTAAAACTACCGTACAATAAATTAAGAAAACAAGACAGAGGGCCTCATTACGAATGTGGCGGAAAGACAACAACGGTGCTGGTAGTGCTACCGGGGCCGTTGTTACCTCTCCGCCACATTACGAGCTCTGCTTGCGGGTGCCGCTCTGCACGCCTGGTCAGATCAGGCGTGCAGAGCGGCACCCGCGAGCAGAACTCATGATTGCACCATTATTAACAGTGCCGGTGCAACCATGCTCCCGACCCCCATTCTGCCCTTTGGGGCAGAATGGGGATCGGGAGGCCGGCCATACCGGCACCCGCGAATGGGCAATTACCAGCCCATTCATCTCGTAATGGGCCGGTAATGGCCCATTCGCGGGTGCCGGGGCAGGTAGCGAGTTTGGCGGTAGCCATGCCCTTAATAAGGGCACAGCTACCGCCAAACCCAGGCCCAGAGGCAGCTATGCTAAGTTACTTGCATGCTTCTGACAGGCACTCAGTGGATTGGCATCGCGTGCTTCGGGCCATTGCTGCATTGGAGACCCTGGCAGCTGCATTCCATTTTCCTATCAGAGATCTAAGACTACATGTCTCAGAATGTATAGAGCATATTGATTTCTACTTTACAACAGAAGCATCCTATAGGTTTCTGTGACTGCAGCCTCTGTGTTGCAAGGGGCATCCTACTAACACAATAGGCTGGAGGCCGTAGTATATACTGGGCCCAGTACAAAGATATTTGTGTGAGTCTTTTTGCTTTGCATTTTAGAATGTGTCTCTTTCAGTAGAGCTTGTGAAGGCAGTTGGACACACCTCCCATACCAGTCTGTGTTTCTCGATGGTCTCCCCTCTCAACCCCGTCACAGTACCAGCTTCTTCACAATGGCAGTTAAAGTAAAGCTGCCCTCCCCTCACTCGCCTTCCCTTCCTCACCCTTTCACACCTGGCAGAGTGGTGTGTGTCAAGGCCTGCATTTTCCAGCCCACCTGGGTCATTAAGGGGCCTTGGTGCCGTGGTACTGCAATGCCTTACCGGGGGAGATTGATTGATGTCCTCAGGGTGACCCCCTATTATAGAATGGCAATCCCTAGCGAAATAAAATAGGCATCTGCATCATGGCAGGGTTCGAATTTAAGATTGGATAAGCAGGAGCTAAAAGCAGCTCCTGGGTATCCAGCAGTGACCAGGAACTACCATTGGGGAAACCAGGAGCTAGTACATAGCGTTCAGCAAATCTAACTTCTTCACAAGATGCAAACATATCATTTGGACTACTATCTATGACCCTGTATGCTTTTAATGACGTATAACTGTGTCTTAAAGTTGATTTATAGATGGTCCCAAGTGCACATAGGTATGTTTGTTTAGCATCGGTTGGTTTGGGGAGCCAGAAGCAGCTCCTGGTATCTGTTGGTATCAAGCTAACCAAGCTCTTTTTGACTATAAGCAGGAGCTAGCTACCAGCTTCCTTCAATTTTGAACTCTGTTATTGATGTGACAATGGCCCCTGCAGTGCTTAAAATCAGAGAAGGGTTTGCCAAATGAACCTTTTCTGCTGGTTCCATTCCAAACACGGGATCTGCCAAGCCCTGGCCTGATGGCACGGTTCTCTCTAAGTGGAAGACAGCAGACTCTGTGGTTAGACTAGACAAGGTGATGGAAACAGTGCTCCTTCTTCAACAAACCAATGTTAAGCCTTAGTGTGGCTGCTATTAAATAGAAAAGACTTAAGAACGCAAAGGAGACTGTGCAACCAAAGGCAAAGGAAAATCTGATTGGCTAGCTGGAAGCAAGGATCCCTCGAACCCGCCCAACAGCTTTTTCAAGACCTGTGGTGAACTGAAACCTGAGTACCCATGATTTGATAGATATCTGTTGAAATATTTCCAAATGTCGATTCTTCAAATAGATTCACAAATACCACGTGGCCCGGGATTCCATATTCCTACATGTTCCAGTGTCCGAGTAATCGTGCGTGTTAACGCTCCCAATTACAGTACGGTCCGGGTTTCTATATTTTTGTAGTTAATTCATACACCTCCAATTTCCGAGTAAAAGTGTGTATTAACGCTCCTTGGTAGGTGACAAAACATCAGTCATGTCGGGTTCTTGCTAATGCGAGGACCCTGCCTCCGGTCTGGCGTGTGTTGTCTAACACAAATCATGGGTACTCAATTCGCCACATGCCTTGAAAAAGACCACAACGTCGAAACGCGTGTTGGCAAGGGCAAGAGGACTGTATTGGTTCGGCAATATGATTGACATTTGGAATAAAGATAGCAATTGGCTAAAAACAGTCGTTTGTTGGATAAATGACTATTTGTGACGAGCGCATTGATTCTGGGACGGCCACAGTACTTTGCTATTCTATGCCAGGCAGGGGTTAGCCTGGCTGTGCCTCTATCGGCAGCTGTCTGGTGCACCTTGAACACCAACATATAATATATTCGACAACCACAGCACCCACACATACCTGGAGGTACCCCGATCTCTTCCTCTCAAGTACTATATGGCATTGTTGGGGGATGTGTGTTGGAATTTCGAATGGAGAAAATATCTCAATTCTTTTTGTTTTTAATTGCTGGGGGGGTTCGACCCTCGCACTCCCTCACCCTCCCACCTCAACGATTTCCTGTACCCCACCCCACCCCTGTATTTTTTTTTAAATGTGCCCAGGAATGGAGAAATGTTCGGAAAAAACATGCAATCAGTTCTCCATTCGTTATTTTTCCAACAAAGTTTTATATGGATACCGTTGTTGGGGGGTGTGATGGTAGGCTTCTGGGTATACATTCACTAGTATGTGAATGACACCTAGCACTATCTTTGGGAGTCGTAATTGGCAGACTTCCACGGTCTCAGGGACTATCTCTGAGCTGTTGGGGACAGGAAATCATTGCTTCCCTTGGAGCTTTTGCCTTCATTGCACGCTCCTAGGTAATGGTAAAATGGACTGTATGCGACAAATATCACCTGTTTTAAAACCCTCATAAATACAGTTTCAGGGGTGGGTTACCTGTGGTGGTAGTTTATAGGAAATACCATTGGGGTAAATAGCGCCACATTTCAGGGTGTCTTTTACCTTGGAACTCTTCAATTTTGTTCCTCCCCCTTGAAGGTGGAGGTAAAAATTATAAACTATCACAGGGAGTTTTTTAAAAAAAACTATGTTTTTCCTGTAGAGAAAACAAAGATGAAAACATTTAAAATGGGGACATAGGAAGGGGTCAAAATGTAAAATTCTGATGCCCACCTCTCACCTCCTTACCACGTCTCTATATGGTGCACATCACCACTGAAGTGGTTTTAGAGCGCCAAACCTTTTCCGTATAGAAGGAAATGTGGGGGCAGCCAGACCGTGGTCTTTGGGGTGAAAAGGAAACAGGGTCAAGAAGAGTGTGAAAGGGAAAGAGTGGAGATGTTAGAAAGACAGAAACGTACAAGCTTAACTAGCAATACGTAGGGAAATGAAAAGATATAGGTGAGTGATGGTGATCGCTGTGATGAGTGTAAAGCTTTCAGTGTTTTGACCAGAAAAAAATTGAATCATAAGAAGGGGCAAGAGCTTTCCTTATTGGCAGGGCCATTTTAAGAACATTTTGGGGTCAGGGTACAGACATCTTTGTGGCTCTCCTCCACCAGACCAAATGAATTAAGGGATCCAGAATATCTGGTTGCGCCCCTCTCATCGTGATCACAACCTATAGCTTGATACGCTGCCTCACAGCAATCATAATAAGCATGGGTACACCCTTTCAGTCCCATTACCCTTGTCATCCTTGCTTTAATTAGAATGATAAACAAGTAGAAATACAAGGGCAACATTTGCAGTCCATGACTAGGGTCCTTGTGTTCTAGCAGAGGTAAGGATACTGTTAATTAATAGCAGCCTTAAGGTACACTAGCCATAGTATATATGCGGATGCAGATTGTATGGTAAAGGTGCACATAAACTAGAATAGACAGACGACTCAGATTACCTACCTCACAGAATACAAAAGTGCTCAAGCATGGATACAGGAGACAAATTGGAAGCAAGGAGAAAGCTATACATACCATAGCATCGATAGTGGGTGAAGATTAGAAGCTACCAGGAAGGTGTCTGTATGTAGATGGACTTAGATCAGAAGAGGGACATGGTTTTCAATTGGTGTTGCCATTAAGGGTCGAAGGAACAAGTGGCTGTGGTGTGCAATATATCAATGCTCCCCACTATTATAGAGAAAGCCACACTATCGCTAGTGAAACCACAAGAAAGGCTTTTTTTGAAGTTCATACCCTAAGAACGAAATCACACTGAAGGGCGTCAATTTTGAAAGGTTTAGGGACTGACAATTTTGACAAGGTAGGCAATACGAGATTAAACAAAATGTCCTGCTCAAACATTGGTTAAGAGGTGGCGCTGGATTTGCACCCACTCTGCAGTTTCTGCACTTTACTGTTTTCTTTTCCAGTTCTTACCATGAGCTAAAATAATCACATTTTATAGAACTGACATGGAAAGCACATACAGAACATACCAAAACATGACAATATTTAAAACAAAAGGGTATAGAAGCATGTTGTACAAAATGGGAATGAGTATAGCTTAATTGACGCCATCATCAAGGTAAGTATATAAGTGGCAGCATACTAATTGATGTGATCTTAAAAGATTTCATCTGGATTTTGCGGCGAACCAGAAGAAAGACACAGACAACAACGAGTCATTTTAGAGATAGGCTGTTTAGCAGGCATTAAAAACCAACCCGCAAAGGGACCAGGGTGCTAATTATGGTACCGCAATTTGCGGCACCGTAATTAGCACCTACCCCATTCCCATAGAGCCCTATGGGGAAAAAATGGGAATGGGGAAGGGCAATGGGAGAAGGGGGAATTACCGCCCCGCCAACCTTGGAATAGGGCGGTAATTCCCCTTTCCACCAAGGCGGTGCCAGTATTTTACCGGCATGGACCAAGGTGCTAATAGCACCTTGGTCCTCCGCCTACCGTGTAAATCTTTCTTCCTTCATATCATTCTGTATTTACCACTTGTTAAATCCCTCCTGGATCACCTCAGCTTTTACCCTGTATCAACAATCCCTCCAGAATTACTTTGCATGTACTTTTATTTGTATCCCACCTCTGTGGCACTGGGACTCCGGAATGTACTATGGCTCTTGGCTAAGATTATTGGCCCTCACTATGGTTACTTGCACACACTTGTTGGCTTCCCAGGCCTGGATAGGAAGCACACATATTCCTTTCACTTCCTGGTGAACTGGGCGTGTCCCTATAATTCTCTCACTTTCTGATACTGTAAGCTGTTTTCCCAGCCTTTGTAGACACTGTTTGTGTTTCTTTCACTCTCTTGGCATTGGGACACATTCCCGTTCCAGTCTTTCAGGCTTTCGCGCTCACAGTGACTTCTCCAGCCTTGATATGCACTATTGACATCATTCCCATTCCAGATTGCCTGGCTCTTATGCTCGTTCCAGTTTCCCAGCGTGTCATACCGGGATCAGCTTTGGCAGCCTCTGACCCCACAGTTTATCTCCCTCGCTGGCGTCCTCACGGTGGGAGAATTCACCTTCCTGTCTGTGCATGCCTCACTAGTACCGGCATTCGCTGTGTGGAGCTCGAGGACTCGGGCTCCTTGCTTTCTTTTGGTTTCAGTGTGGGTTGCTGAGCATCCTGTGCACCACTGTACTTTAGTGGTTGCACCACCAGGCAAGACGGTTTGCTCCCTTTCTAGGCTCCTTTCCTTACTGGCCTCCAACTAGTGGGCTTCAATCCTAGTACACCACTGCTGTCTGCACGGCTGTGCATTGTTCCTCCTCTCCAGGACGTGTTCACAGAGGTTTGCCTCTGTACCGTGGACTCTCCACCCTCCAAAGGAGTCGCGCACAGCTTCTTTGGTCACTCTCCATTCACAGTTTTTGGTCTCTCTGTGTAGTCATAACAATCAAAAAAAGGTGTGTCCTTCTTTCTTTACAGCAGCCTTCAGACTACAGTCAGCATTACCTGAAGCCAACAGGGTGGAAGGAGGATTGCTGTGATTTGTAGTTATAATCTGAGAACACAGGGGCATGGCTAACGCACATGGCATGAAGTCACATATAGTGTGAGCTCTGACGATAGGCGCTGCTGATCCTACAAAGATATTGTAAGTGAACTGATGTATCCGATCTGACCCTTGACGAAGAGCTGCGGCCAGGGGACAATAATCGACCTGACTACAGAGTGAACGCGCAAGATGGCGCCAATGAAACGACATAGTGAGAGTGAGATGCTGCAGCGAACTGCGGCTCTGGACGTTGCCGCTGAGGGAGAAGTGAGACGAACAGCACTCTTTGCCTTGCAAAAGGAGGCCCTGGAGGTGCACCGCAAAAGAATCCCGAGGCAGATGGTGACGGGCGGAGGGGAAGATTGCCTGATGTGGCATAGGCAGGAGCTTAGACTTGCCTCGCGGATGGTGCCCGGGGCACACAGAGGTGATAGGCTGGTGCCCAGACAGATACCTGGGTCAATGCAAAGGTGGAACCACTGAGAAATGGTGAAGATGAGCTGGGGAGAGAAGAGGGACAGTTGAACTCTGGTCCTGGACTTGGAGGGGAACCACCCTTATCAAAAGGTTGGCATCTTGGAAATGTAACCAAAACTTGGGGGCTAGGAGGAGAGAGAAAGACTAACCAGGACTGAAAGCAGAGGGCGCTGGTTACCCCCTCAGAGAACAAAAAGGGATCTTTGCAGCCGTATGTCGACCCATGGATCGCACCCTCAGGCCAAGCTAGCCAAAATTAACGCATTTACCCACAATACACAGGCTAAACCCAGGGGGACCTTAGGGGAAGACATGGCAGAATCAATCCCTGGTGAAACCTCTATCCATGTGGCAATTGCAGCAGTAAGGTTTTCGTTGGAGGGCATGATCGGGGAGGTGAGAGTATTTTATTTATTTTTATTTTTATTTTTTTATTTGTACATTTATATAGCGCCAAAGCCCTCAGGCATCAAAGCGCATAACAAAACATACATCTAACAAAACATCAAAACAAGGTGAAAACAGCAACAGAACATAAAACAGAAACTAATTACAGTGAGTTTGTAGCACCAACCTAGCTTGAAAAGAATAAAAAATGGCCATGGAGATATAGTCCAACCAAGATTAAGAGTAGTTGTCTCGCTGCCAGCAGCAAGATGTGCGTGCACTGTCAGAACAAGTGAGCGGGACGGAGGGCACTTTAGTAGAAACTGTGGCACAAACAGAGACCTTAAGAAAACAAGTGGAGACCTTGATGCAGCAGACTGCTACATCGGAGGATAGGATGGAGGAAGCCTAGTGGAGGGCTAGGAGGAACAATATCTGAATACTTGGCATGCCGGAGGGAGAAGAAGGGGCAGACCCAATGAACTAGGTGGAAAACATGCTGCTTCGCATGATAGATCCTGGGGAAATATCACAGGGATTCACTGAGGAAAGGGCACACAGGTCACTGACAGGAGACCTCCCCCAGAGCACCACTGAGACCAATAATAGCTAAGATCCTTAACTGCAGGGACAACAAAAGCATTTTAAACTCCTCGTGACAAGGAGAGAACTTTCACAGGAACAACTCCAATCTGGCGATATACTCGGATTACACCACCCTGGTCCAAAAGAAACAGAAACAGTTTAAGGCCAGTAAGCACAATCAGGTGCAATACATGCTGGTGCACCCGGCAAAGCTTAGGGTAATACATAAAGGGAGATCCTGGTTCTTCGACTCACCGGACAATGCACTTCAATGAATAGACCTGCAAAGCCTACAGCTGCACACTGATAAAATGGACAGTTGGGCAACCTCAAGGAACAGAACCATTTCCACTGATGTAGAGGGATTGGAGAGCAGCGAGGCGGCAGAGGCATCGCGTATTCTTCTATAATAGACAACCTAGGAGAGTATAGTGGAACTGGAAGATCTCACAAGCAGCAGCAGTGGTGTCTGGAATGCTCCTTATTCGCTGTCTCCCGTGGATCTTGTCTTTCGCTGCCTTACAACCTTTGAAGTGAAATGGCATATCTCTGTTAGAGGCCACAATGCCCACCTGAAGGATAACAGGGTAGCTAGAATGGACCCCCTGCAGGGACAGCCTTATGGGGAAATATCCACTCTATGGCAGAACACCACCCCAGATAACGTTGTGCTGCAGGTAACTCAGAGTTGAGGACAATGCAGGATTCAGCAGTTAATAGGAGTCTTGAGATTGGAAGTAGGTTCTGACAAAGGCAGACTGTAGATATGCTGATGAAGACAGATGGCAACAAATAACAGCCAGTATAAAGCCAACCATAAAGTACAGAGGAGAATACTCTTAGGCAGCAGAAGTGACAAAGCAGTGAATACTGAGCAGTCTGTAGAGCGCGGCTGAGCAGGGTGAAGCCTAAAGTGTGTTGCCATGGCTATCTCTTTGTTTGATTCCCCTTTGTTCTCCCCTGAGGAGGAGGCTGAGTTGGACTGGTTGCAATCTCCATAGTGGTGTCCTTTGAGCGTCTCAGGGGGTTTCCCTTCTTATGGAAGAGATAGGGTCTGTTCTGAGAGGTCACCACAATTTCCTATGATTTGTACAAAGTGGAAAGAATGGTTCTACCTCCAGAAGCAGCCTGAATTCGGGGAAAAGCCAAAAGGCGTAAAAAAAACCCAGAAGATGTTGGTTTCCAGTGGTAGAGTGGGATAGACTTCTAAGTTTCTAGTATGTCCAGCGTAAATAGCAGTAAGTAGAAAGTGAGCAAGCAGGTGAGTAGACAATTATATATTTCAAAGAATAGGCAGAGATTCAGACGGGAAGAAGACTGAAGCAGGAAGCGGAGGATGCAGCAAAGGAGAGTGGCAGTGATGACAATCGGAACAGAGAGTGGAGCCGTTCCCAAACAGAGATGGAGGAGAAAGACAGGATACCGCTGAGAAGGCGGCAAAGGGCAGCGGAAAGTAGGCAAGGCAAGCACAAAGGAAATAACTCACTAGCGTTGGAACACAAGCAGAATGAGAGTTGCAACGCGAAGGTTGTGGGTAGAGACTAATGGTTAAGTGGTGTGGGAACACGGAAGTGCGAGAAACACTAGACCAGCCACAGCATTCTGAAACTGGCATGACAGAGCAATCTATGGCGGTGTTGTATGCTATCCTGCGGGCCATGATAGATTGTGGGAGGCAGTGTTCGGCAATCTTCGGAGTCACGCCCACTTGATGGCTACAGCCATACATGCAGCCCGAAATGAAAAGCTAATGTCATAGCCCGCCTACAGCCCGCCCTCTATTGAGGGATTGGCCAGAGCTACCAGGTGGGCGTTGTTTCAGGGCCTTCACTCTGTCATGGGAAGCCGAATATCATACAGTATGGTATAATATACGGCTTCCCATGTTGTTTTTTTTTTTTAATACTGTGCAAAGTTTGGAAGCCTAGCATTTGCTCAGTTGTACATTTGCGCACATGTTATTATTTTAAATGGTATAATCATAAGAAAGGTTGTACTGTTACAGTAGATGGGGCGCTTAAACATGTTTTATGGCATAATTAACCTTTCTATATTTTATTCCAACATCACACTACAGTCAAAATAAGAAAGGTTGTACTGTGACAGTAGATAGGGCGCACATGTTATTATTTTAAATGGTATAATAATAAGAAAGGTTGTACTGTTACAGTAGATGGGGCGCTTAAACATGTTTTATGGCATAATTAACCTTTCTATATTTTATTCCAACATCACACTACAGCCAAAATAAGAAAGGTTGTACTGTGACAGCAGATAGGGCGCACATGTTATTATTTTAAATGGTATAATCATAAGAAAGGTTGTACTGTTACAGTAGATGGGGCGCTTAAACATTTTTTATGGCATAATGAACCTTTCTATATTTGATTCCAACATCAAAGCACGAGGAATCACTGCAGGAGCCTCTCTTAAGGATAAAGGGGGAGGTTGGGCTCAGTCACAGAACTCTGTCATAATGCAGGGGGATGCACGGTAGGGTCTCCCTTCAGCATGTGTTATTGGGAAGGGAAGTCAACAGTATTTTACGTAATTGGTGTTAAGCTCCCTGTTCACCCCCGGCTTGGTAAACTGTGCACATTATCACACACTGCTGCAAGTGACTGGTATGGGCTGCGCTATGTCATGGATACAACACCACTGGGTTAATGAGGCTCAAGCCCCCTACCTAAAGTCTGGGCTGTTTGTATGGGGATGAAATGCAGACTAGTGAGAGTCTGTGTAATTCCTTTCCTTTTTTCCTCAGCAGTGCTGTTCTTTCGGCATTCATGCATTCAGCCATCACAGACTACAATGGGGCATTTCCAACCGAAAGATCCCCTTCCCCTTACAGCTACAACTATCAATTCTGTGTCTGCTTCCAAGACGGATCTATCTGATTACTGTGCCCCAATTACTATGACCCTCAAAATGTTGACTTTTTTATTTCAATCCCATTTTCACCTCATATATATGCTGGGAGAGACACCATCAGCCCCCCTACATGTATTATGGTAATTCGCATCCCCTGTCTCCCTGGGGTTAACTCACAATGACACAAGTCGTCATCCTGTTTAACGTTTAATCTGGTCCCTACCAATGTATCGGCACCACCTACCTCCTCCCTTAACACCCCCATACCTTTTCATTGTTGGGGTGCATGATATCATGGCCTGAACACACCTATGGTAATTCACAAAACCTGTAACACACATCCTGTTTTATGTTTACTCTGGTCCCAAATGATGTAGAGGCACCACCTAGCCCTTCCCTGGATACCTCCATACCCTTTGATTGTGGGGGTGCAAGATATCATGGCCTGAATGCACTTATGGTCATTTTGCATCCCCTGCCTCCCTGGGGTTAGCTCACACTAACAAAAGTGGTCATCCTGTTTTATGTTTAATCTGGTCCCAAACGAAGTAGAGGCACCATCTAACCTCGCCCTGGACAGCCCCATACCTTTCGATTGTGGGGGGTGCAAGATATCATGGCCTGAACACACCTATGGTAATTCGCATCCCCTACCTCCATGGGGTAAACTCACACTAGCGCACGTGGTCATCCTGCTGTATGTTTAATCTGGTCCTAACCAATATAGAGGCGTCCCCTAGCCCCTCCTTGGAGACCCCTACGCCTTTTGATTGTGGGGGGTGCAAGATATCATGGCCTGAATGCACCTATGGTAATTTGCATCCCCTATTTCTCTAGGGGCTATTGACACTAGCGCAAGTGGTCATCCTGGTTTATGTTTACTCTGGTCCTAACCAATGTAGAGGCGTCCCCTAACCCCTCCCGGAACACCCCCATACCTTTCGATTGTGGGGGGTGCAAGATATCATGGCCTGAACACACCTATGGTAGTTCGCATCCCCTACCTCCCTGGGGTTAACTCACACTAGCGCACGTGGTCATCCTGCTGTATGTTTAATCTGGTCCTAACCAATATAGAGGCATCCCCTAGCCCCTCCCTGGAGACCCCTATGCCTTTTGATTGTGGGGGGTGCAAGATATCATAGCCTGAATGCACCTATGGTAATTTGCATCCCCTATTTCTCTTGGGGCTATTCACACTAGCGCAAGTGGTCATCCTGTTTTATGTTTAATCTGGTCCCAACAAATGTAGAGGCACCATCTACCCCCTCCCGGAACACCCCCATACCTTTTGATTGTGGGGGGTGCAAGATATCATGGCCTGAATGCACCTATGGTAATTTGCCTCCCCTATTTCTCTTGGGGTAATTCACACTAGCCCAAGTAGTCATCCTGTTTTATGTTAACTCTTGTCCTAACCAATATAGAGGCGTCCCTCTAGCCCCTCCCTGGACACCCCCATACCTTTTGATTGTGGGGGTGCAAGATATCATGGCCTGAACACACCTATGGCAGTTTGCATCCCCTACCTCCCTGGGGTAAACTCACACTAGCGCACGTGGTCATCCTGTTTTATGTTTAATCTGGTCCCAATCAATGTAGATGCACACTCTAACCCCTCCCTGGAGACCCCCATGCCTTTTGATTGTGGGGGGTGCAAGATATCATGGCCTGAATGCACCTATGGTAATTTACACCCCTATTTCTCTTGGGGCTATTCACACTAGTGCAAGTGGTCATCCTGTTTTATGTTTAATCTGGTCCCAATCAATATAGATGCACCATCTAACCCCTCCCTGGACACCCCCATACCTTTTGATTGTGGAGGGTGCAAGATGTCATGGCCTGAACACACCTATGGTAATTCACATCCCCTACCTCCCTGGGGTTAACTCACACTAGCGCACGTGGTCATCCTGCTGTATGATTAATCTGGTCCTAACCAATATAGAGGTGTCTTCTAGCCCCTCCCTGGAGACCCCTATGCCTTTTGATTGTGGGGGGTGCAAGATATCATGGCCTGAATGCACCTATGGTAATTTGCATCCCCTATTTCTCTTGGGGCTATTGACATTAGCGCAAGTGATCATCCTGGTTTATGTTTACTCTGGTCCTAACCAATATAGAGGCGTCCCCCTAGCCCCTCCCGGAACACCCCCATGCCTTTTGATTGTGGGGGGTGCAAGATATCATGGCCTGTATGCACCTATGGTAATTTGCATCCCCTATTTCTCTTGGGGCTATTCACACTAGTGCAAGTGGTCATCCTGTTTTATGTTTAATCTGGTCCCAATCAATGTAGATGCACCATCTAACCCCTCCCTGGACACCCCCATACCTTTTGATTGTGGGGGGTGCAAGATGTCATGGCCTGAATGCACCTATGGTAGTTCGCATCCCCTACCTCCCTGGGGTTAACGCACACTAGCGCACGGGGTCATCGGCTGTATGTTTAATCTGGTCCCAATCAATGTAGAGGCATCACCTAGCCCCTCCCTGGACATCCCCATACCTTTTGATTGTGGGGGGTGCAAGATGTCATGGCCTGAACACACCTATGGTAGTTTGCATCCCCTACCTCCCTGGGGTTAACTCACACTGACGCAAGTGGTCATCCTGTTTTATGTTTAATCTGGTCCCAACCAATGTAGATGCACCATCTAACCCCTTCCTGGAGACCACCTAGCCTTTTGATTGTGGGGGGTGCAAGATATCATGGCCTGAATGCACCTATGGTAATTTGCATCCCCTATTTCTCTTGGGGCTATTCACACTAGCGCAAGTGGTCATCCTGTTTTATGTTTAATCTGGTCCCAACAAATGTAGAGGCACCATCTACCCCCTCCCGGAACACCCCCATACCTTTTGATTGTGGGGGGTGCAAGATATCATGGCCTGAACACAACTATGGTAATTCGCATTCCCTACCTCCCTGGGGTTAACTCACACTAGCGCACGTGGTCATCCTGTTTTATGTTTAATCTGGTCCCAATCAATGTAGATGCACCATCCAACCCCTCCCTGGAGACCCTCATGCCTTTTGATTGTGGGGGGTGCAAGATATCATGGCCTGAACACAACTATGTTAATTCGTATTCCCTACCTCCCTGGGGTTAATTCACAGTAGCGCACGTGGTCATCCTGTTTTATGTTTACTCTAGTCCTAACCAATATAGAGGCGTCCCCCTAGCCCCTCCTGGAACACCCCCATACCTTTTGAATGTGGGGGGTGCAAGATGTCATGGCCTGAACACACCTATGGTAGTTCGCATCCCCAACCTCCCTAGGGTAAACTCACACTAGCGCATGTGGTCATCCTGTTTTATGTTTAATCTGGTCCCAATCAATGTAGATGCACCATCTAACCCCTCCCTGGAGACCACCATGCCTTTTGATTGTGGGGGGTGCAGGATATCATGGCCTGAATGCACCTATGGTAATTTGCGTCTCCTATTTCTCTTGGGGCTATTCACACTAGCGCAAGTGGTCATCCTGTTTTGTGTTTAATCTGGTCCCAACAAATGTAGAGGCACCATCTACTCCCTCCCGGAACACCCCCATACCTTTTGATTGTGGGGGGTGCAAGATATCATGGCCTGAATGCACCTATGGTAATTTGCATCCCCTATTTCTCTTGGGGTAATTCACACTAGCGCAAGTGGTCATCCTGTTTTATGTTTACTCTGGTCCTAACCAATATAGAGGCGTCCCCCTAGCCCCTCCCGGAACACCCCCATGCTTTTTGATTGTGGGGTATGCAAGATATCATGGCCTGAATGCACCTATGGCAATTTGCATCCCCTATTTCTCTTGGGGCTATTCACACTAGTGCAAGTGGTCATCTGTTTTATGTTTACTCTGGTCCTAACCAATGTAGAGGCGTCACCTAGCCCCTCCCTGGACACCCCCATACCTTTTGATTGTGGGGGGTGCAAGATATCATGGCCTGAACACAACTATGGTAATTCGCATTCCCTACCTCCCTGGGGTTAACTCACACTAGCGCACGTGGTCATCCTGTTTTATGTTTAATCTGGTCCCAATCAATGTAGATGCACCATCCAACCCCTCCCTGGAGACCCCAATGCCTTTTGATTGTGGGGGGTGCAAGATATCATGGCCTGAACACAACTATGGTAATTCGCATTCCCTACCTCCCTGGGGTTAACTCACAGTAGCGCACGTGGTCATCCTGCTGTATGATTAATCTGGTCCCAACCAATGTAGATGCACCATCTAACCCATCCCTGGACATCCACATGTCTTTTGATTGTGGGGGTGCAAGATATCATGGCCTGATTACACCTATGGTAATTCGCATCCCCTGCCTTCCTGTGGTTAATTTACACTGACACAAGTGGCCATCCTGTTTTGTGTTTACTCTGGTCCTAACCAATGAAGATGCACCATCTAACCCCTCCCGGAACACCCCCATACCTTTTCACTGTGTGGGGTGCAAGATATCATGGCCTGAATGCACCTATGGTAATTCGCATCCCCTACCTCGCTGGGGTTAACTCACACTAACGCAAGTGGTCATCCTGTTTTATGTTTCATCTGGTCCCAACGAATGTAGATGCACCATCTAACCCCTCCTTGGACAGCCCCATGTCTTTTGATTGTGGGGGTGCAAGATATCATGGTCTGAGCACACCTATGGTAATTTGCATCCCCGGCCTTCCTGTAGTTAATTTACACTGACACAAGTGGTCATCCTGTTTTGTGTTTACTCTGGTCCTAACCAATGTAGATGCACCATCTAACCCCTCCCTGGAGACCCCCATCCCTTTTGATTGTGCGGGGTGCAAGATATCATGGCCTGAACACAACCATGGTAATTCGCATCCCCTACCTCGCTGGGGTTAACTCACACTGACGCAAGTGGCCATCCTGTTTTATGTTTAATCTGGTCCCAACCAATGTCGAGGCACCATCTACCCCCTCCCGGAACACCCCCATACCTTTTGATTGTGGGGAGTGCAAGATATCATGGCCTGAACACACCTATGGTAATTTGCATCCCCTGCCTCCCTGGGGTTAACTCACACCGACGCAAGTGGTCATCCTGTTTTATGTTTAATCTGGTCCCAACCAATGTCGAGGCACCATCTACCCCCTCCCGGAACACCCCCATACTTTTTGATAGTGGGGGGTGCAAGATATCATGGCCTGAATGCACCTATGGTAATTCGCATCCCCTACCTCGCTGGGGTTAACTCACACCGACGCAAGTGGTCATCCTGTTTTATGTTTAATCTGGTCCCAACCAATGTAGAGGCACCATCTACCCCCTTCCCGAACACCCCCATACCTTTTGATTGTGGGGGGTGCAAGATATCATGGCCTGAACACACCTATGGTAATTCGCATCCCCTACCTCCCTGGGGTAAACTCACACTGACACAAGTGGCCATCCTGTTTTATGTTTAATCTCTTCCCAATCAATGTAGATGCACAATCTAACCCCTCCCTGGATGCCCGGATACCTTTTGATATTGGGGGTGCAAGATATCATGGCCCAAACACACCTATTGCAAATTTAATTCTATCCGCTGCTCCCCACAGGAAACCCTGTGATCTTCCGGCTAATGGCGGACGATGCCGGATCGTCCGAAACTCTGGAGACAAACTAGTTTGGATCTTTTTCAACCATCCGCACCGCTACCACGTGAGCATATGGCTCTTTAGTAACGTGCATGCAATGGATGGGGTTGCAGAATAATTCTGAGTCCAAATAATGGAACCAACTCGGGAAGATGGCAAAGGTACTGTTTTATTAACAATTATCCAAAACAGGGAGGTTAAAACGGACATCAACGGACGTTCGCTCAGGCTCTTGACGATTTTCTCATAAAAACATCCTTATATGCAAAGAATACGTCAGACGTGATGTCATACTGCATGGCAAATAATAGGAAACCTATCAAAGGCTGTGATAGGCTTAAGGGGAACAACTAAGTATACATTGCATAGGGACTAGGATTGGGATTTGCTGCCCACTGTCAGGTGGAAAACGTATGCCTACCTCTTAAAACTTGTAAAGTACACAGTTTATCATTGGTCTTCAAACTATAAGGCCCTTCACTATATGGCCCTCTACAATTGGTTGGCACGCTCGTGCCATGTCTGGAATATTCGGTTCACTTATCAGCACGTAAACTCAAACCCAGGTGCCAGGAGGTGGACTGGACATTACCTCCCCACCCAATTAGCCCAGCATCTCTCATCAACCATGGCTTCTGCCATGAAGATTGTGTTAGAAATTGGCCTTGCAAAGTATCCTTGTCTGTGGGAATATATGGGAGTGCAGGCTCTCACTATCGTTGTTCTAGGACTCCAAGCTGAACTCTATTTCCATCCTAGGCTCACATGACAGGAGACCATGAATTGGCCCATTATGCAGCAGCCAACATGACCTCTGACCCTTTCAGTACAATTCACACAAAGGGAACTGATGTATGTGTTATTATTGTGTTACAATGCAATAATACTATTATGTCTGTGGCACTAAATCATAGATATGTACTGTGAATCATTTAAAATTCCAATCCGAAGTATATGTGATTGTGCACTTCTAATAGGCAGGGGACCTGGGTAATTGGCTTGCAGGCCAATGGTGGTATGTGGGTGGGAGCATATCTATTCTCTGTCTTTGCATCAGGTGGTGTGGGTTTTCTTGACTGTGTTTGTGCTTCTTTTTGTCACTTTGGTTGGGTGCATTCTGGTACATGTAGTGATTTTCGTATTGGTGTACGGAATGGATGTTGTTACGCATGCACTGGATCATTTTCTTCAATTGAGACACACCTGTCAAGCCCTTGCACTCACGCATGCTATTACTGTGTTGCACCTTGATTTCCCCCTCTACACTTGCACGTTCAATGCACTCACTAGCAATAGTAGGTTTGCCTCCCCTTACTTTTTTTTATCATTACTTGTTGTACTATTGTAGCAATTATTGATCCTTGCTCTAATTCATGGTCTACCTTCCCCTTTACCCACCCTGTCTGCCCTCTGTGCGCTTTCAGGGTGTTTTGCTAATTGCATGAGCGCAGAATATTTTAACAACAAATAAAGGAATGCATACACTGCGCCCAGCCACTGCTGATCGGTGTTATACGTGCCCATAATTCAACAGTGCACATGCCCTTGTAGTTACATTCACCCAGCATCCAGTTACACAGTCCACTGTGACGTGCCATGTACCCAGGCAGCGTGGAGTTGTGCAGCACCGTGGAGTCATGGGTTGAACCAGGACATCTGGCACAGCAGTGGGTGATGAGGTGGCGGGCATCAGACACCATCTGCATGTTCAGTGAGTGATAGTTTTCTGTTCCGGTAGACTGCCTCCACAGCATGCCTGGCCACCAGCTCCACATGTGTTCCATCCAATACACCTATGATATAATATGGGATTTATAACGCGCCTATGCACAAGTGTTTCAAGGCGCGATGAGGCAAGGGAAGGGAAACAAAGACAATGGTCTTACTAGGCCAGGTGACATTGAGATCGCGCAAGTGCAGGGGAGGGGGGAAAGGGAAAAGTGCGGGGGAGGAGGTGGCTGTGCAATACATAGGATCAACAGTAAAAAATAAATTAAATTTAAAAAAAAAGGTAAAAGTGCAGCCAGCTTGTGGCAAGTGCAGGGGTAAGTGCAGACATCAAGTGTCAAGAGCTTGTAGGGGACTGTAGGGATACAGAAACAGCCACCCAAGTGCAGCTGTTGCCTAGGAGGCAGTGCAGGTGTGCAACTGGCGGGGGAGGGTACCTGGGCCCGAGATCAGAGGGTAGCCAGGTGACCAATGCAGTTTCAGTCAGGAGTTCAGCAGGGGAAAGGGGGAGAAAAGAATCAAAGAGGAAGGTCTTGAGGTCCTTCCGGAACCGGAGATCGTTCTCCTCAAGTTTCAGGGAGGCTGTTTCAGAGAGAGGCCCCAGCCGAAGAAAGAGATTTACCACAAACTCGTTGCTTGGAGAAGCGACTGACCCTGAGGGAGTTCGAGGCGGGTGAGCGAAGAGCTCGACAAGGAAGATATTTAGGAAGAGAGAGTTGAAGGTATTGAGGCCCCAAGCTTCAGAATGCCTTGTGGACAATTCAGAGGGTTTTCAACTTAATCCTCGCAGCCACTGGGAGCCATTGCAGAGATTTCAGTCCTGGAGAGATACGATCCCTGGGCTTGAGGCCAAAGACAAGTCTTGCAGTCCTGTTCTGGATGAGTTGCAGAGGGCGCAGAGTAGAAGCAGGCAGATTAAGAAAGAGGCAGTAGTGCAGCCTAGAGAGAACCAGAGCTCTAGAGACAGTGAACTTCTGGAGGAAGGAGAGGAAAGGAAGAATACCTCTGAGGAGGTGCAGCTGGTAGTGTGACTTCTTAGAGATGTCAGAGATGTCAGGAGAGAAGGAGAGTGGGGAGTCGAAGATGACCCCAAGGTTTTTAGCCTCACAGGTGGGAGCAGAAAGAGGGCCAAGAGAGGCTGGCCAGGGAGCGACAGTAAAGGAGGGAGCAGGTGTGCCGATGAGGATAATCTCCGTCTTACTGCATTAAGGCAGATGTCGTTGGCGACGCACCACACCTGGATAGCGGACAGACAGTCAGAGATGAGAAAGGGAGAAGAGGTGGCAGAAGGGAGCCTGAAATGAGTGTCATCCACATAGCACTGAAAGTTCGGGCAGAGAGCAGCAATGCAGTGGGCAAGAAGTGCCAGGTATTAATTGAACAGCCAGGGAGAGAGGTTAGACCCCTGGGGAACACCACAGGTAGAGATAGAGGAGAGCAAGGATCCTAGTTATACCTGGGAGTGTCGATCGGAGAGGACAGAGGTCAGCCAAGCCAGGGCCTGATCAGTGATCACGGAGACAGTTGAGCAGGATGGCATGGTTGACCATGTCAAAGGCAGAAGAGAGATCCAGTCATGCCTGCAAGGGCATGGAAGGCAATTTTAGTGGCATTGACCTGGTCAGCAGTCCTGAGTAGGATGATGTGGTCTCCAACCTGAAACAGGACACCCGGAAAACAGGGTTGCAATATCCCATGCAGTTCACCCACATTGTGTTGGTATGTGCCCGTGGCTATGAAGTGTAGCACAGACACTAACTTGAGCAAGTGGGGGGTATGGCTGTACGGATATGTTTATGTTCCTGTTCTTTTTGTTGTTCCTCTTCTTCCAGGAAAGGTTTAAGTGCCTTGCCTTTTTTTTCCTTCATAACTCTTTTTCCTTAATCCCTTCTACCTCATATTCAGTTCTTTTTGACCTTGGAATAGTTGTTTAATGTGGTGAGAATTTCTGTATTGATTTCTTTCTAAAATGTGAAACTGGTTTAGTCACTGTATGGATTAGCAACGTTGGGTGGCATGGTTGATGTTTGGAGAGGTTTTTTTCTTTTGATCTTTGCTGTCTTTAAAGGTGGGTAAGAGCCAAAGGTGAAATTCTCTATTTCTGTAGCAGACCGTGAACCAATAATAAGGTTCTATCCAAAATAAAAAAAGATGCGTATTGGTACAAATTTACAACCATTTTCTTCTTAAATATCCATTGTGAAACATGTTTAAAAGTTATCTTAGGGGTGTGGCTTAGGAGGCCCACACACGGATGCCTCCTTAACAGTCTCCGGCCATCGCCGGGCCTTCAGTCTTAATGGCGCCGTCATAAGTGTCGCCAGAGCCTAGAAATCCTCACTCTGGCTAGGTGAAGCCTCGAGGCATGCAGGGACCGAGTTTCGGCACCCGCAGCCCTCGCTGGACAGGGTTGGGAATCCTGGAATCAGCGGAGCGGGGACCGCACCAACTCCAACATGGCGCCTGCAACCCTTGCTCGCCATAAACTGAGCAGCTGACCCTCTTCTCCAGGGTAGAGATGCCTGGGTCTGGGACTGTAACTTGCACTAAGCTGTCTGACCCGAGCTTTTCCTTTGGGGTACCTGTTGTTTTTTCTCTGCATCTTTCTCCTCTCTTCCTTTGGGAGCTGCCTTGAATTACATGCTTTCTGCCCAGCTGGTGAGTGCTCTGGCAGTTGGAGGCTTCCCGCGAGGACTTGCCAGATGCCTGACTCATTGCTTGATGCATACGGAGCATCTCCTTGAGGGCTTTGGTTGGTCCTAGGTGTGTGGTGCCTGGGTGTGCGGTGACTCTTACTACATGGGTGATAGTGGTATCTCTTGGAGTCCCTGTGCATGCATTACATGCTGCCTTATCTCTCTTCACGAGCATTGTAGTTAAGAGCCCTCAGTCTCTGTGCACAGATCACATACTGCCTGACCTTTCTTTATTGGTGCTGGGGCTACCTGCGGTCCCTGGATTTGTTACCTGGAGGCTGTGATGGCAAAGAGGGGAAATACCCCTACAGATGGTGATATTGCGTGCTTGGTACATGCCTGTGAAGGACCTAAGAAGATTGACAACGCTGTCCTGCTGGTGCAGTGTCCCCAGGAGAGGGGAGAGGACATGTCTCTACCAGCTACCAAACCGGATCTGGCTAACCTGCTGAGGGAACTGAAGCGGGCACTCCAAAACAGTGTTGCCGAGCTCTCCTCTAAAGTTGTGACAATTGACAAACGCGTGACGGAGGCAGAACAGTGTATTAGGGACATTGAGGACTCTTTCTGAGCAAACCTTGGAGTCTTGCGATGCTTCCCAATGCCTTCCGAGGTGTGAGGCCCTGGAACACAAGCAGGAGGACATCAACAATCATTCACGACGTAACAATGTCAGGCTACGCAGCATACCTAGATCTGTAAGTGACTCAGATTTGCTGAATTAGGTCTGCACCCTCTTCCAGTCTCCTCTCTGACTGTCTGAGGATGCCAAGGTGGAACTGAACCATACCCATAGTCTTTGAGGGTCTCTCTGGGATGAATCAAGCCAGCCACCTGATGTTCTAAGTAGAGTCAATTTCCTCACGTTTAAGCAGCGCATCATGGAAGCAGCACGTGCAGACCAGCCTTCACTTTTCGGGGTGCCGACCTTCAGATATCCCAGATTCTGGCGACTTTCACAATCCAGAGGCGCAGGATGCTTTGGCCACTTACTGTGTGGCTCAGGGAGGATGGTATTCATTTCAGATGGGGCTTCTCCACTGCTCTGTTCTTCACTTTGGAGGGGAAACATTGGTGAATAACATCACATCAGGATGCTTAGGATTTACTGTCATTATGGCCATCTGGCCCTCATGAGGTTGGGTCCCTAAGCCAAAGAGGGGGTTGTGGTGAAGAGCTGGTAAGGGGCGAAACCCTGGGGGCCACTCGGGAGTAAAATTAAGGTGATTGGCCCCACGCAGGTGAAGTAGTTCTGGATGCTTTTTTTTTTTACTTATCTCTATAGGTTCTGGTTGAAATTGAAATTGATATTTTATTTCTATCGCGCTCATACACAAGTGTTTCAGAGCGCGACAAGGCAAGGGAAGGGGAACAGAGGAGAAACAAAAACAACGATCTTACTAGGCCCAGTGACATTGAGAACAAGCAAGTGCATAGAGGGGGAGAGGGAGAAGTGCATGGAAGGGGGATCAAAAGGAGAGTGCGGAGCAAGGAGGAAAAAAAACATAAATAACAATAAATTAATTAATAAATAAAAAGGCAACAAACAGAGGGAGTGCAGCCAGCAAGTGGCAGTGCTGGGTTTAAGGCAGCAGGCTGGGTAGGTCTGATAAGTGCAGGAAGAACAAAACAAAGGGGTAGGGTCTGTGTGGGTACAGATACAGACCCCAGTGCAAGGGGTGGCTCGGAGGCAGTGCATGCGGGTGGCAAGAGGAGCAGGTACCTGGGCCTGGAGGAAAGAGGGTGGCCAGGTGCATGGTGCTGAGGGAGAGTAGAATCAGCAGGGGAGAGGGGGGGCAAAGGCAGAAGCAAAAAGGAAGGTCTTGAGGTGCTTCCGGAACCGGAGATGGTTCTCCACAAGTTTCCTCAAGATGATTCTCCTCTCTTTAACTGTTTGGACGATCTAGACTCTGTGAGCGGATGGACTTGGCGATGGCATGAATATTCTCTCTATTGATTTGTAACTGTGTTTTGGTCTGGCGACAGCAGGCAATAGCCCCGGTCTGTGATAACTCCTTTTCTGAACCGTTTTTATTTTTATACAAGTCTTTCTTGTTGGTGGGTGTGGGATGGGCTTTTTTGGAAGGGTTCTCGTAAATGTTGATGTAAAATTGGATGCGGGATGGTAAGAGTCATGATCAGTTTGCTACTTGTAGAGTGTGACACCTGCTTAGTTTAAGCTTATGTCTTATTTCCACTTAGCACTGAGATCGTGTTAGCGGACTCCCCGTTGGGCCAGAGTTAAAGAACTTGCTCTTAATGTGCACGGATTGAACTCCCCCTTAAATCTGTGTTGCGGAGATTGAGGGACCAGGAATGTTCCATAGCCTTGTTACAGGAGACGCACCTATGTCACACTGATTTTCGTAGACTGCGCAATAGACACTTTGCTAAACAATATCTTGCCTATTTCAGTACTAATAAAGGTGGAACAGAGATCTTTGTTGAGTTGGGAGAGAAGAATGACCCGGGGGGGGGGGTCGGTTTATAGGGGTCAAGGGCTTGTTAGGCGGTCATCTATTTACTGTCATATCTCTTTATTCCGCCAGTGAGAAGCAGGGTGGATTCCTGGTGGACTTTCTGTCGGAAAGGACTGCTTTTGCAGATGGACAAGTGATCTTGGTGGTGGGGGTAGGGGGATTATAATGTAGTACCTGACCCCATGATTAATCACACCCACCCTCTGCTACAGACTTTAAACTGGCCCAGTCTTTAATTAAAGTTCTGAGGGAAATTAATCTGGTTTACTTGTGGAGGCTATTGCACAAGGGAGAACTTGACCACATTTTACACGCATATAGGACTTTCTCAAGGATCAATCCCTTTCTCCAGCATGGGGTCTGGCATGGATTCACATGCTTGTGAATATTCCCCGTTGTCAGGCCGGGAATCCTCGGTAAAAGAATAAACTGTTTGACTTGCACTTACAAACTGTCTTTATTCTATACACCAAACACTGAGCTCTGGGTCATACTGTCCCCAGCCAATGACTGCCCTCTCCCTAAGCCCCTCCACTGGCAGCCATCTTCACATTTTTACCGCACGTTCAAGTGTTGGGAGTCCTCGTGTTGTGCTCAGAGAGCTTTTCTACGTTTTTGCGCTTTTTCGATAAAAAGTTTCTATTTTTGTGAAATAGAGCCTGTGTGTTCTTTCGTTCCTTTGACCGGCAAGCAGGGATCCGTTTGTCAGCGTCTTTCAACGCACCTTAAGGGCAAGAATTTCATGAAAGAGTTTCATGAGGATCCAGAACGCCATTGGGCCTACATCGCACTCCGGATCATGTCGGAGGAGAAGAAAGAGGGAGGCTCCCTCTTCAAGCTCTGCTCCAGCTGCAGATTGAGGAACTTGTTTGTGGAGGACAAACACTCTCAGTGCCTCTACTGTCTCCATCTAGAGCACAGCGAAGCATATTGTGAAATCTGCCTTGGGTTCTCCAAGCGAACCATCAAGGACAGTCACAGTAGGTTGGTGGCATGGCTTAACGCCAAGGCCGCTACCCTGTGCGGCAAGCAGGGGCATGCCTTACCCAGGACCGGCCGGTCCAAAGAGCTGGCTTCTAAGTCATTTGAGGGTGCTCGATCCGCGGGGGCCCAAGACAAGGCCATGTACCGCAAGTTTGTTTCCATCTGGGTTTCCGCACAAGTGGGTCCCACGATACGCAGCGCACGTTCATCTTCGCCATCTGCCTCCATCGCCAGTCATCGCTCCAGCTCCTCCTCGAAGAGGAAATCGGTTAACCCAGGGAAGCTGCGGGAAAAGCCGGAGAAGACCAAAGCGCAAGGAAAGGTGTCCGACCTGCCCCTGAAGGCGCAGGTTGTCCAGACTAAGTCATCCTTGAAGATCGAGCTGGTGGCGGCCGCCCTCTCGAAGGCAAAAGGGGCTGACCTGGTTCAGCGAGTGGGAAAAGATCTCCACCGACCGTTGGTTGCTGGACGCTCCCACCCACGGACACTCTCTAGAGTTCCAGCAGAAGTGTCCGCGGATACCACTGGTGGCCCGGCAGGAGCAGCACATCCCTCCGCTCCTGCGGGAAGTACGGGCCATATTAAAAAAGGGGGCTATAGAGCTGGTTCCGATGTGACTGCGGGCTCCGCAGTCTACTGCAGATACTTCTTGGTGAAGAAGACTGTGGGCTGGAGGCCCATTCTAGACTTGCGGCGCCTTAACAAATACCTCAAGTCCCAAAAATTCATGATGGTCATGTTTCAGCACGTGCTTGGCCAACTGGAGGAAGAGGACTTCTTGTCGTCGCTGGATCTGGAGGATGCATACTTCCACATCCCCATTCACGAGAAGCATCTGAAGGTCCTGTGCTTCGTAGTACAGGGAAGGCACTACCAGTTCAAGGCCCTTCCCTTCAGACTGAATTCGGCACCCAGGGTGTTCACAAAAGTGCATGGCACCAGTGGCAGCCCATCTGCGCCTACAAGGGATACATGTGTACACGTACCTTGATGACTGACTCATCCGCGCCAAGTCCAGGGAAGTAGCAGTTCAACACACGGAGAGGACCGTCCAGCTGCTGACAGATCTGGGGTTCTCCGTCAACTATCCAAAATCCTGCTTGATACTATCGCAGAACATGCTATTTCTGGGGGCCAGGCTCAACTTGGTCTCCTGCCTGACCGCCCCCTTGGAAGAGAGGATAGTGGCCATGCTGGGCAAGGTGCAATGGCTGTTGACACTGAAGACTGCCACGGTGCGGACCATCAAGTCAGATGGGGCATGCTAGTATTCAGTGTTCTCCAAATAAAACTATAAAAATTCTCTTTGGTTATCGACCTCCTGGCCCAGCACAGGCTTTCCTGGAGAAATGAGAATTATTTCTGGCAGACACGGGGAATAAGCATGACAAGCTGTTATGTTTGGGGGACTTCAATATATGGGCTGAGGAGGTGACATCTGGGGATGGGAGAGAATTAAAGGAGACCCTGGAAGCCCATGCTTTGGAATTTCTAGCATCATCCCCCTCACATTGCCAGGACCATTGTCTTGATGTCCTGCTATATCGAGGGAAGATAATTTGTTATGTTGAGACAATCGCAATATCATGGACAGACCACTATGCCATAGTATTTGAACTGGGAATGCATAAGAAAACTCTGGAAGTGCACACAGAAAACTGGATGGGGGAGTTCCGCAAGCTGAAAGATTTATTGAAAATCTCGGGGGAAACTCTGAAACATGTTTTGGCACAGATTGAAGAGGCTCTTCCATGTGAGGAGTTCTTCAATAAAGGCATGTAAATCATGGCTATGCTATGTAATGTACAGGCCCCTCTCCAACAAAACAAAGCCATGTAACCCCTGGTTTTCGCCAGATTTGGCCAAGAAAAGGGTACAGGTGAGATCTTTAGAGAAAAAAATGGAGAAGACATCGTACAGAGAGCATTTTAGAACAGGTCAAGAGCGCCTGAAGAGAATATGGAAAAGCCATTTTCTATGCCAAAGCTAAATTTATAACGGGGAAAATTGACAAAGTCATGAACAGGCCACGGGAATTGTACGCTGCTATTTCCCAGTTAGCAAATCCTGGGTGTGCATCAGCAGCACCTGAATCATCACAAGCACAGGCAGATGCTTTTAATAATTACTTTATAAATAAAAAAGAACTAATACAAGGAAAGATTATGGAAATTAAACCATTACATCCCCAAGAGGATCTGGAAGTAACAGAAGAGATTAGCCCAGAATGCATATCTCATGATGAAGACACTGGGGCGGATCAGAAGCTATTTATGTTTACGAAAGTATCTGAGGAAAGGGTCTGCACCTTTCTCTCTGCGTTGAAGGCTACTAATGATGTACTCTTCGTTATTCTATCTTCAGTAGCTAAACTAATAGCTCCAGATATTACCCCATTTATCACAAAATTTGTTAACAAATCTCTTACATCAGGGGTAGTACCGATGATTCTGAAGAAATCTGTGGTCACGCCACTGCTAAAAAAAACTAATTTAGACCCTAAGAATTTCCAGAATTACAGGCCAATGGCAGGATTGTCATGGCCATCGAAAATTCTGGAAAACATTGTGACAGCTCAGCTGCAGGAACATCTGGATCAGGAGAATCTGCAATCCACTGCAATCCGGCTTCCGACCAGGTTTTGGGATGGAGATGGCGTTGCTGACCGTCTGGGACTATCTATTGGAGATGGTGGATCAGGGGGGCGTGTCCCTGTTGGTCATGTTGGACCTGTCCGCCGTCTTTGATACGGTTGTCCATGGGACCCTGCTGAAACGTCTGAGAGAAGTGGGTGGAGTAGTGAAACAAGCTCTTCAATGGTTTGAATCTTTTCTCTCTAGAAGAGAACAAAGAGTAGGATTTGGAGATTTCTTGTTAGATTCAGGATTACAAAGCTGTGGAGTCCCGCAGGGATCGTCCCTTGTCACAGGTTTCCCCCTTTCTCACCTGCTTTTGCTGCTTGATGGAATCCAGAGGAGTTTTCTTCTGTACGGATCGGGTCTTGTACAAGCCTGTTCTGCCGTCTTCAGCTTCCAGTGTTCGTTCAGCTTTAACGTCCGGGAAAAAATGAGGAAACTCCAGGAAGACCAGGAAAGGAGAAGTGCACTCGGAGGCGGGTGCACGGAATCCGGGAAGAAGGCTAAATAGGAGGAGGGAGGATAGAAGGGAAAGCGGAGGGTCCAGGAAACTGTAGAATTCTGCAAGGCGAACTTCGGAGCACACGTCTAGCCACAGCAACAGTAGCGTTGAGACGCGCGGGCCGCGGGGGCATGGCCATTTTATAGAACATGCTGCCTTGGACGTAAAGACTGGTAGGTAGCGTTCTGTGTGTACGGCCATGTTGGAAGTAGTACAGAGTGTAAGCCCCGACGCGTCAAGGACCAGGAGGTCCAGAAGGGGCATATCTGATGGTTCATGAAATCCCTCTCCCCACTGCTTTTTAATTTATATGTTAAACTACTCGAGGACATTCTGAGGAAGCACGGCATACAGTTTCACTCATACGCAGGTGTTCTTGAGGATACAGAATCTAGAGGAGACGTACGAAATAGTTGACCGGTGCCTACAAGAAATACAGGCTTGGATGTGTGCGATCCAGCTACTGCTGAATGCCAGCAAAACAGAAGTGACTCTATTCGCTTCAAAGCACAATCTGCAGAGGGAGCATTTACACTCCCTATGTTTCCTGAGGACACAGCTGAATTTCTCCAAGAAAATAAAAAATGTAGGCTGTGTCTGGGAGGATAACATGGGAAGTGGAGCTCAAGTTAGTGCGAAGGTACAAGCAGCTTTCCACTCACTACGCCTATTGAAACATATCCTACCATTCATTGCGAATGAGGACAGAGCGGTAGACATTGGCACTCTGGTCAACTCGAGGTTAGACTATGGAAATGTATTGCTGTCGGGTATACCAGCCTATCAGTTGCGAAGACTGCAGGTGGCCCAAAATGCAGCGGTTAGGCTGGCGTATAGGTAAAAAATCAGCTCCAACCTCTAACTTAAGAAGAGCCCTACATTGGCTGACAGTAAAAGAGATAATTGAGTTTAAGGTACTCTGCTTGGTTTATAGGTGTGTTAACAAGACAGGAACAAGATATCTATCAGATAAAATCAGGAGACATGTTCCTACCCGACAACTGCGCTCAGCAGATCAAAATCTGCTTCATATACACCACACCAGGTATATGAGCAAAGGGGACCACAGATTCGGCGTCTACGGTCCAAGAGCATGGAATAAACTACCCAGAGAAATCTGTGAGATTAAAACCTTTCCGGCATTCCAGAAGGCCGTGAAGACCTATCTGTTTTGTTAGAACTCTCCTAGACCTTAACTGGTGTATTTCAATCTCATATGATTAAGTGGATTAAGACATGGGCCTCATTACGAGTATGCAGGTAGCCATGCCGCTTTTAGCGGCATGGCTACCGCCATACCGGGTACTGGATCCAGGTTCCTGGAATGGGGAAATACCGGGCCATTCTGACCTTGGAGGGCCCGGTATTCCCCTATTCCAGGAACCCGGACCCGGTACATCCCCATTCCCATTTGAGCCCCCATAGGGCTCAATGGGAATAGGGAGTATGCTAACCACGGGCCTGTTAATGATGGGCCAGTTGTAAGCATCCTAGTCTGCTAGCGGGTCCCACTAAGGACGCCTGGTTTTACCAGACGTCCTTAGAGGGACTCACGAGCAGACCTCGTAATGAGGTGGTAGAGGGTTAACGGCGCTGGCAGCTCTACTAGCGCTGTTAACCTGATCCGGCTCTGCAGGTTGCGGATAAAACCCCTTCAGGAATTCCTGGATGCTTGGTGGATCCAGGTGTCTGGAGGCTTTGCAGACAAGATTGTTCTCGACGAGGAGTTCCGTCGAGCGATAAGGTGGTGGGGCGTGCGCTCCAGCATTGCCGGGGGCACGGATTTCCAGAGCCCCCCATACCAAGAGACAGTCACCACAGACACGTCCCTGGAGGGCTGGGGAGCCCACACCGGACGTCTCCACGCCAGAGGCCTGTGGCTACCATAGGAGAGGGCTCTCCACATCAATGTCCTGGAGCTGCGGGCAGTGTTCTGGGTCCTCTAGTCGTTCCTTCTGTCACTCAAGGGCAAGGTGGTGAGGGTCTTCACGCACAATACCACCACGATGTTCTACATCAGGAAGCAAGGAGGTACCAGATACCCGGCGCTCTCCAGAGAGGCGCAGCACTTGTGGCACTGGGCCGTCAGCCAAGAGATGTTCCTCATTCCTTTTCACCTGGCTGGAGTCAAGGACACCATCACCGACTCCCTCAGCAGGGAGCTCCGCTCTTGCCACGAGTGGGAACTTCGACATGATGAAGTGAACAGCCTCTTCCTCAAATGAGGCAGACCCCAGATCGATCTGCGACAGCGATGAATTCCAAATGCCAGAGATTCGCCAGAAGGTTCCACCAGCCGAGGAGCATGGGGGGCGCGTTTTCCTTTCTGTGGGAAGGCCTGTTCTGCCGGAATTCCCCTTCCCCGTTGCCTCTCCTGCTGCGAGTCATCAATCAACTCAAACGGTGGCGATGCAAGAGGATCCTCATCGCTACGGCATGGCCGAGTCAGATTTGGTACCCGGATCTTCTCAGCCTGTCAGTGTTACCCCCGGTCAAGCTGCCAGTGGTTTGGATCTGCTCGCCAGAGAAGGAAGCGCAATCCTACATCACGACACAGGATCGCTGAACCTGAAGGCTTGGCTCCTGCAGCCTTAGGGTTTGGAGTGTATGAGCTGCCGGCGGACTGCAGGGAGGTCCTTACCAGGGCCAGAGCATCGTTGACTCTTCACTGCTAAGGGCACAAGTGCAAACATTTTGCAACGTGGTCCCGGACGCAGAAGACCAACCCTCTGAATATCTCAGCTCCGCAGATTCTTCCGTACTTGTACTTGGTCAAGGCAGGGCAGACGCACGCCTCTATCAAGGTGCTTCTGGCGGCTATCTCCCGCTACATCAGGTCTCCAGGACGGTCTTCTCTTTGGTCCCACCGTCTAGTCAAGGAGTTCCTCAATTGACTGTTTCGATCATTACCGCCGGAGGAGGCCCCTACCCCGGCGTGTGAACTCAACGTGGTGCTGACGAGGATCATGGGGGCTCCCTTCAAGCATATGCATCAGGCCCCTCTCAAGTTCCTTTCGTGGAAGACAGCTTTTCTCGTGGCCATCACCTCTGCCAGGAGGGTAGGTGAGATCCAGGTCCTTTCCTGCGAACAGCCTTAGCTGACTTTTCACAACACAACGGTGGTGCTGCGGATGCACCCCTCCTTCATGCCAAAGGTTCTGTCGGAATTCCACCTCAACAAGCCTTTGGTGTTGCCTGTGTTTTTTCCAAAACCTTTGTCGCCGGCTAAAAGGACTTTGCACTGGCTGGATGTGGCTTGTGCGCTGAAGTTCTATGTGGCACGCACAAAGTGTTTCCGGAAGACATCTCAACCATTCATGAACTTTGTCCTGTGAACCATGGGAAGGCCTTGTCCAAGGCTTCCAGCTCCAGGTGTCTCTCCGGCTGCATCACACACTGTCACTGGTTGTCAAACCAACCGCTGCCCGGCCGTCCGAGAGCCCATTCTACCAGAGCGATCGCTGCAACGACGGCGTTCCTGTCTGGTGTGCCCCTGCTGGACATCTGCAGGGCTGCTACGTGGAGGTCCACGCACACCTTTACAAGATTCTACTGCGTCCACAGGGATTCCAGAGAAGAGTCCAGGGTTGGCCAAGCAGTGCTACGGAACCTGTTCGCTTGAAGGTGAGCCTGTTCCGGAGGGAAGAGTATTTGCTTCTGTTGAGCCCTGCCACCTCCTGTGGTTGTGTAATGTTGTACTGCTATGTATTCTTTATTCATGAGCATGTGAATCCATGCCAGACCCCATGCTGGAGAAGGAACAAGTTGCTTACCTGCAACTATTTTTCTCCAGCATGGGTCTGGCATGGATTCACATGCAAACCCTCCCTCCTGCCCCTCTGTGGCTCTTCCTGGTCATACTGCCACTTTATGGGCTATTAAATCTGAAGATGGCTGCCAGAGGAGGGGCTTAGGGAGAAGGGCAGTCATTGGCTGGGGGCAGTATGACCCAGAGCTCAGTGATTGGTTTATCGGAGAAAGACAGTTTGTATGTGAAAGTGAAACTGTTTTTTCTTTTTGATTCCCGGCCTGACGACGGGGAATATTCATGAGCATGTGAATCCATGCCAGACCCATTCTGGAGAACAATAGTTACAGGTAAGTAACTTGTTCCTTCTGATTCCGTTTGTGTCAGAGGTACTCATTGCTACCCATGTACTCTCAGATCATGCAGCAGTTGAGTGTACACTTTCAGTTGATAGGTTGTCCCCCGTTACCAGGCCCCCATGGAAGCTGCACGACCCGGCCCTCTCAGATTTGGTGTTCAAAGGACTCCATAACTAAGGCAATAACTGATTTCTTTAGGGAAAATAGCACTGATACCGTTCCGACTGCCACGGTATGCGACCCGATGAAGGCAGTGATTAGATGGGAACTGATTGCTCACACGACTGCTTGCACTTATAGGAATAGAACCCTAAGGTAGGCACTTTAGGGGGAGATGCGCGCTTCAGAAATGCTTCATAAGCATTTAAATTCTGTCATGGCCAGGAAGGGTCTACGGGTAGCGCGAAATAAACTAGAAGCACACTTAGCAGGACATACGGCCAAATCGATTATTCGTGCTAAGCAATCTTATTATGCCATGGGTAATATGGTGAATACATTTCTGGTTCATAAATTGAAGGTCATACATACAACAAATACTACAGCAGTGCTGGTAGACTCAGACATAAATAGTCAGTACAGGGAATCGGCGAAAAGGAAGGTTTCTGAATGATATTTACCCACAGAATCTGCAGCAGGCCTGCCCCCCCCATCTCTGCGACTTACGCCAGACTACCAAATCAGGCATTCGTCTACTGGTCAGGAGACCTTAGACACTCCTGTAACCACGGAAGAGGTGGCAATAGCAAAAGTTTCTCTTAAACAGAGGACCCCTAGTCCGGTTGGTTTCTCAGCATCGTTTATACGATTTTTCAACCACAACTACTCAAACCTTTGACTAACTTATTCAACTTGTTCCCGGAATTTAGGGAGGGTTACTCCTTCGATGGAGTCAACTACAATTTTAATACTTAAGCTGGGGAATCCCACACACGATTGTCACCCGTACAGGCCAATTTCTTTGAACCTGGATGCCAAGTTGTACTCTAAGGTGTTGGCCTCGAGGTTGGGGACGGTTCTACCCCAACTGATAAATCCAGATCAGGCTGGGTTTATTCCAAAGCGAAGCACACGAGACAAAATCAGATGAGTCTTGGATATCCTTGACCTAGCCAGGAGGTGATAGTCTTGCCCTGGGAGTACTCACACTGGATGCTACTAAAGCATTTGACAGAGTGCACTGGCCCTACCTTTGTGAGGTTCTGCTTGCTTTTGGATTGGTCCGTTGGCTAACTACCATTGACCTTTTACTCGAATAAGGGTTAATTGCCCCTGTCCCTATTGCTCATGGAACTAAGGAGGGTTGTCCACTGTCTCCTTTGATTTTTGCTCTTGTAATGGAGCCATTTGCGCAAAGGATCAGAGACAACTCGGAGATCAAAGGGACTGAGGTAGCTTTGGTGCAACACAAAATGCCTCTATGCCGATGATGTCCTGCTCATGTTAACTAATATACCAACCTCCCTTGAGGCTGTCATGTCTGAATTAAGATGATTTGAACTGGCTTCTCTGTCAATTACTAGAAATCCTTGCCATAAGTGTGCAATTGCCCAAGCAAGTCATTACCGCTGCGAGATCCACCTGTCGAATTCTGTGGGCATCTGACACTATTGAGTACCTGGGGGTGAGGATTCCTGTTTCCCCGCAGGATGTATATTGGGTCAACTTCCCAGGGTTGCTTAAGGATCTTGCCGAAGATCTTAAACGTTGGAGTAAGCAGGAAATATCACTGATGGGACGAATCGCTGCAGTAAAAATGAATCTTTTACCCAGATTATTGTATCTTTGTCAAGCCTTGCTAGTTAAGATACCCAACCTTGAAGTACGTATGCTGCAGCGTAGCGTCCTACAATTTATCTGGGCGGGCAAAAAGCCTAGAGTTCCAAAAGTTGAGGTTTTAAGCGATGCCCGGAGGGGAGCAATGGCGGCTCTGGACCTCCTCAGGTATTATGTGGCTGCTCGGGTTACGCACATTTTGGCTTGGAGGTCCCCTCCCAGATGGGTAGCTCTTGAGAAAGCCAACTCCTCCTGCCGGTTATCTTTCTTACCCTTTATCGACAATACTAAACTCCCCAATCTGACACACACTTGAGCTCGACAAAAAGCTTGCTGTATTACTGGCACGTGGCTTTTATGAAGAAGTGGGTGAATCGGGTTTCAGAACGTGCTATCCAGTCTTTGGTAATGCAGAATTCTCCCCAGGATTCTTAGGGAATAGTTTTTCAAATTGGCATAATGGGGGTCTGCATAGCTTGCATCAGCTGTACCAGGAGGGCTCTCCTCTTTCGTGTCCGAATGTAAGGCTCAATTCTCACTAACCGAAGGCGAACGATTTAGATATGGTCATATTCGGCACTGGATTTCACAACTGTGAGGAGCCAGGTGACCTGCGAAGGTGAGAGTATTGGAATGTACCCAACAGTATGGCATAGATGGGGGTAGAATCTCATGCTTTTATAAACTTTTGGGAGGCAACTTACTAACCGTCAGATCCTCCTACATTGCCATTTGGAAAGCGGATGTGGGACCTCCTGTCGAGGATTTATGGGAAGAGATCTGGGCTAGAAACCACGCCTCCTCTAGATGTGTAACCAATAGAGAATGTATGCATAAACTTTGCTACAGATGGTACCGGCTTCTGCTAACTTTACATAAAATTAATGCTGCTTTGAATTCGGCTTGCTGGAGAGGGTGCGGCCTCGGGAAGCTACTTTCATATGTGGTGGTCCTGTCATGTGATCCACACTTTTTTGGGTTGCTGTACTGTCTCACATTAAGGAGAGAACTGCAGTGGACTTACCCCTGGCTCCACTAGTTGGCCTATCGCATCGCTCAGTGGAAGATGTGTACCCTAAATCGGGTTGCAGAGCACAATCGGCGACACACCAATTTTTAGCAACTAAAATATCAATAGCACGATCGTGGAAGGCTCCTATGGGGACAGTATTGGCACAATGGTGGATGGAGGTATGGGACATCTTGGTTGACGAAAAAGTTACAGCATGTGTAAAACAATGCGCTGCCTTGGTATCTAGATTTCTGGCTCCCATTTGTTGACTATTACCAGAATTTTCCCTCCCTAACTTTTAAACCGTCTCTACTTTCAAACTATTCCCTGATGTGATGTCCTTGGTGTGGTACTTTGTTATTTTAACAGGGTTATGCATTTTCGCATTAGCGCCTCGGTGGTGGGATGGCTTGTTGGACCCGGGAATGTTGCGCATTATGCATTCAGCCATATTTTACTGTCTATGTATGTCTCGCATCCTTGTTTGAATAAAAGGTTTGGGAAAAAAGTTATAGAATTTTGCTTTTATACTTAACAGATACTTCATTGTTCTGATATTGTGAAATGGGTAGGCTTAATTGAGCTGCAACAAGAATGCTGTGTGACTTGACTAGTTTATATTTGTGTATGATTTTGTATTATCTGGGGAGATGGTTTATATTTATGGCCTGTATTGTTTGTCTAATTGTGCATAGGAGACTTTTAAATATTCATGTTCGTGTGCAAGGTTTGTTGGAAACCAAAGCACAAATGGAAAAATAAATAAAAAAGAATGCTAATCCATGCACTGGGAGAAATTGTTAACACTGAGGTGCAGGCCTGTTTCTTGGCCTGGGCAAGGCGGGCAGCTGCCCGGGCCGCAACCGCCAGGGGGGTTCGCAATTACCCCGCTACACTGGAGCCTCTGGAGGGGATAAAATTCCCCAGTTTGTGGGGCGGCGCATTGCCGTGGGGAAAGTTCTGTGGGTCAGGTACTGGCGCTGCCCCTTCCGACTGTAATGTCACAAGTACTACGTAACATTACAGAAGTCAGAGGCTTCCTCTGACCACTTTTGCGCCACTTGGGGTTGGGGCATAAGCACAACAATTAAAACACTTCAGGTCCCCCTGCAGCTAAAACCAGCTCCTCCCATCACAATGCAGGCAGGAAACTGCTAATGGTGGGCCATTAGTCAATGAATGGTTTCGTGCTGACATTGTGTTGGGAGGGGAGGTAGTGTGGGGCGTGGGCGTGCACTGTAGGCAGCTTTGCCTCTCCCAAAATAATAGTTTAAAGCGGCACTATTTCTTTCATGCTGCTTCTTTTCCAAACTTGATATCAATTCCACTTTAAACCACTTCCGTGGCACTGGTGATGAGTTACTTCATTATGCTCATAATAGTTTTGATCAGTGTTGCTGAGTAAATATTCTTTAAGCCATGACCCGGTTCATTTATTTATTTATGCAATGTTTGTCGGGTACATGGACACAGATTATTTATTTATGCAATGTTTGTCGGATACCTGTATCCGACAAACATTGCATAAATAAATAGGTACCCGACAAACATTGCATGAATAAATAAATAATCCAGTTCCATGTCTCCTTATAACAAGTCAACAGTCAGACTTTACTGTATCAAAGCATACACTTGATTCCCATTGAAAGAATTTTAAAGTGATTGTTTATTGTGTTCGGGTGTCTCCTTGTCATTGCCCTTTTGGCTTAGGTTGCCTCCAAACCCCCTTCAGCATCTTGTGTTCTTTGATGGTTGCATATACTGCATCCTGTGCCATATTCATGTTCTCTTGGTGTGCCCAGTCCTCATTATCTGCAGCCTAAGTGGGACTAGAGCATACAATTGTCTTGGGCACCAATGAAAAAGTGGCCCACTGTTGCAAATGGCAATTCATTCCTTGTGTAGCGGACTGTTTGACTTTGGGTAGGAGTCCCTTAATGGTGTAGTTTGGGAGTGGCGTGGGGTGCGATGCAGTGGGGCTGGCGCACAGGGTGCGATGGGACTGGGGCGCGGGGTGCGGTGGTGCTGGGGCGCGGGTTGGGATGTGGGGGGGTGTATTCCTAGTGTTTCGCTCTGGGCACCAAATGGATTAGAAACTGCCCTGCTGAAGTGCGTTATAATGGTTTTCAAACAGGCAACATAACTGTGGAAACCATAATGACCATTCTCTGTGATAAAGAGAGTGGAATTAACATGCAAGGAAGATTCATGACAAGTGGGAGTATGGCATCCATCCTGCCACAAGACTGCCGCCTACCTTGTGTTCACTTATTTACAGGCACGCCTGATGCAGACAGGTGTGAAACCATTGTTCGCTAAATACTCCTTTTGCTTGGTATAATATTTCTTTACATTAATGTTTTGGCTATAGAACAGTGATAAAACACACAAGTTATGAAATAGTTAAGTTGACATTAATCACACAATGTTGTCCATGTACGAAGCCCCCAAAACAGACCACCTTGAGTTAAGCATTTCCATAAAACATTCAGGTGCTTCGTTTCAGCAATATGGTGATTAGCCCTCTCTTAATATGGCATTCTTCCGTGTTGATGTGTCTACGTACATGGGGGAGTAAACAATGTTACGTTGGTGTCATGAAACAGAAAAGTCAAAATGTTTTTCATTTATGTGATTTTTATTATTTTTTGATCCCAGCAATTAAACCACTGTACAGGGCTTTTGTAATCCTCGGTAGCCTTTCAAATACTGTGCTTTCGTTGTGTCGGTGCAGAAGGGTCCCTCCTTTGTTCCTGCTCAGTCCCGTGTGTGCCTCGAGCTCCTGTATTCCCACCACAGCCCCGCAGTGTAGAGCTCGGTTCTACTCCATGCGACTTAATTTCTTCAAACCCCCTCTTTCCCAGTCTCCCCTTCCTCTCTCCACGCCCGCTCAGTGCTGCCAGGTCAGAAGGAAAAAATAAGCTGAATGTTCCTTTAAAACAAGCCCAAAACAAGCTGACTCCCAACCAAATAAGCTGCAAAAACAAGGGCACCTCTAAAATAAGGTGGAAAGGTCTCAGAAGTTGAAAAATAACTATAACGCAAAGAATACATACAGAGAGCTCAAACATATGTTAACAAAAAGCATTTATTAAAATGGTTATTTTCTAACAATTGGTGTCTATTTTAAATTTTTGTATGTGTGCGACTTATAAAAGCAACATTATTGGCTTTTTGGATCCTTGGCTGCTCTGGTCCTTGATTCGTCGCCCACCTCTGGTCCTTGGCTCCATTGCAGGTACCTGCCAAGTAGCCCCATGTACTTCATGACACTGAGCCAGTCCAGGCATTTCCTATTAAATGCTAGGACTGGTATTTTATTTCTTCCCATTATAAGTATTGGCCTACAAGGACCAGTATGCAAAGGGAAAATCCAGGACTAGCTCATGGCGACAAGCGTGACATGGCCCCCCCACTGTCGTCCTTCTGGTATTAGGAAACCTGGTTGATTGCTGTCATCTGGTCCTTGGTTCATATAGTCCATCACCCCTCTGGTCATTGGCTCGCTCATGACTTACTCCTCTAGTAAATCACTAGCCCACCCATTGACTGTTCATTGCCATGCTAATCCCCAACCCTGTTCTTGCCCCTACCCGCCCAAAACACCTTCTCATGGGAACTCTTTGAGCTCTCTTTAATCAAGCCTTAACATTAAACGTTGCACTCAATGCTGAATTAATTTGAGCTGTAAATGCTACTGGTGTAATAGAAATGTCTTAACCTGGTCTGCGTTCAGCCAAGCAAGTTAAAAGCACTGTGTGTGTCCTTCAGTGAAGTCATGTTAACAGTTTTTGGCTTTTGCAAACTTATCAGGCATTTGCCAGGCACTGCCATTAGATGCCCTGGTACTTGCACCATTTTGCACCTGGTACCGTTCATACAACTAAAGACAGCAGTGCCTACCAAGGGCCTTTCCCATGCCTACACAAAACCCTAAACTATTGTCATTGTCTAGGCTTGTTTCCATCATGACTAAACTACATGTTGCTGTAAATACCCCGTGTTTACCTCTTGGCTAGGTAATGCGTCTTCAAAGGGTCTCTCATATTGAAAGAGCCCATCAATGCAAAAGAAAGGAGTACTTGCAGGTCGTTAAGGGGCTGCAGACAGCCCCGTCCATGACGCTGCATGGGGCTTCACATCAGGAAGGCAATCAGCCCGAGCCTCACAGCGTGTGCATAACTGCTTATGACAGGACGGCATGTTCGCCTTTCATATTCATTTTTCTTTTTTGTAAATGGGGCCAAGTCAGACAGACTGGCAAACAAGCGGAACAATAAGCACACAGTTAAGGAAAAACGCGGACAAAAACCGCGACAAGCAACCTGCTAATATTATAAGCGACTTTGGGCAAAAACAAGTCCAAAGTCACTTATAATATAATAAGCGGACATGGCAACACTGCGGCTGCTACAAAAGAAGAAAATATGAGAACTGCTTAAATGATGGACACGGGCACTCTAGGACAGGGGTGGAGCTACGCAGATCACTGGCCAATACCAGAAACAGAAATGTAGGAGGGCGGGCTATGACATTAGCTTTTCATTTCGGGCTGCATGTATGGCTGTAGCCATCAAGTGGGCGTGACTCCGAAGATTACCGAACACTGCCTCGCACAAGCTACCATGGGAGGCAGGATAGCATACAACAGCGGCACTTCCATCGGTCCTAGAGTCTCCATGAAGGAGTATTCATGACACGTGTTAGGAAGGTACACAGAGCCAGGCCGTGTACACAGAGCCAGCCGCGGCGATGTGGCAGAGCATAGATCTGTAAGGAATGCTGCAGGAAGCGTTTGTACAGAACAAAATAGATCGGAAAGATACCGGCACAGGATGCAGAGGAAAGGCAAAATAGAGAATAACACTGAAGGAATAGCATGCACAAGGAATGCAGGAAAATAGCAGCTTACCCCAAAGGAGGGGAAACAGAGTTGCAACGCACTGCGTTTAAACCCGAAATGAATAAAAAGGAACTAAGGTGCGCCATATTGGAAAAAGACTAGAACATTCATTACGTTCAAGTGAAACATCATGGCACACCTGTAGGAACACGTTTCCAATGGTGCCACAAAGTTTCCAATGATGCTGTGCCGTGACAGAAGAGGAGCGGGCATTGACTGTCCCTGCCATGGGTTTCGAGACGATGATTAGTGGGTCTATTGAGCGGAGACCAATGTGCCTAATAAATAAATACGCACCTAACATAGACGCTGACACATTCTTTGACAATATACTGGGTACCTTGTCAAACCACAGGGATGTGCTGTGGATGTGGGGAAGGGATTTTAACTGTACGCTGAATCCTACACTGGACAGGTCCAGCAGGCGTGGTCCTCGGGAGGCACTTGCCCTTACTGAATTGTGGAGGATGCATAACCCTGACACAAGAGGATTTTCATTCTACTCAGCCCAACATAAGATATGCACGAGAATTGATTTGCTATTCGCAGGCGAGGAACACATGCAGGAATTTGTGGATTCTAAATAGATGGGTAGAACCCTCTTGGGCAATGCACCGCTGGTCACAACACTGCTGTGCAGAAGCCCGAGGGCCGTCATCCCCACCTGGAGACTTAGAGTGGAGTAGTTGATGGACCGACCTTACAAGAAAAGTCAAGGAGTGGTGATTGATCGATACATTATGGAAAATTAGCACACTGTCCCAGATAGTGGAATAGTTCAGGAGGTGTTTAAGGTTGTGCTGAGGGGTGAATATTGGCTAAAACTGTAGGGGCTATGGCCATGATAACGAAGAAGCGGTGGCCGATGGAGAAGACCAGATGAAGGGAGGAAACAGCCGCAAGAGGCAAGGGGAGAGAACCAGAACTAGCCCACGTACGATTTGAGTATACTGAAATATGGGATATGTTAGGGAAGCACGGGTATGCAGCATACAATGAGAGGCTGCATGCACAAGGGGATAAGCCTGGCAGACTCATAGCATGGTTGTTAAAAAAGGAACACCCTTAAACTAATATCGTTGAAATAACTGATGAGTGCGGGGAACGCTGGACGGCCAGGTCTGAGATTAATAACACCTTTGCCGACTGTTATGAGAAGCTATATGGGAAGAAAATACAGGTGGAGTTGGGTGAAATAGAACACACGCTCAACAGAAGGAGAGTCTAGATGTGGCTATAACCTTGCAGGAAACACTGCCTTCAATAGCACAGCTCCTAATTAATAAAAACCCCGGGTAGTGATGGCATTCCCGCTGAGATCTATAAGACGTACACATTCAAACGAGCTTGGAGCCACTGATTATTTTAAATGCTGCTTATGAGAGGATGAAACACCCGGCCTCGCTGAGGGAAGCCGTTATAGTGGCAATATTGAAAGTGGACAAAGATCCCACACAGTGAAGATCCTATCGACCCCTATCAATGCTCAACACAGACATGAAGATCCTCAGCTCAATACTGGCTAGACGCCTACAGATGGAGCTCCCAGCAGTAATACATCCTGTCCAGACAGGGTTTGAACCGCACAGGAGCACCACCCACAATTGGAGGAGGTTGCATTTGGTCCTCAGCTGCACAAGAGGAAGCCCAGAAGAGTATGCGGTGGCTTCCCTCAATGCGATTAAAGCATTCGACTCTCTGAACTGGGAATGGATGATAGCATTAATGCCGATTTCTAAAAGGAATCTAGGCTATTTACAGGGACCCGACTGCTAGAGTTAAGACTGGGAGTATTATCTCCAGAGCCTGGGCCATTGTATCAGGCACAAGGCAAGGATGCCCGCTGTCGCCAATGCTCTGTGTGCTGGTTGGGGAAGCTCTGGTAGCTTACCTTAGGGCAGAATTCCGAAATGCAGCGATCCCTATCGAGAGGTGTGTCACTTGATATCATTGTACATCGACAATGTACATGTAAACAACCCTGAAGTTAACTTACCATATATACTGAAGGTAGTGGGAAACCTTAGTGCATTTTTGGGCACAAAGGTAAATTGGGAAAAATCATGCATATTCCCTGTGGCGACCCTAAGGAGCAAATCGGGAGTGCCCATAGTGAATTTGCCACTGATATGGGCTAAAGACTCTTTTAAATCTCTGGGTATAGACCATGAGCCCCGGGACACACATTTAGCTAACACGGACAAGGCACTGTCTAGGTCGGATGACCCTGATGATAAACCTTTGAGAAAGACTACCACTCTCCCTTCTGGGACAGATAGTGCTAGAATGTTATACTTTTACACAAATTATCCTATAGGAAACACTTTACAACAATGAATGGCCTACTGAGGGACCTGTTATGGGCAGGAGCTAGCAATAGGATAGCTTTGAGGAGCCTTATTAGAACCTATGAGAAAGGAGGATTTAAACAATATATGTTTGAGCTTTATTACCTTGTAGCACAATTGCAATTTGTGGCACTCTGGCTAGCAGATGAAGACATTCTGGAGACCAGACAGCTGCTCCCTCTGACCCCTCATTATACAATGAAGGAGGTCCTTTGGATAGAGCCTGATAACTGAGCGGATACTCCGCCCTGGCTGACATTAGGCTGGACACTCTGGAGCCCTACCTTTGAAGCTTCTCCACCGTAGAGACCCGTACTGACCTAACATCCTGATAACTCATGACTTGCAGGGGTTGCAGGAGAACGTGAGAGCACAGTTGAAAAAATGGGCGGAAAGGGGAGTGATGCTGTGGGGAGATTTATTTGATAATGGGAAGTTGTTCGTGGAAGCAAGGGACAAATATGACCTAACATTAGGGCAATTCCTGGCCTATGCTGTGGTGATGTATAACACAAGGAAGAATTGGCCAGCTCTCCCAATGGAACTAGAGGTGGATGTGCTATTGGCTAAACTATATGAGGCGACTGACGCCCCTGGAATGGTCTCACAGCTCTCTAAGACGCTATTGGCTTGTGACAGTGACGGGGAACTCCGGATCAAGGCTGCATGGTATCAGGACCTGGGCGTCAGTGTTGAGGAACAGGAATGGACGAGGGCACTGCTCTACCCTCAGAGGGTTTAGCAGAATCCCAGGTTTAAGTTGACACAGTACAACCTGTTAAACAGGCTTTACCTAGCACAGGCACGAATGGCAAGGATATTCCTGAACCCTCCCTCTACTTGCTATAGGTGCAGGACAACGTGGGACTGCTGTTTGTATTTTGGAGCTGCCCCATAATACAGGGATTTTGGAGGGTGGTGTATGACAAGCTGGTGGATCTCCATGTGGCATGCTACCCGTACACTCCGGAGGTGTGTCTACTCGGCATGTACCCAGGGCAGAACATTACCCAGGGGAGGACATAAAAAACACAAAGCATGTTCTGAGACTTGTCGACCTGGTGTTTGTACTAGCGAAGCGCAGAATTGCAATAGCGTGGAAGGAAAGTGAAGGCCCCAAGATAGAAAAGTGGCTGGAGGAGCTCAAAAGGTGGTCTCAGGCAGAAGCCAAATTATGGTTGAAATCAAAGGATAGAAACGGAGAGACAGGAGACGATGAGCTCACAGCATGAAATACATTTGTTATTTTACCCATCAGACGATAAACCGCAGTGAAACAGCTCTCTGTTGCTCTAATCCGTAAGCAAATGCCAGGAGGGAAAGGGCAAGATGGCGGGGAGGACATTAGACGGCTGGGACAACATACACTTGTGACGCCGACATGGAGAAACCAGGCCTGAGGGAGGGAGAAAGTTGGGGCGGAAGGGGAGAGAAGTTGGGCTATTGGCCTTTTTTAAGGGTTATGCAGTGTTCACAGTGAGGGGAGAAGGTCTGTTGGAGGGTGGACGGGGGAACTGAGTTGGGCGGGTTTATGTACAAACACGTGTATGAACAGTATTGATCTGGAGGCTGGGTTATTGATACTGCTTTGTACCATTATCATATGAAACAACAAATATGATTTAAAAGCAAAAAGAAATCTGAGAACACACAGTTCTTTCCAGTCCCATGTAGGCAGACAATGTCGTCCATTTAGGGAGGTCCTCTGGACTGGGAGTCATTGTCCCGGAGAGGGGAGTCACTCCCAGCGTGGGCCCACTTGCCGGACCCCTATGGAGGGTCCTGCGGACTCGCGGAGCACTAGCCTCACATTGGGTTGCTTCCCTCTTGGGCGAAGGGAGGAATTTTCTAGATTCGTCAGTTTCTATTTTGTATTTTAAAGTCTAAATACAGCCAAAACACAGGTTGTGAAATTGATATTCATAAATGCACAGAAGAAATCTGAATCTGAAGAGCAAACCCTTTTTTGTGTCAACTGATCAGACCTTAAAATATGCTTATCAGGAGCCTGCTATATCTGGCCCGCTCTCTTCTGTGTAGGACTCCTTCCACTCAAATGGCCTACATAAAAAGAAGAAAGATTAGGCAATGGACTAAACAATGTCACCAGCATGTGACTAGGAAATATTTTCACAGAAGACAGCACAGTACTGTCAAGTGATGTAAGATAATTTGTCCAGGATCACTGTATCGGCTGCTGGCAAAGCGATGATACAAGCATGAACACTTTGGTTCCACAGTCTTAAATTTGGACTAACACTTTATCCTCATCATTGGAGATGGCTGCCTAGGTTTTAAAACTCCCCGCCTGAACAAACCAATTCCTAGACCGTAACCAAATTAATGCTATGTTTGTTTTTATAGTAACTGCTATCTGGTACAGGTACATTGCCGATAATAGCACCTATTGTGCTACAAAATAAAGTGCATATACACACACAGGTTTATCAACTTGAGACATAGGAAAGGCTGAGTCGGCCTTGGTGGAATTTTATAGTGTAATCTTGCATATGAACACAGATCTCTGCAATGAGTGCTTAACACACTGAGCTGTCTTTTGAACCATTGCAGCACTTTAATTTATAATTATTCATTTCAACTTTGGCTAGTGCACCTGATCAATATAATCCCCACAGAAAGGTGAGAATGCTACAGGAGAAACTATGCATGCCACAGTGAACACACTAAGCTTTAAAGGATGAATTGATCAGAGCAGAATGTACTGGTCAACAACAGACAGGCAATAGGCTTTGAGCCTCAGCAGCATGCCATAAAATATCCTGACGTGTGCTGTTTAAGTTTGGTGAACAATGGGTGCGGACATCTTTAGATCAGGCAGCCTTGTGGGGCCCCCCTGCAGGTGGGGGCCTGTGGCAAGAGCCCATTTTGCCCTCCCATAAAGACATCTCTGCTTTTTGGCTGGCAGAGCTTTCATGGAATCCATTGCAAGTGTGGTGGTTGTATTAGGCTAAGTCATGTTGTGGATGTGTGATGGCCTGAGGGCGCGCTCAGGAGTCCCTTGGTGTTATCAGGGCTACTAATCAGATAATCATATCGGCTCTCCATCAGCTGATGTCCGAATGTGCTTCAGGTAAATCTGAGCCCACTGACAGAGGTGTCAGAGCCAGGAATTACCTGTGTGCAGAGTGAATGCTGGGGGACACACAAGGAGAGTTTGAGAAAAGGCATCGCCCCCCGAAAGAGCCATACCAGATTGGACTCAGCTGAAGAAGACAGAATGAGTGGTGCCCTTGTATGTTATGTCATGTTCTCTGTTATGTTACTCGATTTACAAAGCACGTACTGCTCTTGCTAGGGCTTTAAAGCGAAATATTGTATTTTGGCAAGAATATATTGTAGCACTCTTGCTGGGAACGTTCACTTCACTTCCTGGACGAGGTGGAGCTGCCCTGCGGCCACGTGACTAAGCACGTGACCTTTCCATTACTTCAAGAGGCAGACACAACCACCCTTGCGGCGTTAAGCCCGACTGGGGTAGAGGCCGGTGACTGTTGTGCGACTGTTTGGCGCTGGTGGCACTATTATTGGACGGGAGACTGCAGAGGTTTATCCTCTTTGATCCCCTCCGGTCGCTCTGTGTACCAACGAAAACTGATAAGGGTTTTGAGTAAGCACCTTTATTCATACAGGTGAGACAGTATAATAGTGTGTTGTCATCAGCATTTGTTAAGTTCACTGCATCTTCATAGGAGTGGTTGTATTGCAGTGTTGATCCAACATAATGGCAAAAACAAAGTCTGTGAAATCCTGGTATGACTTGCGTAAAGGCAAGGCCGGGAACACGGATAATCCATCATCCAAAGGGACAAAGAATTGAACCCCAAATGGGGCGGGTGGTGCCACAGATAAAGGCACTATTCCAGCAATGTTTGGGAAAATTCCACCAAAAGTAACTGCTGCTATTGATAAAACAGCAATTGAGGATATTAATCTTGCACCCCCGCCCCTTCATAATAACAGTGATGCTCTTGAATCCACTAATTTCAATGATATTGATAATAATTCACTTCTCGACCTGTGTTTATCAATACAAAAATTGATGGCATCTCTGAATAAACCCCTCACACCACGAAAGAACGGACCAATAATGGTAGATGCACAAGTTTTGAATGCTGCTCAGAATGACCAGCAGAGCTCCAGGGAATCAACTAGCCCCAAACAAACAGGAAATTCAACCTCAAACCTGTCTGGCATTCATCCCATTCACCCCACCCCTATTTCACCTGTGGCCCCAACAGCTGGACAATTATCGGCTTCTCCAAACCTTTATATTGAGCCTGATGAATTGGAGCACACCGATAGGGGAGTGAGTGGTGACAGAGAGGGCTCAAACCATGCAGCAATTTCTGAATTGCAAGCCTCAATGGCCTCGGTTCAATTTGCCTTGAACATTCTATTAAAACTGTGTGGGATGATCCATACCAAATCTATAATACAGCTAGGGCTTCCTAACCCTATAGAGGACATGGACCAAGTGCCGCAAATACCGCTGGCCACTAAGGGGGATCGGGATATAGCAGCCCCTTTGGCTACGGGTAAGAAAGCACCTTTGACTAAGAAACAACGCCGGCAACTAAGACGTGAGGCTGCCAAAAATGTGGCGATTGAAATTGCCTCCCCTTTACCAGCCACTAATGTTCCGGCCAATCGATCTAAAAAAGCAAAAAAAAGGGACCGGAAAACAAAGAAGCGCACTAAAAAGGGAGCAGGGACTCTAACAAGCTGGATTATACCGGACATAACGCAGGAAGCCACTAGCACGATCCTGGAAGAACCGGAATCTGATCTCTCATTTAGTACAAATGACGAATCTACAAAATACTCAACTCAATGCGGGGATGGGAGAGTTGAGGAAGAGGAGCAGCTTAATTCCCTGGAGGCAACGGAAATTGATGACCCTAATGCAAGTAAAATCTGCATTATTAAAACTTAAACCAGAAGAAAAGGGACAAGTGGTTGACAAGAACAGAGGTCTTGACTAAATTACATCTGATTCCACAGCTACGTGTTATATGTACGGAAGATTTCTCTTTTGTGGAACCACTTAATGTATGTAACCCCAATGTCACTGCCCTCCATTGCTGTGTCATGGCATCAGCCCAACTGATTCGTACTCATAAAAAATGTCTTATGCAAGTGGATATAGAGGTAGATGCCTGTAAAGAGAGGAAAGACCCCTCTCTTCCGAGTGCTGACTATGCTGCATCTCAGAATAAGGGTGGCAGGCCTGTCCAACCATTGGGAGAGAAAGTACAGTTGGTGGACATCCAAAACACTCTGAAATGGTTGGCGGACTCGCTACCCAGGGTTTTACAACAACCATGAGATTATTCTTTGTTAAGCTGGAATACTCATGGCCATCAACATTTTCTCACAGATAAGGGCTCCCTTGCACTTATTAACAACTATCCACTTTTTCTACTGCAAGAAACCTGGCTGTTGCATCCAACGGCCATAGATGGTTACTCTATCTACCATACCTTGGCTAAAAAGGGAGCGAGGCAACGTCCCTATGGGGGTTTAGCTATCGGAGTGTCGAATAAGATCAACAGTAAAGTGATCCCAGTGGAGAGCAATTATATATGTGCGGCTTCTATGCCCTTCAGAGTAAAAGCTGTATGGGAAGAAATGCTGCTAATTAATATATATAATCCTCCTGGTGCAACGCACAGAGAGCATATACAAGATGCCCTGCATGATCTCATGAGCAATTGGAAGTTAACCAATGACAAATACTATGTCATTGCGGCTGGGGATCTAAATTGCCGGATTAATTGTGGGGGGTGCTAGTAATAATCAGCATCTATCTAATAATAGTCTCTGGGAACAAGCATTCACAGATAGCGAGGGGGAGTGCTGGAGGGGCTTTTTTGATTGCTGGGACCTCGAAATAATTAATGGGCGTACAAGAAGTGATAGGCCTAGAAAGCATACGTGGAAAAATGGGAGAAGTGGGAGTACTCTCGATTATATCTTTACCAGTGCTGAGATTTCAACTATTGTCCATGACATGGAGGTGAGGGAATGTGAATGGAGTGACCATGACCCCTTGATACTGAAGCTGGGGTCTTGTACCCCCAGGGTGAATGTGGCCAATTTGGGTGATCTTATAACTAACCACTCTTTAAATTGTATCTCCTGGTCGGTGAAAAATGTGCTGAAGGCCTCTAAAGCTTCTGGCGAATGGGGGATCGAACAGTCAAATTTGTTTATGCAGATGTCACCCGATAAAATCAGGGAGATGGATTAGTAATTTCTCTGGTTTACACGGTTCTTGTAAAGTACGGTCGATGGTGGGGAAGGTGCCGCAAGAGGTAATATATGATCGCGCAATTAGAGATAGGAAGCGTAAGCTCAGAGGCGACATTCGATTTGTCAGAATCGGGGTGCACTCCAGAGAGGTCACAGCCTCCAAAACAAGAAAGTTGAAGGCTGTTTATCAAAAATGGCTAAAAATACATAAAAAATACAGGAAATTGGAGAGATGGCAGCATACGGTTAGAACATTATGTAGTAAAAACACCCGCAATATTTGGTCTGTAGTAGGGGAGGTGAAAGGGAAGAAGATCTCTAATATGGTGAACCCTATAGGCAGTGCTGAATGGATTGCCTATATGGAAAAACGGAATGTGGGGATTAATAATAAGACCTACATTCCGACCTTCTCTAAACCCCTTTTCCCCCCGTTTTATGTTTCTATCGCGAACCTACAAGATAGAATTAAGGAATTAAACTCCTCTCGAGCCCCAGGGCCGAATGGCCTTTCTAATGTAGTGATGAAAAATAACCCACCGTTCTGGGCCAGTCTCCTTAAAATTCTGTTTGACATAATACTGTACGAGGTGCGTATTCCTTTATCCTGGCAGGCCGCCATCATCATACCAGTTTTTAAAAAAGGCAACAGAACCGAACCAGAGAATTATTGGCTCTTATCTATGTTGGACTGCTCTGGGAAGTTGTTTGCTGCTCTCATCCTCAAGGAATTACAAAAATGGACCGAGGGTGCGGGTATACTACATCAATTCCAAAGTGGTTTCAGAATTGGTTATTCTACCTCACATAATCTGTTTCTTATGAATGCTTTGAGAAGCAAGGCTCTGGTCCATGCCAACCCTCCACTATATGCTCTTTATGTAGACTTCAGGGTAGCCTTCGAGTCAGTAAATCGCTCTCTTTTATGGAACAAACTGAGCAATTTGGGCTGCCCTGAATCTTTGCTATTCTACCTTGAGCTTCTTCACACCAATAATACGGTACAAGTAAGGTTAGACAATGAAGGTGCTGTGACCAAACCAATCCCTCTAATGCGAGGGGTAAAGCAGGGATGTGTGACGGCCCCCACCCTTTACAACGTGTTTGTGTCAGATGTACCCAAATGCCTGGTTGGGATTAACAACTGTCCCCCTAAAATAGGCACCTGCCATTGTCCCATGCTGGCAAATGCGGACGATTTGGTGATCTTGGATCACACCTTCAGTGGGATCCTAAGGTCCGCTAACCAGCTATGGCGATATGCAGAGAATAATGAACTTGTCATTAACCACAGTAAAATCAAGCTATTATTATATACCGCAGGTAAAGTAGCTAGGCCTCGCATGACGGTGGGTCTGATTGAAATTGAATTTACTTTTACGTACAAATACCTATGCGTTGAATTTGACCATAAAGGAAATTACCTCACATGTATCCAGGAGCGCAGAACAAAAGCTGCCCAACTTACAGCATTAATATACAAGTTCATGCGTGAACAATGTGGTTTTTCAATATGGGCAGCACGTCTGTTGTATATTCAATGTCTGGCACCTATGGTCACGTACGGTTTAGACCCCCTGATCAATATGAATCTAGGATGGCTACAACTTGTGGAGGGCAAGTTCTGGAGAAAAATTCTCGGCCTTCCTCATTGTATCCCCATGGCCATAATTAGGCTAGAGCTAGGTATCTCATCCCTTAAGGCCATGGTTCTAAGGAAAAGGATGGAATTTTACATCAGGTTTAACAACAGACCTACAAACAGGCTCCTCATGACCATGAAAGAGGATACTGCGGTGGGTAGACAGGTAAAACTAGAAACCCAGATTAACACTCTGTTCGAAGAAATCAATTGGTCACCTGAGTGGGGCAGGGATAATGAATATCTGTTTACCAGCATGCGCAGACACCTAAAATTTTGGGATTGGCAGAGTAATTTTATGCATCTGAGTAGCCTGAAAAGTTACAGTTTTATTAATTTTGTACTCTGTACCTACATGAAGGCACAACCATACCTAAATCTGTGCCCATCGGATCAATTGAGGCGCTTTATTTTACTATTACGCTTCAATCACTTACCCGTCCTGGCGGTCCGTGGTACAGAGATGGGTCTGGAAGCAGCAGAAAGATATTGTAGGATTTGTGATCCAGCTGAGCTGGAGACGGCTTGTCATGTGCTTACGAAATGTTGTAGGGTGAGAGCAATGTACATAAAATATCTTGGTGAGTTTGTCCACAATATCGAATATATGGAACAGGCAGACTTTTGGTATCAATGTGTTAATACCTTAAACCCTAAACTGCACTTACCACTTTTTTAGGTGTGGCGTGAGGCTGTCACCTGCATGAAGACAAGTACAAGGGTGGCCCCTTTGAAGTATAGAGGTCCCTTCCTTTAGCAAATGGATGGGTAACGCAAGTATGGAAGGTGATTAAGTATACTAGTAGGAACACGAGGATGTTTTCTCCCTCTCTCCTTTTCTTCTTTTCATATGGATGAAATATATGTATATGTACATGATTATTTAACAGTCCTATCAAGGAGATGATTTTATCTGTTCTATCTGGATTGATCTGTTGTGATACTATTATTATTATGTATAACGGTTTTATATTTTGTATATATCGAAAACCATTTTTAGATCACTAATGTTTGATGTTATTATGTGTAAAGTTTTCTACGTTTGTATAAAACTGTATCACATTAATAAATATATATATATATATATATATATACATATATATATATATATATATATATATTGTAGCACTGTTAAACGGAGTGAAAACATAGTAATACATAGCCACCAATAGAGAGAAACTATGGCTGGAGCTACCTATGCAGGCTGAGTTCATTAGACTGTGTGAAAGTTACGTCGGGGGAGAAGGACCAGGTGTCTGTCTTTCTGTATACAGTGGCACTGTGGTGCCCTTCCGTTATGTTATTAGGTTTTGACTGTTGCCTGAAGGCTATGACATGATGTGTTGCTCGTACATAGCATTATGCTATAATAAGGCCACCTCACTGGACTGAGGGTCAGAGGGAGGATCTTTCAGAATTTCAAGCCAACAACGTGAACACTGGTGTGCCCAGAGACCAGCACTGGGGGCCCGATTCTGAAGTTGGCGCTGTGAGCGTGCTAAAGAGCATGAATCACTGCGCCAAATCTGGCCGCCCAGGATCCACCACTATTCTCAAGTGGGCCTGGGCGTCCACGTGGTGCACGACAGTGCATCGCCTTCATTGCGCCTGTTTTTTGGTATAACGGGCACAATGCAGAAATCTCAGCAGCGCTTTCGATAAATAACAAACTATTTGCTATTTTACGAAAGTGCTGCAGAGAAATACATAAATAGAAATATATAATATAATATATAGGAAATGCTACTGGAGGACCAGCAAAAGTAGAGGTGCACTCATCCACATCGCCGATAAACATCAAAGCCAGGAATCAGAGCCCAAAGTCCGAAGCAGTGAAAAAATACGTAGTTTATTCGTGCATTATGCACATATTAAAACACCATGAGAAATCCCAAAGCGCAGAATGCCGAAAAATTCGGCAGCACAATGTTAACATATATACATTTATATTATTTAAATATGCTCTATAATATATATAATATAATATATATACATTTATATATATATAAATATCAAATATATAGAAATATATGTATTTACATTTTTTTATGTACTGTCCCAGCCCTCCAAACACTATAATTGGCCATCCACCTGCACTGCGACTGGCTTCCTGTGGCACTCCTCCACAATACCAGCACCAAAATGGTATTGTATATGTGGGCCACTGTAGCGCACATTTAAAAGTGGAGGAGTGCCACAAGAATACCTGCTTTAAGTGGCAGGTAACGAATGTGGCGGTTGCTGGGTTGGTTTCCCACCCATCCTGGCCACCGCCACATATATTCGGAAAGTGGTGCATTCGTACCGACTTCAGAAGAATCCGCCACCTTCAGAATAGGTCTTAAGTACCTGAAAAAGGTTGTTAGCGCTTTTAACAACCTTTTCGGTGCTTAACACCCACTTCGGAATAGGCCTTTGAGTGTCTCTTCAGCCAGCCAACAAGCCAAAATGGAGAGAATTTGCATGCCACAGAAGTGCATGTGCTCGGAAATGGACTCACATGCAAGAGACATTGTGATCTGCACAGCTTGTATACCTCGGAACCCTTTTAAGAAAAACATTTGGAAGGGATTGTGTGTTACAAATGCGAAATTGACATGTTTGCAACTCCCTCAAAAACAAGCAAAATTGTCTATGTTATTTTACCCCTTATTGGTACGAAGTTTGTATACTGCTCCACACTACTATCGCAGTACATACATTCTACCTACTCCCCTTGTCCCAAACAGACAAGGAAGCTGGAAGAAAATGTGCGTGCTTTGAAATGAGGTGGGTTTTGAACCCTAGTTTGTTAGGCAGCAAATACCTGGGCCAGGCTTCCGGGAGGTTCTTGAGGCCTGGTAGCAACTTTGCAGGGATGGTTATAGTGGTGTGTGAAACAGGACTACTCTTAGGCTGAGGCTGGGCTTTTATGGGAGCTAATCTGCATAATCAAGCTTTTGTATAGCCTTCTTGACATAGGCTGCAGTTACCTTGTCCCGTTAATAGAGGGCAGCATGCACATCTTAGGTCAAATCTGGGGTTTAGAGTCTGCTTACCAGGTTACATTTCCAGGTGTTCTGTAGGCATTAATTAGGGCACCCTTTCTACAGACTGAGTGCTGCTCCTATGATTTTTTATTTGGGTGTTTTGTGGAGTCCTACCTGCCACCTTATGGCTGCTTCAAAGCGCTTGGACATTATATTTTAAAGCAAAACAACATAATGAAACATCACATGATATAACCTGAAATAAAATGTTGTGAACTGGTTTGTAGTCAATGTAATGCAATATGAGGGAATTAAGTTAGAGAGGAGGTTCTAAAATAATGCACAGCAGGCTACAAGGACAACTCTCTAGTCGGGCAACAATCCACGGTAAGGGTCATATGCAGAGGCTGCGCAAGAGCACAGGCTTTGAGGCCTTCCTACAAAGTGACATGACATTGCAAATAGGACATAACACAAATGACATTAGATGGCATGACATAATACAATCTATCACAACGTTCTCTTACAAAAAGACGTTCATAATGCATTCCGGCAGCATAAAAGGGACAGACGTGACTCTTTGTGAAATAAAAAAAATAAACCACTACTGTACACTATTCATTTACAATGTGTAAGTAAGGCTAGAAATGTATTGATCTCTTTTAAAAATACAGCATGTGGTATTTCTGGAGTACTTCCCATGGTATTTGTAAGGAACTCATGGTGACAACAGTAAAGGCAGATACAAGTGATCACAGTTCAAGGGTGTTTATTAAAGTGTATATGCGGGTTGGCAAAACACCTAATCTAAACCTAAATCTAAGATGGGAGCAAGCTACGGCCATCAAATAATAATAAGGCAGTCCTAGTGGGGTCTTGTCAAAATAAAAGGGCTTATACTAAGAAAAAACTATTGCCAATCCTTGCGCTAAATACAACCAAAGAGTGTGCGATAAGGTTCATAAGAAAGAAAGAAGTGTTCACAAATAATAAGTCAGGATGCGGTAGTCGGAGTCTCCATGGCCCATGTTTTGAGCACGGGACAATGCGGGATTCCAGAGCACAGCACACGCTCGAGCTTTCCCAGCATCAGCCAACAGTTCCACTCTCAGCTATCAGAGCCAAAAATAATAAACAAAAGTTCCTTTCTGCTTGTATGCTGGGTGATGCCTTTTCACCCCTGGATCTCCTTCTATCGGGCTCAGATGCACAAAAAACGTTCTTTGCAATATCAGACCCCTCTCGAATATCAGCATCCCTCTGTCGGGTTCACCTTGGCTTGTACTCAAAAGATTTCTCTGTTGCATTCACTTATCGGTGGGGTGATGGCTTATCATCCCTGGATCCCCCTCTTCGGGGCTCAGTCTCTTCTCGAATGCTTGCCTCTCTGTCGGGTTCACTACGGCCTTTTAACACAATCTCATCTGGAACATTCACAAATATTAATGTCTTTTTAAACAGTTAACTGTAGACATTCCTCTAACGGGTTCACTCTTGCCAACACACTATTCATGGAGACTTTTGACTTTGCTCCCCCTTTACCGGCATCTCTCCGTCAGGTTCACTCTTGGCAACTGTGTTAATCACACAGTTTCTTGAACAGTTCTTACGATGTGGGATTCACTTCACTTAACTTCACAATCATCTGTCGGTCAAAGACTTGCGACTGTACGCAGGAATTTACTAGACCGCTGTATGACCACTCTGACCCCTTTTTTCGCCTTTTTCCAAAGCCTTCTGGTATCGGTAGTTTCAACAATAGGGTAATTGCCCAGAGTTTCCTGAGTGAGCACCCACGTGATGCCTGTCTCCTCTAGCTGGTATTTCCCTTTCGTATCAACAGGTCTTTGTACTTTCTTCAATCAGTCTCTTGTTACTTTCTTTCAACACAGTTCGGTTTCTTATTGGCTGTCCCCTCGACTCACCACCTGTGATGAACGGCTTGGCCTTTCTTGTCTCTGTAGTCAAGGCCGCTACCACGGTGGCAAGCGTCTCTCCCCAGGTTCGTTATCAGTGGATGATGGCCCTGTGTACCGTTGACATCTACTGCAACACACGCTGGCTATTGTTCGCAGTCTTACAATTCCGTGGAGGTTTTACGGGTTTGGCTCAGAAAGGGCAAGGTTGCTTCCCTCCTTGTCACCCAATCGATTTGCGCTGTCTTTCTCCTCCTCTTGAACTGCTGTGCTGAGGTAGCTTTCTTGTTGTGCGATCTGCCTTGCTCGCATTGTGTTCTCGTGCTCCACCTTTTATCCCCGTAGGGAAGGGAAAGGGGAATCAGGTGTGTGTGATTCTGGTCAATTGCCTGTCTTTGCCTGACTGTTGTGGTGGGACATGTCAGGTAAACGGCTCTCGTGTTTGTGCGTCGTCTTTCGTGGTGTGCGAAAGTGTTCATGTCTGAAAGGGGATTAAGGGGCTGAGTCTATGAGTATCCTATGGGCTAGGATGGGGAAAGGGTGTTATAAGAAGGGGGATACCGCGTCTCACCCATGAGTGTCCCACTTCCACTCCGCGAGGACCCCCCCATCCAGGCGATCCTCTCGCATTGGTCCACCCCCAGAAACTGGATCCTGGCCACCTGGATGACAGATCCCCAGGGACTAGTAAGTGAGACACCTTCAGGTTTCTCACATATTCCAGAAATACCACTACTGTTACCACTGGATCTATGCTAATGTTGTAAATGGGTGGATTTCTGGCAATACCTCCACCGGTGGCAGTAATTACTGCAGCTGTATTTTTTACCAAAATAACACCCAGGTTGCAATAAGGCCCTTAATCTTTCTAAAACTGTGTTGATCCTCCTTTCTTGGGTCTATGAGGGTCATTATGAGTTTGCCCGTATCCCGCTGGTAATTTTGACAAACTGACACTACCATTTCTGCCACCTGATATCCCGGTATTACCGGGATATTCCAGGTGGCAGAAACGCAGGTAAATCCCCATTGCATGAGTCCTAGGGGGGACTGCCGTAATTACTGGCTCCGGTAATTGCCGCATTTTTTGCCAGTGGGGACCTGATTTACTGGCAGGTCAGGCCTGGAAGAAGATCTAAGGCTCCCACTGTCAAACTCCTGCTTTCCTGGTACAGAAAAAATGCCAGTGCCGAATTTACCAGCAATTATACCAGCATTTTTCCCATACCAGGCAACTCGTAATGAGGCCCATATGACTCAAACTCTTGTTCAGCACTGACCTGCACTTCTGTGGGTATTTCCCCACCTTTAATTAATTATTCATTGATAGTTGATTCAAGTGAGACCAGCTACAATACCATGTATAATATGAGGCATTGCAAGTGGAATGCGGGAGTACAAAGTCAAAGGTAGGAGGGATACAGAAAGAGGATCTTCACAGCTCTTGGAACATTCGGGCCGGGTTGGGAAAGGAGTAGAGAAGTCCAGGAAGGCCATGCGTGATCCAACGCATCACAGCAACAAAGGTGACCCAGAACAAGAGTGCAAGGGCAGTCATAGAATCAGAATACTTTAGTATCTCAGGTAAAGTCATTCTATTCTCTCCTTCTGAGTTTCCTGCCACCGTACAGGCCTGGGTCTTGTCCAGAGTTCATGGTTTGAACTCTAATCCATCTACCTTCCCGTTTCCTCTCTAGCTCCTTTGAAAGTAGGCTCCCTCTGCACTTTAGAATTCTCTTTAGACTTTACTGTATCAAGGGCTGTTGTAGTGGAGGCTGACCCAGCGGCCATAAATGACACAGAGCCAGGGGTGTCTGTTTCTTCTCTTTATTCTTGTACATCACCACTAACTTCCATTCCATTTGCCCTTCCCCTTCCTCCCCACTCCCGCGCCCTCCCGTGGTTAGGTGGCTCTTCCTTGGGGTGGCTGTGTTCCGTATCAGGTTCAATCTCCGAGTGTATTGATCTGCGTATGTCTTGTAGCCGGGTCCTTGGGTTTGTACTTGTCGTCTCATTGCCCCAGGGTTTGTGGGTAGCCTGTAATTTGGGAGTGCAGGATTCTTCTCTCAGCATATCGCTTGGAAATGATTTTCCTGGCCGCACTTCTTGCACATCTGTCCAATGGCTGGGCATTGCCCCCTGTGAGGGTATTCAAACCCACATCGGTAGCACTGTCTTTCCCCTTGGGGCCTTTTATGTGGGTTTCTCAGCCCGGGTCTGGATGCTGGCCCCTGGGTTCTGGCACCTGTGGCTGACACATTCTGCATCGCTCCAACACTGTCTCCTTTCCAGGGATTTCAATGGCCGCTGCTTGCATATCTACTCTCTCATAAACTCTGGCTAGGTCTATGATCTCTAGTAGTGATACAGGCTTTTTCAGAAGATGTTTCCTGAAGATTGAGGATGTGCACCTTTATATTATTCTTAGGGCCTCATCACGAGTTGGGCGGTAGCCCTTAAATCCGGCAGAAACGGTATTAGCGCCAACAAAACCGCTCTGCCGGATCACGACTGTAAAACCTGCCAGCGTTATTACAGCTGGCGGAAATCACAGGCGTCTGTGATGCGCCAGCTGTAATAGCGCAACAACCAAACACTCTTTTAAAGACCTATCACAAGTATAGCGTTGGCGCACATACTGACAGAAAACTGGTGCTAATACCGCTGAAAATACCCCCGGCCAAATCCTGGAGGTAAAATAACACACGAGACAGCAATAAGGGCCCAGGTGGAAACAATGCACACAAGAGACCTACAAAAGACCCACTCTTTGCCCACACACCCTCCCCAACACCATTTAGCCATTATGAGCAGGGAGGGGACAGCAATAAGGGCCCAGGTGGAAACAATGCACACAAGAGGCCTACAAAAGACTCACCCATGGCCCAAACACCACTCCCTCCCCTCAACACCATTTAGCCATTAGGAGCAGGGAAGAGAAAGCAATGAGGGCCCAGGTGGAAACAATGCACACAAGAGGCCTACAAAAGACCCATGCATGGCCCACACACCCTCGCCAACACCATTTAGCCATTAGGAGCAGGGAGGAGAAAGCAATAAGGGCCCAGGTAGAAACAATGCACACAAGAGGCCTACAAAAGACTCACCCATGGCCCAAACACCACTCCCTCCCCCCAACACCATTTAGCCATTAGGAGCAGGGAAGAGAAAGCAATAAGGGCCCAGATGGAAACAATGCACACAAGAGGCCTACAAAAGACCCACCCATGGCCCACACACCCTTCCCAACACCATGTTTGCATTTGGAGCCGGGAACCTTGCTGTGGACATGTACATGCTGAGCCTGGAGTTATAGATGCCTGAGAATCAGCCCAGGGCCCTGGGAGCACAGTGGGTGGGGGGGACAAGGAGGAAACCAGCACCAGGAAGGCGGCCAGCCATCCCAACGGTCAGGCCAACAGCCTGGGCCCTGACTGATGGGCAGTTCGTGTCTGAGTACAGGCTGGACAGGGCAACCATCACCCAGTTGCCTGACAGAATCCAGGGTGATCTAGCCAGCCGGATATCCATCAGTACCACTGTGCCCCCACTTGTGAAGCTTGTGTCAATCCTACAGTACCTCAGGACTGGCAGCTTCCGACACACAGTTTCCATGATGCATGGTATGACCCAGTCCACCTTCAGTGCTGTGCTGGGACAGGTGCTGGATGCACTACTGCTCCATGTCAATGAGCATATTGCATTGCCGGCCACACAGGCACAGGTCAACCAACAGTTCCATGCCATTGCCCAAGTCCTGAACGTCATTGCGGCCCTAGACTGCACACATGTAGCCCTTGTAGCACCCCAGGACAATAAGGCAGACTACAGGAACCGGAAGAGTTACCATTCCCTCAATGTGCAGATGACCTGTAGCCCTGACCTGACTTTCACCCACTGCTGCGCCCGCTACCCAGGTTCTACCCACAACTCCATGGTGCTGCGCAACAGTACCCTACCAGCCTACATGGAGATGCACCGAGACCAAAACACATGGATGTTGGGTGAGTAGAATTCCTGCATGAAATGCATGCCAACGTACACCCGATTGGGGGTGGGGGCAGATACACAGTAATCCCTGCATGCCACCAGGACATCCAGCCAGCACTAGCACAGCACCATTTCCATGCATGTGTGTCACACAAGGATCCCTGCACACGTTCACCACAGCAGAACACACAGAAGGTGAATGCCACACACTTGTGAATGCACAATCACATATGGAACCACAACAACCACAATGCATCTTGTCTGTGTTGCAGTGCTGCTACTCACCCTGACACCCAAGAACAATCTCACCCTGCGCACCACACAGAAGTGCCAAGTGAGTCCAATGGAAAACACATCCACAAAACCACTGTAGATGGTTAGGTGAAGTCGCAACCATGAACATCCCTTAGATAGTGATCCCTGAATGGCCATTGACATGCCTGGCCAAATGTTGATCAATGTGCAAATTAGCACATGCAACGCCAGCCATAGGGACAGCCACAACCCATCACCTAACAATAGAGTATGTGAACAGGCAGATATGACGGGACCAGCATCATGAAGTAAGGGATGCACCACTGAGGCAATGAGACACAGGGTGTGGTGCATGCAGTGAGTTCCCCATAAGGTACATGGTGCACATTGCAGACCACACACAGTGCACATGAAGACACCATATTGAAATGCAAAATGTACACATGACCGTTCTTGTTCAGCATGAGTGTCACACACATATCCATTAACATAGTCCTCGACATAGTGCTGCATGTACATTGACACCTACTGCATGTAAATCCAACCTGCCACATAACACCTACCACATTTACACAGACGATGGATATATACCAAAATTGCAATTAGATAGCATGTACCAGTTGCACACATACATGAGCATTGCGCTCAGTGAATTGAAGTGTAACCATTGCACATCCACATAACCAACCTAGGCTTAATGTACATGCTTTGTCCTCTGCAGGTGATTCTGGATACTAGCAGTACACATGGCTCATGACCCCTCTGCGTAATCCACAAACTCCAGCAGAGCTGGCATATAACATTGCCCATAGGCGTACACGCATCTGTGTGGAAATGGCATTTGGATTGCTAAAGGCACGTTTCTGGTGCCTAGACCGTACAAGAGGCGCATTGCTGTGTGCACCAGAGAAAGTTGGCAAAATCATACTCACCTGTGCCATGCTGCCCAACATCTGCTGCCGCAGGCATGTGCCGCTGCCCCCGGATGCTGATGGTTAACCACCTGCGGATGGGAGTGACGAAAACCATGTGCTCATAGCCATGGCAAATGCACACAGGGATGGGGTGAGGGAGGGGAGGTTTGCCAGACAGACGTTGATTGACAATTATTTTTGATCTGGTGGATGGGTAACAATAATAATAATAATAATTTTGCATTTATATAGCACTACGAACACTCAGGTATCTGAGCGCTGCTTATCATTACCCACGGTGTGCAGTGCTCATTTATTCATTTATCAACCTCGGAAGGATGAAAGGTTGAGTTTGGCCCTGCTGGGATACGAACCTGCGTTAGCAAGCTCTGCACGAATGCCAAAGCGAGCGCTCTACTCGTTGTGCCAGTTGACCGGCTTGTGGTATATGTCACAAATATCACTTGTAAAATAAAGAGCACATTGACACAATCAAGAATGTCTGAGCTTTCTATGCAGTATGGCCCAGATTTACTAATTGTGGAATAAACTACCCTCCCCCATGAATCACCCCAGCACACAATCGCCCCTCCCCCTGGAACACCCCAGCACACAATTCCCCCTCCCCCTTGAAATACCCCAGCACACAATCCCCCCTCCCCCTGAAACACCCCAGCACACAATCCCCCCTCCCTTCTGAAACACCAGAGCACACAATCCCCCCTGAAACACCCCAGCACACAATCACCCCTCCCCCCTGAAACACCCCAGCACACAATCCCCCCTTCCCCCTGAAACACCCCAGCACACAATTCCCCCTCCACTCTGAAACACCCCAAAAAAGTGCAGTTGTGTCCGTGTGGCCGGGCCTCAGCCCAATTGTGCTATGCCCATCTATGATGGTCGTGGACACTTCCCACATCCGGGTCCCTCTGGTGAGCGTGTGGGAGATTGCTCAGGGAACGTCACCTGGGTGAACCCTCCAGGGATCCCTCTGTGGGTGTTGTAGAGGTTGATGGGATTGCTCCTGCAAACAGCAGCTATAGGCGGAGCAGATTGTTCTCCTCCCGCATCTGCTCTGCATGAGCAGATTGGCCCTCACACAGCTCATGGACTCTGTCCAAAACCATTCAGGGCTGCTGTACAGCCCTCAACCACTCTACAGATGTGGGCTTTGTCACACGCCATGCTCTTGTCTGCATTACGGATGGCACGGTTTATTGCCTTAATGTGGCGGTTGTGGCCTCGATTTTCCGCTGGCGTTCCTCTATGACGTCAAGCTGTCCCATGACAGCAGCTCCCGTGACTCTGGGTCTGTTAGGTGTGGTGTTGACAGGTCTGTGCTGGGTTGTAGGGGAGCTGTCACTCGAAATGGCGGCCTGTCTGGTGGGGTTGCCACGATTGGAGGGGCTGCCTTCAGGGGTGCCATAAGAAGGGGTGTCCACATTGGGCAATGGTGTGCAGGCAGAACGTACACGTTCAGGGACATGTGGAGTGTGTGTTTCCACTGGCACCTGCTGCGGGTCCCCTTGGGGTGTGCCCATCTCCTGAGTGCCACTCTGGCTGGGTGAGAACACCAGTGCAGCGTGGTGTTCCTCAGTGGATGTGTGGCCCTCATTCGTGTTTGTCCCACTGGTGGCTACCTCCACATCCTGCAGACCCCTGGTGGCTTCCGGTGTTTGAGGCGGTGACACCCTGCGGCGCGGTGGACTTTCAGCCGGTCTTACTGGGCTGCGGTGGGGTGACCTGGGATTTGTCCTGCGCCTTGCCTTCTCAGGTTGGTCCCTTTGCAGGTTGGTGATGCTGGTCAATGCACATCTGGGAATGCGCCCGGATGTGCCTCCTTCCTCCGCATCAACATTGCCCTGCGATGATGGCTGCGTGCCTGTAGGGTGCGTAGTGTGTGGTATGAGGTGAGGGCAGTTTACATTTGTATCATGCATTTCATGCTTTACAGTGGGTTAGGGCACATTTTGTATCATGCTTGGCCATTACATATTTGCTTTTCACTATGTTGTGATTATTGTAACGTGCTACAGGGGAGGGACACTGCTGGGACATGTTGGTATGTCATCTTCAGGTGTCTATTGTGAATTCACAGCTCCCAGCGCTGTGCATGAGGGGGGGGCTTTGATACGCACGCACACATCATGTTGCTGTGGCCTGGACCTGGATCTGTTTCCCTGGGGGCTAATATTGATACATTGGAGGTACTTCAGGCTAGTCATGATACCTGGGGCGCTAGGGTACGGTGGCACAAGGGAGCGCTCATGGGTGGCTGTGGTGCATCACACACATTGCAAACACATAAATTAATACTAGGTTTGGAGAGGTGGGCCTGACAGAATTATGCATTTTCAAAGGGGGTGGAGGGGTTTCTCCACTGCAGCCTCCTGGGTACCGATGCCAGCCTCCGATCCTCCGACTCCCTCAATTGTGTCCGTGTCTATTAGGGGCGTCATCTGCTCCTCCCACGGGGTGTGCTCCGGTGGTGGTGGTGAAGGCCCTCCTCCAGTCCCCATGCTGTCGCTCCTGTGCTGGGCCAGGAGCCCACAGACACGGACCCGCAAGTCATTCAGCCATTCCCGGCAGGCCTCCCCGTCCCATGGCACACGGCCTACCGCTGTAACCTTCTGGCTCACTTGATCTGGGTTCGCCGCTGTGCACTTGTCTTGCGCTGCTCTTGCCCATACAGCTCATCTTGATGGTCCATGACCTCCTCCACAAGTATAGCAAGTTCTTGGTCAGCGAACTTGGGTTTTCTGACCATGTCCAAGGCTGAATTGCCCCTGGTACGCTCCTGTGACATATTTCAGTCTTTCCAAGAGTGGATGGCTAACAAGGGCTGCGATTTTCTGCAGATTGTGATTTCCAAAATGGCCACCATTTTATTTCCATTCCGGGGCTGACCTATTTCCTGCGTCGCTATTAGCACACGCTATTAGAGCGCGCTAATAGCACGGTAGCTCGACAGTAGCGCAATGCGCGCTGGTTTTTCGAGTTCACAGCCACTTTTTCCGCTGGACGTTATTTGCGTTAACGCCAAAGCTGTGTGCGCGTAAATGGCAACTCTTGATCTGCCATTGTTTACGCTACACATCGCAGCGTTAACACATATAGCGCGCTGCAGATATTACGCCGGGAATACCGCCCAACTCGTGATTAGGTCGTAAGTCCAATTGCCTCTTCGTCTGAGAAATTCGCAAAATCACAGTGGGTTATTTTTCTTTGTAGGCGTATGACGAATTCACCAATGGTTTCGAGGGGAAGCTGCGCACACTGATTAAAGGAGTATCATTTGTAGTCCCTATTGGGTAGGATAAATAGCTTTTTATCGACAGCCGTTATCATCAGGGCATACGTGGTCTGGTCTTGGCTTGAGTCGGAAGGATTTTCAGGATTAATTTGATATTTTTTACAGTCAGATTGCCAAAGATGTCCACTTTATTGGGTGAGTCCTGATCTCCAATGGCCCTCATCGTCTTCAAATTCTTCTAATTGTTCAACGTGATCATGGTGCGGTTGTAGCATGAAAGGGCTGGACTGTCTGAGGAATGCCACCCTTCATGTGGTTCCCATCAAGGGGCTTACTGGTGCTCCAGCCCCGGCTTCTGCGCCTATGGGCACCTGTATGTTGTCCACCATGGTGCCTCAATATGTGTGCCTGGTTGTTGTCGTGGTGCTTGTCTTCAGTTAATGGTGTTTCGGTCTCTCGTCAGCTGCTCGTCACCAGTAGTTGTAGTGGAGGCTGGCCCGGCGGCCATAAATGACATGGAGGCAGGGGTGTCTGTTACCTCTCTTTATTCTCGCACATCACCAACTAACTTCCCTTCCCCGTTGCCCCATCCCTTCCACCCTGCTCCCGCGCCCTCCCGAGGGCACGCGGCTCTTCCTCGGGGTGGCTTAACTGTTTCATGATGTCCCACAATACAGGCAAGGCACTCTTCCTACAGTAACCTACCTATTTAACAGAACACCTGTGACGCGCATATGGCTGCCGTCTCGACACTCTTTGCCTGGATAACCCCAAGGTTCTATTGTTGGAGAATCACTGATCGGGCTCTTTGCTAATGAAACTCTCTTTCTGTTCCAAATATTCTCTAACCTCAAAACTACAGGTGAATGGACACACAAAATGGAATTCCTTTCGATTTAGTGGTTAAAGGGACGTTATGGTTAAGTTATGTTTCTAGAAAGAGGGCTTTTTAAAAAGTGGCATTCAGTAACACTATGGGACACCCTCAGTGATAAAAACTGTTCAAATTCAGTAACAAACATATAGTCGAAAGGTTATAATGGTTAAGCTTTCAAAACCATGCAAAATCAGTGAAGAAACTTTGATACAGAGTCGTTATTGTTACAGCACAAAATCTGAGAAACACAGAAATTCACCAGCGATGGTAAGCTATGTGACCATAACTTGCGTCCCCTGTGTACTGCAAACACATGACATCACAATTGGCATAAATAATGACATCACCGAAGACATCACATGTGAAATCAGCAATGGCATCATATGAATTTCATGACACTTTCAGGATATTGAGTAAAGAGGTCATATAATAAATTTGTTCGGCACTGTGACTATGGGCCTCATGACAAGGTTGGCGATCTGGAAATAAAGGTAGCTATATACCAGCACACTTTACGGACCACCAAACTATAAGTATGCCGGTAGGGGTACTGAACTACCAGCAGGCCTGACCGCTGCGAGTTCAGGCCCCTACCGGCATGTTTTTCACGGAAGCACTGACACTGCTAACAACTTCATGGAGTGCTATGGGAAATGGCAAATAATTGTACCGCCGCCGCCTTTGATATCTCCGTAGCACTGGGATGTCAGGCGGTGGTAACTGTGTTACGGGGTGTTACAGGGTTGCCGGTAACCCATTGCCTGCCGGCGCATTTTACCGGCACTCTCATAATGAGGCCCTATTTCCGATGAAGTACTGCTTGTTTAGTGACATTAAACAGTAAGCAGAGGGCTTGACCTGTAGCCCATCTTAATAGCTTTTCAGGATGACGTCTTCATCTGTTCAACCCTTAATACAGGTATTGTGTAGAATTCTTGGGAAAAGGTTGTTGCTAAACCTTTATTTGAGAAACCGTCTTTAAATCTAGTGAATCAACAATGTATCAGATTAATCTCCCAGCTTCCGGACGGATTGTCATGAACCAATTGCACACAGGGTCAGACTAGGCATGTGTAGTCTGTGCCATTGTCCATGGCCCCGCAGCCTTGGGGGCCCCAAAGACACTACCTGCCATGTGCAGACGTAATAACACAAATACGGGCCTGATTCACAAACCATTTTTTATTTGCTGTTCAGGTGCAGCTCCTTTTTCTTCTTCCCTCAGTGAGGCTGTACTGTCACCTCCCAAGACCCTACAACGCTTAGAGCTTGGGGAGCCAGAGATTTCATGGGTAGGGGCGATCCACGGTCGAGCCTGGGAAATGGCAGCACAAAATGACTCTGTGTGGGGGTTTGGGAGGGGTGGGAGGGTGTGGGAGGGGCAGGAAGGGTGTGGGTGGAGCTATGTCAGGGTAATACCGGAAGGTGAAAAACCATCAATAATACCATGGAGCAATGGTATGGCAAGAGATAGTTAAATATGAAAAGGGTGAGCTTTAAAGTGAAAATCTGTCACTCTTGTGAATCTATTTTGCTTCAAACTCTGTGTCAGGAAAAGTCTATTTAAAAAAGCACAGCATGGGCATCCTATTTATCTGTGGGGGTTGGGGGCGTTTAGGTTATCGGACTTCATCAGCCAGGTACTGTAGCAAAACAATACAAAAAGGGGAAGTAGGGGGGTACAAAGCTGCCTGTGTGTGAACCCATGACACGCATTTGATCCTATCTTGCTTCTTTCATTGTGATTATTTAAGTAATGATAGTATAGTTGTAAGAGCAAGAGGTGATCTGTTTGGGCTCACATTACTGTGCACACTGGTTATTGTAGGCTTCAATTCAGAAAGGGAAAAATAAAACTACAATCAAACTCTTTTTCCTCAACATATTACCAGAATGGTTTATAGATTTTCAGGTTGATTTATTATGTGATTTGTTCAGGTTTTAAATCATCTCTAGAAAATGGATGGCAATTCTAGCCCTTGATTTGTAAATATTGTACAAACCAATTACTTGCCTGTCATGACCCCACCCCCATCGCTTTGGTCACTAAACGCTCCACACCCACCTAATGCCACAAGAGGTGAGTTTCCAAATTCTTTGCATCTCCAGCATGGTCTATGATGTCCTGAGCAGTGCATGGTGGGGGCCGATGTCCAAAGCACAATAAACATACTATTGGTGACGGGCCAGACCCTGGATTTTGCCAGTAGTCATAACCCGGTTACAGCGGTCCTTCTCTGCAGGGCTTGCTCGGTATGCCTTTTGGCTATGGCATGGGCATAGCGACTACCGTTTGGAAATGTAACGCTACATAAAGATAGAAAATTTGCTAGGGAATTATCCCGAGACTCATTTGGTGAGTTCCTTCATTCATAACTCGTTGGAATCTGAGCATGTGAGCATGTTTTCCACACTTTTAGATTGAAATACGCACCCCTATCACTGAATCTGTATTTTAATGGTCATTTCCCTTAGATTTCGCCTCTAATCGCCATTTGGTTCTTCAGCAAAGTTTTTCAAGCATACATATCTGCCATCTTTGGTTTTGGGTCTCACCAACGCACACCCCAAATAGTGAACCATAACTCACAGTTCCCCAAATATGCAGCACTAAGGATGATTATCATCAAGAGCTTTTTTGAGAAATGTCATACTTAATTGTTTTGATGCTAAATAATACCTCTTGTCCCATCTGCATCTGCTCCTGCCCTTCCTGACTATCTCTGAAATGACATGATTTTGGGTATGTACACCCCTTTTGACGTTATATGAAATGTTGGAACTTTTGATTTGGTTAAATTGTTGAACAAATGTTTATTGTCCGACTATACCTTTTTGTTTTTCTGCCACAATTTGTGGATTTTTTATTTTCAATTTTTATGATTTATGATTTTCATGAATGTACATATTACTACTAATTATCGAAATATTGCAATCACAAATACTCATAACAGCCTTGAGGACGACCGAATGTTCGAAACACGTGTCGGTTGTGACAAGAATAAATCACCATTCAGACAACTGGATGGCTGCATTTTGTTTATTCAAATACATTTGAGATCTCAAACTAATTCTAAAGAACTGAACATTGGAAAATTGACTCTTCTGCGCTGTATAGCTACACAACCCATATCACCTTGCCAGTAATTGATTGAGGGGCCTAGGGGAATCTCGTGTGTAGTTTCTGCTGCATTTGACTACCGATAACTAGAGGAAGTTGAGCGCACCCCAACTTGTTACTCCCCAAACCTCATGTTTTCACTTACATCCAATAGAAGGTTGTGGCTTCCATAATAGTGGGGGGCAAATTTGAAGTAGTATCCTATAGTATTAATGACATGCCCTTGCGCCCCGGAAGAGTAGCGTCTTGACCAAGGAGGAAACTATTTGTGCCTTTTCATCATCTTTTCAGCTTTGGATCTGAGAATCCACAATGACAGCTGGACAAAAACATTTAGTCATGCATCAGCCAATCACATTGCTGGATTCCCAATGGAATTTGGGTCAGGGGACTGTCCACCGACCCATTGGATGAAATATAGATAACATGTTTTGGGGTATTTTACAAATGGAACGTGAAAAGGTCAGTCACTGCTAGCGAGAATGCCGTGGGGGCAGGCTGATCCGTCTCAGGTCAGGGAGCTCAATGCATAATGGCCCTAAACATTTCCTTAATTACGCTGCAGATGCATTCCCAGTCCCAGTCCCTCTGCTCCTTGATCTTAGCATGCCTTTGTTTATATTTCCTGCCTGTTTCCAGGCACGGATGGCACCTCTTGACCATAAAGGCTAAGAACCTCGGGGTCATCTTCAACTCCACGCTTTCCTTTTCTGCCCACATCTATGATGTCTCTAAAAAGTCAAACTTCCTACTGCACCTCCTCAGAGGTATTCTGCCTTTCCTCTCCCCCAGAAGCTCACTGTATCTCAAGCCCTGGTTCTCTCTCTAGGCTGGATTACTGCATCAGCCTTTTTCTAAATGCACCTGCTGCTACTCTCTGCCCTTTGCAACTCATCCAGAACAGGACTGCAAGACTTGTCCTGGGCCCCCACCCCTGGGATCGTATCTCTCCAGCCCTGAAATCTTCTTGTTGGTTCCCAGTGGCTGCAAGGATTAAATTCAAGACCATTTGCTTCGTCCACAAGGCTTTCTGGGGCCTGAGTCCAAAATACATTCAACTCTCCCTCTGCAAATACCTTCCCTCCCAAGCGTTTCGCTCCTCCGCCTCCAACTCCCTCAGGGTCAGTCGTTTCTCAAAGAAACGTGCTGAGGGCAGATCTCTGTCTTTGGCTGGGGCCTCCCCGTGGAATAGCCTCCCTGCCACTCTGAAACTTGAGGAGAACCATCTCTGGTTCCGGAAGCACCTCAAGACCTTCCTCTTTGCTTCTGCCTTCTCTCCTCCTCTCCCCTGTTGATCTGTACTGCTAGGCATCGTGCACCTGGTTACCCTCTGATTTCGGGCCCAGGTACTTGCCCACCCTGACAGGCACCTGCACTACCTCCTGGCAACCCTTGCACTTTGGGGTCTGTATCTGTAAACCTACAGACCGCCCCTTTTCCCTGCACTTATCAGACACCCCTTGTCTGTACCTTTTAACCTAGCACTTGCCACTTGCTGGCTGCACTCAGGGACGTCTCTATGGGGGGGGCAAACGGGGCACATGATCCAGTCCCCCATTCTGGTGGCCCTGGAGGGGGCCCCCAGAATGATCCTGAGTGTCGTGACACTCGTGTGAGAATAGCACTTGCCCGTGCCAGCCTGCCTGCAGCAGGAGGCACGGTGACGGGTGCACCGCGCATGGCTGGCTCCCCCTCCCCGGGCTCGGCCTTGACTTTAATTTAAAGGTCAATGATCCTTCTTTCCTTCCTAAGTAAAGAAGTAACTAAGCAACGTAGTGCTCTGGTCTCCTCTCTGCCCCCTCCCCTACCAGGCCGGCTTTCTGATTTCGAGTAGGAAGTTGACAACAACAACTTTTTGATCATCATAAATCATTGCAGGCCATCCATGGCTGGGCCTGGGAGGGACCACAATGCAACAACAGCCAATGAAAACTACCATTCTGTTGTTACCATGCAGTAACACAGAATGTGCAGTTTTAATTGGCTGCTGTGAAATGACATGGTGACGTGTTGTTGTTGCCACAGGAGGCAGTGTGGCGCCACCTTCTCACGAGGTGTCTAGGCGTGGCGTCAGTCGACTGTCTTCACTCTCTTCTTCAGACAGAATCTAGAGCCTGCCTACTGCTTCCGCGTTTGTGTGGGTGCGGCCTACCAACCTAGTTGGGCTGAGGGTGACTGATTGCCACTGTCTGCACGGCTGCAGTAGTGGCTAGTGCTAGCACTAGTCTGTGCACCAGCACCCCACGGCTGCGGTGGCCATTGTGAGTAACCCACCCGAGAGGCTCGAGAGAGACAGAGTCCCCGGCAGCCGAGCCAGTGAGCTGAGTGCCAGTCCGACGAGGCGACAACGACTCCGACTAAATCAGGTAAGTCCCTGCAGCCAATGGGCAGTGGTCTTAACTTTAATTGCCACCAGGAATGTAACGGAAACATCCACGTCCTCGCACTGCAGACATTCGCTGTAACGTAAGACAACGTTCAGAGGAATGCATGTCACTCACAAGCATTTCATACTGTTTCGAACTGCACATGTATTTTATTAGGAAGAAGGCGGTGAGTTAAGGAAATATGTATGCATTTTTAATAGGAATTTCATTTGAAGAGGTTTTTATATTTCGATGGTATTGTACAGCCTCAGCTGAGCCGATCCAATGTGCCATCACAGAATTGGGTTTACCTTTTCCGGAGGACGAATTGCAGATTGAACCTTTGCTTTTGCGGTTTATAATATGTTCTAATGAAAAGTTTATGTTGGGTGATACCCTAGCATAGAACATTGTCACACAACAAATGTTTTCAAAGGGCACACTGGAAGAAAGGGCTCAGAAATACAAGTCTTATCCCAGTGACACAATGGATGTTAGAAGTTAGCTGTAGGAGTTAGAAGCTAGTTTCCAGGATGCAGCATTCTCTCACAATAGAGCACATTTTCAGTCTTTTACTTGCCAAGGTGCTTCAGGCATTTTACTTCTAATCCTGATGTGCAGCTTTACTATTTGGATTCTGCTTGCTCCTTCTCTGCTTCCAAGATCCATCCCTCCTCCAGATATGGAGCGCAGGTTTCTGGGGGGTATTTTTCTCAACTACTGTGCTTTCTCTATCTCCCTCCCTTTCACCTCATGTTTGCTAGCCATTAGCATTCTTCTAGTGTCTTCCGATTTGGAAGGCATGGTCTACTGGGACTCTTGCATGGGGAAATATTTGGTATTAGAGATCCATAGGGCACTCAGACATTGGCAGTCATCCTTACACCTTTTCCAGTATGACAAATAGCAGGACAAATAACATTGGATTCCCTCGCTGGTCTGAAATACTGCATGTGGTTCTTCTTTCTCACTGTGCAAAGTGTCACGCTTGATGATCTTGCCATCTTTGCCACATTTAGTTTTTCAAATGGCTGCGGCCCGTACCACCTGTATTACCTGACCTCAACCATAGACAAAAGACTTCAGATAGCATTTCTGTGTGCTACATGCAGATATTGATTCATAACTCAATCCAGAGTTCATAAAAAATATGTCATTGACGTGTTGTTGAGACTTTCAAATAAATACTCATTTTAAGTATTAGGATGAGGAATTAGTTTGATTCGTCAACCAGATGATTTTGGTACTAGGTCAACATTTAGCATATTAATATCTAGCATTCTTACATACGAGTTGAAGTGCCTTTGTTGCGTGCATGCAATGCATGGTGTCACTGTGATGCAAGATGCAAGGCAAGAGAGTACAGTGTAATAGTGGGTTTATAAAACAAAAGGTAAAGCATATTGTGTCACGGGGCGGGGTACCCATTTGTTTATGTAATCTTTTCATATAGATCAAATATGGGTGGGCATGGGGCCATGCGATGTGCTCCCTTTTTGGAAAGGAGGCGGAGTGCAGGCAGCATGCTGCGCATCCTGCTCCACCCTCGAGTTCTGAAAGGAATCGCAGCTGAGAAACCCTATCAAAAGGGAAGTCCCATGGGGCCCTAATCCCCACCCACCGTGACCAAGCAGCATCCCTTCCCCTCTGGCAGATGGTCCGGCGGTCTCCCCACAACAATCTTCCTAAAGTTTCATGGACCAGTTTAAGCGCCTGCGTCGCCAATGCTCCTCCTCGCCAGAAGTGGTGAGCGGCGCACAGACATTCACGTTAAAGAGGCTGCTGCCCTTTCATCCACCTAAAAACCACAAGGCAGCCTCTCTCGCGACATTCAAGCCGTACTAGCGCGTGCCTGCTTATCTGAATGAGGTCTCCGAAATGCAAGGCAAGGGCATACATTTTCAACTTAAACACAAGATATTCAAGTAAAAAACATTTACGAATTGGCCCCAATTTGCATATTTCCGCATCATACAGCGCATCTGTCCATCGAGACACAGAGAGATGCTGCAGCGATTGGACTCTCGGCACACCTGGGTGGGAGGGTGTGATCTGAAAAGATATGTGTGGGTGTGGGCTTTTGCAGCACTGGAACTCGGCTCATTTCTATTCGGATGCCCATGGCGTATGCACTATTTTGTAAGCATTCATTACAGGAGCATTTCAGTCGTTCTCGTGCATGTGTGCCTGGTGGGCCTGCTCGTTTGCCGCCTTCCCAATCCCAGCCCCACAGCCAAGTGTATCACTGTCACCGACAATGTGTTTTATTTTATTATAACACATGCCATGCTTTACAGTTCGCATTGCATTGTGCCCAAACAATGCTTAATGGTACATTGAAGATGGGCGAACCACACGTCTTGGAGACATTGTCCTGGCCTCTCTCTTTTGCTGGCTTTAAAGGCAGCTGCTGCAGACCCACCCCCAGCCTCCCCCCCGGAACCCACAAAGCAAGCAACACACGTTTGGGGAACCAGGTGCATGCAAGCAAGCAAAGCATGACAGGCAGCGATTGATATGTTATAGGCAGGGACAGGAACCTGGCAATAAATATATCCTCTGATTGCCTTGCACGCCCGGGGATCGAACCAACTTGTGTTGCTCCGACTCGTCTTGCTTCCGAGGCGAGCATGTTGCACTAAACTGTCCTCCCGCCACATTGTGCCCTGTAGTTCTGAGCCCCTCAAACATGCACCGCTATAACCAACTGAGCTCAGTCAATTACACTTACATCTTGCATTTTCTGCAATGATTTGCTCCTTATACCTGCCCTGCACATACACGGTACACCGCCTGCTGCTATCTTGCAGTTTTAGTCCCTTTTGCCATAGTGTTTCCTTCAGTGTTTTCCACCCTATTCAGTGTGTGTGTGTACTCCAATTAAGTTAACTCTCAGAAGAGTGATTTGAACAGACCCTGGCAGGAACTTTGAATGCAAAGCCTGATGGTAAATGAACAGTGTTTTGGGCGGGCAGCGGCAGGAATGGGTGGGATTGGCAATTAGCATGGCCATCTGCCATGGGCAGGCAATGAGTGGGCAAAAAACCAAACAACACCTAGAGAGACTGTGTCCCTCCTCAAATGCCATTCCACCCTGTCTGTACGCCAATGGATTGTAGGTGTCGCAAGAGACGCCTAATAGTCCAAAATAAAAAGGGCAGCGCTGGAGCATCACAGAGTCATCTTTGTTTAAAGAGTGGACTTGTGTCTGCAGCTTTGCCGCCCTAGCACTAGGAACCATATATGACATGGTTAATTAACAACTGAAGCATAATGTTAAATGGGCTGTCAGTTAGTACAGTCGGGCCGAAACCTCAATACGGACTGCTGCTATTATAACTCATGGGTTGTACCAGACCTATTCTAAGATTACTTGACTGTGTTTGCCATGCGGGCATGAACTGAAATGCCAAGTGAATTTTGATGTTTTGTTGCATGCTTTTGCCATTTCTGTACTGCCTTATTTATTTCATGTTTTTCCAAGTGCTTGTACTTTGGACACATTCATACAGGCAAAAAAGTTCATGTTGAACTGTTAGGTTTTCATTTTGTTTGATAAATGCTTGCTTAAAATCCTTTTCCTTTATTTTCTTTCAAAATATATTATTCGAAACAAAAACAATCTGAAATGTCCTGAATATAGCATCCTCTTGGGGAAACAGATCACAGATGTGTAATGTTTATATTTTATTAACAACTAGATAATCCATTTAAAGCTTTGAGGATTATGTAATCCCTTCATTTTTCACATTGGGAGGGGGCATGGGTGTCGTGTCGCAGGGGGCGATGGTGACATGGGTTTTGGGGGAGGGGGGGGTGGCCCCCAAGGCTGTCTGTGCCCTGGGCCCCCAAAACTGTTAAGATGGCACTGGCTGCACTACCATTTGTTGTTTGTTGTTGCTTTTCATCCCTATGCTCAGCACTTTCCACTTCCCCCTCATCCCTTGCACTTTCCCCCTTCCCTCGCCCCCACACTTGCACGTTATCAATGTCACTGGGCCTAGTAAGATCATTGTTTTTTTTCTCCCTTGTTCCCCTCACTTGCCCCGTCGCGCGAAATAAAGGGTGTTTTTCCTTCAGCTCATTATCATGCAAACTTAAGGACCGGTCTGATACTTGAGCTGGAGGCAAAACCCCTTTTATTTGCTAGGGGTGGAGTGGCCGCACCTTTGTGCGGCCGCGTCCTTTCAGCCAGCGCTGTATTACAGTGGCGAGCAAGGATGGGGCCTGATGCTGGCAGCTAGGCGGGCAGTTGAAAGGCAAACCCGAGCGCCTCTTTAACAAAAAAAATCAGAGTGGGTGAGCACCCGGTGGGGCTCCTGGACGGCCCTTGCTTTGGGCGTGCACTGGCCCGAGAGGAGGGTCAGGCCAGAGCCCTAGTTGGGGCTCGGGCCGGCCTGAGCCCCTCCAGGCTCGCCCAGCTCTAAAAACGCTTCAGACAAATGCCACCCCCACCCCCCCAGACCCACAAGAGACACTGAACGGCAGGTCCCACCAGGGCCTCATAAATATTAACATTTTGTTTTGTTGTGATGGCGCTTTTAAAGTGGGGTCATTTAGACGTGATGGTTCATTAAAATAACCATTGTTTTGGACAAAATGTTCTTAACCTTTCCTTGACCAATGACAGACTACAAAAGGGGTATTTTTATTCCGAACGTACACCCGAAGCACCAACTAGATGCCCACATGAAGCCTTCTTCATTAAAATGTCACACGAAAGAAATATTAAACTATTTCCTTTCTTTGTATGTGTTTTATTTGACACATGAAAAAGGTTTTTTTTGATGAATGCCACATTTTCCGCGCATCATATACGATGCATGCCTTTGTCAAATGAAGAAAAAACAACGAAATTACCTTTTCACCCATTATTTTTTGTTTTATAGGTTTAAACCTTGAAAGTAAATTTTGAAAGCCCATAAATCATATTTGTTAAGCTTCTGTTGGAACTACATCCTGATATGTGTAGTCTTCCATTTAAGGGGGGAGGAAAAAATGCTATTGTCCTGGGAGGATAGCTCAGCGGCAACGTGCTCACCTTGGAAACAAGACGACACGAAGCAACACAGGTTCGATCCCCGGTCCGCGCTTAGAAACCTCTGGATATTAAGCGCGTTATAAATACGCAACTAAGACATATTCCTGTAACAGTGCCTCGATGTCCCGGGCTGTGTGAGCCCTTTAAAAATTCAAAAAAAATAAATAATAGTACTCTTTTTGCTTAACACGTTTCTATAAGGACTTATATATTTGCTGGAGTACTCTATTATGATGTGTGCACCTTTCAAGTCTTCTTCGTCTTATTCGTGCTCCTGACAATAATATTGCTGACTGAACGCCTTTTCTATTGACTTTTCTATTATATTTGGCTTTGTATGTAATTTATATTGGTTAAAATGGAGCCCAGCAAGGATTTCAGTTGCCGTTTCTTCGTTTATTTGGAACCTTCGTGGTTTCGTAGGATGCGAGCGGCATTTGTTGCAGAGTAAAGCACCTTAATGCGGATCCAGTCAGCTGACATGCTGGCATGCTGTAGATGCGGCTTTGATTGGCCGTGTTGTTTCCCGGAAATAGCTCACGTTGTATGAGCTGTGTATCCCTCTTCCTCTGCCCTGTGCGGTCACCGGCGGCTGAATTGCTTTCGCTGGCTCCGTAATGGCAGCATCGTCGCCAGCGGATTGCAGCTGGGCGATGGTATACATTCCGCAGTTCCTGCGTGTGACACTACGAATTACTGCGGCCTCCGTTGGAGCTGTGACGAACACCATGTGACTGGTGAGTTGTGGATGCAATGCTACTGTGCCTGGATCCGTTGGGGTGACCTGGAATGCTTTCATTACTGGAGCGGAACTTCGCGAGGAGTGGGGGAGCTGGCACCTCGTTTCACCCGCCTTCGCCATTGGCAGCTTGACTGAATGACTTGCTGCCCCCATCCTTCACTATCTTTTGTGCGTTTAATGCCTGCTGGACGGCGTTTGTCGCCTTTTGTAATATGTCTTATAATCGCATGGGTGAAGACGATGCTTTCTGCTGATTGTCTTCTGTCAGCCAACGCACTTCCCCCGACTGCTTTCAGCTTTTTGGAGGCTGGATGGCAAGGTTGCAAACTATCTGGCAGAGAGCATCCTTGTTGTGAGCAGTTAGCTTCTTTGGAATATCAAACAATTTGGTACTGCGTAATAACCTTTTTGGTTGCTGAAGAAGGGGTGTTTGCAGGCTATTTCCCAATTCGTATGGCTGCAGCTTGATAAGACCATGTTCATGTTATGTGATTTGTCATTAAAGGGATACTCTAGTAAAAAATTTTATTTCAAAAATAGATAGGCCATATTAAAAAAAAAATACTAGCATCCTCCGTTTTAAAACTTCCTATGTAAAATTTTGAGCTATTCAAGCTCAAAATTCGAAAAAGCAAGCACAGGGGGGCCGCCATTTTGTGAAATGGAGGCCCTCCTGTGCTGGCTTTTGCTTTTGCGGCACTAATGAAGGAAAAGCCAGCCAGCTGTAGTAAACAAAGTCTACCGCTGGGTGGCTTTCCCTTCATTAGTGCCGGGACTCGGAGGACGCGGACCGGAGACCAGAGCAGGAAAGCTGCAGCTGAATCTCGGTAAGTGCTATTTATTTTTTTTACAAAAAATAAGCACTAGCTGCGGTTTTTTTTCTAAGTTTTCCGGGCTGGAGGAGCCCGGAAAACTTAGAAATAAAACCGCAGCTTTAAAAACGTTGTATTTATGTTTGCGGTCGCTTTTGAAGCGACCGCAAACATAAATACAACGTTATTGTGTTGGAAAACGCTGCGGTTTTTCGTTCCAAGTTTCTCAGGCTCCTCCGGCTCGGAGGAGCCTGAGAAACTTAGAACGAAAAACCGCAGCGTTTTCCAACACAACCGCGTGTGTTTCTGCCTGCTGTGGCTATCACTTTGGGTCTCCGGTGCTCCCAGGAGCACCGGAGACCCAAAGTGAAAGCCACAGCAGGCAGAAACACACGCGGTTATGTTTACATGCCGCGTAGTGTTTCTACCTGCAGCTGATTTCCCATTTGGGGCTCTCGGGCTCCCCATGGGGAGCCGAGAGCCCCAAATGGAAAAGCAGATTCAGGCAGACACAACACGGTTGTGTTGGAAAACGCTGCGGTTTTAAAACCGCAGCGTTTTCCAACACAATAACGTGTATTTATGTTTGCGGTCGCTTCAAAAGCGACCGCAAACATAAATACAACGTTTTTAAAGCTGCGGTTTTATTTCTAAGTTTTCCGGGCTCCTCCAGCCCGGAAAACTTAGAAAAAAAACCGCAGCTAGTGCTTATTTTTTGTAAAAAAAATAAATAGCACCTACCGAGATTCAGCTGCAGCTTTCCTGCTCTGGTCTCCGGTCCGCGTCCTCCGAGTCCCGGCACTAATGAAGGGAAAGCCACCCAGCGGTAGACTTTGTTTACTACAGCTGGCTGGCTTTTCCTTCATTAGTGCCGCAAAAGCCAGCACAGGAGGGCCTCCATTTCACAAAATGGCGGCGCCCTTGTGCTTGCTTTTGAGCTTAAATATCTCAAAATTGTACATAGGAAGTTTTAAAACGGAGGATGCTAGTATTTTTTTTTTAATGTGGCCTATCTATTTTTGAAATAAATTTTTTTACTAGAGTATCCCTTTAATATAGAAAGCACATTTTCATTGCACTGTGACAGGAATATATAACAACTTTATTTCTGTATAGTCTTCATCGTTATCTCATGCACGGCCACATTTTAGGACCTTTTTTCCAGCTATGCTACTTAGTCTCATGTTCAGGTTACATTTGGAAGCTGTTTTTTACATTTATTTACAGGCTACAAATGTTGTGACGTTACTCTTTGGCAGATGTTGCTTGTTCATCCTACTAATGTTATTGTTACTTGGAATGTTTGAATTGCTGTCTTTCAAGGTGTGTACGTTTGGTGTTCACCTTAATGTTGGGATCTTGGGTGTTTGTGAAGTGGGAGGCATGCTGATCTTTTGGTTCTTCTGGGTGAGATAGGTTAGCGGCCATGAAGAATGTGGGTGGCTTGACTTGTGGACTCATTGTGGGATTCAGTATATGGAGATTCCCTTGGATTTGGGAGGGGCGCCGGCGGTATTGGGTTGGTCTTCTTTGCTTCTTCAGCATTGGCGTCCTTTTTCTGTTGCAGGGGGTTTGGGATTGTTTCTTTTTTGTTATTCCTTGTGTTTTTAGTTTTTGGTTTTTTTGGACCTCTTGAATTTTCTGTCATGTCTGCCGCTGGGAGATCTCGGCTCATGATATCTTCCTGGAATGTTAATGGGCTGAATAACCCTGTCAAATGGCAGAAGATTATGAACAGCTTAATGGATATGCAGTGTGATGTTTATTTTTTACAGGAGACTCATTTTTTGTTGGAGGACATTGGGGTGTTGCGTAGGAAGTGGCTGGGTGATGTTGTAGCTTCCTGTTATTCCTCTAAGAACAGGGGGGTGGCGATTCTTTTATGAAGGGACTCTCCTGTTAAAGTTCTGAAGACTAGCTGTGACCGGGAGGGGCGTGTCGTAGCTATCCCGGTGGAACTACAAGGTGTCCAACATGTGTTATGCAATGTCTATGCTCCCTCGGTGGACAATGGTTCTTTTTCTGGGGAAGTGTCGCAGATGATACTTGACTTGAACTCAGCTAATATCGTTCTGGGTGGGGACTTCAATCTGGTTGATAATCCTTCCATGGATAGCACTGGACGTTCGGCTATAGAGAGGAGGGATGGGCATCTTTGCTCTTTTCGGACGCTGATTGGGGATTTTGATCCAAAAGATTGTTGGAGGCTACAACACCCAGACTCCAAAGAGTATACGTTCTATTCTGGATCTCATAACACTTTTTCAAGGATTGATATGTTTTTTACTGCTAGTGGGGCAACTACTAAACTTTTGACTAGTCGAATTGGCTGTATTGCAATCACTGACCACGCGCCTATTTTTTTGGGCTCGTCTTTGAATTTTGCACGCTGTAGAACTTTTCAATGGAAGATGAATACATCTATATTACAGGATGAGACTATTTTAGAGAAAATCAGAACAGAGGCTGAATGCTTTGTGAATGAGAATTCTTCAGTTGATCTTAGTAAGAAGGTTACATGGGAGGCATTCAAATGTACGATGGGGGGCATTACTTTAGGTTTATCCTGTGGTAGGGGGAAATGTTTGGCAAAAGTGCAGTTGGAAACTGATGCCCGTATTGCTGAAGTGATGAGTGGCTTGATTTGTGATCCAAATAACATTGATAAGAGTATGGAACTGAAGAGATTGAAAAAAACCTGAATGATATTTTGGGCACTAGAGCCGAAAAGGATTTATATAGAATCAGAAGTGCTTACTTTGAGAAAGGTGAAAAGTGTGACAGATGGCTTGCCTAGAGATTGAGGCAACAGATTTCAGAGGGAGCCATTAATTCTATAAAAGGCTTGGATGGGGTGATCACTTTCGATCCATCTGAGATTATAGCCGTTTTCAAGGATTTTTATATGAACTTGTACGAGAATGAGGCTGGTATTACTGGTCGTTGCGACTGCTTCTTGAATGATTTGGATATTCTGAAAGTTTCTGATGATGATTTGGTGGGTTTGAACCGGTTGGTTACTGTTGATGAAATTAGGATTGCTATTGCCGGTTTGAATTCTGGGAAAACACCTATGCCTGATGGTCTGCCGGCAGAGTTTTATAAGAGTCTTCCTGAAGCAGCGTTGGGGCTCTTGAGGGACATGTATGTTGAGTTCAGGGAGGTGGGATTTCTTCCAGAATCTACCAATCATGCTACCATCTCTGTATTTCTGAAAAAAGGAAAGGATAGTGTCTTACCTTCCAGCTACTGGCCGATAAGTTTAATAAATACTGATAACAAAATCCTGGCTAAAGTACTTGCTTTACGCATTAAAGATGTGATTCAAAGACTTATTCACACGGATCAATCTGGTTTTATTAAACATCATAGAACTTCTAGCAACATTCGGAATCTCTTGTTGACCATGTCACAGGCCCAGAATTTGGATGATGATGTGGCTGTGTTTTCTTTGGACGCCGAAAAAGCATTTTATCGTGTTAATAGGCAGTATATGTTTACAGTGCTGAGGGCGATGATTCTGGGTGATAAGTACATTTCTTTGGTCTCCCTTTTGTATGCTCGTCCTACGGCAAATGTTAAGATGAATGGTTTGTTATCTGGAAATTTCAATCTTTGGGGGGGCTCTAGACAAGGATGTCCGCTTTCACCCTTATTGTTTGCGCTGGCTATCGAACCACTTGCTATTGCTCTGCGGAACGATTTGTACTTGAAAGGTGTGTCCTTCAATGGAGTTGAGCAGAAGACTTGGTTTTATGCTGATGACCTTTTGTTGGTTTTACGGAATTTGGAACTTTCTTTGCCATCTTTGATGAAAATTCTGGAGCGATTTCATGTGGTGGCGGGATATAAAATAAACTGGTCGAAGTCTGAGGCTTTGCCTATCACGGGGAGTTGTGCTAGATCATTGGTGACTGGATTTGGATTTCAGTGGTGTTTACGCAAAATGAAATACTTGGGGATTTGGTTGACTCCGGTTGTAAATGATATGGTGGAGGTGAATCTAGGGGAGGCCTGCCGTGAACTGAAGTCATCTACGCAGAGGTGGTCGGCTTTGCGTTTGTCATTATGGGGCGAGGTGAATGCCTTGAAGATGGTTGCGGCCCCAAAAATCAACTATGTTTTAAGGATGCTCCCTTTGAAGATCAGTGCTTGTTACTGGAGATTAATTGATGCAACTTTACAAACCTTTCTTTGGGACGGGAAACCTCCTGTACTTAAACTGTGGAAGCTGCAGCTGCCTGTTGAAAGAGGGGGGCTTGGGGTCCCCAATTTTAGGGAGTATCATCTTGCCTTCTCTTGCCAGTTTTTGCTTCCTTTTCTGGTTGATTCTCCAGGTGCTTAGGCTGTGGCGGAAGCGACTGCTTTGGGTCCTCTTGCCCCAAGAGCGATGCTTACGACTGTTAGCAGATGTGGTAGGAAACTTCCTTTGACTGAATTTTTGTGGGACGTGTGGATGGGCTTTCACGAAATGTGAGGTTCAACTGCTCTGAAATCACCTTCAGCCTCAATTTGGTTTAATAAAGCCATCACAGAGGCTGGCAAGCCTATATTTTGGCCAGACGGTTTGTTGGTGGAGTTCACTGGATTAAGGATGTATGCAGAGATGGAAAATGGATTGATTTTGATGTGTTATGTGCAGATTTCAATATTGAAAATGTGTCCATTGCGGACTACAGGAAATTGAAGAGATACATTGGTGAGATTGATGGGAGTGAATCAGTGGTTTTGGATCATATGGTGGTGGGTGGTCAGGCGGTTGCGAGCAAACTGTATCGCCGAATTGCTGCAAGCTACAAAGATAATACTGGGTTGGTGGATGAGTGGAGTTGACGATTGGGTTGTGAGATTACTGCTGATATGTGGAGTGAGTTGTGTGCGAATGTGAGGCTTTGTTCAGTTAATCTGTGTGAACGCTCTAGACAAATAAAAATTCTAAACAGAGTGTTTTGGTGTCCGGAGTGGCTCAAGAGCAGGGCTTGTCGAATTCCGATGTGTGCTGGTGTTGTGGTTTGGAAGTTGGCACTCTCGAACATTTGCTTTGGGATTGTGTCAGGGGTTTCTTGTAGGAGATTTGCACTATATGTTTACGGGTCCTGAATTGCAAATTGATTTGGATTTTAAGACAATGGTTTTGGGCTGTGGTGTCTTGCTTGAGGATCTTTCCTTATCTGAGAAAAAATTTCTGTTCAGGGGAGCGTCTGTATCCAAGAAAATAGTCTTGAGGGGGTGGAAATCCCGGATCCCGCCTACTTCAAATGATTGGATTGATGAGATGATTTCTTTGTCGGCTATTGAAAAGGGAATGTACAGGAGGATGGGGAAATTGCAACTACATGCTAAGGTCTGGGATGTATTCTTGACTATGTATTAGCAAGAGGGTTTTTTTTTCTTTTCTCTTTAAATGTTGTTTATATTGATATTTTTCGTACACAATATGGTGTAATTGCTTCTTGATTGATGTACTCTTGTTTTGGTAAAATGTAAATAAAGAAACCAAACAAAAAAAAAGTGGAATAATAAAGCACTTTCTCTCTGCATGAGTAAAAAAAATAATAATAATAAAACAAAAAAATGAAGGCGAAGCATGGTAGTGGGGAGAGAAAAGGAGGAGTAAACAGACGCGTCATGATGATTGCAATTCACCATTAAAACAAAACATTAACATAAAAGCATTAATGAAATTGCAACCAAAACAATGATTTTCTTCAGTTAGCAAAACACAGTCACAATATGTTTGCATTGCATTCCACAGTCAGGTGGAGTTTTCAAACCAAAGTTGAAAAAAGAACTGTTTCAAACAAAATGACCGCCAACTGCAGCTGGGAAATATATGTGTTCAAATGCTGGCGTTGCAGAGTGATAAGTCGTTTAAAGCAAGTGTGTGCTCCCGGGCAAATAATGTTATCTCAGCGTGTCTTATTGCACTGATGGCTCGTCCATTATAAGCAATGGGATGGCAACCCGCCCCGCCCACTATGAAGGAGCCAGGCCCGATAGAGGGAGAGCAGGGACACCTGGCTTCCCTGTGCAATGTACAGTTCCTCGGCGGGCATGCACAGTGGGCGAGGCAAGGCTGGGGCATTTTCTTCCTCAGACGCACACACATGGCCCATTGGGCAAGCAGGCTGGGGAAGGGCAAGGCCACGTTTGAGTAGGGTCGCCCCTGCACCTCCTGCACAGGTCATGTATGTATGTGGGACATTAGCTCCTGGTGGCACAGCTCCATCTCGCACGTACAGGAATGAGGCAGCTAGCCCTGCTTCTTGGCTTCTGTGTAGATGGTACACAGGGGATGGAAGGCCTGAGCAAATGAGGAAAAGGCGAAGAGTCTAGAACTGTGTATATATGTGTGAGTGCATGCTTGCAGGGGTGTGTATATATATGTGTGAGTGCATGCACGTGATTGTCTGACTGCGTCAGTGCACGACTGAATCAGAGTACTATGTACATGTTGAGTATGGCATGAATGAGAATGCAGTGTGAGTGTTCTGTATGGGTGTGCATGTGAATGAGAGAGAAGCTGGATGTGTGCATGACTGAATGTGTGACGGGATCAATGTCTCAATGTATGTGTGTGTGTGGGCCACTGGAGTAAGGCATTGAGGCAGACGGCATGGACATTTCTTAACAGTGGCATGACATGTTTTACTGGCATTATATTGGCAAAGCCAACTTGATGAGTGTTTTTATGTGGAGATGGGGTGGGGGACTACTTTGGGGCAGCTATTGTGGATGTTTCTTTACAATGTTGTACTGGCATTATATGGGCAAAGTCATCTTGGGGATTGTTCTTATGGATTGGAGAGGATGGGAGGCAGGACTACATTGGGGCAGCAGTGTGGAAGGGCATGTTTTACTGCCATTATATAAGCAAAGCCAACTTGATTAATGTTCTTATGTACAATACTGGCCTGCTTGATGAGAGTTTGTATATGTGGGTATACCAGTTTAGATTGGCCTGCATTGGTGCAGCCAGAATGTCCATGCTCTTACAGTATTTTGTCATTTTTATTGGCTTTCTGGGCAAAGCCAACTGCAGTATGTTCATAAGTAGGGATACTGACGTGTATTGGTAGAGCTCGCGTGGACATATTTTTTTTATATGGGCACCAAAAAATGAGTATGTTCTTTTGTGGGAATACTGGCATATTCTGAGCAGCAAGCCAGCCTGGCCGTATATGGGCACAGCCAGCATGAACGTGTTTTTTTTGCAATGGAAAATACTGGTATATGTTGTTGGCGAAGACAGCAGGAGAATGCTTTGAAAAACGCTACTGTGCAATACTGGCGACTGGGCATCTTCTGGATCTTTTGTTACCCTACAAAACCGACTGTGTGATCTTTACCCATTTTTTGGGGAGAAAAGGTGCTGTAAAATGCACTATTTTAAGCCATTATTTGAAAGATTGCTTGGAGGGGCAGGTGGGTAGAGCTCCCTGAGCCCCGATTGGGTAATAAGAACTCCCTCACTAATATGCTCCATCGCTCCAACATATTCATACGAAATGTTTACGCCCTTCCAATCAAACCTATTCAACAGCTGCCACTGCTTATTTGGAACAATGAGAAGTCCCTAGAACTGAATGAGCTCACAGCATCCGATACTCATAGAAAGCCTAACTCATGATATTGCCACATAGGAAAAAAACAGTGACCATTCATACACTGGACATCACAACATTTATGTGTCACTTGGCTTACGTATGGAAACTGATTTGAATGCATCTTTCCATAATCTCCTTGAGTATTTTTATTTTAAAACTAGCGGGCAGCATACATCTTTTGTCACCCTGGCCCTGAAAATCTTAGGGCCGATCCTGATTGCAGACATTTAAAAGGGATAATAATTAATTGGATTAAGCAAGTCTAGATTCTGACCCGGTTAATCACCAAACTAGTGACAAGCATGTTTGAAGAGCTTTTGGTGGGGGGCACTTGATGGTGACAGAGACTAGATATTGTTTGACTGATCTGCAGTGGTCAACGAGCATCAACCACCCTTCTCTTTGTGGGGCAGCTCAGATCATATGGAATTAATAGCACAGATCCAAGGTTTCAATTAGTAAAAGTCTCATACTGTACTCCAGCCCCCTAAGTCCCTAGCCTGCAGTTTCTCATATAGTTCAATTGCGCTTTTTAATTTGAATATTCAGGAACCTGCTAAATTGATTGTGTTTTTTTCATCTCTTTGATCCAAAACTGAGTGTCTGAGAACATTTCGAAAATTAATCCAGAAAAAAACTGAAGAAGTGGACTGTCTTGTGCTGATCATTTTGGCCCTTGACCTTTGCAGGAGTTAATCAACTGGCCAGTGGCAATTTAGACATAAATCCCACCTTTCCCAGAGTTTTGAGCTGGTCTCCCAATGGCTTTGCTCTGCGCACTGAACAGACATCTGGTTTCTGTGGCATCTTCCAGCAATTCTCATCTTGCCCTAGTGATGCCTTTCCAGCATGTTGGCACACTGGTAAATCCTTTGGTCTGCTACTACAGTCATCAGATTCATAGGCAGGGGTCTGTGTGGCGGCATTCGTTATAGATCAAGTGCTTCCATTTATATCAAAGGGGTAAGGCCCTGCTGAGAGAGGGTGCCATCGGGTGAAACAGGGTGGATGTTCCCCGGGGTCTGCAAAGGGATCCAATATTGTCTTGCATCATAATCCCCGATACCAGGGAAGTGTGATCTTTTACCTTCCAACTATTTCTGACCTCCAGATCCCACCCATGACACCATCATAATGTATTGGTATTTACAGGCAACACATCTAACGATGAAGCAGCCTAGAGATGTACAAGAGGACAGGTGGGAAGGAGATGGGGGTGTGACAAATCAAGATCAGGCGCATGCTTGAGGGGCCTCAAGATTGTGAAGATGTGGGAAAAGAGGGTATGTTGCAGACCTTGGTGAATTGCAAACTGAATGGCTTCTCATCAGGGCCGAGTGACATGCACATTGCCTGGAACTGGTGAGGGGTCTCCTATCTTTTTATTCCACAAAACTTATTTGCATAATTAACTTTATAATGAGTAATTGTGCTCCATCTATATAAATAAAAGTCAGAAATTGTTTGTGAGTTTGTGGCTTGGCGAAGCATTGGCGTATGGGAGGCAAAGGGCGAAGGTCTATGGGAGGCGAAAGCTGAAGGCGTATGGGAGGCGAAGGCGAGGCATATGTGAGGCGAATGGACATGCAAGGCAAAGGTGAAGGCAGGTGGCATTTCAGAAGTTTTCAAATGGGTGCTAGATAAAGAGGTGCAACAGGCATTTGTCTTGCTCTCCTACGAATAGTGCGATAGTGTTATTTCTTGAGTGTCTGTGTGAATGAGCCATCCTTGCTGCTAAAAGTTATTCTGTCAATGAAATTAATGAATTTAATAATCAGATTCAGGATATGCTTCCGGGCAAAGCTACTGAGTGCAACTCAATTGATATGGTGGTCGATGCCAAAGAAGCCGTAAACTATCCAACAGACTTCCTCAACTCACTCGATGCCCCGACTGAAAGTTGAGTCACCTATCATGCTGCTTCGTAATCTCGACCCACCTAAGCTGTGTAATGGCCCAAGGCTGTGCCTTAAAAAATTGCTGCCCAACCTACTTGAAGCAACAGTGTTGACTGGGAAGGGAAAAGGAGAAGATATACTCATCCCCCACATTCCACTCATTCCGACAGACATGCCCTTCAGTTTCAAGCACCTACAGTTCCCAGTCAGCCTGGCATTCGGTATCACGATCAACAAGGCACAGGGCCAGTCAGCTCTAGTGTGGGTTCCCCAAATCAGTTGCATATATTTGCTCCAACTGGAAAAACAATCACGTACAGTTATATGTTTCGGAATGAGTTTTTAAGAAGAACAAAAAATTGTGTTGTGTAGTCTTTATAAGAAAACATTTTTAAAATATTAAATAATCAAAAAATGTAGTGAATATTTATTTTCACCTTTCCTATGGAGCATTTCTGAAAAGCGTAAAGGTACCTTAAAGTATTTCTAACAAATGCTACCTATGTACCCATCACACGTGCTGAACTCATGTACAGATGCCTTCAAGCTTGCACTGCAGTAGGCTTCCCATTGGTTCCCAACTCTACCGTTGCTAGAGGCTTGGTCAAGTCACCTCTTCCAGAAAAGGGGGCGAGACCCTCCCGAGAAGGGCTGTCATGATTCCATCCCCTCATGTCCCCAGCCTTCCAAGATGTCAGGCTGGAGCCAGGCCACGATCACCTACATGGCCCTCAGGGGCCTCTCCATCCCTCCAAACACCCACTTGGAGTCAGACATGGAGCTTGTGGCACCAGACTCACTCACTCCCATAGGATAACATTGGGGATTGGACTTGTAGTTGAGTGATGGGGACAAGATGGATGCCCCCACATATTTCGCTTCCCAGAACTGCATGTGCAGTCTAGATTTTTGGGTGTGGTTCAGCCCAGAGACACCTGGGATACCCAGAGACTATTTAAGCCACACCCAGGCTGAGAAACATGCTTTGTGTTTTCTGCACCTGCGTGGCACTCACCGTGTTCGGATCGGTCTCCAGTAGGCCTGCATCTTTCTTCTGCACTCAGCTCCTGCAAGAACAAGAACACCATTAGGAACAGCCTTACCTTGCGGCGCTTCTGCCCATCATTCATCGGTTCATCTGTTCAGCGGGCATCTTCGGCAGTGTCATTCCCATCCCGGCACGCCGCTTCCTAAGGAAAAGGGAAAAGAACAGAAAAAAGGCATTAGTAAGCATTCAGCAATCTTCGCTTGTTTTTTAAAGACTGTACGAGCTTCAAACACTTACCTGAATTCCAGCCGCTCTGGGAGAACTCTGTCTCTGGAACTTCTCATCCATCTGCAAGAGGGAAAAGACACTCCAGGTTAGCGTGGAATACCGCGCTTACTCACCGCATTTCTTCTTCATAACCGGCATCCACGCTGAAAACGTCGCGGCATCTAAAAGGCACAGAAAAAGAACTCAGTTCAATACAAATACGAAAGGGTCGCATCGTGCATCGCGCTCTCACTCACCTTCAGCGCTACTCATCTCAGCAGCACGTCGCCATCCCCGGACACCGGCCATCATCTAAGGAAGGAAAGGAACCAAGTTAGAGAACTGTTCAAAAGACTCATTATACTTACCTGTTGGACTCTTGCCAGTGAAGTAACTAGGCAGCAACGAGCCTGCATCAATCAATGCGCCCCTGTGCTGAAAGCAGGACGGGAAGCACACTTTCCAAGAAAACAAGGTGAGCTGTGGATCAAAGGGAGGAGTTGGACCCCGGGGAAGAAGGGGTTCAAGCACACAGAGACAATAGGGAGTTAAACTCTACCAATCCTGTGTTTCAGGCCCAGTCTCCAGTCGAGTAGACTCCAGGGAAGGGTTCAAGGTCGTAAGAGGTCAGAACAGGCTGAGTGACGTCCCCGTGGATACCAGGTGAGCGTTACAGAACACAAAGCCTCACATCAATATCCACCTGGGCGTCATGGAAACATCAGAAACCGACCAGCTAGCCCACATGTTGGGGCAGCTACGTTCCGAAGTACATGCAGCCAGGCAGGAGACCAACACCCTTAAGAGAGAGCTGATAGCAGCCAAAGAACGCACTGATGATTTAAGCCGGCAACTTCTCCAGTCACAAGCAGGGCATCCACCATTGCTGGGAAGCGTGCCCTCGATGCCAGCACCATCAGCCAATCCCGTTCAGATAATCCTTCCTGGGGCAGTTCCCTTGGCCCCGCCCGAACGATTTACGGGGGATCCCAAGAGGTTTGCAACATTCATGAACCAGTGCCACCTGCACTTCCTTTGTAGACCAGGGGCCTTTCCGAATGACCAATCACGGGTCGCTTTGTGCTATCCTACCTGAGTGGTAGCGCCGCGGACTGGTCAGATTTGAGTTTGTTGCCATCATGCTAATTATTTTTCAGTAAATGTCCTTATTTATAGCAGTGTCATTATTAAAACCCCGTCATCTTCTGATACTTTGCCCAGCTGACAAAGGAATGAATGAACAAAATAAATGAACCATGTTCCCATGTTTGTGTCCTGGAGAAAATTGTCATATTTCATTCCATTGTATAGCTACTAGGAGCTACTAGGAGGATAATGTACAAATAATAGGCATGTATACTCACCTTTTCTCTAGTAAATCATTTGCATGCATTGCTTTTTGTAGAAGTGAGGTTCGGCTTGATGCCACCATGCACTCTATTTATCAGAAATATTACTTTTAGTGTCACCAATATTTATTATTATATAGTGTCTAGTGGAAACATTGTCATCGTTTGATATTCTCTTCATCTGGCATGTGGATAATAGGCAGATAAGGGCAAATGCATGGCACATTTTTCATAATGAATTTGCTGTATGTTAAAATCCCATTTAGTTGCTGTTAATATGTTTGAATTAAAAAGTCAATGAATTAATCCAAATACCTATTTAGCACCACCACCCCCCTCTATGAAGTGGTTGTCAAATGCTCAAGGGTTTGGCCAATGTTTGCCACCAAGTTTTGTGAAAAACTCATTTTGGACAGAGAAAAGAGGCTACACATTTTTATTCCTAACCACTTTTGCACCAATGTAGCAGGCCCCATGAGCTTTAAAATGCACTACTTGCCATTACGTGCAAAAGGAATTCTTAGGAGGTAACCCCCAAAGCCACAGTGATGTGATCTGTAAAACCTACCATTTATTGACTAGTATTAGTCAATCAATATTTATTTAATCATGTTTCTCCATTAAGTAAGCAACATTTAAAAACATGTTATATTTTATATACGTCACATAGAAGCAAGCCCAAAATAAAAAGCAGCTTTAACATATTCAAAAAGCTCTATATAAAAAGCTGATAATTACAATTCATTATATAAAGCATAGCTTTCATGCATGTCCATGCTTACGGCAAACACTGAAACAACAACAAATTAACAGAAATTGAACCAACTCTTCATTGACTCCCATTTTGCAGGCACTCTTTGCGCTTCCTCCTTCACACCTTCTTCATTTATTAGGGTGTGGATAAAGTTAAATATACCGTTAGTATCAGCCACCTGCCTTCTGGGATCTTATTTCACATATTAGCCTCCCTGTCCTATATGTGTACGCAAGTCTGCATATAAAGCTAAAGAGGGCAGTGTATGTATATTTTGGACATCTCCCTCTTTCTCCATCAGACATGCTCTTGCTTTAAGACCAATTCTGAGTTACTTAATGTGCCAAATGTAGTTATATCTCACCGCCTGTCCTAATGGAAAGTGCCTTAGAATCCCCCGTACCACAAGAAATGTTCTTTAGCAGGTGAGGCTACAATCACACTTACACTGAAATTCACTTTATGATTTGCAGAAAATCGCAGCTGTGCTTTTAAAAAATAAATGAAAGATCTGGGCTGGACCCTTCAAATTAAATTTTGCAACCCAGGCGGGACATGCCAGTTCCAACCACTGCAGATTTCACTGCCATAAAAAACTATGGAATATACCTTTGCCTTGTATACCTCCAGGCACGTGTCCAATCTAAATGCCCCAGACATAAAATTATATTTTGAAAAGCCTTTTAAACCTTAACGATGCTCTTTCAGCTATCTTCTTAAAATGATTGACCCATGCACCGCTCTTTATGAAGAGTAGGCTCAAATCAATTTGAGACCACCTCCTCATCTCTATATTCATTTAAAAACCACCTACAAGGTTTCATCCTTTTCCCAAACAACATAATTTTGTTTTTATAATATTTCATTTCAAACTATAGCTCCCAAAATAGTCATTTGTGTATAGCAGGCCCTGTTGGAGAACTGCCAGCGTTAAGTGCAAAATGGCTGTGTCATCTACATCAAGAAGCATCCTTCAGAGAGGGTGGCTTAACTTTCCTAAGAGAGGTACTAGATTCAAAGTCTGAAATGAATATATTGGGGCCAAGTGACATCTCTGCTTTTCACCTTCATTGGTGGGGACAATCAATGTATCATTCCTCCATCTTGTATATCAGAGAGATGCTGTCATGTCTGCGTATCACATTCGGATAATATTTAATAAACACTTAGGGACACAATACAATGCAAATTATGCCACAAGTTGTTTCTATCAATCAAATCAAATAGTTTCTCCAAATCCAAAAAAAGCCACAAATCATCCCCATCCCTTAACCTTACCATATTTCTCCATGATGGGTCTTAGAGTGACGCAGTGGTCCACTTTACTAAGCCCTCCTCTGAAACCTGCCTGGAATGGCTTCAAGATAGTGTTACTTTGAGCCTACTCCTCCAGTCTGAGCAACATACATTTGAAAAATATCTTACTGCCACTGTCGAGTAGGGAAATTTGCCTATATCTGTGGGGGGCTGGTGGTCCAAGGACTGCTTGTTCAATGAGTTGACATAATGCCTGTTCTGACAATTTCATTAAACAATTTGGTCTCATTCGAAAAACGATCACGTCATTTCTCAATGCATTTTTTTTGTCTTTTAGTATTTTTTATAAGCCCTTTTGAAACTATAGATCTGACCAGCCATGTACACATCACTCATTAAATCATGATTCTATTTTCTATTCGAGATTCTACATTCTGCATCGAACCATAGGGCATCCCTTTCTCTAACCTGGACAGCCTGAATTGGGTGACGCAATTTGCCAATAGCTCTGTCCCGGATAGTTTCTACCAAAAACAAAACTGACACTTCCTTTTGTGGCCTCTGAACTGTTTAACAGTTTTAAGAGAATATCTTAATTTCTTGTGAATTGGTAATTCTTTCCAATGCCTTCTTGTCAAGCTTAGGCATCGCCAAGAGCCCCTCTGGCTGTGGGACATCTTTGTGATGCCTACCCCATGCCATTGGAAAATTAACTCAAGTGGATAGTGATCACTCTCTATTCAATCAGAAATGTAACATTTCATAACATTCCTAAATAAAAACCAGTCCACAATACAGTAATCAATGACTCAAAAACAGTATGACTGGTTGTGTATACTTAGGAATGCACCATTTGTCACTAAAGATCCTAGAAAATCTCTGGGCAGAAGCTCAAAGTACACCTGAAAATCAATGTTCCGTTTGTGACCAATTTTACTGTCCAAACATCTGCACTACGTTTCTTTAAAATGTTTTGGTCGAGAACCGGAAGCTCAGGTAATGTTTATTTAGTCCTACAATATTTTTGAACAACCTCACTGGTCCTATCAGTCTAAAAATTCGCTACTGACCACTCAATTTTCTTAACCTTTCCTGTGAACAATGACTTAATGTCAAATAAAGTTAAAGGCCTTGCAAACTTATGTTACTAGAATTGCACGTGGTCTAGATAACTGTTAAGTGCTGCAAATTAAAATGTTCTATTAGTATTCTTTAAGTCTATTACATTTCTAATTTGTGTTGCAATCATTGTTACTCCAACTGAGCTCCAATATGTTCCATCAAAGAATGGATGCTGCTCACCATTTTATTTGATATGCACATTTTGCTCATTGGGCACAAATGGTTGGGGACCGCTGTAATCTAACCCCTATATTTGGGGGGCCAGGAGAGAAGGAAGTTCACAAGGGCTTAGTGCCCCACATTCTCATTGTGGCCTCGCTATTCCTGGTATCTTAGTGTCAAAATACTGTCCTGATTACTTACCAGTACCCTTCATTACCCCTAGTCCCACTCTTCCTCATCACAGTACTTACATCTGAGGCTGCGCCTCCACTCCAAAAGCTCTTTTCACTTTCTTTTCTTTTGAGGTATAATACCTCCCACTTACGCATAACCCAGCAGTTACAAAATTTCCCAAGCCGGACCATGCATCCTTCCCTGCCCAGGGAGGGAGTAAAGGGTTGTTATACTGTGATGAGAAAAAGTAGTACTAGGAGCAATGAAGATTACCTGGATATAATAGGGGCATTACCTCCACTCTTCCTCATCCCAGTACTTACCTCTGAGGTGTACCAAAGCATAGGAAAGGGAGGTTGTCCCAATGAGCCAATGCATCCCATAAAGAACGCAAGTCCCCAGAAAGGCAACCAACCTGTGCCAAAACACAGCACCGCAAACACCAAGGAAGCAACCCCAGGACCAATCACGGATCGACCACGATGCCCAAGAAACACCACTCGAGCAGCCTAAGTGAGCGCACAACTGCAGCCAACACAACTCGAGAGTCCGCCACGAGGCTACCAACTCCCTGAGCAGGATGACATTGAATGTGCACCTGGACTGGCCATACGAAACGGCAGACAAAGCAGTCGGGGGGGGACGAGGGCCACGACGTAAAACAACCGCCACTGGTAGTACAGACAGAAAGGAGGACAATACAAGAAACCCTCTCCAACCCAGCCTACGGGCTGAGGCACAAGCCCAGCATTAACCTGGAGGTCACCCACAGGGAGCCCAAATAGGCTACTGCCAGCATTCACACACATCCCACCAGGAACACAAAAGAGAGACCTCAAAAGAGAGGAGACATTTACAATCCCCTACACTGCCGACAAAACACCCACTGTGCCCCCCCCCCACAGGAGGCCAAGGCAAACAGGCTTTTGGCAAGGAGAACAGCACCTGCCATGGAAGCAGATACTGCACACCAACAACCTTCCAACCAACAACAGCCAACAGTACACATAGGGCCCCAAACCCATGACCCACACGTAGAAGGCAAGGCCACCTCAGTAACCACTATGTGCACTGACACTGAAAAACCAGAAGAGAAGGAAACCCTCCACCCCACACCCAAGGGGGACTCTCAAGAAGACAGCCACCATGCCTCTCCAAAACTGCTGCAGGAGAGGTTGAAACATGAAGCAGGGACTAGGTCAGTAGAGCATGATATAGGAACGGGATAGTGGAGAAAGTGCTAGGTTTAGGATTATGGGTTGAGGGGAAAGTGCTGCGGGGTTGTGTAGATGGGTAGGGGGAGAGGACAACAGGGAGATGTGTGACTTAGAATGCTATGAAAGTGGTTCTTCAGAAAGGTGAAGAGCTAAGAGGTTGGATTTAAATAGTGATAGAGTCGGAGTAGTGCCGAGAGGCAGCGGTAGATCATTCCATATTAAGGGATCGAGGAGAGGAAGAGAGCTGAAACAAGAGAGAGTGCAAGGGGAATGAGAGGGGGCAAGGAGATGAGCCAAGGATGATCATAGGGAGCAAGGGGAAGAGTGAGTGAGATGGGCTGATGGGTAGGGTGTGGAAAATCTGTGTATAGTGTTGAAGATGATAAGAATGAGTTTATTCTTTGCCCTCTGACTCATAGATCACCAGCGTAACTGGTGATGGGCGGTGGAGGTGAAGCAGGAAAGGTTGAAAAATGTGCGGACAGCAGTCAGCTTGTGAGAGTACTAAAGAGGAGATTAGGTTCTTGGCATTGTTGAAGGGGAGAAGATGCTTTATTGTTCTGATGTTGAGGAGATAAAGTCTGGCCATAGTGGCAGGTTTGGAGATGAAGAACGAGAAGTTGTAAGATGGGTCGAACATGACACCAAGGTTGCGAGCAGAAGCAGGGTAGGGAAGGTGGTCAGGGGTGAAGAAGAGAAGAGGGGGAGAGGAAGAGATAGCCTGTTTGGATGGGAAGTAGAGAACCTTAAGTATTAGTGGAGTTGAGCAACAAGCAAGTGAGATGACATCCAGTATTTTGTGGTGGAGAGACAGTTAGACATTTTTCACCGTAGCTCATCATATAAGGCGAGAAAGGAGAAGATTTGAGTGTCATCTGCAAAGAGTTGATTGGAGAAGCCGTAGGAGGAGATGTTTGTGCCAAAAGCAGTGAAATACAGAGTGGAGAGAAGTGGACCCAGGACTTACCGTGGGGAAACACCAACAGTAAGGCAGTTTCAGTGAGTAAGGAGGTAGGGCTTTTCCAGAACCCTTGGAAGTGTCTGGGGATGAGATGTAAAGCAAACAAAGAAATGGCCTTGTCTCTGATACCTATGAGAGATGCTGCCGAGAGAAGGTCAGAATGGTTGACAGTATCGAAGGCAGCAGAGAGGTTGAGAATAAGAACATATGAACGGTTAGCATGATGAACGGAAGAAATGTAGTTGCTGACATTGAGGAGAGCTGACTCAGTAGAGTGTATGTCATGCATTCTATCACGCAATCATTTCACAGAGATGCAAGGCTTACGAGGCATACTCACTGTTCACGTCGGCGGGTTTCCAACCAGAGGCGCGCAGGACGCTCTGTGATCCGCATTGCCTGCCGTCAAAGAAGACATACTGGCCCCTCACAGATGTTGTGTCAGTGGTGGATCAGGCCGCGCTCTCGATGGCTATTGCCATGGAAACTAGGGACGCGCGAGTAGCACAGTCGTCCGATCACATGATATGTTTGCGTGATTGGTAACCACAGCAACTCCTCAAAAGGACGCTTGGTGCTCGTTTCGGCGCTTCTCAGCTGTGTTTCTTTCAGCTCCAAGCATTACCTCCTTGTTCCTCGTTTCAAGCATTTCTGATTTCCTGACCTCGGCTATTGCTTTATCGGACTGCCTTTTGGACACTGCTTTGTTACTACATTCTTTTTCTCTCGTGCTGCTGGATTTCACTGACTGCTTCTTGACCCCGGATTTTGTCTTTGGATTGCCTTTGGATATTCCTCTTGTACCACAAACTGTTACCAGGTTTTCTGCTGTCCAAGCCTTCTTCTTTTATTTTTGCTCTCATGGAACTAACCACCTGAGTGGCTGGAATATTGCCACACTACAACACTGCGCCGGATCTAGTGGGGAATATTCTTCCTGAGTACAGGGACGGTGCTTTCTTCCCTCACTTCTGTGCTTGTCCCCAGCCATCCAGTGGTGGGTGCATTCTAGTGGTTGTCTTTTGTTTTCTTGTTGCAATTGTCGATACTGTGTTGTCTATAACCTGCTCTGTTTCCTTTTAAGCTACTCGGGGACCCACTGCAGTTGTTCCAGCCACCTGTGTCTCCAATAACCGGTCAGCGAGTAATCCATTATCTTCCTGACTGGTGTTAGGGGACAGAGGTATTTTTAGTCTACACGGTACCCACGTCATGACAGTGTAGAGGTCGGAAGCCAGATTGAAGAGGATCCCAGAGGTTGTGTTTGTCAAGGAACTCAGTGAGTGGGTGGAAGACTACACACTCTAGGATTTTGGAATAGTGAAGTAGAAGAGAGGCAGGGTGAAAGTTGGCAGGACAGTTAGGATCGAGGCCAGGTTTCTTACGGATAGGTATGACAGTGGCAGGCTTGTAGAATGATATAAAAGTGGCACTGTCAAGAGAGGAGTCGAAAAGGGAAGTATGATATGGAGCAACACTGGGAGGTATGAGTTTCACTATGTGCTCGGATAGAGGGTTGATGGGGCACAGGAAGGTTTAGCCCTGAGGAGAAGGTCAAGAATCTCATCAGGGTTAGTGCTAACAAAGGAAGGCATTGTCGCAGGAGAGAAGTGTAGAAGTGGTGGAGAAGAATGTGCAGGTATGGGTATAGAAGGTCATTTGTAATGCTCTTTTGAATGTTTTTTTTTTATTTTTTTTTTTATTTTTTTTTTATTTAAGTGTATTTGGTTTGTTTCAAACCTTTCACATTAGTAAAACATTACGTTTCATGAAGAGATCTGTCGTAGTACAATCACAATGAACTCAACGTAGAAACGATTCACAGAATAAGTGATAATAAGAGGTAACAAAATGTTAGCTTACAAATTAACTCAAGAATAACTAAAAAATCGGAAGAGATAAATTAGTTTAAAACCTTCCTTCATAATCTGCTGGAGTACTTAATATGAATTTCTATTGCCAACAGTATTAATTAGGATAAAATTATTAAATCACTACTTTTAGGTAACGAGTAGATATCTAACATTTACTCAACGCAATCTTTCATTCGTTCAAGTTCATTGTTTGTGATGTATTTTCCTCATCAAAGTGGTCTAGTCTTTTTAGGGTGTTTTCTAAAAATGTGACCGTTGCGAAGTTTATTTTTGGGGATTGACAAGTATATATTAGACTCCACCATTTCTCCGCATCTAGATCGCATAAGTCAGAGCTATTACTTGCTAGAAAGAGATTTCGCAAGTCTCCTAATTCTGGGCAGAATAGCACTAGATGAGTTAGAGATTCTTCGTTTTTCTTGCACAGTCTGCATTTTGTGCATATTTTCTCTTTCGTATATCTTGCTTTTGTGGTCTTGTTTCGTAGAATGTTCAGTCTGAAACGTAGTAACAGATCTCTTTGTTTTGAACTTGGAAATTTTTTCAGATAGTCTGGTAGAATAGACATCACACTGCAGTTGGATTTCAGAAGTGTGTGTGTTTTCGCCAAAGCTCGTTTCATTTCAGTATTCGACCAATCTTCCGCCCACAGCGCTCTTTTTACAGCTATTGGTTTCTCCACTAGTGTTTCGATTTTAATGCCAAATTCTGTCAGGGTTTGTTTGTTTCCGTTTTTCCATTCTTCTATTACTTTTTCTTCATAGTTATTGGGTTTACCCAATATTTCAAATTGGGGAGGTGTCAAATTGGTCATTGTTTTTCTATATAGCATCAATTGGTTGTAACGTATGTATGTATACATTGATGTTAGGCCTAGTTCTTGGCAGATTACCGAGATTGGGATCGCTTTTGGTATCGAGAGGACGGTTTTCCAAAAAAGACCTTCTAGAGTGGACCAGAATTTCTCTGGGATGTTTGTACCAGTTTCTGCTCCATATATTAGTGTAGGAAGTGCTTTTTGCTTATAGAATGTTATCACTGGGCATAGAGAAAATTTTCCATATCTTTTGTTGATGATGATTGCTTGGGCTGTTAACTGTTTGGTTTTTGTCTTTAGCATCTTTTTCCATGGTTCTTCATTCTTTATTCCGCTTATTTGTATCCCCAAGTATCTCATTTCATCGCAAGGTTTTATCCAGGTTTCGTTCACTTTCCATTCTTCATTTTTAGTCTTTTTCCATCTTTTGTCCCTGATTATTAATATCTCGGTTTTATCTGCATTTATTTCTAGGTCATTGTTTTCTATGTATTTTTCAACCTGGTTTAGTGCTCGTTGTAGACCAATTTGTGTATGGTCTAAAATTATTAGGTCGTCTGCATATAGCAGATGATTAACTGGTTTGCAGTTTAATCTCGGTGGAAAGGTCCTGGTATTTTCAAAACATTGTTCTATATCTTCAATATAAAAGCAGAATAAAGTGGCTGCTAGCAGGCATCCTTGTTTTAGGCCTTTTGTTGTTTTTATATCCTCCGATAAATTTCCGCATTGGTCTAATTTAATTCTTATTGAAGTTTCAGCGTGCAGTTCTTTTATTGCTTTCAAAAGATGAGGGGGGCACCCTTTAGAGGCCAATTTTTTCCAGAGTTGACTTCTGTTCACACTATCGAAGGCTTGTCGAAGATCTATACTGGCTATAAACAGTTTTTGTTTATTTGTATAGGCTCTTCTTTTCATCAGGCCTAGGATCAGAAGATTTAAATTGCACCCCACATTTTCGACAAAGCCTGATTGTCTTTTATCATAGATATTCGAGGTCTTTATCCAGGTCTTTAGTTGTTTTAGCAAAATCGTGGCGAAAATTTTCCCGACACAATCTAACAGGGCGATTGGCCGGTAATTTTTAGGATCCATTCTATTACCTTTTTTGAAAATAGGGACGATAATGGCCAACTTCCAAGATCTTGGTATTTGTCCTTGCTTCACGATTCTCTTAAAGAGTCTTTCGCAGAAAGTAGCCCATTTTTCTGGATCTTCTTTTAGCACTGCATTTGACAAGCCGTCTGGACCTGGGGCTCTTGACGAGCTTGCTCTCAGAATTAGCGATTTTATCTCTTCCTTATCGAATTCAATTTCCCATGGGCATGGTGGTTCTTCTTTAATGTTGTCCTTCTCCGTAGTTTTTGCCGCATTGAATAATTTTGTGAAATGTTCTACCCAAACATTTTCTGGTATTGGATTCATAAGAGCTGCCATTGATTGTTTCTCATTTAGCAGGTCCCATAAAGATCTACTATTTGTATTAGATATTGCTTTCTGCATGGCCTCAGCATCTTGTTGAAGCAGTTGTGCTTTGTGGGCTTTTTGCCAGTTCTTGTATTTTTGTTTTCTTCTTTGTATATGTTCTTTCAGATCTTTATTCTTTACGTTTTTTAATGCACATATATCTTTTCTTAGGAGTTTCTTTTGTGACGCTACTTCTGAATCATATACATGTAACTTTCTGGTTCTTGGTTTTATGTTTTTTCCATGACTTTGTTTAAAGATCTGTAGTGATGTCTCATATTCTACAGACAATTTTTCTTTGGATTGCCATTTTTCTAGGCTCTTTAGTACAACATCGAAGTCTCTTTTTTTCAGCCTTAGAGGATTTAGGCCATTTTCTAACTCTATTTTTGTATCCCATGTTTGATTTGTTCGGATCTTCGAGTGTAAGAATTCAGCAATGATTGGTTCGTGGTCGCTATGATTCGAAGGTGATATCCTAAAGCTTTGTGCCTTTGCTAGTAATCGTTCGCACACAAACATGTAGTCAAGTATGTTACTCACATTACCATTTGACCATGTCTTTGCAGGTGGAATGTCACCCTTCATATTACCGTTAAGTCTGTGTAATCTTTTTGTTTCCATTTCTTCATTCCATATTTTGCCACGTTTACGTTTATAGTCGTTTTTGTATGTGACTGTTTGAGTGGCCTTATTTTCTTCGAAGCAATTCGCATTCAGATCGCCAAAAATGATGATATATAGGTCTGTGTGTGCTTCTATTTTTTCATCTAGGCATTCCATTACTTGGTCTATGAAGTGTTCATCTTCGTTTTTTACAGGGTTCCAATAAACATTTAATATTAACATTTTTTGGTTGTCTTTTAGGGTATCTGGCTGAAATTGTGTGGTTATTGCTTGAGTGTGCAAGTTGACGTTTTTTGATTCAATCACCTGTATTCCTGATCCATTTTAAATTAGAGTTAGGAGACCTGCAGATGGTCTTCCAATCAAACTTCCTTTAGCAGGATTGCATAACACAGTGTTTCCTTCTTTAAAAGGGGCTGTTTTTATCCAGGATTCCTGTATGCATATAATATCTAGCTCGTTTAGAAGAGGATTGAAGTCATTAAAAAGATGTCGGAAGCCTCTGGTGTTCCAGCTTCCTATTTTCCATTGATTGGTGTGAGTTTGTTTGAGTGGCTACAGTTTTGGTCTGGTAACAAGAGAGCCTGCTAACCAATTCCAATATTTCGGGTCTTCTTTTGTCATTTGTTGCGTATTTTTTTGGTCACTTGTATTTTCGTTTCTTCTTATTGTTATTTTTATTTTGTTTAGATGTTCTTTTTCTCGCATTTGTATTTGTTCTTTATTTCCATTTTTCATTTCTGTACTGTATGGAGATTCTATAGTCAGTCCTGATTTGTTTTTATTTTCACTTATATTGCTATGATCATGTTGATAGTTCTCTCTTTGATTTGTCTTTCTATTTTCGATTCTGTCGTTGTTGAGATACGGACTTTCGTCTCTAGAGAATGTTCTCTCAAAATATACAGTTTTCTTTTTTTTCCATTCATTCTGGGCTCTTCGTATGTAGTTTGTGTATCTGCTAGTGCAGAGATCGTAAATCCCAGTGCTCTGAAATTCTCATAGGCCTCTAACATAATTGAGGCAAGTATCACTGAGTTCGTCCCGATTTCCGCAAATCAACACGCGCTTCATCCGGAAAGCTCACTGACAGTAGTTCTTCTGATTTTATTGTTTTTAATTGAGGGATGTATTGGAGAAGTCTCATAATTGCTGATCGGTTTAATGTCAGTCCATCCGTGTTTTTTACTGTTTTTTCTATTATTACAATCGTGTTTTTCGGTGGTTTTGGTTTTTGCTTATTCCATTTGGGATTCGTGCCGGTATTCTTAAAGTTTCCTTGTTTTCCATTTTGTAGCCAAGGCTCCCTTCTTGTATCATTTTGTTGGGCATTTTTCTGGAAGATGAATTGCGGTTCTTTTTGGGGAATATGGCCCTTCGGTTATTTTAATTCTAAGTATTTAGCTGTGCATTTTTTTAGTTTATCACTTAATGTTAGAAAATCTTCGTCGGAAGTCTTGGAATCAATGCATACTTCTTTTACTTCATATGTGTTGAAATCCATGATCATTCGTTCCTGTGTTTGGTCTGTTTGAGCATTTTCGTCATCGTATATCGAGCAGTCTAGAAGTTCTTGTATAGTTTCGTCTTGTAAGCTATCTTCTTCTGATGACACAGAGACTGTTTGGGTCTTTTCAAGGGTTAGCTGGATAGGTGACTCTATAAGTTTGCTACCAGAGGCGATACTAAGCGGTTCTTTTTCTTCCATGTCTTTTACATTTCGTAAAAAGCTCCTTGATCCACATTGCTTCTTCTTTTCTTTACTGGTCACATTTTTTGTTTTACTTAAGCTTTTTTGGTTTTTCTTTTGTATGTTATTTGTATTTACTGCTTCTGGCTTTTTATTTGCATTTGAGTCAAAAATTGGGAAGGTACTTGTTTTCGTTCTCTCCTCATTTTCAGTCGATTTTTCAGCAATCTCATATGTGGGGTTTTGACCAATTTCATTTTCCGTTTGTATTGGATTGAGGATTGTTCTTGTATTTGGGGGCACAGTGGCAGAGGCTCCTGGGTGTATTGATTCAAGACCCGTCATATGTAAAGTACTTTGGGCCTCTCTCTGTTCCGCACATACATGAGTCCGCATGGGGCTCGGTCTTGATTCAGCCTTTATTGGTAGGGAGGTTAAAGTTGTAACAATTTCTCGAATTCCTTCTAGAAAATGATGTTTGTCAGTTTTAGCTTCTTTTAGTAAATCGATTAAGGTTTTTAGGACCACTCCGTCCATTTCTTTCTCTCGACTTCGCTTTTCTTTAATTTGCTCCATGACTGATTCCACGTAAATCATTTTGCTATTCATTAGGGCGATCATTGTTGATTGGTCTCGTTGGTTTTCGTTTAAGGTTTCATAGAGTTTTAAGAAAGGGGCCAATGTTATTGATACAGATGCTATAATTGCTTCTTGTGTCTCCTTTAGCCACCTCACTTCATTTGCAGATCCATGTATAGTGCTGTGTGTACGTCTTTGTAAATTTGTTCTTTTCTTTCTATTGCTTTCATTTGGACTGGACTCTAAAGAGGATGAAGAGGTATCCTCTGGTGTCATAGTTTCGATTGGACCTTTTCTTGTATGTGGTGGGAAGTTTTTGATTTTCTCTTGTAATGTTTTTATTTCTAAGTCACAGTTTTTGTTTGATTCTCTCTCTCTGGGAGTCCTTTGTCTGTGATTTTCTAGTTCGGGCATTGTTTTAGTGGCAGTTTCACTAGTCGATGCTTCTTTGTTAACAGGGTGTGTAAGGATCTCCGATGTGATAGGCAGAGAGATTTTTTCTGGTGAGTAGATTCGGGGGCGCTTAGGGGCCCAAGAATCATTTACCTCCTGTTCTGTGCTTCGGTTTACAGTAGATTTTTTCTGGTTTTCCATATCATTCAATATTTCTATGGTTGGATTTATCATCTGTGTATCTGTGATCTCTACTATGTTATTTAGTAGGTCGTCGTCTGTTATTTCAGTGATCACATATTCTATGAGAGATATGTTGCTCTCTCTTGACGCAATTCTTGCACTGGGAGTTACGATTTTGTCACTATTTGCAGATTTACTTTTTTCTAAAGGCGCAATTTTTCCATTGAAGTGCCATCTAAGAGTGCCGATTTCAGATGTGGAATAACACCTTTTTTTTGTCTGCTTCTTTAGGATTTGTATGCCATGGGCTTCTGATCTTTTATCATGGTCGCCTTCTGCATTAGTGACCAACTTTTTTATATTAATGCTTTTTTTGCAACTTTGGGATGTGTGTTTTCGTATGGAAATGTTGGCACTTTGTTTCCATTTGAAATGTTTAGTAGTGAGGTGGGTCGAGAGTCTGCTTGAGCAGTCTCTGGGGACATTTGCGAGGTCGAGTTGTCTGTTTTAGCTGGTCCAGGTTGCCAGTGCCGTTCTGTAAACAGAAGCCTCTCATTTAGGCTTTCTTCTTCTCGGGACGTGAGAGAGTTAATTTCTCTCTCTGCGTCCGCAGTGCACGATGCCAGCTCGGGCTTCCGAGCAACGCCGCCCCCGCTCGGCATCAAGCCGCGCGTCTCCTCATAGCTATGGGGTTTAGCTTCCGCCTCTCCCCGGCCATCCACCTTCTCTGGACGCGACACCGCTGAGGGGCACATGGGCTTGGTGCACGGGCCGCAGCCCACTTCCCCTCTCCTGCAGGGAGCCAGGCGGACTACGCCCATGTCAGCGCTCGCCTCCACTAGACACGATACAGCTGCGGGGCACGGGGGCTCAGCGCGCGGGCCGCCGCCCACTTCTCCTCCCCTGCGGAGAGCCAGGCGGACTGCGCCCATGTCAGCGCTCGCCTCCGGGACGGGGACCGCAGACGGCACTCCCGCACCCCCAACCACAAACTCCTCAGCCCGCCCCTCCCACTGGTCGCAACGCATACCGACCGTGGCCCCAGCAAACACCCCATCACAGAGGGCGCCTGAGCCGCGGCGACAGCCGCACGTCGCAACACAGCACGCCGATGCCCCTCCAGGCGCCACATAGGCATCCGCAGAAGGTGAGGAGCAGTTGTTTGGCGGGATTGGCGGGATTGGGGAGACTGGGGAGATGCTTTCATTTGTGGTTGTATTGCAGACTTTAATGAGGCTTAGGTTTGTTGGTAATTTTTTACATTGTTTCCCGGTGCCTTTTATGCCGGGCTTTGAGTTAAAAGGAGCAAAAGAGGAGGCTAAAGGTGCATTATTGGACTGATTTTCATCCAGTGCACGTACCTTACTTCGAGTTCTTGAGTGCATGTCTCCTGATGTCTCAAGGTCTATTTGCTCGCACATCGGCGAACACTCGGCAAACACTCCGCTACGCTCCGCGTCTGTAGGTGGTTCTTGAGGGTTCCAAAATGTAGAAACAAAGAACAGACTCTAGCAGAGCTTCTCCTTCTCCTTTGCTGCCAAACACTCGGCAAACACTCCGCTACGCTCCGCGTCTGTAGGTGGTTCTTGAGGGTTCCAAAATGTAGAAACAAAGAACAGACTCTAGCAGAGCTTCTCCTTCTCCTTTGCTGCCAAACACTCGGCAAACACTCCGCTACGCTCCGCGTCTGTAGGTGGTTCTTGAGGGTTCCAAAATGTAGAAACAAAGAACAGACTCTAGCAGAGCTTCTCCTTCTCCTTTGCTGCCAAACACTCGGCAAACACTGTTTTATATTTTAGATGCAAAGTAGAGAGCAAAATCCTTAGCAGAAAGAGTAGAGAAGATTGAGGAGGGTTAGAAAGTGAGAGAAATGAGTTGAGAGATTTCTTTGGAGGGACATAGATTGAGAGAATTGAGACAAAACGAGAAAGAGATAGAAGTCACAGTAGTTTTGAAGAGCAGTCAATTAGAGTTGGGGATCCGAGGAGTATCTAGATCTTTGCCAAGTGAGAAGGTGTTTCCTCATTCTTATTTTAAGGGTGCAGGTGGAACATGTAATCCAAGGTCGTGGATGGGAGGGTTTAAGAGTCAATGTAGTAAGAGGGAAGTGAGAGTAGAAGGGAGCATTAAGTGCAGCTTTACATTTAGTGAAGGTTTCATCAGTGGGTGGAACAGTGCATTTTGCAATGGAGGAGACAGAGTCGTGCAGGTCAGAGAGGTAGATATGGAATATGGAAGAGGGAAACTTGCAGTTGGTAATGGAAGTGGTAGATGGAGAGAGGGGTGGAAGTTGAAGTGGAGATTGAAGTAGAGATGATGGAATGATCAGAGGCAGAAGAATCCATGGAGATATTATAGGCGTAGGGTTAAGAGAAGGTGAGAATAAGGTCAAGGGAGTTTCCATTTGAATGGGTGGGCAGCGAGTGGGCAGAAGAGATCGAGTGGTTATGGAGAAGAGAGCTAAAGTCAGTGGATTGAGGAGTAGAGAGGGGAGGTTAAAGGCACCATAATAATGAGGTGATGATGGGTCAGAAAGAGGAGGAAAGGGGTCAATTAGTTGGGAGAAGTGGTCAATAAATTGACCAGCGGGACCAGGAAGCTGATAGAGAGATATAATCTGAATACCATAAGGGGCAGCGATTGTGGAGATGGTGCATTCGAAAGAGGGAGATATTGTAGGAGATAGGGGAGTAGGAGAGATAGTGTGGAAGATGAGAACAGTCCTACACGGTTTATGGTCATTCTATGCTTTACATTAAAAGTACATATCCATAAAAACGTTTCCATCAAATGGATATGTACTTTTAAATGTAAAAGATAGCATTTCGATGCGTTTATTTTCTACATTAAAACGTTACATGGAGCTGTCCAGTGCTGAAATTCCGGCACTGGCCAGCTCCTTGTAACGTTTTAATGTTTATTTTGTATATTGGGGGTTCTCCCCTACTCCCCAACCCCAATGCCCACCCCCTTAACCCTAACCGTAATCCTAACCCTAATCTAACCCTTAATCTAACCCTTCATCTAACCCTAGCCCCAACCCTAACCCTAGCCCCAACCCTAACTCTAACCATAACCCTAATCTAACCCTTAATCTAACCCTTAATCTAACTATAAACCTAACCCTAGCCCCAACCCTAACCCTAACCTAACCCTTAATCTAACCCTTAATCTAACCCTATCCCCAACCATAACCCTAACCCTAACCCAATCCATTGAAATTAACCATCGAAAATTATTCACTGAATATGCTTTTCAATGGAAAGGCAATTCAATGAATAATTACTGATGGAAAGGTATTCGATGGAAAGACCAGATACCGTCCTACACCACCACCCCTGCCAATTGGGTGGGGAGAGTTGGTGAATGTGTAGGCAAGGTTATGAAGGTCCGCAAAGGTTGCAGAGTCTGAGGGAGAAATCCAGGATTCTGTGAGGGTAATGAGGTCAACACAGGGAGAATGGGAAAGAAGGAAGTCTCAGGTAAAGGAAGTCTTGTTACAGACAGAAAGTGAATTCCAAAGAGAAATATAAAGAGAGTGATATGTAGAAGCATAGTGATGCTGAGTCTGGGAAATAGATAGGCACTGGGGGTAGATGTGAGAAGAGGAACAGTGATAAAAGTAAGGGTTGCAGGTTTTGTGAATAGAGAGGGTAGGTGAGCAAGAAGAGAGGAGACATTGAGGAAAAGAGGTGATAGGGATGGGAAGAGAGTTGAATTGGTTTTGAGTGGAGGAGAATGAAGAAAGAAGTAGAAGATAAATTAAGATATAGTAAGAGCAGTGCATGGTGAGAGCTGGGCTCAGCAATAATGGAGTTGGTGCTTACATGCAAGTAGCAGAACATAGCAAATCAATAGGTCATAGGTGAGGAGGCAAAGAGGCTGGAGGAAAGGCTTGAGGTTGGCCCTTTTTTGGCTCGCCCTGGGCTCAGTCAACTCAAAGCAAGGTGTCACACTTGTGAGGCATGACCCTTTCCTCGCTAAAAAATGAAATAAATATTGCTATCTATGGGCACATGTACTCTAAAGGTATCTATATAGGGTTCACCACATATTCTCTATTGTGCGGCATTCGTCCTATTGGTTGCTGCACCACTTAATTTCATTTGTGAACTTGCCTCTCATTGATACCCTCATGCACCTATCCTTTGGATTTGGGTTTCAGGGTGTATAATTTCTGGCACTCTCGGGCTGAATTCTGAAGACATTGAGCCTCATTAGGAGGCTGGCGGCTGCGGAATGAACGGTGCCGCTAAGGTACCGGCACCGTTCATTCCGGGCCGCCACATTACGGCTTTCCTCGCGGGTGGTGGAATGCACATCTGGTCCAGACCAGATGTGCATACCGCCAACCGCGAGCAAACCAGGATGCTAACAACGAACCTGTCATTAACGGGTCCGTTGTTAGCATCCTACCCATTACCATTAAGCCTTATCGGGACGCAAATGGGAATGGGGATATACTGGGTCCGGGTCCCGAGAATGGGAATTACCGGGCCCGCTAAAGTCGGCATGGCCCGGTAATTCCCTATTTTTGGGACCCGGACCCGGTACCCGATTTGGGGGTAGCCATGCCGGTAAGAAGGGCATAGCTACCTCCAAACTCCTAATGAGGCCCATTATCTACCATGAGTGCCAAATTAGGGAAATGGATGCCCTTTGAGGTTAAACTAATATGCAGCAAAGTATGATAAGTGATTTCCTGTATATATACCCATTCATCAGTCTCCCTGGAGTCGGGAACTTTAATGCACAAGTGAAGAAATTAACACATGTATTTATTAATATGTTTGTGTCTACACAGAGCCTATGGTACTTTACAGCTGTCCCAGCGCTCTTAGTACAGTCCTAGAGTCGCATTGTGCTTCAGGCAGCACATGCACATCGCAGTCGCTCCTATAAGGAATTCTGTTGCTTCAGAGGGGGTGGTTATTGGAGGCCCATAGTAGTTTTACCGGCCACTTCGCAAATTCAACTACTCGTGATGGAACCCATTGCACAATATTGCTGTGAATTAAACGCTAAAGATGTCCCACAGGAAAATGAATGAGACTAGCTTGTCATTTCACTATTTAGGCAATCGTTTTTGCAGGTGCCGTAAGACAAGAGATGAACTTTCATGGCGCAAGTGGCAAGAAAGTGGCGAGAGCAGAGAAAGCTTCCTGCAGGGAACTAGTAGAGAATGGGCAAGAAAGCTGTTTGCTACAAAGTCACAAACACTTTAGAATCCAAGCTGTCGGGTTTCCAACAGTGGGAATGCGAAGCACTGCATGTCTGGGAACTTGACGAATGAAAGGATAAAATGAAGAAGTATTTGAAAAACAAACACAGCTACTTTTACTGTTGTTCTCTTGTGAATATAGTGCATGAAAGTGGAGTTGCTCATGAAGAACCCCCACCACCAACAACAACTCCTATCCTGAAGGTGACAGCACTACAGTGGGTGCACAAGAAGATAGCAAAGACCCTTGATAGCTGGAGACGATTATGTTGCATCCTCATGAAAGTGACTGCTCCGGGTCAGCAGACAGCCAAACCCCCACCAACCCTAAAATACCCTGACAGTGCACCCACTGGAAACATACCCCGCCCATCTTCAGGAAGGACAGGCTGAACCTGAGAGCATCTGAGCATATCAAGACCAAAGAAACATCAATACTGTGCTTACACAATACATCACAGAGTTCCAATTACTCTGCTACCTCTGGACCGTGAACGAAAATGCCCCGACCCAGAAAGGGACGCCGAGAAAGAGAGTAAGATCGTCCAACAACGGCCACGGACACACAAAACAACCCAGCAGAAAAAGCATCAAATACAGAAAACACCCCGCCTAACACGGTTATCACCAGAACACACTATGTAAGAGAAAAATCTTTATATCTCACACCTTAACTCACGACAACCACGGAGCGTCGATACCAAAACAACACTGAAATCTCGACATTTACAAAGAATACTGCAGAAAAAGATGGGAGCAGCCAACAAGAGAGTGGGATGATTCAAACCCCTCACCCCATACATCACAAGAACAGAGGTGCACCATCGATACCCCCAACATACCAGACAAGACAACAAAGCCCTGGTAACCAACAACCCTACCATTGACCTAACTGACCGATTCAATGAAGAACATGCCATCACTGATCTTCAACCAATCCTCATCACTGGGGAAGGACTACGATTGATTAGCTATGCAATCAACCCAGTGGACTGCTTCAATAAAGAAGCAGCCGTCGCTGTTCTTCATCCAATCAACATCAATACAGAAACACCACAACTGAACTACAAACCAGAACAAGGAACAACTAGTAAACAAAACCAGAGCAAGACAATCCACTGTAATTTAATAAATGCAAGGTCAATGTCTAAACATTCAACCGAAATATACAACCTCCTATCTGACGGAGGTATCGACATCCTATTTGTAACAGAAACATGGCTAGACGACAACTACAAGATCAACCTCAAAAACTGCCTTCCTGAAAACTTCAAATGCATCCAAGGAAAAAGGAAAACTAAAAGAGGGGGGACTGGCAATCATCCACGAGGAACACCTGGCTATCAAACTGGAAGATCCATTAAACATTGATGAATGCAAATCGTCAATACTATGCCTATCAGTAAACCCCAAAACATACCTGAAATTCATACTGATATACAGACCGCCAACCTACAATGCAACCGTCGTCGACGCCTTCATGGAAGGAATAACCATCCTAGCCATCAAGCACAATCAGCTGATCATCCTCAGAGATTTCAACATCTGGTTCGATGAAAAAACCACAAACACACAAAAATATTTAACCGCCAAACTAGCAGCTATGAATCTACAACAACTAGTCAAAAGAGCAACACACTCAGCAGGGCATACACTTGAAGCAATATTTGCCAATAAAGAACTCATTACCTCTGCACCCCCAATTCAAATACTCTGGAGCAACCACCTCATCCCATTCATAATCAAAATGGCCATTCCAATAAACAACCAACAAGACTAACTGATGATCACCATGAAAAGAAACTGGAGAACCATCAAAAATTCCACCCTAAATGAACTCCTGGAACTCAGCAAACCACACGCAACAATTATGGAAGAAGCTGACCTGGACAAAAAAGTAGCTTTACTCTACACCTGGACCGTAAAAACCCTTGATGACATCGCCAAATAAAAACCTTTCACTCCCTCATGCAAAAAAAAATGGCAAAATGGTTCACACAACTACTCAGCGCCATGAAAAGAAAAAAAGAAAACTAGAATCAGAATAGAGGATCAACAACAACACTGCAAACAAATTAAAATGTTTACAACAGATTCGCTCATACAAAAAGGAAATACAAAAAGCGAAGAGGAAACACTACAACAACCGAATCTTCAAAGCACCAAAACACCCAAAAAGTACTCTTCAAAATCATAAATGAAATAAAAAATCCACCGGGATGCAATGACACGCCAATTCCATCAATGAAAATATGCAATGACCTAGGACACCACTTCAAAAATAAAATCATTACCATCCAACAAACCATACAAAGCAGACCGTGCGATCACATTACAGACCCCACCTATCCTCACGAGGAACACCCGAACAAACTACAGAGCTTTCCGAAATATCAGTGGAGACCTTTGTCAAACTGGTAAATTGAAGCAACAAATCAGGCTCTCCCAAAGACCCCTACCCCCCTGACATATACAAATCAATTCTCAAACAAGGAACTCCCATGGAATACCATAGGAATGTCCTCAACCTTTCAATCGTGACAGGCAAAGTACCACAGGCCTTCAAATCGGCGTACATCAGGCCGCTACTCAAAGACACAACAGGAAACATAGAGGATTTATCCAACTACAGATCCATCTCCAATATCCCGTACATAGCCAAACTGCTAGAAACGTACGTTTACAAAACAACCCAAGAATTCATAGAAGAACACTGTCTACTAGACCAGGCACAAGTTGGATTCAGACCAATGAGAGGAACGGAATCAGCTCTCCTCTCAATATGGGACGACCTAAAAACAAACGCAGTCTCAGACAAAAATACTGCCCTGATACTTCTAGACCTATCCGCGGCATGCAACACTGTCAACCACAACATCCTCTTAACGAGATTAGAAGGGCTGGGAATAACGGACACCGCTCTAGTATGCATCAAATCCTTCCTAACGAACAGAACAGAAACCGTATGGATGAAACCTTTCAAGTCCAACCCAAGAGACTCCACATGCAGAGTACCACAGGGATCATCTTTCTCCCCACTTTTATTCAACATCTACCTTTATCTATTAATCAAAATTATCAAAGGACACAGCCTCACCTGCTACAACTACGCCGACGACACACAAATAATATTCAAAATACAAGACACCCAAGAAGAAAACACACTAGAGAACTGCCTTTGTGATATATTCAATTGGATGAACTTGGACCACCTCAAAATTAACCCAGGCAAAACATATATAATGATCGTCACTAAAAACAGAGGAGACATAAACTACATCCCCTGGCCAAGAGAACCCAGTACTATCCCAGTGGCATCGTCGATTGTAAAAAACCTGGGGGTCCTGATGGACAACAATCTTACTCTAGAGCCACAAGTAAACACTCTACTCAAGAAATGCTTCTTTCTCCTGCGAGCAGCAAAAAGGATCCTACGTTCCTGTCATTCGCCAACAAAACACTTACTATCATCTCTCAGGTCATGTCCAGAGTATGCTATGCCAATAGCCTATACCTGGGTATGCCTAAACGACTGCTAAAAAAATGACAACGCATACAAAATGCGGCAGCCAAATTCCTTCTCAAACTACCACGAAGAGAACACATCACACCTGCGCTACAAATACTACATTGGCTACCAATAAAACAACGAATACAATTCAAATCAATGTGCATCACTCACAGAGTAATACACAACCAAGGTGTAGAATTCCTGAGAGATAAATTACACCTACACCAGCCGACAAGAACGCTCAGATCAAGCAAAGACATCCGCCTGAAACTGGGCACCGAAAACTTGGAATGACCTACCAAAGAATATACGGAACACAAGAGATCACCTACTATTCAGGAAACTGCTCAAAACCTGGCTCTTCACTGCGTAACTAGAAGACCACCCAAAAGAACACCCACACTGCTAAAACAACGATAAAGGAAGACACCGATCCCGGATCCCACCAAGCAACCAAATACGAACAGATTCCAAGGAACGCACTCCACAACATACCATAAGACATAACAAGAGATAGCCACAAGAGGAGGACGCTAAAGACTGAACACAAAGACCAAGACGGAAGCACTTAGACGACTCTTCCATAGCAGCCCTGTGCCACACCCGAACTTCCAGCAGACAAATTCACATAGATAGTAGTGAAAGGGGACACCACATCCCCTGCTCCAACACCCAAGGAGGAGTACAGACACTCCAATCTCACTATACATTGTTCACTAGAATACAACACTATACATGGTTCATTAGAATACAACAGGGAGTGCGACGCACAAAAACCCCAATCGTTCTGTTAGGCGTAGACCTCTCTCCCACTATATGAGACTCTCAAATCTGACTGTGTTTTAGAATTTTACGGAACTATTCAATTAACCCCAGCTGTGTATGGTACTATACTCAATTGTTTTGTTGGGCGTAGGCCTCTCTTCCACTATGCAGGACTCTCAAATCTAGCTGTTTTCACACCATCCAGGATTCCCGAAATGTAGGCATTTAGCCATACTGTGAGAATTAGCTGCAAAACATATAACTCACTAACCAAAAAAGCTCAAACTTTCTGCATACTTAACTCACTCAAAAAACTCATACAACCACCTCTCGCACAGCTAGCCACATGCACTTCACCACACTGCAACACATAAGCCGCACCAATAGCACCTGTGGACTGACATCGCTCCGATACTCGCACCAAAGCTCAGCGCACAGTGTATACTGAGATGAAGCTGCCAACAGAACACCATTCCTCCCACTATCCTACTCCCCCTTCACCCTATTAACGCATCCCACCTTCTCATTTGCAGATCCGCCAGAGCGCCTGGGGACCAACTCCGTTGGTGACGGTTCACGGTACGAATACCTTTAACATTTAACATTTAACAATGGCCTGCAGCCACATGGCTGTCACTGGCCCATGCCAAACGCGCTGATCAGCATTTTACCCAAGCTGCCTTGCATTGCCATTTGTCAGCGGTTTATTGCAAAGAGCAAATGAGGAAGGGGATGTTTTTCATGTTTGCTAGTTACTTTGGTCAACGGACATTGGGGCTCATTATAAGTATGATAGTGTAGGAATAAATTGGTGGTAACAGAATTACCACTTTTCCTGCACCGCCATACTACGAGTATCGCCCTGAAGTGGGGGATGTGCCTCCAGTATCATGCTGGAGGTAAATCCTCCCACTCTCTGCTGGAAATCAGCAAAATTGGCAGAGGTAATTCCGCCAGCGGTATTCTTCCAAAAATGCTGCATAGAGTCAAATGGACTCCAAACAAATGGGGATTAACTCCACCACCGCCACTTGTAATCTGGCAGTAATTCCACCGGACCAAGTGGTGGTAACAGTAATTCCATGGGCAGTATTCCAGCGGATTTACTGTCCGGACTACCGCCCAACTCTTGATGAGGCCCACTGTATTTTGCTTTTACTGAGCAGCATTTAGTCACACCAATATAAATAGCAGTTTGTAGGAGGAGCCGGAATTGGAAGCACGCAGCACGGATTCTCTGCCAACATGAGAATTCTCCCACGCATTTGGTTTCATATCAGAAATGGGCTGAGGCAAAAATTAGACTTCCTGAAAAATAAAAGCATCGATGATCAGAGTCTGCGCATCGTCCTTCAGAGGGTCTCTTCTTGGCATGGTCCAGCCATCTACTGAGAATAATGTGACCTTCAGGTGTTAAGTGTCAAAGTGGTCAAGTGACCACCTGTATTAAAAGCAATATGGGAACTTCTTAGGTATTATTGTGCGTTCATTTGCAAAGTTTGATGTTTCAATGGAATAATATATGCGTGTCATAGTGCGATAGTCACTGAGAACAGCTTCACCTTGCCGCAAGATTAACGGATACAAGCACATGCACCATATGCATTCAAGAACACTTTGAAGCACTTGCGCCATTTTACAGCGTGATGACTTAGGCAAGGGCTGCACTGGCTCTGCTCGCATGCAAGGGCCTATAGCAATGGAGATGGCATTAACAGGCAGTAGACCGAAGAAGAAGGCCTATGAATCTTACCAGGTCACATAATGCCCCAGGCTGTGCTACAGGACCTCGCTTCGCTTGGACCTTAACGTTACCCCTGCGACATTACCAGACCCAGTTTATTGCTATTAGCATCCCAGAATGTTTTTCTGGGATGCTAATAGTTTTTTTGAGTTGAGAAAAGGGGTTTTTGTCATTTCTCAACTTAAAAAAAGATACAAAACAAGATGGCCACTGTGGACAAGGGAAAATGGAATTAGACATAGGGGGTCATTACGACCCTGGCGTTAAGGGTTTAACAGCACCGTAAAAGGTGTCGGCGCCGTTAAACCCTTAACGCCCGATTACGAGGTCCCTTTGCGGCTCCCGACCTTAACGGCTGGTCTGGACCAGCCGTTAAAGTAGGGACCCGCAAAGGGACTTCCGAGGTAATTACGTTACCGCAATTTGCGGTACCGTAATTACCGCCTTCCCCAGTCCCATTGAGCCATATGGGGCAAAAATGGGAATGGGGAAGGGCCAATGGTAAATGGGGAATTACCGCCCCGCCAACCTTGGAATGGGGCAGTATTTCCTCATTTACCATTGGCGGACTCGTTACAATACCGGCAGCAACCATGGTGCTGATAAGAAGCAACAGTTTCAAGGCCATACCCAGCCAACTAATTGACACATAGCGCTAAGATACTGATTGATGGAAGGGATGCAGGCTGAAAGTTGGGACTCAAGGCACCGGGGTGTCCATTCTGCATGCTGCTAATTAAAAGTGGAGATTTATGTCTAGGGGTGTAACCTGCCCAATCACAATGGACCAAGTTATCTAGGGTCCTATATATCGTAGAACCAATGAGACGTCGAACTTGTAGTGACGTCTTTCGCGCGTGATGTAGAGGGAGGGGTGCAGACATCCACCCGATAAGAATTATCCAATCCGCATGCTCTATTATCATATACAGATATAGCACCTATACTTAAGTTACCTTTCCGAACCAATTATATTACATGTCAAGTTTTTGTAGAATTAGACGTCAATAATGATGTATTTTTTGCATAAAGGTTGCTGTTCAACTGAAGTTCGTGGAAGTCGGAGTGAGACAGGTGGTCGCAACGATGCTGATTCCCAATTGCTTCCCTGTTTGATGTACTTGTCATTAAACGGACTTCCCTTTGCCAAACTACTGAGTCCTCATTATTGAGTCGTGTTGGAGTAAGTGAATCCTGCACCCCATCCCTCACATGGTGCAGCTATCTTGTCTTACAAGTACTAGAGAGTGAGCACTGACCTATGGGCCCATTGGTGGACATCTCGCTGTCCTGTACACTTGGTAGCAGAGGATGGTTTCGGCCACCGATTATGGTTTATTGATTAATATAGTTATAAGACACCTATAGACCGACGGCACGAAGTAACTCTAGGCCTTCGGCAATATCACAAGTCCTTTCGCTATTCCAGGTGAGTAGGCTGAGAAGCTTCCCGTGGACAATGATAGTGTAAGTCCATAAAAAAGCTGCAGTGGGTCTGAAGGAACACGCCTTTCCAGGCATAACCCTTCTCATTCCCACGGGCAGCCAATCGGACGAAAAGACTGCAAGAGGCTGAAGAGGAAGGGGCGGTGATCCCTAAGCTCCAGAGAGGAAAAAGATGCGATCGGTGAATGAAACAACAAACTTGTTATTTTGGCAAATGCCGTGTAGGCATTAGAACAAGCAAGGGAAAGGTAACTGAGGGTGCGGAGAAAAAATTAATAGTCAGAAGTAGAGAAGACTGTGTATATATATATATATATATATATATATATATATAAGGGGTTAAGAACTCGAGTATAAAAAAAAAAGAAGAAAAACATAAGGTTACCGGGGGGGGGCATCCGAGAGAAAAATGTAAGGTTACTGGGGGGGTCACCCGAGAGAAAAACGTAAGGTTACCGGGGGGCACCCGAGAGAAAAACGTAAGGATTCGCCTTGTTCCTGCGCTTTAATACAGCGGTCAGAAGAAACGTGAACTCATAGCCCAAATAATAAGGGACAATTAGACTACAATGACGTTTAAAGACGCATTAAAGGAGTTCGTTTAAACTCCATGACGGGGTATTGATTAGATAGCAGGTGTATGTATGACCAGCTGGTGTCCGTCTAGTCTGTCAAGTGTCTGTCCTATGTGTTCTGTTGTATGCTGAATGCAAGAGAACTGTATCGTTGATTGTGTGGGATGAAATTTGATTTACGCGATTCTGTGAAGAAGAGGGAATCAGCAATGAATTGATGGTTTTGAGTTAATTGATAGTATACATTTTGGCAGGAAAGGATAGGATTGGATTGGAGCTTGCGTATCTGGTACTCGCTCATACTACTAGAAGGATAGCAAACTGTATAAATATTGTTGTTAACGGAATTGAAATGGAGGAGGTCACCCCACTTGCGCATCTATGCAAGCAATTACCTAAGCATGCACCTTAATTTAAAAAGTATAGCACAGAGTGGGTTAAGGGTACCGCCCACAAGATGTTCATGCCTTGGCCACAGAATGGGTCTCTATCAAAAGTTGTCTTACAACACATGACGACTTATCTACATCCCACATATACAGGCAAGAAGCTAGAGAAACGTCTTGCTGTTCTAGAGCTATGGAAGATGTTTGAGCATACGAAGGAGAAAGAGCCTCCTGCAGATTGGATATTAAACGTATGCACGGAGGGGGGTGAGACGCCTACCGCGCCACCAGCCCCGCCTGAGCCAGCCATCGAGGGAAGTAAGACAGAGGGGCTCTACCCGTTAAGAGAACTAAGGCAGCCACGGGGTATAGTAACCCCGCATTTCAGTCGCCTACGTATAGTAACGCCGACAATAAAGAAAAGGACATGAAATTAATCTTGCCTCCGCAGTCCCGAGGGACAAGGAGAGATGCAACGACGAAGGAAAGGATCAGGCACAGAGTTGTGCATCTCTCGTTAAGGAGAGAGAGGGAAAGAAACAAAAGGGAAACAAAGGTAGAACTGATGAGATAACATTTGCAAAAGACGAATGGATGGGAGGGCAAATATTGCTGAAACTAGATGGAAAAGGAAGTGATGATGGAAGGCCAAGAGAGAGGTCTGATGAGACGTCAAGGAGAGAGAGAGAAAAGGAAAAGGAAATAAGCGATGAAAGGACAAGAAGGAAGGATAGGCTGAAGCGAGAACAACTATATCGCGAAGAACAAGAGAAACAGCTTGATCGCAAACAGAAGGCAGCCTACGACCAGTACAAACAGAATAAGCAAAGGTTGGAAGAAGAGCAAAGGGAACGAGAGAAGAGAATGAAGAGAAAAGAAGATGAGGAAATTTGAAGGGCAAAGGAACGTAGAAACGAAAGGATGAGGGAAGTAGACAATGCTAGAGAATAAGCAAGGAAGCGCAAGGAAATAGATGAGGAAGCAGAACATAAGCGCAGACAGAGGGCACGAGATCTTGAATATTTGGAGCAGGAAGTTAAAAAAACCCAATCCTGTTGTAGAATGGGAAGACATAGAAGAATTCTTTCCTGCGCATGACTCGGTACCAGGTACGAGTGGGACAAATATTGAGGATGACTTCGACACCAGAAGCATCGGGGAAAAGATTGATAAGATATACGATGAGATGGGGCTAGAACAGAGATCCCATGGGGGATGGGAAGATGAGCGCCTGGAGAGCACTCAGCTATATGACACAGAGGATGTCACCTGAAGTAGTGGGAACAGGGGACTGTCCCTAGACGGACTGGAGATTGGGCAGGACGAAGAAGATGCAAGGAGTAGTGTAAACTGGGAGTATTCAGAATCTGACTCTGGTGGGTAAACGGAGGATGAGGCACATGAGGTAGGGAGACCGTGCAAGAAACGGCTCCCAGGGGACCGAGGGGTATCAGAGTCAGACGCTAGTGAGTCCGCAAGTAGGACACCGAAGTCTGCCGCGCAGTCCGGCCGACATCAAGGAACACCCAACAGTCAGAGAGGGGGCGTCAGCACCTGCCTATGCAGACAGATTAAGGGCATTGCCAGGGAGACGGCAAGGCAGAAACGCCACCCCAGCGATAGACCGGAGAACTATGGGGAAAGGAAAGGAAGACTGCGCATTCCAATTCCTGCTGCTAGAAAAGGGAGGAGCTAGACCACAATATATTCCATGGCCACACATGGACCAAGAGAATCTAAAAAATAAGCTTCCAATGCTGACATCGGGAGCCGGGAAGTGGATACATGAGTTCGAGAAAATGACGGGGGTATCACCTTAGCTATAGGGGACATTAAGGGCCTCCTAATTGCCATACTTGGTGAAAGAGCAGACAATGTATGGAAACGGGCAGGCTACCCTAGGATAACCCTAATTAACACCTCCCATGACAGAGCGCCATTTAACAATTGTAGAGCAGCAGTGTGGAAAGGGCTGCGAACGCTATATCCAGACTCTTCCGATATGGGGGCTATAATGACTCAGAAAATTAAAGAGTCAGAGGATCTGTTGATTTATATCCAGAACTTTCAAGGCGCATAGGTGTTTGAAACGCATGAGTCTTGGATGAAATCTATCCCTGTATTCTACCACATATAATACCAAGGGTTGCCTGAGCCAGTGCAAAAACAGCTCAAGAAATTGGTAGGAATAGAAGTCAAACCATGGGCTGAAATACAGTTGACAATTGCACATTACTGTAGATTGTTGCAAGAAAAGAATCGGAAAAAGAGGCAACTCGTAAGGGTGAGGAGGCGAAGCTGGTGCAAAATAAACTCTCAAAGTATGCTCTCGAGGGAGCCATGCTGACAAGCCCATCTGAACCGTACGCACAGCAAGCGACTAACCTATCGCTGAATAATCAGGGTAGCACGGGATTTTACCTGAGGGGAAGGGGTTTTGGAGGAAGAGGATGGCAGAGTAATCGGGGTGGGTTTCAAGGTAACCAAGGAGGCTTTCAGAATAATCAAGGTGGCTTTCAGAACGCACAGATGGGCAGTCCAGCTACAACAGATGGACAGATGGCCCGACCACCGCCAGTGTGTTGGCTGTGCAGAAGCCAAGGCATGTGGCAAAACGACCAAGGAATGGGAATAGGCATGGTGAATCAGCCTGCCGTCCCACACCAGGGCAATGCCCAAAATCACACATTGCAGCAGGCGCCAGGCTTGCAGCAAGGTGCACAGCAAATGGTTCAACCCCCGCACATGGGGAACATACCGCCAGGACAATCCCAGCAGGCACCACCGCAAATGTCGCAGGGCGCAAGCTCTGCAGGGGGAGTCAACCCTGGAAATGGGGAAATCCTCAAGTATACAGTGGGCCGAACTTATATATGAAATAGGATAGCTCACGGGGGACTCTGATGTGTTCTATCCTATCAGTGACACCAGACCCTAATAGGGAACGTAGGGTGAATGTCGTCATAGGGGGTAAAGAATATTCCTTCTTGGTTGACACGGGTGCAACGTGCTTGTGCATACGAGAAGGCAAGTTTTCCTTGTCCGGTGAGGCCATAGATACTCAGAGTTTCACGGGAGCTCACAGTAGAGTTCCCTTTACAGACACGCTCCCAGTCTCTGTGGGAGAGCGCGAAATGAATGTACCCTTATTATATTCACGTCAGACCCCAGTTAACATCCTGGGTCGGGACTTAATGACTAAGTTGAATATGACAATCTCGTTTACAAAGAATGGTATAGTATGCTCCACTCCAGGAATGCATTATTCAAATGTGTGCAGAATGATCAGAGCATACTCCGGACGTATAGCCGTGAGAGCTATACCATTAGAGCCAGAAGTCTTCGCATATGGCGTGCGGGTGCTCATGGCAGGATGGCCAGGCCTCGCAGATAGAACTATGAGGACACCTGATGAGTTTTTATTCAGACCCAGAATACGTATGTACGAAGAGGAGGGACAAGTATTTCCCTTGATGATACAATCTGCCACAGTACGAGGGAAAGTAGTGTTGGTCGAAGGATATGATGACGAAGGCAGACAATGGTGCGCGATTATCGCCATCGGAGAAGGGTATCGAGTGACTGACGTCACCGATGACGATCTGTTCGAAGAACACCCTGACCTAGAGGAGACAAGGGTGGAAGTGAGTCTCATATTTTGGGTCAAAATGATCAAACGGGAGGTGCCACAGAGAATGATGCTGACACTGATACGTCCAGAATACTTCAATGATGACATGGCCCAAGTGCCTGTCACTGTATGGACTACAGGGCCCTATGACGTAGGCCTCCTGAAGGGGGCAGGTGGAGTGAAAATTAAACTGAAACCAGGAGCAATTTTACCAAGAGCACGACAATATCCTATGTCCAGAAAGGCAGATGAAGGGATTGCGAAGACAATTTCCGCCATGATGGAACAGGGCATCCTAGTGACATCAGAATCACCTTGCAACACAGTGATTTACCCTATCATGAAATCAAATGGAGGGTCCTGGCATTTAATCCAAGATTTAAGAGCATTAAACGATGTAGTTGAAGCCGAGTTCCCTCTAGTCCCTAATCCATCCACAATTCTATGCAACATACCCACTGAGGCAAAATACTTCACAGTGATTGACTTGAAAAATGCATTTTTCTCAATCCCGTTGCACCGTGACTCACAAGACCTGACGTCATTTACTTTCAGGCAAATGCGCCTGAAAAGCACGAGGCTGCCACAGGGGTACTGTGAGTCTCCATCCATTTTCAACAGAGTCCTGCAGATGGACCTAAGCAATATTGCAGTAGACAGTGTTGTTTTGCAGTATGTGGATGACATTCTGATCTGCAGCGTCACTGAGGAACAATGCAGGCGCGACTCTGTCCAGCTATTGACTATCCTGGCTGAGAAAGGATATAAAGTTGACAAGGAAAAGCTACAATACTGTCAGCGAGAGGTGCTGTACATTGGACAGCTAATCTCACACAAAGGGAAAAAGGTAACCCCAGAAAGAGCTGAAGCTATCATGAACACGGCTAAACCGCTCACGATAAAACAAATGCAAAGCTTCTTAGGCCTGTGCAATTATGTCAGAGCATGGGTCTTCGACTACAGCTTGTATACCAAGCCCTTGCTTCAGGCCCTAAAGAATACCCAGGCGATGAAGGAAAAAATCAAATGGACTGAGGCAATGGAAAAGGGGTTTGCAGAACTCAAGGGGCGATTTGTAAGGCCCCAGTTCTCGGGATTCCTAATTATGCAGAGGAATTCTACCTATTCTCACACACCAATGGTAATTTTATGACGGCAGTGCTCGTGCAGCGAACCTCACTGGGGTACAAGCCCCTATCATATTACAGCGGGAGTCTAGACCCGGTCATGAAGGGCCACTTCCCATGCGAACAAAATCCAGCTGCTGCCTCGTTCGCCATTGAAAAGGCGTTGTCCATTGTGATGGAGTGCTCCATGACATTGTACGTCGAGCACTCGTTATTCGCCATACTAGAGAAGCCTAAGGGGACGCTGACATCTCAGAGAGCATCCGCATATGAAATGATTATTTCTAACCCATCGATCAAAATAGTGCGATGTAAAACTGTAAATCCAGCTACGCTCATAGCTGAGCCGGTCACAGAGGGAGAACCCGTGCATGACTTTGTGAATTATGAGGAATTCTATGATGAAATCCCCAGGGTAAAGGAAAATGTCCTGGCAGATGGTGAGATCGTGTTTATTAACGGCTCATCAAGAATCAACCAAGAAGATGGATGAAGATACACAGGCCTGGCCGTGATAAAACACCTAGCGAATGGAGAGTTCCAGGTACTCGTCAGTGCACGAATACTATCTTACTATTCTGCGCAAGCTGCAGAACTATTGGCGCTGATATTCGCCATCGAGAATCATGCAGACCAGGAAGTAACGGTGTACAGTGACTCCACCTATGTGACGTCCACAATGCATGGAGGACTAGCATGCTGGAAAAGGAGGGGCTACCTCTGAGCGGACGGCACGCCAGTGCAACATGCAGCCTTATTGGACAGGTTAATAAAAGCACTACAGCTCCCAGTTCGCATAGCGGTTGTGAAATGCGCCACCCACACCAAAGGGACAGATTTCGTGTCACGTGGAAATCATGAAGTGGACACAGAAGCCAAGCGCATGGCATCCAAGGATGAAACAATCATGGACGTGGAGGTGGCACATACCCATGATGGTAGCACGTGCCACACCAGAGGCCTATAGCAACATGGGCAGACTCAGCTAATGGAACTCCAAGGGGAGGCACCTCAGGAGGAGAAACATTTGTGGAAGTGTCAAGGGTGTTCCTTAAACCCCTCTGACGGGTTGTGGAGGCAAGACAGCACTGGTAAACCAGTAATGCCTGTCACCCTACTGAAAGTAGCAATTTAGCAATTACACTACCCTATACATATGCCAAAAGAAAATCTCACTGCAAAGCTCGCAGAAGACTGGTTCAGACCGAATTTATCAGAGCATGTTTTCATGGTGAACTGCATAATCTGCCAGCAATTCACCGCTGGGCACAAACTAAAAGTAGTAAGAGGAGTTATCCCCTGGCCAAATGGGCCATTTCATCACTTGCATATCGACTACGTCGACATGATTCAAGTGTGCAATGGGTACAGGTATGTAATTGTGGTGGTGTGTCCCTTCTCTAGATGGATAGAAGCAGGTCCCTGTGCACACCCAGACTCTACCTGTGCTGCCAAATTTCTAGTGAGGGAAGTGTTCCCTAGAAGGGGGGTGTGCGAGGTAATGAGGTCAGACAATGGGGCTCACTTTGTTAATGCAGTTTTCGAGTAGATCAGCTTGTTGCTTGGTATAAAGCACAAGTTCTCATCGGCGTATCATCCAGAGGGGAATGGTATATGTGAGTGGTTCAACGGCCTGTTAAAGGAGAGGATAGCCAAGTTGAAGCTCACATTAAAATAGGGATGGCTGCACTGTCTACCACTGGCATTGTATGCACTTCGGAACCAACCAGGATCCGACCATCATCTCACACCGCACGAGATAGTCACAGTCAGAAGGATGAGGACCCCTCTTACACCCCAAGATAGAGCTAGATGTGATGCCCAGCAATCAAGTGAGGTCTTGGGGACAGAGATGCAGGAGTACTTGAATTGTATGACATCCAGCGTCTCCGTCATTTCAGACCAGCTGCAGCAACGGCGAAAAGGGTGCAGCACAGTACAAAATACAACAGGAAATGCTGAACAGACACCTTGCAAGGTTTATGTGCGCCTCTCATCTTCCCTGGGGATGCCGTCCTTATAAGGAACTTTACAAGGAAGAAGTGGGATGAGCCACGATTCAATGGCCCTTTCATCGTAGAGGACTGCACTCCTTCAGCCGTCAAAGTCCAGGGCAGAAGGGCATGGCTCTTCCTGAATGACATTAAACCTTATATAGGAGGAAGCCCTCCAGCTGCATCCAACCACAAAGAAGCCACAGATAACGGGGAAGAACCTCAGCACATGCAGACAAGATCCATGGCGAGGAAGAAGGACGCATGAGCAGCAAAACAATGACAAAGAACTCTGTTTTAGTTTGTGACTTTTAAATAAGAACATTTCCCCAAACCAGAGAAAGGTGATAAAGAACAATAATATGGACACTCTGTGCACCACAGTTGCAGGATAAAGAAGAGAACTACGTACACAAAGCCACAACCACGCTGATAAACCGAACTTTGGAAATAGCGTCACGCTCAAGTAGTACAAAGAATCAAGAACTCTAATAGACTGTAAATAAGATGCATTGCTGAGAATGTAACACAGTATCCTGAAGCAACTAGTATCAAGACTTTGTTCACAGATCTAATGGTGTCCCCCAGCAGAAGGCTCAAGTGGGATGTGCTAACCTACTTTCCGCTGGTGGTAATATCATATCCGTCACTCATAGGGAGAGAAACCAGTGCCACAGACTTTATCCAAGATCCTGCGAACGAGAAAATAATTTGGCAACTGCTGACTGTCATCACGGAAGCCTTCGCTGAGCTACCCGAGCACAGCAAAGAGGACACACATGCTTCCACCGCCAGTAGACATTGATGAACTCACATTTACTTTGTTCTTTCAAGTAATACACGCACTTTCATCAGAGACTCAAGAAACCTAGCTCAACTGAACCAGCTGTGGACTAAACTAAATCACCTCGTGGCAGTCCATGCAACAGGAAGGTGCAGAGACTGTGCAAATCAAAAGAAAAGCTCATGATCAGCCAAACAGGACAAATGTCCCTATCACCCGAGGACACCCGGCTGGCGCACAACATCCTGCTTAGACCAGTCACAGACTATCCGTAAATGGTGGGGAGGCCTGCAGATGTTGACGTCATCACCTTCCTTAGAGATCCAGCCAACGTCCCACACATGGGCACACTCCTCCACGGCATAATGCTCCAGGTGGAGCTATCTAACTTCCAGCGAGAATACCTTAGGAGGTTCCAGTAAGACTTTCCGCTGTGGGACAGATCGTGGAGACAGAGACACAGTGCTTTATCTTCCGCTGTGGGACAGATCCTGGAGACAGAGACACAGTGCTTTATCTTCCGCTGTGGGACAGATCCTGGAGACAAAGAGACAGTGTTTTATTCCCGCTGTGGGACAAATCGAGGACAGAGACACAGTTCTTGAATTTTCCACCACAGGACAGATCAAGGAGAGCAGAGACAAGAACTACACCTTCTTATTTTTTCTTTTTACCTTTTCCTCTATTTCTCTGTATTTGTATTTTTATTTTTCATGTTCACTTTCATTTTTATTTTTATTTTTATTTTTACAACATTTTGTTTTTGTGTGATTTTTAGCAGTTCCATCTTTTCATTCCTTCGCATTGAACAGGTGCCAGCATGTCCCCAGAACCAAGGCAAATGGGGGGAAAGCACTGGGACTTTACCTACTGTAAATATGCATTATGAATGTGAAGTACCAAAGTCGCTACCCTAACCCTTTTCCATAGTCTAGCACAGGAACTGTACTATATACCCAGAGATTACCGACAGCACCCGGAAGAGGGGGGACACATGAAAAGCACTCATCACTTTAGTAGTAAGGAACTCATGAGCTACGAGATCAGAGCAAGAAAAGGAATACATAACTGACTATGGACTTTTTTGAAATGGGGGCACACAACTGTAACTTGGTTTTACCACCAGCACAGGGGCGCCCCCGCTTCCCTGGAAGGAAATGCTTCCAGATGTCCTACAAGTCTATTATGTGTATATGCGTAGTAATTATCATTGTCTTTCTGTCGTTAACTATCAGAACTGCTTTCTTTATTGGTGCGCGAAGTGTCCCAATCTCAGTGCACCCACCAGATAATGAACGTCTGGGGCCTACGAAAGCACCCAGACCCTATATAGTCATCCCAGTTCCAAGAAAACCTGATGGTAAAGTTAACGAACTAAAATTAAAAATAATTAGCAGTGAGTCAGACACACTTGAGGTAACAAATGACGAGAAAAGCTGGAGACAGGGTCAGCACGGAATGAATGAAAACGCAGCACTGACCACTGCACGCACCCACACACAGGATGCACACAGACAAGGGCAAGTGTCAATGGCTACAGGGCCTCCAACGAAGGCAGCAGAGAAGGGGAGACTGCCTGCCGAGCAATCAGTTCCAGAAAATAGTGGAAGCAACCAAGGAGAACCAAGTGAGAAACCAATGAAAGAGGGCACAGCAAAATCCCTCAAAAGAACAGAAGTAGCCACAAAGAAACTCACAGAGAAAACACAATCACTGATAGATTATTTGTTCCCATTCATAGTAAGAACAAAGAAACTGCACGAGGAGCCGAAAAATAAAACTACAGAGACTATAACAGTAAGCACGCCAGCTCAGACGCAAGGAACAAGCACCAGACCTACGACACAGTCACGCGTTGGGGAGTTGGTGAGCCAACGGGGGTTAGAGAACCTCTATGGAAGATTACAAGAGGAAAAGAAAAGAAACGAAAAACTGTCTCCTACCACTGAGATACAGCCAAGGCAGCCTGCTCCATCAAGACGCATAGAGTGGAAAAGCAGCACAGACGCTTTTAAGGATATAGTAATAGCAAACTATAGAAGCACGCTGAGAATCAAGGGAAGCCCATATGAAGATAACAATGAACTTAACGATTACTTGGACAGCACAGCCCATCTCGGAAACAACATATGGTACCAGCACATGAAGGAAGTAGGACGAAGGCAGTCAGAAGGAGAAGGCTTCGTCTGTGCACTCCTACCATATAGCATGGGAAAGTCTAAGATCTTTGTAGCTGTAGAAATTGATGTCGCTATGGCACACTGTATGTCACACATAGCAATGTGCAACACCAGAGGACAATTTATGGGAAGAGACGCCTCGTTGATATGGGCCAACGAAAAGGATTACCCAGATGAAGTTGGCTATGTCCAGGACATTAAAACAAGAAACAGGGCGCACACAAGGAATCACGTGATCAGATACGAGAATCCTGGCGTCAAAGGATCAGGAACATGTTAGGTAATAAACCCAAGATTGAATGTTCAAGGAAAAACTGCAGAAGAGGCTCAAATCTGGAAGAACAGAGGCCAAATGCAGATTTGGGGAACAGTGGTCTCCCCAGATGGATGGGAAGAAGGAGTAGTAATCTGCCGAGCTAGGATGGTCTTTGGAGCCTGCCGAGAAGCAATAGAGAATTTGCAGAGGTTATGCAAACCTCTATGGCCAAAACTGGTAAAGCTGCTAACATGGGTCAAAGACAGAGGAGGACCCCTGCAGATAGTACCACTGGAAAGCCCAAAACTATGCTTCAGAAGTAATGGCACGAGGAAGATGGGAGAGAATGTAAACTGCGGGCGAATCTTTGAAGCCCCAGGAATGACACAAGGAACCACAGTCATCATTGACCATTACTGGGCATGTGGATCCAAGGCATACATAAGACTGCCGAAGAACTGGGGAGGCATATGCACACTGGTGAACGTCCAAGTTCCCGCGCTGGTGATCCCTAAGAATGACATGAATTTGGACTGGTTCCCAAAGGCAGATGCTCACCTGAGAAAAAGGAGATCTGTGGAACTGCCAAATCGGAAGAGGCGTTCCATGCAATCCCATATGAACACAGGCTGGTCAACCTCACCTCAACAGTGTTCACCACGATGCTCTTGCCACACATCCAAATTGGAATGAATGCTAAATGGTTGTAGATAACCAGATGGGAGTTATTGCAGACCATCAATACCACTATAAAAGGATTCAACGCGATCAAAGAAGAACTAAGAGCAATCAGACTGATGACCCTCCAGAACAGATATGTGCTTGACATGATCACAGCAATGGATGGAGGGGTTTGTGCAAAAATCAGAGAATCATGTTGCACATTTGTACCATCGCACGATGAAGAAAACGGAACCCTAACAGAGGCCATAAGTATGTTGACAAACTTGAAAGACCAGATGATAGATGAAAGTGATGAAGTGGACGATAACAGCTGGCTTGGAGACCTATTCCCGTGGGTCCCACAATGAATGGCAGATATACGCAAGCTTCTGGGAGCCCTATTAGCAATGGTACTGTTAGGATTCTGTGTTATCAAGTGTTATATTTTGATGGTCGTGAAGATCATGTGGCCTCTGTCCCCAAGTACCACACTGGGAGATACAAAACAACTCCCTGTGCGATCCTTGAAGCCACAGGTATTGAGTGCCGGAAATGCCAGGAACCAGGAACACCGGAAACCCTCCGACCGCTGTAAGGCAAGCAATGGGTAAGAACAGTGATAAGGAAAACAGGCGAGGACCACAATTTAACTTAACACTAAAGAGGCTTACCAAGGTGGAGGAAACCAAACCCCGATTTGGAAAAACAGGATGAGAGGTGTTCTGAGTTGATACAGGGTGTAACTGGCAGCAGCAAGTGATGTAGCACACTGGACGGCAATCCGGATGGACTCGCACTCGGATACCTGCGTGAGCCAAAATGTCCAGTTCGGGTGTTGCAATGAGTGGGGTGATCCGTAGACAATCCGATAAGAGTTCCGAGGTCTAGACCAGATGAGCACGCCAAATCTGAGGGATAATCCAAAAGGAAGCCAGAAGCAGTCCAAAAGTCTGGTAACAAGCAGGTCAGAATGAAACCAAGGGCTTGACAAGAAGAAAATCAGAGAAAACAGTCCGTAAATCAATACCGTGATCGAAGGAACAGGAACGCCAAACAGTGCCAAATTAGTTCAGCTGTGAAGCACTGAAGAAGCGTTCCCTCACAGTATTTGAAGGAATAGGAACCTGTACGCTTCCGTGCCACATGATACGCAGCAACAACAGTCGGCCGGTCTTCGGGGTCACATGACGTTGCAGCAAGACGGGCCGATGGCGACGCCGAACACCTGTGAGACGCCAGGGTATTTGCCACTGGTGGAACGGATGCAAAACGTTTGGGCGCCCATGTCCAATAGGCTGTCTCCATGTGCGCTGCCTGTGCTTGCCATGTTGCTGCCGCCCTACATGAGTAAGTGGGGAATCTATGGATGGGAGGCGGTTTGGGTTGATGAGAATGCGAATGTGGACTGGTACCATAGAGGGCGGTGGTAGTAGATCGGTGGGAGCTCGCTTGTGGGGCATGTGGGACAGATGGCATAACATCAAGATAATCATTGCACAGTGCCATAAAACTGCGAAGAAAGCCATAGGGATGAAAATGATGGTTGATGTCGAACAAGGGTGGAAGCCCAGAGACCTGACTGATGAAGAAATAAGAGACTTTGAGGAGGCCAGCAAATTTGCGCCAGAAGGAACAAAGTTCACATATCCTAAGAAATGAAGAAGGTATGAAGGAAAATGGATCTACTGCAGTCCAAATGGACATGTCAGCTAATGACATGGAACAAAGACGAACATGTGAAAACAGCAGGGAGTTTGAAAGGGGTGATAAAAATATGGACTCCAAAGACTCACACATCCACACCATCATGTACAAACACTGAAGACGATGAACATGACACCAAAGAATCAAAAGAAATAAATTCAAAAGAGATCGCAGAAGTGGTAGATGAACCGACCAGAGGGGGGAGTGTAGAGAAGGTCCCAGACATGGCCTGCACCCTTGCCCCTCGTTTTGAGGTACCAGGAGAGTACTCACTGAGGTATGTGACGTATGAGGAGCAGATGAACCAACAATGAGCTGCACTGGGACTCTGCCCAGTGTACATCAGAAGATCCATACCTGTTGAAGCGCCCATAACCAGACAACCCTGGGCAGCATGGTACCCTATCAGACAGCCGTACCAGCCGCTGAGATGAAATGAAGAGTACCTACAGACGGTCCATGAAGAGACCCAAAGAGCCTTAATGGAAGGCCAGTGAAAATGACACAAGAGCCTGGACCGACTCGCAAATGAACAAAAACGGCTATTGAAGACAGCACACCAGTGCAAGCAGTTATGAAAATAGATGTAAGGGACAAAGAAAAGAGATGATGTTAAAACGTAAGGAAACGTTGCTACAAGACAAGATGGGAGCAACCAACCAGTTAAACATGTGTAAATAGGCTTGGAATGCAAGAAGCTAAAGAAAATGATACTTCTTGCAATGCTTAGTAGAAGAATAGAGCGGCAAGCGCCACCTATATCTACCTCAATAAGGCACGCTATACAAGTGCGACTCCATTTTGTAAAGCAGAAATGTGCCCAGGCTACCAGAAGCCTAACAGGCCAAGTTTCGTAAACCCGGCCAGAGTCTTGAGAAGGAGCAGAATCGAAACTCAACAAAGAGCGGCTCATGCTGGGGAAATCGAGGTCAACCAGAGAAAGGGAGGAGAGCATCAGCTCACAAGAATCAAACTTCAGAGCATACCAGCCTGCCCCGTGAAGGTCAAGATAAGGGAGGCCCAGGCAGGTGGCAGGGCTGAAGCAGAATTAAATGCAATAAAAGCTGGAAACTGAAGCAGATTCATGGTGAACAGACACGTGACCGGTCAGGCGCGAAGAGGTACCACCACCTGATGTCATCCAGGACCTGAGGATACCATAACTTTTCCTGATAAGAGGCAACAGTTTCGAGGCCATACCCTGCCAACTAATTGACACATAGCCCTAAGATACTGATTGTTGGAAGGGAGGCAGGGTGAAACTTGCGACACCAGGCACCTGGGTGTCCATTCTGCATGCTGCTTATTAAAAGTGGAGATTTATGTCTAGGGGTGTAACCTGCCCAATCACAATGGACGAGTTATCTAGGGTCCTATATATCGTAGAACCAATGAGACATCGTACTTCTAGTGACGTCTATCACGTGTGATGTAGAGGGAGGGGTGTAGACGCCCACCCGATAAGAATTATCCAATCCGCATGCTCTATTATCATATACAGATATAGCACCTATACTTAAGTTACCTTTCCTAACCAATTATATTGCATGTCAAGTTTTTGTAGAATTAGACGTCAATAATGACGTGTTTTATGCATAAAGGTTGCTGTTCAACTGAAGTTTGTGGAAGTCGGAGCGAGACAGGTGGTCGCAACGATGCTGATTCCCAACTGCTTGTCTGTTTGATGTACTTGTCATTAAACGGACATCCCTTTGCCAAACTACTGAGTCCTCATTATTGAGTCATGTTGGAGTAAGTGGATCCTGCACCCCCATCCCTCACATGGTGCAGCTATCTTGTCTTACAAGTACTAGAGAGTGAGCACTGACCTATGGGCCCGTTGGTGGACATCTCGCTCTCCTGTACAAGAGTATTATTTTTTCAATCTCTAAGATGGTTACTTTGGTGAAGTTGAATTTGTGTTCTGGTTTGGTGGAGGTAGGTGGTATTCCACTTTGATTGGTTGAGGGAGGAGTATTTTGTTTCTTTTTCTCAATTTTTGTTTGGAGCGTGGCAATTTTGTCGTTTAGAGCTTTTTGGATGTTGGAACACCATGTTTTGTTTTCGTCGCAGTTGTCCGGAACAGGGATAGAGTTTTCTAGTTCCTTTAGTATAATGAAAAGCTCTTTGGTTCCAGATTTGGCCTGTAGTATTCTGTTGTTATAGTTCTCTTTTTTAGCTTTCTTTATTTCATTTTTATACATCTTGGAGGCATTGATGAGAGCTGCTTTATTAGACTCAGAAGGAGTCAGTCGCGAGGCGGGTTCACATTTGCGTTTTTCAATCCTTCAACGGGGCGATAGTATCCAAGGCTATGGCCATGGTAGCATTGAATTCGTTCACTAGTGCTGATGGCTTTAGTGATTCAGGTAAGGCATTAAAAGGCATTAAAGTTGATTTCAGATTTTCCTGAAAGGTGAAGGTAGTGCTACAATTTCGTTTCACTCTAAGGATCTCCCTAAACGGTATGTTTTGAACTGTATGCCTTGGATGATATGATGTTGCATGTAAGAGACTGTTTCCTGATGATGGTTTTGTAAACAATTTAGTTTGAATCTGTGAGTTTTCCACGAAACGTTCCAGGTCTAAGAATTCTACCTTTTCCGCACTTGCTGATTTTGTGAAAGAAATATTATAGTTATTTTCATTTAGATAATAGACATTGGAAATTGAGAGTGTAAAATAGACAATGGAAATTTAAAAGTTATTTTTGTTTACAAAGTGAACAAGTGTGAAATTAACTGTCATGATCTCTGCTTCCAAAAGGTCAGGGTTTTCCCAACTCCCTTGGTAGCAGATTCATAACCCAGGTTCCGAGTGCCAACCAGTCCCAATTGGGACCTTTTGGACCCAGTCCTGGCGCCAGTGGCACCAGGCTCATAAATATGCCCAGTCCCAGCGCTGGAAGCGCCGGGCTCATAATGCTTGGGTGGACTTACCTGCAGCAGACCATGCTGCTTACTTGCCTGCCAGTTGAGCCTCTGATCCTCTTCTGTTTGGAACTACTTTTCCTGTTGGGTGGGGCAGGAGCCACTCCCTAGGTTCAGAACACTGGAACTCTTCTGGAAAGCAGGAACTCTTTTCTTACCTAGGCGTGGCTGTGGAAGGAGACACCTAAGCACTACAGGAGGCTATTTAAACCACACCCGATGGATGAATCTTGCTTTGTGTTATTCTGCATCCTCTGCAGCAGAACGCTCATTGTGTCTTCTGCATCTGATCCTGGGAATAAGGAAAAAGGCTTACCATCCTGAATCCAGTCTTCAGCAACACCTATAAAGACAAGAAAGAACAGGTTAGCATTACGGTCTTCAGTGACAGCTCTTCACTTACCTGGGTCATCGGCTGTCACCAACGCCTCGCGCTGCATTCTGAAAGACAAAGGCTTACCTACTCTTCGTGCGTTCTTGAGGCCTTCGGCGCTGCATCCCACATCTGAAAGACAAAACAAGGTGCGTTTAAAGACATTGGGGAACTTTAATACTCACGTGCCATTACTCCTTTCCACATCTAACCCAGTGGGTATTCCGGCACCCTGCAGCCGCTCCGAACTTGTACCTGCAAAATAAAAAGACAGTTAGAGCGCATCGTGAAGCAGGCAACAAGCGCTTACTTACGTGCTTCCAGGCGCTTTTATTCATCACACGGGCTCCATCTTCAACTCACTTCAGCCCGTCATCCACCATTGCCGGAACCCTGCAAAACAAGAGACATCATTACTAAAGACTTTAAAGACATTAGAATTACTCGAAACTTACCGTTCGTGCAGTAAACGACGGACAGCAGTCCTCTGAAGTCAAGAGGCCTGCTCCCCTTATCCAGTGAAGAAACTGGTTACAGCACCCTGCCCCGAGGCAGATGGAGAGCACGGCGTTCACTTACCTAAGGTGAGAGCGTTAACCTTCGGGGTTCTACAGGAGAAGAGAAAGGGAAGAAGAGAGAGACATTCAATAACCCAGTTCATTAATCCCATATTTTCTATCTGCAGACATCTTACCCTTCGAGTCAAACATACAGTGGACAGAGGTCCAGCCCAAGAGCCAGCCGTGTGTTACACGTCACCTTTGAAGATACGGTATACGCCCAGTCAAGACCGGCGCCTCTACGGGAATCAGGTGAGCGTTACAGAACGCAAAGCCTACCACAAAACTCCCGTCCAGGCGCTATGGAAACCTCGGATACCGACCAACTAGCCCAGTTACTTGGGGAACTAAGGGCAGAAGTGCATGCAGCCCGTCAGGAAACGAACGCTCTAAGAAGGGAACTGATTATTTCCAAGGAGCGAACAGATGATCTCGCTAGACAATTGCTACAGTCACAAGCCGGACAGACCCCGTTACCCGCATCTGGGGGAAATCTTCCTTCTACATCCTCTATGAATCCAGTGCAGATCAACCTACCTGGGAATGTACCTCTGGCTCCGCCCAAACGATTTTCTGGTGACCCAAAGAGGTTTGCAGTATTTATCAATCAGTGCCGGTTGCATTTCTTATGCCGGCCAGCAGCCTTTCCAACTGATCAAGCTAAAGTAGCTTTCGTGCTTTCGTACCTCAGTGGCAATGCGGCAGACTGGTCGATCCCTCTAGTAAATCAAGATGATCCGGTCCTCCATGATTTTCAAGCTTTTCAGCTCAGTATGGAAAAACTGTTCGCAAGACATTCACAGGGGCAGGCCTTGGACAATGAGCTTCTTTCGTTGCGACAAGGTAATCAAGACCTTTTGGTTTATATTCCGTCTTTCAACAGACTGATAGTGGAAACTCAATGGCCTGAGGACAAAAGGATTACGCTGTTTTATAGAGGTCTACGTGGAGAGCTCAAAGATGTGTTAGCCCAAGTAGTGAATCCCCCACAAGATTGTTCGGACTATATAGACTTAGTCGTTCAAATAGATCACAGACTGCAGAACAGGAAGGCCGATCGTTCCAAGTTTGATGCTCGAGTATTTTCCAAACCGCCAACTCCTTCCAAAGGAGTAGACTCCGGGGAACCCATGCAAATAGGGGGTCTGAAAGGTCCTCTAACACAAAAGGAGCGGGAAAGGAGAAAACAGTTGCAATTATGCCTCTATTGCGGAAACTCAGGGCACTTTCTTCGAGACTGTCCGGTGAAACCTGCTAAGAAGGCAGTAGGAGCTGCAGTTCCCAAAGTTACAAACTCTGAGCAGGGAAACGACCTCGCCCGACAAGAATAGAGGTCCTCTTGCCGAGCGTGAAAACCAGTTCTGTGACCTCGCATTTCGTGATACCTATGGTCCTCATTAGCCCTGATAATCCGGATCGATTACATGCAATTGAAGCTTACGTCGACAGCGGTGCCATCGGCAATTATGTGGATCATGAAATGGTTTTGAGGATGAATCTAACTCTTTGTCCCAAGGCTGTAAAGGACGTCATTACTACGGTGGAAGGTACGGAGATAGCCTCCGGGCCAGTAACGCATGCCACTCAAGAAGTGACGCTAATAAGTCAAGATGGACACCATGAGAAGATCGTGTTCGATGTGATCAAGGCCCCTCAGTTTCAGATTATTCTAGGAATACCTTGGTTAGAGAAACAAAATCCTCTGATCGATTGGCGAGCAAGAACGGTCCAGTTTCCAGAATGTGTCTCTACTTGTCACCCTCCACCTGGTGTTGCACTGGCAGCAATTTCTTCAGAGACTCCCCAGTTACCTCCCGAATACCTAGAATACCAAGATGTTTTCCGGAAGGATCAGGCTAACTCTCTACCTCCTCATAGGTCTTATGACTGCCAGATAGACCTGATACCTGGATCTACTCCTCCTTGTAGTAGAATTTATGCCCTCACCGAGCCTGAGAACCTTCACCTTCGACAATACCTGGATCAATACCTGGCAAATGGGTTTATTTGTCCTTCCAAGTCCCCTGCTTCTTCAGCTTTGTTCTTCGTTCCAAAAAAGGAAGGAGACCTTAGAACCTGTATAGATTATCGCTCCCTGAACCAGATCACCGTTAAGAATAGATATCCGTTACCTTTGATCCCTGAACTCCTGGACCAAGTCAGAAAAGCATGCATATATACAAAGCTGGATCTTAGAGGAGCTTACCACTTGGTACGAGTAAAAGAGGGCGATGAATGGAAGACGGCCTTCCGCACCAAGTATGGGCTATTTGAATATCAGGTCATGCCCTTCGGACTTTGCAATGCCCCGGCCGCCTTTCAATATTTTATGAACGATGTCCCCAGAGAGCTCATAGATGTGTGTGTTGTTGTTTACATTGACGACATCCTCGTTTATTCTTCATCGGAATCTGAACATCGGAAACACGTGAAAATGGTCCTCGAAAGATTGCGTCAACACAAACTTTTCGCTAAGTTGGAAAAATGTGTTTTCAACGTGACTGAAGTTGAATTCTTGGGATTCATATTATCACCTGGCGGAGTGCGTATGGATTCAAAGAAGGTCGATGCAGTTCTCAAATGGCCATCACCATCCTCCGTAAAAGGTGTGCAAAGCATGTTAGGCTTCGCTAACTTTTACCGCAGGTTTATCCCCGAATTCTCTCGAATAGTCCAGCCCATCACTGCCTTGTTAAAGAAAAACAAACGTTTTGAATGGTCTACCGAGGCGGAACAAGCTTTCCAGGATTTGAAGACTAAATTTATCTCTGCACCAATCTTAAAACACCCTCGCCCCGAACTCCCCTACATCGTGGAAACTGATGCTTCAAGCCTTGCCATGGGGGCAGTTATATCACAAAAGGACCCGGTAACCAATCAGTTGCATCCCGTGGCATTTTGGTCCCGCAAATTCTCGCCTCCTGAAATCAATTACACGATTACTGACAAGGAACTTCTGGCTATCAAATCTGCCTTTAAGGCCTGGCGCCATTATCTGCTGTGGGCCCGACACACCGTTACTGTGATTACGGATCACCGAAACCTGCAATATTTGAAAACCGCAAAAGCCCAATCCTCTAGACAACTCCGTTGGGCATTATTCTTTGCCGAGTTTGACTTCATAATTACCTATCGACCTGGTACAAAAAACGGTAAAGCTGATGCCCTTTCTCGGATGGGAGTGGAAGAACACTTGATCAACCCTAAACCTGTACCAATCATTCCCGAACAAAGAATTCTGGGTGTAATCGCCACACAATCCATAGAGGAAGTTTAGGATAAAGCCAGGCAACTTGTAACTCCAGCAGACATACAGAATTCGCATCTGCAAGGAAAGGACTTTGCAGTAAAGGACAACTTATTGTATTTCCAAGAACGATTATACCTAACCAGCACAGATTTACAGAAAGAAGTAATCTCTTGTTATCACGATTCTTTAATGGAAGGACATCCCGGTATAGCCAAGACCTCAGAAAAGATCAAGCGCTACTTCTGGTGGCCGTCTTGGAAAAAAGATATCAGAGACTTTATAATGTCCTGTGGAGTATGCGCCCAAAACAAGAGTCAAAAGGAAAGACCAGCAGGCCTCTTACGCCCTATTAACATCCCACCTCGCCCTTGGCATACGCTTTCTATGGACTTCATCACCGATCTACCTCCATGCTCCGGATACAATACAATTCTAGTAATCGTGGACTTATTCTCCAAGATGGCGCATTTAATTCCGCTCAAAGGCTTGCCAACAGCAGCAACTCTGGCCCGAGAATTCCTCGAAAACATCGTCCGACTGCACGGTTTTCCTTCGGTTCTAATTTCGGATCGAGGTAGTCAATTTATTTCTCATTTTTGGCGAAGTTGCTGTCGGTCGGCTCAAATTGATGTGAGACTATCGACCAGTCACCACCCTCAGACCGACGGACAAACCGAGAGGACCAATCAAACTCTGGAACAGTATTTACGCTGCATGCTGCAACAAACTGAAAAAACTTGGAAAGACATCCTTTGGTAGCCGAATATGCCTACAATAACTCTGTCCATTCGGGAACTGGGAAAACCCCGTTTTTTCTTTTGTACGGCAGTCACTCTCGAACCTCGGAGTTGGATCCCCTCCAAGATCTTGAAACACCAGCAGTAGACTACCTGCATTCTACAATCACCCAAGCCTTTAAGGAAGCTGTTTCTCACCTTCAAAGGGCTAAAGAACAATACAAGAAAGGAGCAGATCAACATCGGAAGGAAGCCCCTCAATATCGAGTAGGGGATCAAGTCTGGTTATCCACCAAATATCTACCTCTAAAAGGGCCACGCACATTCAACCCAAGATACCTTGGTCCCTATTCCATCACTACCATAGTAAACCCAGTAGCGGTCAAGTTGGACTTGCCCCCGCACATGAAGATACATCCGGTCTTACACGTCTCTCTATTAAAACCCGTGCAACCTCAAACCCGACTAACTAAATCTCCAAAACCTATCCTAGTTGATGGGGAACTCGAGTTTGAAGTCAAAAGCATTCTGGACTCCAAGATCTCCAAATCTAAACTATTTTACCTAATTGACTGGAAAGGCTACGGCCCCCAAGAGAGATCCTGGGAACCTGCTGAATATGTCCACGCTCCTCGCCTAATCAAAAGATTTCACCGAACATTTCCTGACAAGCCAAAACCCCCGGAGAAGCCCGGTTTGGGAGAGGCCTTGAGGGGGGGTACTGTCATGATCTCTGCTTCCAAAAGGTCAGGGTTTTCCCAACTCCCTTGGAAGCAGATTCATAACCCAGGTTCCGAGTGCCAACCAGTCCCAATTGGGACCTTTTGGACCCAGTCCTGGCGCCAGTGGCACCAGGCTCATAAATATGCCCAGTCCCAGTGCTGGAAGCGCCGGGCTCATAATGCTTGGGTGGACTTACCTGCAGCAGACCATGCTGCTTACTTGCCTGCCAGTTGAGCCTCTGATCCTCTTCTGTTTGGAACTACTTTTCCTGTTGGGTGGGGCAGGAGCCACTCCCTAGGTTCAGAACACTGGAACTCTTCTGGAAAGCAGGAACTCTTTTCTTACCTAGGCGTGGCTGTGGAAGGAGACACCTAAGCACTACAGAAGGCTATTTAAACCACACCCGATGGATGAATCTTGCTTTGCGTTATTCTGCATCCTCTGCAGCAGAACGCTCATCGTGTCTTCTGCATCTGATCCTGGGCCTAAGGAAAAAGGCTTACCATCCTGAATCCAGTCTTCAGCAACACCTATAAAGACAAGAAAGAACAGGTTAGCATTACGGTCTTCAGTGTCAGCTCTTCACTTACCTGGGCCATCGGCTGTCACCAACGCCTCGCGCTGCATTCTGAAAGACAAAGGCTTACCTACTCTTCGTGCGCTCCGGAGGCCTTCGGCGCTGCATCCCGCATCTGAAAGACAAAACAAGGTGCGTTTAAAGACATTGGGGAACTTTAATACTCACGTGCCATTACTCCTTTCCACATCTAACCCAGTGGGTATTCCGGCACCCTGCAGCCGCTCCGAACTTGTACCTGCAAAATAAAAAGACAGTTAGAGCGCATCGTGAAGCAGGCAACAAGCGCTTACTTACGTGCTTCCAGGCGCTTCTATTCATCACACGGGCTCCATCTTCAACTCACTTCAGCCCGTCATCCACCATCGCCGGAACCCTGCAAAACAAGAGACATCATTACTAAAGACTTTAAAGACATTAGAATTACTCGAAACTTACCGTTCGTGCAGTAAACGACGGACAGCAGTCCTCTGAAGTCAAGAGGCCTGCTCCCCTTATCCAGTGAAGAAACTGGTTACAGCACCCTGCCCCGAGGCAGATGGAGAGCACGGCGTTCACTTACCTAAGGTGAGAGCGTTAACCTTCGGGGTTCTACAGGAGAAGAGAAAGGGAAGAAGAGAGACATTCAATAACCCAGTTCATTAATCCCATATTTTCTATCTGCAGACATCTTACCCTTCGAGTCAAACATACAGTGCACAGAGGTCCAGCCCAAAGAGCCAGCCGTGTGTTACACGTCACCTTTGAAGATACGGTATACGCCCAGTCAAGACCGGCGCCTCTACGGGAATCAGGTGAGCGTTACATGAACCTCTGGATAATTGATTCAGACTTGTGATGATAACATGTGGAATTTGCAATAAACAACTTAACAGAACAGCAGCATTGGATTGTGAAAATTATTATTTTGTTAACTTGTTCTTTACTATATTTTATTTTTGAATACTCACCAAACTCAATTTAACTCATAAGGTTGTCACATTGGAGTAAAAATATATTTCTCACATCATTTCAGTCTTAAATTGTTTCTGTGTAGCAGCCACACATGGATCTGAGGATTACTCATGCAGACAACATTTAAACAAATAATTAGACATTTAATTTAAGTACTGTCGCCAGGGATAAGCTGAATATTTGGTTGCACGATTTTTCTTTTTTCAATATGATTCTATGTATGGTATTGAAATTTCTGCACAATTTGGCTCCAAGCTATTTGCAAGCTGAGATATGCTCCCATAGGCCAGGTGGACTTCTATACCTTCTTGAGATCTTAAATTCAGATCTAGGGGTGATCAGAGTTCCACAGCTATCGGCCTTTGGCTTCGAAATGGGTTGAAGTTGAACCTGAGATCAATGGATTATTATTTGTTTTTCCATAAATCTCTCAAGATGCTTATGTTATGCTAACTGTATATAGTCTTAGAGTTCCAGTCAACAAGATTTGTGAGCCTTGATGTAGTTTAGTCCACAAGGAGCACCTTGTAAATGCTGTCCGAAATTCAGAAATGTGCTGTTGCCTTTAACAGCATGTGAAACCTGTGGAAACTAATGTTATTGATATTAGCAGCGTGGGATGAAGCCCTGAGGTGCTATAGTGTACAAAACTGTTTATAAAAATGTCCATGGTAAAGCATGCAGGTCGTCTTGACATGGCCACTATGAAAATGGGTGGCAGGTCTGTGCTAGCAGAGCTCTGTTTCCATTGCCATGGCAAGTTCTGGCAGTGCCAGCGAGTGATGAAACACGGAAGAGAGCCTCAGGGGCTGCAGAAGGAGATCTGTCCATGCCTGATCGCAGGCAAGCAGCAATGGGTGGGGTGAATAATGGCTGGAGAACCACAGTGTGGTAGGGGCCTTATGAGCTAGGCAGGCAGGAAAATGTGGGTGTGTGTAAGTAGCACTAAGCCTGGTCAGAATGCTACTTGGATCTCCAGCTTCAGTGCACATTCTGAGTGAGTTGATTGGCTCACGCACATGCCTGTCCTGGTTGCTAATACTGTATAAGGTTGGTTCTATGTGAAAAGAACGACTCAAATTTGAACGAAGAGAAAATAATGAAAATGTATTTTAAAAAAATGTTTTTGTGGTCCCCCTCCCAAACCCATTTCCCCTTGCTTAAAACCCACCCAAACCTTCTCCCCACAAGATTTAACCCTTAACCCCACCTCCACATATATATCTTTTGAAAAAACAACTATTTTTTCATTATTTTCGTTTTGTTAAAATGTGATTCGTTATTTTCTTTTCATGCATACCGATAAGGTATTACAAATGTTTCACTTCAAGACTTAAAAACCTGCAATCCTGATGTGAATGATTGCTGAGGATGGGCATATGGGAATGGGGCCAATTTCCAGGGCTAGGCGGTAGTTCCTGTACACTTGGATGTCAAACACTTCCTTCCTACTAGACCCTAGAGCTCCTGGGTGAATGTCAGATACCAGCGTTCCACTACCGAGTGCAAGGGGGACAAACAACAGCAGGTCAGGAGATGCCTCTTCAGAGGGTCCCTATCAAGTTCATCTTCCATGTGAACAAATTGTGTATTTCAAGAATGTCGCCGCTACAACAATAAGACTTCAAGCTTATCTTCCAGGTGAACAAAATGTGTATTTCAGCATTGACAACATAACATTTGCTGCAGAAAAGGCCCAAGACAGGGATACCACTTTAACATCATACTTCAAATTGCATACAGTAAAAAAATTAATACATTTAAAAAACATAGAAACATAAATTTATTTGATTAAGCCCTATTTCTCTAACAAAATAAATTACTTTTTTTTAATGTACCTATGTATTATGTCATTATTAATTGTAATATTTCTTGTTATGTATTATTATATTCATGTACATTTTACACTTTATTTGACTAAATATGTATTTACACTCTGAGTCCAGGGGTACAGGAATAGAGGGAACGTAAGGGGGAGAAGTGGGAAAAGGCGGAAAATAAGAGGAGAGACTCTCACCATAACTGCAAACCCAAAGGAAGGACGGAGGAGTAGCCTCAACTGTCAAACATCCAACTAAGTACAAATCACAATAATCCGCAATGGACTTGATCGGGAGGAAGGGGAGATTCACCAAAGGACATCGTCAAGCAACTAATTAATGCTTGATTGAGAAGAACTGGTTTGGGTGTTGGATAACGTGATTAAGCGCTGCCCTATATAGCAATTGCTATGCTATAATCTAAACTTTAACAATGTCTAATACAACGCCCATGCTGCATGGACCGTCTGGTGGTTGTAACACACTAAAACCAACCTATATTAAAAATGAGGAAAAGGAAAACCAGACTATACCAGGAGTTGAGGAATTCCAATTAATGCTGTTGCCTGTTATTTATAGCCCTGCCCAATCCCCTTAGCAGACTACTCCTTTCTGTATATTTCTACCAAAACATCGACTCTGGGGCTACACCTGGGAATACCCCTGACAGTATACACTTAGCAGGGCCCTTTTCTCCTTGGTTTATGGCCTGCTTTACCAGCCATTTCCATCTGGGTCTGTTTTTCCACCTCCCTTGTGGTCCTTTTCATCTCCAATTCCTCCTTTGCTTCCCTCCTATTCCCTGGATCTTGACACCACTATGAAGGGGAAAATCAATGGATTCCAAAGAAAACAGGTCCTCGATATCAATTCACAGGCTTTCATTGTGTCGGGTATTTGTCGCTCTCTTAATCTGGTGTGGGTCCATGCAGGACTGGGAACCAACAGAGGGCGTGGACATAATTTTCAAAGTGGCCCCATGTTACACATTTGCAGCCAGCCCAATCTATTTCCTATGGGAAAATGTGGAAATACCACACAAAAGAGGCCCAGGGTGCCGAGGTCTAGCAGGACATCTACAGAGTTCCCTATAGGCCGGTCCACCCCTGGGTGGGCTCTGCGGCAAATCTGCAAATACATTAATGGCATTATTTGGAACGCTAGAAGGAATCCGTGCACTTTTACTCTTCTCAGAATATCGGTTCAAAATGTTAAACGTTTGTCTTTGTGAGGCACACTGGGAGCGCAATGGGGAGAGTGCAAACAGTGTTCCATGTCAAGCAATGGATGTCCAGAATGTTCTTCTCAAACCTTGAAGAAGAATCCAAGGCTTATGCTGATGCTTCGCCCTGTCAGGAGGCAGGTCCTTCTGCTGCTTAGTTTTCTCGTTGTCCTTATCTGCATGAACGCAGGTCAAGCCTTTAGATATGTGGGTTCTGGGCTGCCAGCAATCATCTTCTGAACTAGAGAGCAACCAGGAGTCTCTGATAAGGGCTAAACTGTGGCAGCTGATCATGAAGATGTCTCCAAAGACAAAGCAGCGAGGCAAGAAACCCACTAAGAGGACCAATTCCAACAGGACGCTCCTCGGGGACTAGAGTTTACATTTTTGGCTGAAACTCCATCAACTTCTATCCAGGAAAGATTCAAACAAGTGAAGGAAAACAACGCAACATGGGGATTTCTTATTGACAAGAAAGGGCTTCCTGACAGTGGGCTCTTTTCTGAACACTGCAGCAACTTGCGAGTGTCCGTGACCTCTGCCTGGGACCCTTTGACCCTGGCATTGCAAAGATCTCAAGTTTGCCAGTTCCATGCCCGAGAGCGCCAGCCAGTCCCATTTAATTTTCCAAAGAATTCTGGGACTTGTAGTTTAGTTTTCCATTTTAAACTCAGCACTACAAGTGCCAAGAGAAAGTAGGTCTGCTATGGCTTTGTCGTGCATGCAGCTGGGAAGCCTGAGAACTCTGGCGTTAAGGCCACGCTCCTAAAGATATGCCTCCAGAATGTGTATAAACATGGCTAGGTGCGCCACAGTTCATTAAATGCCAGAGCCTGCGCAAAGCTTCCACCAATGCCTGCGTCGCTTTACACATCCTGCTAAGTAAACTGCCCACTGTGGACAATGAAGAATGAAGGTGTCGACGAAGGCACCCAAAATGGAGGAGGCACCCCGATAACCCGGGCAGTGTCCCTCTCCCGACCTCCCCCTCGCTGGAGAAGGGGGAGGCACCCGCTCTGCGTGGCAAAACGCAGGCAAAGCCCATGAAAGGAAGGAAGCGCGGCAAAATCCAGGATAAGCCCGCGAAGGGCGAACAAAAGAAAGGGGAGGGGTCGCCCTCTTCATAACAGGCGGCATCTGCGGGGAAAGCAGCATCCCGCCGCAAACGACACCCGCCCTGTGATTCTGGAAGGAGCTTTTCGTTTTCCCACCCACCAACCCTACGGACAAGAAAAGCAGAAGTGCCTGGTCGTCGTCGTCGCAGGACGACAGGCGGTGTGGCGGTGTTTGGCCGGACAAACACAGGAGACAGACTCCGGATGAGCCAGGAGAAAGCAAGAAGGGTCTACGCTCTTCTCAGACCCAGCACCCCTTGGGAGCCTGTGCGGCAAGGGCGTCTGGGAGGAACAACTAGGGCTCAGCTTCCCCCAAGGAAACGGCACTCTCCCCGCCCAGGAGCGCCTGCAGGTGCAGGAGAGGCTCGGACGCAAAGGTTGGGAGAGTTGGGCCTATTCTGGACGCTTGGGGAAGGAATGGCAGAAGCAGGTTATTGTGGACACGGAGCAGTCGCCGCATTTTATGAGTAATTGTTTCCACAAATGTGTGCAGTGTGGTTTTGGTTTGCTGTTATTGTGGAATAAATCTGCGGCTCTTTATGCCAAAAAACAAATAGGTCTCATTCAACATTTTCTGCGGGTAAATGGGAATGAGCAGTGTATATGTATGGATACAAATGGACGGATGCCAGGGTTATGAGCTCCTCCCATATATGCCCAAAGAAAGGCCTGTGTCGCTGACAGTGCTCACAGCTGAAAAGAGCATTGCACATGCCATAGATGTGTCTTATGTTAAAGGCCATACAAATAAAAATGGTAAATTAGATGCGTGTGCACTACTGGGACGGATAAATGGTAGGAATTTGTTATTTGTAAAGAGCAGTGGTCGAAGTGAGTGGAAACGAGCGGGAGCGGCGTTCCATTTCTACTATATTGTTGATGTTAACAGTTCCACTGCTTTTTTGCAACGATTTTCACCATTATGGAAGTGTTCTTTGTGAAGTTAAAACATACTTTTTCCACCCAGTAGCAGTTACAGCTAAACGGAATCTGTTTCAACTCAATTGGATGTCCATCACCAGCATGACTGCCTTCCTGGCTGCTCTGTCCGCCGCCGGGGTCACAGTTGCGTTCTACCACGGGTAAACAGTGACGAAAGGTCAAGGGAACATGTGCTACTTTTGTGCAGTATGCAACCGTAATCTGCCAGGAACAACTACAAAGAGTGCAGAAACCGGCACTTTGAAGATGGGCTTTTTTCTTTTAAGCACAGTTTTGATTTAATTTGTTCTTTTGGCCCTTGAAAAGAGTCACGCCCTCAAAAGTGAAAAGGGCACCGCCCTCCGTCCCAATCACTGTCTAACATTAAATAAAGGGGTTCATTTTGGAGTCCCCCAGAGGGCAGCACAGGTACACCTGTCTTAATGCCTCCATTCACGCTTTGGAGGTGGAGGACGATGCCTGAATGCTTCCACCTCCTGTTTGCCCTCTCCCTTCAAAAACAACTTGTTTTCACGCCACCATGAGATTTTCATACTTCGGAACCAGCCTACTTTTTGCACCAGCCGGCCACGCGCACTTTCACTCTATTTTCAATGCTGAGTGCACATGGATAAGTGTAAAGAGGCTTCCACAATCTCTTGGCCCTTCTCATTTGCACTCCAGAGTGCAAATGACGGAAATTGCCCGCAGGAGACCTGTTTGCACGTACGCAGCCCCCTCCAGGCAATACACGCACAGGAGCAACATGGGCTGCAATTGGTTATCTCACTCTGTTTGCTCCCACTGCATAAACATGAACACATGGTGCTACTGATCTACTTTTGTGAACATCATTACAGTTTTGGCCTTATTTTAGTGAATGGCTCTTGTTGTCTTTACATGTACTTGGGAGGCAAAGCCAGAGAAATCATGACTTGTCACGCTGCCATAAAGTATTGCACAGATGTGTGTGGGTGTTGAGATGTTATTTTTCTGTGTGGGGTTCAGTCAGAGCAAACTTTCACCCTCCGCGCTTGCAAGAAAACATTTTAGAGAAGAGGAATAATTATTTATTGGCATACTCTACAAAGAAATCAGCTCCTGAGCAAAGAAACAAAACCTCTCTACCACCGGGAGATTAGCTCAGGGGCAACACGTTTGTCTTGGAAGCACAACAACGCAGAGCAACACAGGTTTGAATCCTGGTCCCGAACATAGAGGTTTCGTCCAAAAAGACCGAATTGAAAAGCCTACCCAACCAAAAGTCTGAAATAAGGTACTACCAAATGTTCTACCTTCTAAAAGTTTGACTTTTGGTTGGGTAGGTCTTTTCAATTCAGTCTAGGGGGTGTCCCCCAAACCCTGCTTACTATACTGTGAGCTGGGGTTGCGGGGGTGTCCACCAGAGCTGACCCGAGTCCCCCCCAAAAAATAAAAAAAGTGGGGGTGTCCCCCGCAACCCTCTCTCAGTATACTATACAGTACAGTGAGGGGGGTTGCAGGGGACACCCCGCAGCTGACCCAAAAAATAAAGGCTGCAGGGGATGCAGGGGTGTCCCCTGCAACCCTCCCTCTCTATACTATACAGTATAGTGAGCAGGGGTTGCGGGGAACACCCACGCAGCTGACCCGAAAAAAATAAATAAATACATTTTAAAAAGGAAAGGACCCTCTGGCGCCGGTTCCTGATCACAGAAGTGAAAGGGAACCAGCATTGCAGGACCAGCAAGTTGGAGGCAAGGTAAGTAGGGGGTTGAGGGTGTGTTGGGCGGTGTGGGGGGGGGTGTCAATGGGGGTTTGGCCAAGTCTAAAATGTTCAAGGGAGAAAAGACCAAAGGTTATTTTGAAAAAATAATCTTCAGTCTTTTCTCCCTCAAACATTTTTACCTCGTCATTCAACCCCAAACCAACATAGACAGTGGTGTCTAGTATTAAGCGCTTCAAAAATGATTAATTCATTACTTTACCTGTGCCCTTACCGTGCTCAAGGTGCAGGACCTTGATAGTGAGTTCACTCTCCGGCTGCTATTGGTTTTGCGTTCCTGTTTCAGCCTCTGATTTCGTCTTTAAACTGTTTGCTGGCCCCGCCTTGCTGCATCAGGACCTTTAGTTCCCGTAGTAGCATTTTATTTTGTTTCTAATGCTTTCCCTGCCTTGCTGCAATTACATTTTCATTCCTGTATTAGCCTTTCATTTTGCTTTAAACTGGTTTTGCTTTTCCTTTCCCACCCGCCCTTCACCTTGCATCAAGCCCTTCATGTGCCCTCCACCCGTACTCCCCCTTACCCACATCCCACTCGCTATTGACCCATGACCAGGCCACAGGACTGGAACCTCTCCACATCAACAAAGAAGGTGTGTTTGTTCCATTGGAGCCCCCCTCGCCGACCCACTGTGCCACACCATGCTCGAGATGCAGGACCTTGGTAGTTAGATACTTGCCTGCTGCATCTGGTTTTGCGTTCCTGTTTTAGCCTCTCATTTTGATTTTAAGCTATTTGCTTTCCTCACCTTGCTGCATCTGATTTTTCGTTCCTGTATTAGTCATTAATTTTGTTTTAAACGGGTTTTAGTTTTCCTTAAACGCCCACCCACCATCTTGCGTCAAGCCCTCCTCCCACACTGCCTCATGTCGGCCTCCTGCTCCCCATTGGTCCGTGACCAGGTTAGGGGACCGGAACCTTTTCCTTTTCCTTTTACTCTGACCCTCCCAGGGCAGCCTTGCCCGGGAAACCAGCGAAGGGCCACAGCAAAGTGCAGCTCCTGTGGGATACATTTACTCACTCAGTAGAATTCCCCTCCATCTGCAAGCTGCATTTCAGCAGTTACCAGCAGAATGGCTTCGCTGGCTCCTTTGAGCACCATTGCCTCGCATCAAAACTGTGTTTTGCAGCTACAAAATGATGGCTGCACTGTCTTGCCAAGCACCTACTGGGCAAGATGAAACAGGGAGCACACTGAGAAAGGCTGCCAGTGTGTTTTCTTACATGCACCAAGGAAGAGAGTCAAAAACCAGCGTTGCCTTGCTGCTAGCTCCACATTTCCCCTTGAAAAAGGAAATATTTGGCGTTTAAAATGATGGCGCCCTGATGCTCTTTTTCATCTATTCAAACTTTACACAGTTCTGATATAGGGAGATCCAGCTGTGCCAATCCACATTCAGATTGTCCTACAGCCAAAGAAAGCATTATCACTGAATGACAGGCTGTGTCAGGCAAGATCTGGGAAATCACCAGAAACTTTACTTTCAGCCGTATGGAAAAACGCTTGACTTTTTGCTACAAAGTGTCAAAAATAAGCCCTTCAAAAGAAACCCTAGCTCGCTGTGCATATGTCAATTTCAGAGGATATGTGCCTTGAACAGATTGCTGTGTGAGAAAAATTTACTAGAGCTGCAAACAATGTTTGGAATCCAGATGGAAGAGAAAACCGAATTTAAAGGGACATCCCAGCAGAATTCACCACGTTTCAAAATGTGCTTTTGCAAACAAGAAAAAGGCCTGTTTTAAAAGTAAAATGTTGAACAAGGCCCTGTCCTTGCCTAGAAATGTAAGGGGGGTTTGGGTAAAATCTAGATAATGTTCTATTTGAACAGACTTGCTTCTGATTCAGAACAAAGTAAAATAAATAAATAAATGCAGTGGCTGTACTGGGGAACCAGCCAAACAGGTTTCCTGCTCAGTTTACATGGACATTTGTGTGCTAGCAACAGGAGTGGCCTTCCCCCTAAAGGAGCCACAATGTATTTCTGGGACACATATGTGTTACCTTTTGCCCTTGGAAACTTTGAAAGGCCAAGAGGAAAAAATATCACACGCCCATCAGACTTTGTGGCTGGGCTCCAGCTTGACACAATAGAGTTCTAGGACACCTATGTGTTACTTTGGAAGTGACACCCCTGGCATCCCTGGTCGAAACTGACCTTTGGGGGTAGCCTGAAAAAAAGTGTCCTAATTGGAGGACAAAGGCCAGCCAATTTTGGCTCAAAAACTATTTCATTAATAAACTTTAAAGACTGTTAATTCTATAACCAGACAATGCAGTAATGTAAATGTTTTACAGTTTGAACCTAATTTGTGTGGCTTTTAAACAAGATATTGTGGCTGTCCATAGCATTTATGGGACCTAAATGCCAGGAACATGTGATTCATGGAAAAGGTACATATGGTGGAACGTTAAAAATTAATGGAAATATGCCCTCTGATAATATGTACACATGCCCAAAATTGTGGGATTTTGGGTGAAGCGGTTCCCACTAAAAATGCAAAAAATTATTAGAAGGGCGAAATAATGTCGTACAGACCTGGGAGTTGGATTACCATGATCTGTAGGAAATATGCAATCTGAGTATGCAATTTGCGAAAGTGCCACATCTGTATAAATGTGTGATTTATGTTAAAATTGATTTTTAGGGAAAAAGGACTGTGGGATGTCTTTGCCCCTCATAAAAACTCAACCCCATAAACTGGGTCCCCTCCTTGAGGAGGCGACCAACACAGGCTGACCTATCCGGTTCTTATGGGTAGGTCTAGCTTAGTTCTGCCCAACAATAAACCCTGTGATGTCACACACCTTATAAATAAGGTGGGAAGCTCACAGAGGGAGGACTCTCTTCTGAATTTGCCAGCTCCTGTGTATCCTGATATTCTACACCACACTGCCAGATCCCAGATCCTACTGCCAGGCCATAGCTTAGCTGACCCTATCCCAGCAAGACCACTGATCCAGAAACCCCACTAAAAATCCCAAAAACCAGGGGGAAAGCTGTGGTACTTTGTTGGGAGTATCCTGTGACCAGACCGGCTTTTTGCCCCACCATCTGCATGCCAGCTGTACCCTTGCTATCCAGTGACCAGACAGGCACAGCTGTTATTCTGCTAGGAGAGTCCGCCGCCTTGCTGTGACCTGAGCCGTTTGAGTCCAGAACCCGGCTGTCTGTCCCAAATCCCAAACTCAAGTGCGGATTGTGAGTATTTCCCCATCCCATAGCAGCACATAGCCTACCCTATCTTGATACTTTGTCTCTGTCCTGCTCTCAAAGTAATCCTATCCATACCATGATAACCTGTTTAAAGCTGGTCGAATTCTCTGTGCATCCTGTCCTTGATTTCATAGTGTTAGCTCCATTCTCTCATTCACTTCTATCTTGCAAGTCCTTAGTAACATTTTGATTAAATAAATTAATTTTCCCTAAAGAAAAGGGGCACACTGCATGAAGGGTTACAACTGCAGCGTAACCTTTCTATTCACGGGTGGTGTTCCTCTTTTCGAGCCCTTAAATCTAGTGTAAGTGAAATTCGTCTTTTTCTTTCCAAACCAATTTTCTTTCCTAGCTGCTTTATTTTACCAAAACCGAATTTCTTTCACCTTGAAAATGTCATCCAGTTCTTCAGCTATCGTCACTCTTTCACTTCCCTATTGTCTCTGTGATGTGCATCTATCACCCAGCCTAAAAACCACATTCTGATTCTGTGTATTTCACCCGTTTTTCTGAAAAACCGTTTGGACATTTAAAACTACAAAGAGAGAAAAATGCAAGTTTCCAATGTGGTGATTTTGTCTGCACTGTGTTCTTACTTTCAAATTGCTGTGTGAACTGTAGGCCCTTTGTTGATACCTTGCCTTGTAGTTGTGAGTGATACTACATCCCTGACACTGTAATAAATCATATTTACCTCATCTATTCAACCACACATTTAAATTAATTATTTACCGATTCCGAGTGTCATTTTATGGATTCCAAAGGTTTTAAAACCCAATTTTGTCTCCCATTTCGTGAGGGAAGGTCGATTCTAATCCTGTTTGCTGCCTAGTATCCCTGACTCCTTGCTGCTCCTTTCTATCCCCTTGTAGAGAAGGTCCCAAATACAGCCCGCACTCCAACCGTCCATTTGGGAGTACCAGTAACGTTCACACCGAAATATGTGACGTTACTGGTAAACCAGCAGAGAGCCACAGTGGGGCTCTGCCCAGTGCCCATCAGAAGAACAATGCCTATTAAAGTACCAGTACCAAGGAAACCATGGACAGTAAGGTATCCATTGAGGAAACCCTTTCAACAAATGAAACGAAATGAAGATCGTCTAAGTACAGTCCCTGAAGAAACCAAAAAGGTCTTAATGGAAGGCGAATGGTGACATCACGAGAACCCGGACTGACTCACATATAGAAGAAATGACGACCAGAGAATGACGTAAAGAGATGAAACGCCATGAATAAGGATATTGTGTGCCTAAAGTGAAAAACGATGCCAAATGTAAGAAGTTTAAGCCATGTGCATAATAAAGATACTCAACCAGTTTACACATGTACATATGCTTGGAACCGCAAGAAAGCTAAGAAAGCCATGCAGCTTGCTATGCTTGGTAGAAAGTTAGTGCGGCAAGCGCCACTATACATAATCTACCTCAAAAGAAGTACGTTTTATAAGTATACTTGCACTTTGCACAAGAAGCAGACTAACCGAGGTTACTAAAGGACACACGAGGAAAGCTTCATATTTAGCAAAATCGAGAAGATCGACTGAAACAAAACTCAGCAGAGGCAACTCGTGCCAGGAAAGCCAAGGTTGTGTCAGTAGAAGAGACGAACAATAGCTACAATTAATTGAAACTAAGAACAGAATATCCTACTTCAGAAAGGTCAAGATAAGAAGACGAAGACAGGTGGTGGGCGAAATGAAAATCAAATACACAAATTATGTGTTAAAGAGGCAAATTCACGGTGTCTGAATCACGTGACCAGCCGAGCAAGAAGAAGCGAGAGTTTCACACCTAACCTACGCATGGCAGCAGGCCAGGCGAAGATATCAGAACTTTTCCAGACAGGAGATGCAGTCTAGAGGCCAACCTCAGTGAAATAATTGACACATAGCTACTAAAGTGATGATTGATTGTAACAATAAGTGAGGGAAGGACCGGGAACCAAGGGGCACCCCGCACCTGGCTGACCATTCTGCGTGCTGCTAAGCAAAGTGGAAAAGTATGCATGGGGTTGGTGCCAACCCAATCACAATGGACCAAATAATCTAGGGTCCTATAGTTAGTAGAACCAATAGGATGTCGTACTTTTTGTTGTGAAGTACTTGTCTGAGTCTGCTGTGGCATGTCATGTGCTTGGTGATGTCATGGCAGTGTCAAGTGGATTGTTGTTGTATGAGTGAGAGAATGCTGTGCTGATTGTGTTCTGTTTAGAGTCAGTTGGTCCCTCCCTCCCTGGGTGATGAGACCCGGTGTTTATGTCTTATACCTGATGTCTTAGTTATGTAATTTGTAAAATAAGAACTGGAAGTAAACTTATATAAGAAGCAGCTAAAGCAAGTGTGGGCATCGCTTCTTTACATTGGCAACGAGGATCTCTGAAAAAAAAGAACCCTGGTGCAAGGAAACCAGGAATGGAAAGGCATACAGACTGAAGAGGACTGCTGCGGGGGTGCAGAGGAGACATCAGGACCAGAAAGTAAGAAATGGACTACACTGCCCCCAAGTAAGAATCCCCACCATCCAGGGCGGACAAGGGAGGAGGATTTATGGACCATAACAGATAGGATCCGCAGCCCATAGGTTATCGGGAGTGTTGAGTCCTGGGACATAAGAATTTGGAAGTGGTCCAGGGACATAACAAGTCAGAAGTGGCCCATGTGAGAACAGTGCTCCTGGACTTATATGGACAGACCAGTAGACTGCAGCCCATAGTTCTTGGGAGTGCTGGGTCCTGGGACATAAGGAACGTGAAATGTCGGTGTGAAAAGGGTGCACCTGAGCTTAGTGTAATACGTTTATAAACATGCTGCATGAAGAAAATGTTTAATGATGCAGCCCCGGTGTATTTTCTGAGCATTTGGAAGTGACACACAGGGTAATTCATAGAATTTCGCAGAAAAGTGTCGCAAGCGGCTGGCGCAGAGTGTCCGCGTGCGATTGACTGCGCCAGGCACGTGCGCTAAAACCGATTTCCGCGCACAGCGTATTCATGGATTTTAGGCTCCCAAACCAGCCGTGGCGCAGAGTATCGCAGCGACCCTGCAGCAGCGCCAGTAACGCCCCCAAGAACGCCCTCGCGCAAGGAAAAGCCATCAAAATCGCTAAATCATCGCAAAGGGCTGCGCTAACCCTGGACCAGTTTACAGGGCTGCCAAACAAGGAACGCAAAGCATATAACGTGCATATACACGCGATTAGCCAGGGTACGTGTATTACAGGGGTACGCGGGAAGTTTAACACGCGATTGGCCAGGGTACGTGTATTACAGGGGTATGCGGGAAGTTTAACATGCGATTAGCCAGGGTACGTGTATTACAGGGGTACGCGGGAAGTTTAACACGCGATTAGCCAGGGTACGTGTATTACAGGGGTACGCGGGAAGTTTAACACGCGATTGGCCAGGGTACGTGTATTACAGGGGTATGCGGGAAGTTTTACATGCGATTAGCCAGGGTACGTGTATTACAGGGGTACGCGGGAAGTTGAACACGAGATTGCCCAGGGTACGTGTATTACAGGGGTAGGCGGGAAGTTTCATACGCGATTAGCCAGGGCACGTGTATCACAGGGGTACGCGGGAATTATCACATGCGATTTGGCTGTGTACGTGTATTACAGGGGTACACGGGAAGTTTTACACGCGATTCGGCTGGGTACGTGTATTACAGGGATGCGATTTGGCCAGGTACGTGTATTACAGGGGTGCGCAGGAATTATCACACGCTATTTGGCTGGGTACGTGTATTACAGGGGTGCGTGGGAATCATCACACGCGATTTGGCTGGGTACGTGTATTACAGGGGTGCGTGGGAAGTCACACGCGATTAGGCTGGGTGGGTCCTCACAGGTGTTCCCTGTACACCCTCCACGGCCCCTGCAGGCAGCCTACAAAATAGGGGACTACCCTGCACACCTGCTCATGTCCCCCTGCACCCCCACCCCCCAGCAGTGCAGGGGCAGCCTCCACCAGGCCCCCACCCATGCCTCCCACCACCCCCAACCCCCAGCAGTGCAGGGGCAGCCTCCACCAGGACCCCACCCATGTCTCCCACCACCCCCACCCCCCCGCCACCAGGGGCACCCTCCACCAGGCCCCCACCCATGTCTCCCACCACCCCCACCCCCCCCCGCCACCAGGGGCAGCCTCCACCAGGCCCCCACTCATGTCTCCCACCACCCCCAGCCCCCACCATCCAGGGGCACCCTCCACCAGGCCCCCACTCATGTCTCCCACCACCCCCACCCTCCCGCCACCAGGGGCAGCCTCCACCAGGCCCCCACCCATGCCTCCCACCACCCCCACCCCCCCGCCACCAGGGGCACCCTCCACCAGGCCCCCACCCATGTCTCCCACCACCCCCACCCCCCCCCGCCACCAGGGGCAGCCTCCACCAGGCCCCCACCCATGTCTCCCACCACCCCCACCAGTGCAGGGGCACCCTCCACCAGGCCCCCACCCATGTCTCCCAACACCCCCACCCACCAGCACTGTGGGGCACGTTGCCAGCAGGCAGTCAGGCAGCAGCAGGTGGGAGCGTGCTCAGGGCTCTGGGGGGCAGTAATTTGGCCTCCTGGCCAGGAGCGTGGTCTCTCGTGTGTGAACGCGTGGACAGCCTGATAGGGAGTGAAATCCCACACGTCAGAAAAGGCCCTTAGCGCGTAAACCCGTCAACAGCATATGCGCGCCTATAGTCACCTGCACGTGCAGGAAATTGTTGCGTGACACGTCCCAGTGTCAAAGCGTGTGATTGGTGAAAATGGATCTACACGCAGAAGTGACAAAACGTGTGATTGGTGAAAATGGATCTACACGCAGAAGTGACAAAGCGTGTGATTGGTGAAAATGGATCTACACGCAGAAGTGACAAAGCATGTGATTGGTGAAAATGGATCTACACGCAGGAGTGACAAAGCGTGTGATTGGTGAACGTACACGCCGCGTAAGTGACGCTGTACGTGTGGGCCAGTATATAAGGTACATGTAGAACACCATTTCCTTGTACGTGCTTTTCGTGGAGAGCGAGTGGGTGAATTCTGTACTTCTTGTCGTTTCACACGCGATTTACTTCACGGCGTTTCCAGTTCGTATTCCCTGTTACCTCTGACAGCTTTTTCTCTTTTTTCTCTTTTACTGGTTTACCTGGGCCTGTTCCCTCAAACAGTGTCCCCTTCTACTGTTGTCCTGTCTTCTCAGACAGCGTACACATCTTCTTTTGGCGGGGGTTTAGCCAGCCAAACGCGCTCATTTTTCACGCTCTTTTACCTGGCAGACGGTGAGTCACGCACGTATCCAACTTCTGTGCTTGCCCCGTGTGTAGCCTACCCCTTCAGAGGTCATTCTAGGCTGCGTGTGACACGCATACGTTCATTCTTGTGTTACTGGGTGCCACAGCGTAGTGCAGGTTTTTCTTTCTGCACACGTGGTCTAGGAGGGGTTGCGTGCACGTCATCTCCCTTTTTTGGGCCTCCTGTGCGTTGCGTGACCCGTCATCTTTCCCCAGGGGTTACAATCAGCCGTGCTAGAGCACTAGGGTACAATTACCATCTGGTACCCAACCCCTTTGACCCCCAATTGCCCAGGACAATTGTCTACAGCCACTCCCATACGCACATTAATATCAGTGCCATGGCTGGGAGGCGAGGATTCCGTAAGGGTGGCAAAGGTGGAAGAGCCACAAGTGGTGGCCGTGGTGGATCCGGTAGGGGACGTGGTCGTAACTTGCAGGGTGAGCCTGTCCCCCCATGTGTGGAGGACCAGTCAAGGGCACCCATCATCCCCCCCCCACCCCTCCCCCCCTCCCGTTGAGGCTGAAGTGGCTGACACCATCCATGCTCAGCCCTTGTTGGACCAGCCCATTGTGGCACCAGACCTGGCTGACTCCATGGCTGACTTCCAGGTCAGCAGGGCTACGACACGTGCGCTGGTGCACGTTGATGCCATCATGCCACGTGGATCTGGGGCAGCAAGGTCATCTGCTGCACCAAGGAGGCAGGGCGGAGAGGCTGCAGGGGCAGCTGCGGCTCCATCCACCCCAGCCCTCACACACCCAGCCAGGACAGTGTCGGTCCTAGTCCATGCTGCTGACATTCCCCCTGACACCATCACACTAGAGCCAATGCCTGCACCAACTCCCATGCTGAGTGTGCAATCCCACACTCCTGATACAGAGTCCACCAGGGCTCCTGCCCCTAGTGTCCAGAGCGGCGCAGGACACTCAGGATCACCACCACCTTCCAAGCGGAAGAGGAAGAGTGCTCGTCCGGCACAGGCTGATGCCCCAGACACGGCTACACAGTCCGGCCCGTCCAGGAAGCCCAGCTTCACGGATGACGAACTGAATGCACTTGTCGAGTATGTGTCCGGACATGACAACGAGATGGTCATTGTTGCAGGATCCAAGACCACACCTGCACAACGCCAGGCACACTGGCAGACCGTTGCGGACATCGTAAGTGCCCTTGGAATCGTGAGGCGCACAGCCAATGATTGCTATAAGCGCTGGAATGACCTAAAGCGCAGGGCAAAGAGTAAGCTGGCCTCAAGTCATGCCGCAACTCTAGTGACTGGAGGTGGGTCTCCAGTAGTAGACATGGAACTCACTCCACATGAGTCAGTCGCTGGGACCTACGTCACGGAGGAACAGATCCAAGGCGTGGGAGATCTGGCTGATTACGAGGCATTGTCCGGTGAGTGCACATGCATGTGTGTGTCATCCATGTGCATGGTGTGTGTGTGAGGGCTTCTGTTCGGGTGCCAGGTGAGAGTGTGTGCGCCTGAGTCGTATGGGTCAGCCATGTGCTTCATGCAATCCTTCCTGCGCAGCTGCATTTGGCCATAGCAGTATCCCTTCTGCCAACAGTAGACATCTAGCACAACTGCACGCCAGTTGCCCTTGAAGTGTCACCTTGACACAACATATTTGCTTCTTTTTCACTGTTCATTCAGTCAGTTTGTTTGCATTCCACCACTTTCACTAGGCATGTCGCTGTCCACTAGTCACATGTCTGACATGGGTATGGTAAAGTGGAGTGACTTTGTTACCTGGATATCATTTGTACACACATGTCCCTGTGCAATTTGACCATTTCAGACTGGCAGCTCCAGGTGAAAAATCTGACCTGTTAGAATTAGAAAAGCTATTACATGCGGGAACTGGACTGAATGAATAGGTGCTGCCCTCCTCTCCATCTTCACTCAATAGCAATGGTACATGCCATCTGTGTGATGGCATGTGTGTTTCACCTGCCAATCACAGGCCAATGTGTGATGCCACTGCCAGGCAGCATGCAGAAAATGTGTTCATCTTCCATCTTGGTGTCATCAGTGTGTGCCATTTGCCTGCACTTCATACGCAGTGAGGGTGCATGCATGGGAGGATTTTAGTCATGTGGGACATGTGTCAATCAAGTACTGGTTCTCTTGCTTCTCAGCCCTCAATGTGTGCCATGGTGCTAATGCCTGTTTCCATTTCTTTGTTTACATGTCTTTGCAGGGGAAGACGCACCTGATACTGCTGGGGTTGTGGAGATGGCGCAGACCCAGGAGGTGTCCCAGGGCCGACCAACCACCAGTGAGGGACGTGGTGTGGTGGTGGGGGAGAACCCACAAGTGCTGCAGGTCGTGCTCTCAAGGGGTGTCTCTGGCTGCACCTCCCCCGAGCTGTACTCAGGTGTTGATTCGGATGAGACCTACGTGCCGTCGCAGGTGAGTGTTCCAGGGAGGGATTCTGTTCTGTCTCACCCACCTGCACCAGGGTCAGTACCCTCCATGGGGATGTCAGTGTTGCCAGCTACGCCTTCGGTGGTTACGGATGCAGGGTCACACTCCGCGACATCTGATCCTGTTCCTGGGCCAGCAGATCAGAGGGGGAATGCAGTCCTGCAGCCTCAGGCAGTGCCGGCACAGCAAGGCGCAGTTCGCCTTGCCCCAGACAGGTGTGGTGCCCGTCGACGTGGTGGCCGTACGCCACCCGGCAATACCGCATGGGAGCAATCCATTTACGGTATGGCTACCCAACAGGCTGCATCATCCGAGATGATGGCTCAGGCCATGGATAGGGTGGCCACTTCCATTGTCCCCCCAGAAAGGCTGATGGAGCGACTAGAGCAGGCAACCGACTCCATCTGCCAGTCACACAGGGAGGACATGTTGGGGTCCAACAGGGACAGGCGGGCGGCACTGGCGACTCTGCAGGAGGCCATCTCCATTGAGTCCCAGGGCCACAGGGAAGCCCTGAGGCAGGAGCTCCTACACCTCAGGACGACTCTTGTTGAGCTTGAGGCTTCAACACACCAAAGGACAGAACAGCAGCTGGAGCGTCTCACCCGTACGCTCTCAGCTGAGATGCAGGCAACGAGGGCGGAGGTCCGGGCATCCCGTGAGTTGTTGCATGGGGACCTCCGCACACTCATCCTCCAGAACCAGACCTACCACACCCGCATGCTTGCAGCCATGGAGGAGCAGACTAGGGCCTTGCGTGGGCTGCCTCCCATAGTGCAACCACCTCCGGATGCAGCTGCACAGGGTGATAATAGCGACAGCAGTGATACTCCCACAATAGGGTAGCCGTGTGGGCCATGAGCCCATGGAGGTGTTTTATCTTCCCAGGATCCACGCAGGTGGGTTCTGGTGTGCATCCTGTCCTCGGACCTCCTGGGTGGCCTCCCCAACCCCCCCGGGCCCATCAATGGCCATTTTTGATTGTTTCTTATTTTTATTTTTATTTTGATTTCTTTTATTCCCAATTTTTTTGGGACGATCTGTTGGCTTCGATCTGTTGGCTTCGATCTGTTGGCTTCCGTGGTTCCTGTGGGCATACGCTGCATTGTGGCTGGGCACATGCAGGCTTGTAATGTATTTGGTTCAGATGCTTGGGTTTGAGTCACACACACCCCTCCTGCTTCCCGTTTCCATGGGCTTGCAAAGGGTGTGCCCAAGTGACAGTGAATTACACAGTGACGTTGGACTCCCATGAGCTGTGTGGCCAGTCTGTAGTCAATACTGTGTATACATTCATAGTGCATATTGCTGTTGTGTTGTACACTGCATGTTGCATTGATGTGTAACTCTTCTTCTGTGTCTACCTCCCAATTTGCAGGTCCCTTCCTCAAGTCCACACAAGGACCTCTAGTCTGGAGATGGGGACCATGTTGGCAGCAGTGCACCTACAACTCTACATGGTGACAACACTGCACAGTTGGTAGTGGTGGGAGTGCAGGCATTTCCAGGTGGTGAGACTACTAATATGTAACATTTGTGATGTCATGTTAATGGTACTACGTGCTCAAGTATGTTGTTGGTCCGGCATTGCTGTGAGCATTTCAGGTGTTGCAGGTTTCTAATAGTGCCACTGTACATAGTGAGAGTGATGTCATGTTGTGGGGATTACTTTGTTTACCTGCAATTAGCATGACATGGCACGGTGTGTCGTGTGGCAGTGCTGGGGTTGGGTTGGCTGACATGGCACTGTCCTCTTGTTGCATTTTGCAAGTGGGTATTCATTTTAGCTGCTTCAACGTGTAACTTCACAAAACTGCATTGGTGGTGTCTGTGTGGGTAGGGATGCACACTTTGTGACACTTCCAGGTGAACAATCTCAGGCTGACATGGTATTCCCGGTTCATTCTCCAGACATTCAGGATCAGTGTCAGGTTGAGTCATCATTGATTGTCAGATGGAATGTGCCAGGGCAGTGTGCACTCCACAGGGGTGTGATTTCTATGTGAATTAATTAGCCACTAGCTGTGTACGGGCTGCCTCCCCCCGTGCCCTTTCCCCTCCCATGCGCAGCGGCTGTGCATGTGGTTGGGGATGTGGGGCCACCACCATGTCCACGGCCAGGCCCCGGCGTGTTGCAACGTTGTGCAGGACACATGCTGCCACTATGATCCTGCACACTACTGGGGGAGCGTATAACAGCTGCCCGCCAGAACGGTCAAGGGAGCGAAAGCGTGACTTTAGCACTCCGAATGTGCGCTCCACTATGCCCCTGGTTGTAATGTGGGCTGTGTTATATCTTACCTGGGGTGGCGTGGTGGGGTTCCGAATTGGCGTCATCATGTGGGGGCTGAGAGGGTAGGCACTGTCCCCTGTGGAGGTGGGGATTGGTATCATTGGTGAGGTTGTGACCTTGCTCAGTATCCAACATGCATGCATGTGCAGTGGCATACATACTCACCAAGCAGCCATGTATCGCCATGCCGCCCAGCTTCTAGGTCCCGGCTTAGGGTGGACATTCGGTAAATGAAGCTGTCGTGGGTGGAGCCGGGATAGTTGGCATATACTGAGGTGATGATTCCCTTGGCATTACATGCTACCTGCACGTTGATGGAATGCCAGTGCTTGCGGTTCCTATAGATGTGCTCAGATGCCCTGGGGGGACGTAGAGCCACATGGGTGCAGTCGATGGCACCTAGCACTTTGGGGAATCGTGCCACTGCGTAAAAATCCAGGGCGGCAGCATGCCTTTCTGCAGGTGTTCTGGGCAGGTATATGTGCCTGCGGACTGATGGGCGTGCAGTCATGATGTTCAAGACCTGGTGTAGGCAGCATGACTGGGTGGCCTGTGACACCCCACCCACTATGGCACTTGTCCGCTGAAATGATCCAGTGGCTAAGAAGTGCAGTACATTGAGGACCTTCTCCAGGGGGCTGAGTGCTTGGGAGCACAGGGTGGGTGATGTGAGGTCATCCTCCCACTCAGTCACCAGGTCCAGTATGATGTGTGGTGGAAACCTGTACCTCCCATACACCTGGTCATCAGGCATCCCGAAAAGGCTGGTTCTGGGTGTGAATATTCTGGCCCTGACTATCCTCCTCCTCCTCCTTTGGTAGCCCACTGCCACTGCTGCTAGGAACGGTATGTTCATCCTGGCGTCTGAGCTTGTTATTGTTAAAGTCCGCAATTTTATGCTTTGCGCGTGTTCTAGGCGAGCGTGTGACCCGCGCACCCCTGGAATCCAGTTCCCAGTCCAATAGCGTGTGGAAATTCACACGCACCACGGGATACAGTGTGTGACCCGCGCACCCCTGGAATCCAGTTCCCAGTCCAATAGCGTGTGGAAATTCACACGCACCACGGGATACAGCGTGTGACCCGCGCACCCCTGGAATCCAGTTCCCAGTCCAATAGCGTGTGGAAATTCACACGCACCACGGGATACAGCGTGTGACCCGCGCACCCCTGGAATCCAGTTCCCAGTCCAATAGCGTGTGGAAATTCAGACGCACCACGGGATACAGCGTGTGACCCGCGCACCCCTGGAATCCAGTTCCCAGTCCAATAGCGTGTGGTAATTCACACGCACCACAGGATACAGCGTGTGACCCGCGCACCCCTGGAATCCAGTTCCCAGTCCAATAGCGTGTGGAAATTCACACGCACCACGGGATACAGGTTCGCTGACGTACTTGCGTGTGTAAGTGGCCGCGCACCCATTAAATACACGTACATAGGCCAATCGCGTGTACGCGCACTTTTGTCCAATTACACGCGATGACACTCTGACGTGCAGTATCTCCACGTGTGCCCCGTCATCACGTGCTGAGTGGGGAACACCCGTGCGGGTCACGTCACAGACGCGCTTACGCGCTGAGGGACTCTGGTCCAATAGAATCGCGTATGCGTGCTGACGCGCTTACGCGCTAAGGGCCTTTCCTCGGATTTCACGCTGACGTGCAGGATATTCACGTGCCAAATCACTCCGTATCAAGCTGGCCACGCGAAAACACACGGAAGCCCACGCTCCTGCCCAGAAGGCCGAGTTACTGCCCCCCAGTGCCCCGAGCAGCCTCCCACGTGCCATCTGCTGCTGCCTGCCTGCCTGCCTGCCTGCTGCCACCGTGCCCTGCCATTTGGTGCCTGCACATCAGCCATCTGCAGGGGTCCAGTTGCTGTGTCCACCCCTGCTGGAACTGAAGACTCCCGACTGGGATTACATCGCTCCACAGCCCAGCCCCAGGACCCAGTTGCCCACCCACACCTGCCTCTGGGGTTGCCATGTCGGGCACTTCCACATCTGGCACCAGTGGCAACCCCAGGCCAGAGGGGCAGAGGGGCACCAGCTTCACTGTCACCGAAGTTGGTGTCCTGGTGGAGCATGTCCTGGGGCAGTATGATGCCCTCTTTGGATCGTCCCGCGCCAGCAAGGAAGGACGGCAGAGGATCTGGGCCGACTGTGTGGTTGCCATCAACGCGGAGGGGGTGGCAACCCGCGACGTCCTGAAGATCAAGAAGCGCTGGGAGGACTTGAGGTCCAGGACCCTTGTGAAGGCCCGGCGCCTCGTGGAGGGGGGCCGGGGCCGCATGAGTTCCATCCAGATGAGGGTCCTGGAACGCGTACGCCCAGCGCTCTACGCCCAGATCCTTGAGAGGGAGGCCCGTCTGGAGTTGAGCGGTAAGTGTCCATGCATTACTGTGTGAGACAGGGCATGTTGCGGTGTGCTGGTTCTATGATACTTGCCTGTATGTGTGCCATAGGCCATGTATGCATGTATGTGTGCAGGGACATCATGGTAATGCATGTGCGACCAGTGATGTGTGATGCACATGGTTGTTGCATGTGTTGAAATGCCGCATGGGGAGCCCTATTCAGATTTTGAACATGAGAGCATGCCAGTCTCTGTACCTGGACATGGGTGGGGGTGAGGGATGGGTGCTGATGCCAGGTACATATATGGTAGCCATGTCTGTGTGCCTGACCTGCGTGTCTGTTACTTGTGCATGCCATGGATGCATGACACATGTGTGTGACAATGCAGGGATTCAGTAAAGCAGCCAAATTACCCTTGTATCCGCTGTGTTTGGTGTGTTTGGGGCCAGATGGATGTGACTGAGGTGAAGTGTGTGCATGTGATGGGCATGAGCCATGATGCATGTGAGTTACATATCATTGAATGTTTCAAGAGTCCATTGGACATGCATGGAAATGTCCATGGCATGCACCATGCCTGTTACTGTGTGTGTTTTGCCTGGACTGACCCATGTGTTGTGGAGGGACATGATGGAAGTGTACTTTGACAGTGGTGCTCATCTGCTATTGCTTCCTGTCTAGGGGACCATTGTACAGTGCCCTGATGCTTGTGTTCTTTGTCTCCCTCTACGCAGCGGCTAGTGAAGAAGAGGGCGGAGACGGCGCTGTGGAGCAAGGCGGCGGGGATGCCCCCACGGCTGCAGCGGAAGGGGTGGGTGAGCCCCCACAGGGGCCTGCTACGGTGGGAGACGGTGAGGAGCCATCCAGGTTGGTGGTTTGCACAGAGGAGGAGGAGGCCGCCACTGGGGCACACATGGGGCCTGGTGGGGGCATCCCTGCTGGTGCAAGTGGTGCAGTCCAGGGCCAGGGGCAGGAGGCAGCACAGGTCACCGTGGAGGGGCCTGTGCATGTCGCTGTCCCTGACCCTGTGAGTGCACCACCATGCACCAGCAGGGATGCCCCGTCCCAGGCCTGTCCGCAGGTAGAGGGGATGTCCATGTCACCTGACTCCCCTCCACCTGCGGACGTGGGAACCCCTGGCCGTGCGGAGAAGGTCCTGATTGGGGTCGCGATGCGCACGGCTGTGATTCGTGATGCCGTGCGTGCTTCACGGGAGGAGCACGCACGTCATCACGAAGTGCACCGTGCCGACGTGGCCCAATTGGGATCGGCCATGTTCGGGGGTTTCCTGCATGTGTTGGCCAATGTGGCGGCCCTCTCCTCCTCTGTGCAGGCTATCCACCAGTCGTTCTCCTTGCCGTCTTCCAGCCCAGATGCCACCAGGGCCCCCTGTGGACCTGCCCCGACCAATGCAGCCAGCTCGGTGGGGATCCCATCCCTGCCACAGTCGGGAGTCAGAGATCCAGCAGGGGTGGACACCAGAGCAACTGGACCCCAGCAGATGGAGGATGTGACGGCATCATCGGGCAGGGCACGTGCACGACGGCGTCGGTGGTTTCCATCAGCCTGGATGCCGTCGTGCTGGCACAGGCAGTTGCGTCGGAGGCAGCAGCAGGCTCAACGTGGGAGGCATCATGGCTCGGGGCCATCAACATCAGGGGTGCAGGCATCGGCCGGAGGGCAGGAGAACCCTGGAATGGGAGTGGCTTCCGTGTGGGAGAGGTTGTGCCAGCGGATAGGTGCGGAGCGGCAGCGGGCAGAGGAGGAACGGCTCACGATGGTCAGGGCGGAGGACTCCATGCGGAGGGCGCTGAGGCGGGCTGAGTGCCTCGAGGGTCTTCGCAGGGAGTTTGAGCTTGACACTGCGTTATCCCTGCGGGACCTCAGGGCCAGGGAACATGCCCGCCTCCAAGCCATTGACCAGGAGTTCGATGATGCCCTGGCCCATGACAACAACCAGTGAGCCGTCCGAATAGCCCGCTGCCTTTGTATATAGTTGTATAGTTAGGGTTAGGTTTCCTTTGTTTTTTTGATTTTTTTTTGGTTGCGATTGGACAATGCACCACTTTTTTGTATATAGTTCACTTTTTAGTTAGTAGTCAGTTAGGTTTAATTTGGTAGGGCTCATGGACCCAGGATGATCTTCTTCATTGGCTTATTTTAATTTTTCAGATTATTTTCTTGGACATTCATCTTGTTTTGTTTGATTTGCTTTGTGTTTTTTCTTATTTCATTTCCATTCTACTTGCTGTTAAATACATATTATTTTTTTAATCTTCAATGTGTCGTATCATCTCATTGCTTTCAGGCATGTCATGTTGGGTGTTTTGTCATTCACTTGCAGCCATTGTGTGTGACAGACATGTGTTAAATTGCATTATTTAAATTGGGGGTGTAACATGTAATTGCCTTTGATATGTGGGTGGGTGTGATAGTTGGTTGGGCCTTTTGGCAGGGGAGGATGGGCATTACGGACATGATTGGGGAATGTTGGGACCCAGGTGCAGGGGGGCATGGATTGGACATGGGTGGGGGCCTGCTGGCAGGTGCCCCACAGTGCTGGGGGGGTGGGGGTGGTGGTAGACATGAGTGGGGGCCTGGTGGAGGATGACCCTGCACTGCTGGGGTGTGGGGGTGGTGGGTGACATGAGTGGGGGCCTGGTGGAGGGTGACCCTGCACTGCTGGGGTGTGGGGGTGGTGGGTGACATGAGTGGGGGCCTGGTGGAGGGTGACCCTGCACTGCTGGGGTGTGGGGGTGGTGGGTGACATGAGTGGGGGCCTGGTGGAGGGTGCCCCTGGTGGCTGGGGGGTGGGGGTGGTGGGTGACATGAGTGGGGGCCTGGTGGAGGCTGACCCTGGTGGCTGGGGGGTGGGGGTGGTGGGAGACATGAGTTGGACATGGGTGGGGGCCTGCTGGCAGGTGCCCCACAGTGCTGGGGGGTGGGGGTGGTGGGGGACATGAGTTGGACATGGGTGGGGGCCTGCTGGCAGGTGCCCCACAGTGCTGGGGGTGGGGGTGGTGGGAGACATGAGTGGGGGCCTGGTGGAGGGTGCCCCTGGTGGCTGGGGGGTGGGGGTGGTGGGTGACATGAGTCGGGGCCTGGTGGAGGGTGACCCTGCACTGCTGGGGTGTGGGGGTGGTGGGTGACATGAGTGGGGGCCTGGTGGAGGGTGCCCCTGGTGGCTGGGGGGTGGGGGTGGTGGGAGACATGAGTGGGGGCCTGGTGGAGGCTGACCCTGGTGGCTGGGGGGTGGGGGTGGTGGGAGACATGAGTTGGACATGGGTGGGGGCCTGCTGGCAGGTGCCCCACAGTGCTGGGGGGTGGGGGTGGTGGGGGACATGAGTTGGACATGGGTGGGGGCCTGCTGGCAGGTGCCCCACAGTGCTGGGGGGTGGGGGTGCAAGGGGACATGAGTTGGTGTTCATTAGTTCAAGGAGGCATGTGCCTTTGCTGGGGGGCATGCCCATGGTGGGTGGGCTGCCTGCGGGACATGACCAGGGATGCAGGGTAGTCCCCTGTGGTGTGGGCTGCCTGCAGGGGCCGTGGAGGGTGTACAGGGTACACCTGGGAGGACCCACACTGTCAAATCACATGTGGAACTTCCCGCGCACCCCTGATATACACGCGCCCAGGCTATTCGCGTGTGGAACTTCCCGCGCACCCCTGGAATACACGCGCCCAGGCTATTCGCGTGTGGAACTTCCCGCGCACCCCTGAAATACACGCGCCCAGGCTATTCGCGTGTGGAACTTCCCGCGCACCCCTGAAATACACGCGCCCAGGCTATTCGCGTGTGGAACTTCCCGCGCACCCCTGAAATACACGCGCCCCCAGCCTATTCGCGTGTGTAACTTCCCCCGCACCTCTGAAATACACGCGCCTAGGCTATTCGCGTGTGGAACTTCCCGCGCACCCCTGAAATACACGCGCCCAGGCTATTCGCGTGTGGAACTTCCCGCGCACCCCTGAAATACACGCGCCCAGGCTATTCGCGTGTGGAACTTCCCGCGCACCCCTGAAATACACGCGCCCCCAGCCTATTCGCGTGTGGAACTTCCCCCGCACCCCTGAAATACACGCGCCTAGGCTATTCGCGTGTGGAACTTCCCGCGCACCCCTGAAATACACGCGCCCAGGCTATTCGCGTGTGGAACTTCCCGCGCACCCCTGAAATACACGCGCCCAGGCTATTCGCGTGTGGAACTTCCCGCGCACCCCTGAAATACACGCGCCCAGGCTATTCGCGTGTGGAACTTCCCGCGCACCCCTGAAATACACGCGCCCCCAGGCTATTCGCGTGTGGAACTTCCCCCGCACCCCTGAAATACACGCGCCTAGGCTATTCGCGTGTGGAACTTCCCGCGCACCCCTGTAATACACGCGCCCAGGCTATTCGCGTGTGCAACTTCACGCGCACCCCTGGAATACACGCGCCCCCAGGCTATTCGCGTGTGGAACTTCCCGCGCACCCCTGGATCTTCCCGCGCACCCCTGTAATACACATAGCCCGCTCCCCCAGGCCTGATCGCGTGAGGAACTTCACGCGAACCCCTGTAATACACGTAGCCCGCTCCCCCAGGCCCGATCGCGTGAGGAACTTCACGCGAACCCCTGTAATACACGTAGCCCGCTCCCCCATCACGCGAACCCCTGTAATACACGTAGCCCGCTCCCCCAGGCCCGATCGCGTGAGGAACTTCACGCGAACCCCTGATATACACGTAGCCCGCTCCCCCAGGCCCGATCGCGTGTGAAACTTCACGCGAACCCCTGTGATGCACGTACCCTGCTGAAATCGCGTGTTAGACTTCCCGCGCACCCCGGTATACACGCACACGTATTTTTTGTCAGCGGGTGTCCGTGTTTGTGGGTACCCCTTTGCACGTCATTTTTCCTGGAGGGCCACAGTATGGGACATTCATCATGGCAGTATATAGGTGCGATTTGTTGGCGCACCTTTTGGCACACATTTCTTACAGCCGCAGAGACGCTACCGCCTGCTTTCTTGTGGCGGTCGTGTTTGTGCCTGTGCGCTGGTTTGAGCGTGCGCTTTTTTCCCCTATTCTATTCCATGAATACGTGTTGTAGGCGAGCGTGTGGGCGTTCCGCGCACTTGTGCCCTGTACTTCCCCCGTGACGCCCACGTTTTGGCAAGTTGTTCCCCATTCCGAGTGTTACACCCGTGTTCCGCCTACTTTTGTTGCGTGCGCCGCGCTATGTGCGAATTTCGCTGTGGCCTGTGCGATTTTCGCTGGGACCTGGCGCACGCTGTTAGATGGCCTGTGCGCCAACGTGCGCCGCGCACTTTTTTATCGCACATCCGCTGGTTTTCTCGCGCACGGCCTTCCATGAATCGACGTGCGCTGCTTTTCGTGCGATTTTCGCAATTGCACTGCGATTTTCGCTATTCCACTGCGAATCGCACGTTTTTGCCCACTTGCGCCGCGCTAATTATTCCATGAATCGGCCTCACAATGTTTTATTTGGCAGGGTGTGAAGAGATTGCGTACTCATTGAAAAGCGGACCGTTGGTCATCGGGCAGTGCAGGAGCTCTTCAGCCTCTGATTACCGTTTTAAAAGTGATGACGTCTGCCATCTATCAGAGGGAGACAGCAATACAGTGGAAATTGGAGTGTTCTCCAGTGTTCTGGTGCACCATGGTCCGTACTTGGAGAAATGTGTGACGAGAGGAGCGAGATGATCAAGTAAAGGAGATGATCGAGTGAAGGACCTTCATGAACGGATGCATTTTGACGCTCTCACGTCTTTGTATCCGGAAGAGAATAGGTCATCGCAAGTCAGCCTCTCTGCTTCCATGTTGGGAAAGGCAGTGGCAACCGTGCCAAAGAATGTGGCTCTGCCCCGGATAGCGGGGCGTCCACTAGCGGCCAAACGGTGGCAACAGAGTAAGGTGCAGGGCCTCATCTGATGATGAGGGTGTGAACTGTAGGTGCATGCATGGCCTCGATCGGTAGGAGGCTGTGGGCATTCAATACCGCGCATGCATGGCATCGTTTGGTAAGAGGCTGTATGCAGTAAATGCCGCTCCGCCCCGATAGCGAGGTGTCATGTAGCGGCCATCGGTTTGGGAAAGTTGGGATTATGCTTTCACAAAATGCTATGAGGTGAAGGTGTCATTAGGTGATGTTACGTTAAGTTTTACAAGTGCAATGTTGTAGTTATTAATGCACTATGTATTGGCAATATAGAAACATTGCATTTGGTTTGACAAATTCAGTTTAAAGTCGTACATTTTGAAGAAGTGTCAATAATGGAGTGATCGGTTGACTCTATGCATGTGGAGTTGCAGGTGGTATGAATGAGATCTAGAGGGATAGATGTTTTGCATACAAACTTAACGTGCTTGAGGATTTGTAGGTTCATGGATTTATTGGACATTACGGGGAAAAGTGCATAGCTATATGCAAAGAAATATGGTGTAGAGCTTATTTGTGTGTGAGAAATATGGTGTGGAGCTTATTTGTGTGTGAATGAGCTAGTTTAACCGATTGAGGATTGTTAGGTTTAGGTTGTTATATAACAACATGGACGTTTAGGCATTTATGTCCAGTATAGGCCATGGACCAGAAGAAAAAAAAAACTGTGGTGGAGATGAAGTTTCAGTTTAAAGTTGTACATTTTGAAGAAGTTTCATTTTTGGTGTTCACATAGTTTTGAAGGCTGGGAGTGGTTGTGAGGCCTAATGGATGTGACAGGTATGAGTGATGTGTGCGCAAATTGTTTTTATGTGGTGCGAGGAGACCTTGCATGCAGTATGCATAAAGGTTAGGAGGTAGCGCATCTGTGAAATTAACCATGCTGAGGTAGCACCTCAGATGGTTGTCCATTGGTATTGAAGTAAGTGCTGGAGGTAGCGTCTCCATTGACATGTGGTAGAGCCTTATGGTTGTACATTGGTTATTGAAGTGAGTGCTGGAGGTAGCGCCTCCGTTGAGCTTGACAAGAGATAGAACCTCCTAAATGGTGATTATGAGTTGCGGGAAGTAGCATATTACTAGTATGGAGGTGGAGCCTCCGTGTGATTTAACCGTTGTGAGGTATTGCCTGTTTTGGTTAAAGTGGTGAGTGAGGTTAGTTCTGGGGGTAACGCCCCTGTTAGGAGTTTGAATGAGTGGTATTTTAGAAGTGCACTAAGGAGAATGGGAGTTGTATGTCTGGTGATTTTAGGAGTATCAGTAGTGCACTGTTAGGAGAAGTTGACTCTTATCTTAAGGGACAGGTGGCTATGTTAGATGAAGTTGTGTTACTGGTTGGGGACGCCCTCCAGTAAATATAATGGCGAAAGGGAAAGATGTTGTCCAAGATTAGAGTCACATGGTGATTTGTTTTACTTTGTGTGTGTTATCTATCAATCCTGGCCATGTTGTTTTGAGGTCAGTGTTCGATTATGGGACTTGTTAGTGTTGCCATTGAGGTGAGTGGTTAGGTCAACCCCATGTTTTGTCTGTGGTCTTGGAGATGGCTGGCCTGCATTTTCAAGTTGTTGGAGGATTTATATATCTTGGAGTGATTCGGTGTGCTCGATTGGTTTAGTCCTTAGATGTATATGTGTGTATGTTTGTGATTCAGTCATATTGATTGATAATTCTGGCTGGTGGTTTTAGAGTTTCGCTGAGTTGTCTCTTTCAGTTATGGTGATTCTGTTGTCATCCTGGATGTCTAGTAATGCGTTAGGATGGCAAGCTGTGCTTCAGGGTGGCAGCCTGGAGGCTTGCCTGTTGCCGGGCAGGCAGAAGGACAAAAGTTATTTTAGTGGGTGATCTGGGCTGGTATGTGTCTAAATTGTGAGTCTAGAGTTTGTCTGTGGCAGGGGCAGACGGACGGAGATTTGGTTATTATGTATGGTGATCTGGATATGTGTAGGGGAGGTTTTGGAATTGCATAGTTGTGGGAGTATCTTGCGAAATTTGCACGATGGTTAGGTCTGGTTGTGATGCGTGCAGGTGTCTGTGTGAGTACATTTGTGTAAGTGTTTCGTTTGAGTCATTTGTGCAGGTGTTTCGGTGAGGAGGGAAATGTGTTGTGAAGTGCTTGCCTGTATGTGAAGGGCTTGTCATCTGTGTAGGTGTTTCGGTAAGGAGGGAGATGTGTTGTGAAGTACGTGTCTGAGTCTGGTGTGGCTTGTCATGTGCTTGGGGATGTCATGTGAGTGTCAAGTGGAATGTTGATGTATGAGTGAGAGAATGCTGTGCTGAGTGTATTCTGTTTAGTCAGTTGGTCCCTCCCTCCCTGGGTGATGGGAGCCAGTGTTTATGTCTTATACCTGATGTCTTAGTTATGTAACTTGTAACATGTACTGGAAGTATACTTATATAAGAAGCAAATAAAGCAAGTGTGGACATCGCTTCTTTACACTTTTAGTGGCGTCTGCAGTAGCCATTTTGAAGGAAGGTCTTAGAAGCCCCACCTGACAGTATTTACCCAATCCCCTCACTCTGTTACCATATACAGATATAGTACCTATATTAAAGTTAGCTTTCCTGAACCAATAGAATTGCATGCCAACTTTTAAGTGTTACACATCAACGATGACGAGTTTTTAGTATAAATGTTATGATTTTTATGAAGTTCATTGGAGTTGAAGCGAGAAGGAAGATTGCGCCATTGCTGATATTCTTAACTCCCTGTTTTTGTACTTGTCATTAAAGGGACTCCCTTTGCCAAACCGTTGAGTTGCCATTATTGATTTGGTGTTGGAGTATTAATCTGCATCCCCATCCATCTCAAGGGTGCTGCTAACTTGTCTTAAAGTGTGTCTGGGCAAACCCCGACTCTATGGGCCGGTTGGGGGTCCCGGAGCACACTTGGTAGCAGAGATTGATGGTTTTCGATTATCGATTAGAATAAGACACCCATTGACCATCGACATAAAGTAACTCTAGGTACTCGATAATATTACAAGTCCTTTGCCATCCAGCTGAGTAGACCGTGAAGCTCCCCGTAGACAGTGGTTAGAATAAAAGCAGAATCTGCAGACAAAGGTCTGAAGGGACCCATGTTACCCACATAACCCCTTACCACTCTTACGGGCAGCTGAGCGGGTGAACGGCAGGAGAGGTGGTGACGAAGGCGGTGATCCTGAGGATCCAGAGAAGAAACGTGAACGGGGAGTGAAAAAGACTAAATGCTTTGGCAAAATGTGAATGCCTTAGAACAAGTAAGGGAAAAGGTAACGGAGGGAGGCGGGAAAACCAAAATATAGTCAGAAGTAGAGTAGGATGTATAAATATATATATATATGGGGAAGGAAATAGTGACTTGAAGGGTGATTAAAAATAGCAAAAGAGGATACCGGGGAGGACACCCGAGAAGAGAGAGGATACCGGGGGGGACACCCGAGAAGAGAGAGGATTCACCTAATTCCTACGCTTTAATTACGCTTTAATATAGCAGCTAGAAGAAACTTGCATCCAGAGTCCCGAATGAAGGGGAACAAATAGGTCACCACAGCGTTTAAAGACACTTTGTGAAAGGGATGGGTTTAAACTTCATGTCGAGGTAATATTAGAGGCAGAGGTATATGTAACCAGCTGGAGTTTATCTAGTCTGTTAACGTCTGTTTTATGTGTTATTTGTTGTGATGTCATAGGTTGACATTTTTCGTTCAAGTAACTAGCATAAAATGTACGCGATTAAGTAACTGAGATATTGTAGTGTACAAACGGATGTTTATTGATTAAAAAGGAGATATAAAAAATGTTGTGAAAAAACGGGATTGGAGATTGCGACGATTGGTGCTTGCTCATATTGTTGGAATTGGTTAAGTGACGGAAGACATTAACAAGTGTTATATAAAGTGAAAGTGAACAAAGTTAAATATGGAAGACATGATTCCATTAGTACACCTGTGCAAACAGTTGCCAAAACACACACCTAAGCTGAAAAGGTACAGTGCAGAATGGTTTAAAGGAACCGCCCACAAAATGTTCATGCCTTGGCCCCAGGGTGGATCGTTATCTAAAACAGTCTTGCAACACATGACAACATATTTGTATGCCACATACACGGGCAAAAAGTTAGATAAACGCCTAGCTAGTCTAGAGTTGTGGAAAATTTACCAACAGGATAAAGAGGAAGAACCGCCAGTAGATTAGATACATAATGTATGCACAGAGGGAGGTGAGACGCCTTCAGCGCCACCCGCCCCGTATGAAACAAAAATTTAAGACAGTAAGGATGAAGGCTTATACCAACTAAGAGAACTTAAAGCAGCCACGGGGTATAGCAACCCGGCATATGAGTCACCTACGCAAAGTGGTGATGAAAATCCAGACAAAGATAGAGATAGAGATATCACCTCCAAAGTCCCGAGGGACAAGGAGAGACACGAGAACGAGAGAAAGGACCAGACACAAGCAAGTACATCTCTCGATGCAGAGAGAGAAGGCAAAAGATGGAAAGGAAGCGAGGATAGAACTGATGAGATAGCATTGGCACAGAACAAATGGATGGGAGGGCAGATTTTATTGAAACATGATGGTAAAGGCATAGATGACGTGAAACAAAAAGAGAAGCTAGACGAATTACAGAGAAAAGAGAAGGAAAAGGAAAAAGTATTGAGAGACAAAAGAATAAGGAAGAAAAATAGACAGAGAAGAGAACAGTTATATTGTGAAGAGCAAGAAAGGCAACATGATCAGAAACAGAGAGTAGCCAATGATCAAGACAGACAGGAACAGCGAAGAATAGAGGAAGAGCAAAGATATGAGAGAAAAGGATAAGGAAACAAAGGGATGAGGAAATCCCAAGGGCAAATGAACGTAGAGACGCAAAGAAAGAGGAAGAAGATAGGGTCAGAGAAGAAGCGAGGAAGCACAGAGAATTTGATGACGATGTAGAACGTAGGCGGAGACAGAGAGCACACGATCTCGAATATCTGGAAAGAGAAGTTGAAAAACCTGAGCCAGTAGTAGATTGGGAAGATATCGAAAGAATTATTTCCTGAGTACGATTCAGTACCAGGCACGTCTAGGGCTAATATCGAGGATGACTTCAACACCAGAAGCATCGGAGAGATGATCGATAGAATATATGATGAAATTGGGCTAGAACAAGTACCCTAAGGGTAGGGAGAAGACGAGCGCCTGGAGAGCACTCAGCTTTACGATGGTGAGGCTGTCTCCCGAAGAAGTGGGAATAGATAACTGTCCCTAGATTGGTTGGAAATAAGTAGGAACAAAGAGGACGCAAGAAGGTGCACGAGTTGGGGGCAGACAATGTCTGACACCGAAAGAGAGGAGCATGAGAAAAGGAAGAAGAGTGGAGATGCGAAAAACGATTCTCAAGGGGGAAAGGGATAAGATGGTCAGACACTAGTGAGTCTGCACTGAGGGCATCAGAGTCAGCCACACAGTCAGACCCCCGCAAAGAAGTATCTCATGGTCAGAGGGGGGTGTCTCCACCACCCTATGTGAGCCGGCTAAGGGCATTGCCAGGTAGGCGGCGATGCAGGAACATTACCCCTGCAATAGACAGGAGAACAATGAGAGAAGAGAGAGAGGGCTATGCGCCCCAATTTCTGTTGCTCGAGAAAGGAGGAGCAAGACCAAAGTATATTCCATGGCCACACATGAATAGGAAAAACCTGAAAAATAAGCTTCAAATGCTGACATCGGGAGCTGGAAAATGGATACACGAGCTAGAAGAAATGACGGCACGGAACACATTAGCTATAGGGGATATCAAAGGTCTCTTAAAGGAATGGCTTTTCCTTCATTGGTGCCAGGACTCGGAGGACGCGGACCGGAGACTACAGGCAGAAAAGCTGCAGCTGCATCTCGGTAAGTGCTATTTATTTATTTTTTTAAATAAGCTTTAGCTGCGTTTTTTTTTCTACGTTTTCCGGGCTGGAGGAGAAATAAAACCGCAGCTTTAGAAACGTTGTATTTATGTTTGCGGTCGCTTTTGAAGCTCCTCGGAGGAGCCCGAGAAACTCAAAAATGAAAACCGCAGTGTTTTCAAAGTCAACCGCGTTGTGTTTCTGCCTAAATCTGCTTTCCCATTTGGGGCTTTAGGGCTCCCCACGGGGAGCCTTAGAGCCCCAAATGGGAAAGCAGATTTAGGCAGAAACACTGCAGCATTTAGCATTGCGGAAAAGAACCGCGTAGTGTTTCTGCCTAAATCTGCTTTCCCATTTGGGGCTCTAGGGCTCCCTACGGGGAGCCCTAGAGCCCCAAATGGGAAAGCAGATTTTGGCAGAAACACAGCGGCATGTAAAGACAACCGTGTTGTGTTTCTGCCTGCCTTTGCTTTCACTTTGGGTCTCCGGTGCTCTCCTGGGGGAGCACCGTAGACCCAAAGTGATAGCCACAGCAGGCAGAAACACAATGCGGTTGTGTTTGAAAACGCTGCAGTTTTTCTTTCTGAGTTTCTCAGGCTCCTCCGAGCCGGAGAAACTTAGAAAGAAAAACCGCAGCGTTTTCAAACACAACCGCGTTGTGTTTCTGCCTAAATCTGCTTTCCCATTTGGGGCTTTAGGGCTCCCCACGGGGAGCCCTAGAGCCCCAAATGGGAGAGCAGATTTAGGCAGAAACACTGCAGCATTTAGCATTTCCCATTTGGGGCTCTCGGGCCCCCCGTGGGGAGCCCGAGAGCCCCAAATGGGTAATCAGATTTAGGCAGAAACACCACGGCATGTAAACACAACCGCGTTGTGTTTCTGCCTGCCTTGGCTTTCACTTTGGGTCTCTGGTGCTCCCATGGGGGAGCACCGGAGACCCAAAGTGATAGCCACGGCAGGCAGAAAGACAACGTGGTTGTGTTTGAAAACGCTGCGTTTTTTCTTTCTGAGTTTCTCAGGCTCCTCCGAGCCGGAGGAGCCTGAGAAACTTAGAAAGAAAAACTGCAGCGTTTTCAAACACAATAACGTTGTATTTATGTTTGCGGTCGCTTCAAAAGCTACCGCAAACATAAATACAAGGTTTTAAAAGCTGTGGTTTTATTTCTAAGTTTTCCGGGCTCCTCCAGCCCGGAAAACCTAGAAAAAAAAATGCAGCTAGTGTTTATTTTTATTAAAAAAATAGCACTTACCGAGATGCAGCTGCAGCTTTACTGCCTATAGTCTCCGGTCCCTGTCCTCCGCGTACAGCACCAATGAAGGAAAAGCCACCCAGTGGTAGCTTTTTTTTACTACAGCTGGCTGGCTTTTCCTTCATTAGTGCCGCAAAAGCCAAAGCGAGCACAGCGGCGGGCATCCATTTCACAAAATGGATGCCCCCATGTGCTATCTTTGAGCTTGAATTGCTCAAAATTTGACGTAGGGACTTCGAAAAAAAAATGCCAATCGTTTTTTTTTATATTGCCTATCTATTTTTGAAATAAAATTTTTTGGGTGAACCATTCCTTTAATTGCCATACTTGGTGATAGAGCAGACGATGTGTGGACAAGGGCAGGCTACCCTGGTGTGACCACAGTTAATACCGCGCATGACGGAACTCCGTTTAACAATTTCAGAGCTGCGGTATGGAAAGCATTACGATGGCTATATCCAGATACTTCCAACATGGGAGCTATCATGACTCGGAAAATGAAGGAGTCGGAAGACCCGTTGATTTACATTCAGAATTTACAAGATGCATGGGTAATCGAGACTCAGGAATCTTGGGGGAAATCTTTACCCATGTTCTACCATATATTGTGCAAAGGGCTGCCAGAGCCGGTACAGAAACAGCTCAAGAAACTGGTAGGAATCAAGGCCAAACCATGGTCGGAAATACAGCTGACCATTGCACACTATTGCAGGCTGTTGCAAGAAAAGAATTGCAAAAAAGAGGCTGCACGAAAGGGTGAAGAGGCTAAATTAGTACAGAAGAAATTGTCAAAATATTTATTTATTTATTTATTTGCATTTTTAAAGCGGTCACACAGCCCGCTGGCATCGAGGCACTGTTTGTTTGTCGTGTACTTGTTATTTTTTGTCTTAGTTGTGTATTTATAACACGCTTAAATACCCAGAGGTTTCTAAGTGCGGACCCGGGGATCGAACCTGTGTTGCTTCGAGTCTTCTTGTTTCCAAGGCGAACACGTTGCCGCTGGGCTATCCTCCCGGGACAAAATATGCCCTTGAAGGAGCAATGATAACTAGCTCAGACAGATCAAACATACAAAAAGCCAATTATCCGCAGCAGAATAATCAGGGCAATACAGGGTTTTACCCCAGGGGAAGAGGATTCAGAGGAAGAGGATGGCAGAGTAATCAGGGAGGTTTTCAAAGTAATCAAGGAGGTTTTCAAAACATGCAAAATGGCAACCAAGATATGTCAAATGGGCAAATGATCAGACCACCGCCAGTATGTTGGTTGTGTGGGATGACAGGGCATCTAGCACGCACATGCAGAAGTCAAGGCATGATGCAAAACGGCCAAGGAGCAGGAGCAGGTATGGTGACTCCACCTGTAGTTTTACAGCATGGGGGAAATGGAGTCACACAGAATCACACGGTGCAACAACAAGTGCCAGAACTTGCAACCTCAGAATTCGATGAGTTTTCAACAAGGACAGTCTCAACAGTCACCAATGCAACTGTCACAGATACTAAGTGCAGAACAGACTATGAACCCTAGAATGAGGAGCAACACTGGTGATGGGGGAGGTCCATTCGTACAAAGTGGGGCAAAATGATATATGGACTAGTACAGCTCACTGGGAACCCAGATGTGTTCTATCCTATCAGTAACACCAGACCCCCACCAGAAACCAAGGGTGAATGTCATTGTAGGGGATAAAGAATATTCCTTCCTAGTTGACATGGGTGCAACACGCTCGTCTATAAGTGAAGGCAAGTTTTCCTTGTCCGGCGATTTCACAGGAGCTACAAGTTGTGTTCCTTTTACAAACGCACTTCCAGTCTCTATAGGAGAATGTGATATGAATGTACCGTTGTTATATTTGCAACAAACCCCAGTAAACATTTTGGGTCGAGATCCAATGGCAAAGTTAAATATGACAATCTCGTTCACGGAGGAGGTCATAGTATGTTCCACTTCAGGAATGCATTATTTGAACGTGTGCAAATTAGAGCATACGCAGGACACACAGCTATGAGAGCTATCCCATTAGAGCCAGAAATATTCACGTATAGAATACGTGTGCTAATGGCAGGGCTGTCAGGCCTTGCAGATAAAACCATAAGGACCCCAGATGAATTTCTAGTTAGACCAAGAATACCTATGCACGAGGAAAGGGGACAAGTATTTCCCTTGGCGATACACACAGCTGCTATACGAGGGAAAATGGCTTTGATGAATGGTTGTGATGATGAAGGCCGTCAGTGGTGCACAGTAATCTCCATTGAAGAAGGATACAAATTGACTGACGTTATTGAAGACGATCTGTTTGATGAATAAGCAGATGAGGGAGAAACAGCAGTTGAGGTGAACCTCACCTTTTGCGTGAGAATGATCAAAAGAGAAGTGCCTCCGAGAATGATGCTGGCACAGAACCGTCCTGAATATTTTGAGGAAGACATGGCCCTGGTGCCTGTCTCAGTGTGGACCACAGGCCCCAATGATGTAGGCTTATTGAAAGGGGTGGGAGAAGTGAAAATTAAACTGAAGCCAGGAGAAATTCTTCCGAAAGCACAACAATATCCCATGTCCAGGGAGGCAGATTTAGGAATTTTTATGACCATTTCGGCTATGATGGACCAGGGCATTTTAGTGACGTCAGAGTTGTCATGCAATACTGCAGTTTACCCTATCAAGAAATCAAAGGGAGTGTCTTGGAGGCTAATTCAAGTTCTGAGGCCGATAAATTATATTGTTGAAGCTGAGTTCCCTTTAGTCCCTAACCCGGCTACAATCCTATGTAATATACCTGTTGAGGCAAAATATTTTACAGTGATTGACTTGAAAAATGCATTTTCTCAATCCCATTGCACAAAGACTCACAAGATTTGACATCATTTACGTTCAGACAGATGCGTCTGAAAAGCACAAGGCTACCCCAGGGGTACCGTGAGTCTCCTTCTATTTTTAACAGAGTCCTGCAGATGGACCTAAGCAATATTGCATTAGAAAGTGTTGTCTTGCAATATGTGGATGACATCTTAATCTGCAGCACGACAGAGGAGCAATGCAGACACGATTCTGTTCAGCTATTGACTATATTGGCTGAGAAAGGATATAAAGTTGACAAGGAGAAGTTACAATATTGTCAACAAGAAGTGCTGTACATAGGTCAGCTGATCTCACACGAGGGGAAAAGAGTTACCTCAGAAAGATCTGAAGCCATACTGAACACAGCCAAGCCACACACGGTAAAGCAGATGCAGAGTTTATTAGGCCTTTGCAATTATGTCAGAGCATGGGTTTTTGATTACAGCTCATACACAAAACTGTTGCTTCAGGCCCTAAAAAAGGCACAAGGGTCGAAAGAAAAGATTGAATGGTCTGAGACCATGGAGGAAGGATTTACCGAACTCAAAAGAGCCATTTGCATGGCAGCAGTTCTAGGGATTCCCAATTATGCAGAGGAATTCTACCTGTTTTCACAAACAAATGCAGCGTTATGACAGCAGTGCTAACACAGAGAACCACATTGGGGTACAAGCCCCTGGCAAATTATAGTGGAAATGTGGACCCAGTGATGAGAGGCCGTTTCCCTTGCAAACAAAATTTAGCTGCCGCAGCGTTCGCCATCGAGAAGGCTACAACCATTGTAATGGGATGCTCAATGACGTTGTACGTCGAGCACTCGCTATTTGCTATTCTAGAGAAACCGAAGGGCACACTAACATCTTAGAGAGCTTCTGCTTATGAAGTTATCATATCGAATCCATCGATTAAAATAGAGCAATGCAAAATAGTGAACCAAGCTATGTTTATAGCAGAGGCAGTCACTGAAAGAGAGCCGATACATGACTGTGCAAATTATGAAGAATGCTATGATGAGACTCCTAGGGTGAAAGAAAATGCAGTGGCAGAAGGAGAAATTGTCTTTGTTGATGGTTCTTCGAGAATTTATCAAAGCGATGTACAAAGATATACAGGTGCTGCTGTGATGAAACACACGGCAAACTGAGAATTTCAAGTACTTCTCAGTGCACGATTACCATCTCATTATTCAGCACAGGCTGCAGAATTATTAGTGTTGATACTCACTATTGAGAATCACGCAGACCAGGAAGTAACAGTGTACAGTGACTCCACCTATGTGAGGTCCACAGTGCACGCAGTCTTAGTGCGCTGGAAAAGGAGGGGCTACCTCAGAGCGGACAGCACACCAGTACAGCACGCAGCCTTTTTGGACAGGCTGATCAAGGCACTACAACCCCGGTGGGCATAGCGGCCATGAAATGCGCCACCCACACGAAGGGGACAGAAGTTATCTCACGAGGAAATCAAGCAGCAGACACGGAAGCCAATCGTATGACATCCAAGAGTGAGATGATCATGGATGTGGAAGTCACAAATGTACATGAGAAAATGATTGTTGCGCGGAGTGAGCCTGTGAGTTATAATAATGTGGGACAAGCACAGTTAATGGAACTCCAAGGGGAGGCACCACAGGAGGAGACGAACTTATGGAAGTGGCCAGGGTGTTCTTTAAACCCCTCTGAAAGCTTGTGGTGACAAGACAGCACTGGTAAACCAGTAATGCCTGTAGCCCTGTTAAAATAGCACTGGAGCAGTTACACTATCCAGCACACATGACAAAAGAGAATCTACCGGCAACACTCGCGGAAGACTGGTTCATACCGAACTTAGCAGAGCACGTTACATGTTTTATAGTGAACTATATAATTTGCCAACAGTTCACAGCTGGGCACACACTAAAAGTAATCAGAGGAGTCATCCCAAGGCCCAATGGGCCTTTTCAGCACTTGCATGTCGATTACGTCGATATGATTTAAGTTTGTAACGGGTACATGTATCTAATTGTTGTGGTGTGTCCATTCTCTAGGTGGATAGAAGCAGGTCCATGTTCACACCCAGACTCTACCTGTGTGGCCAAATTCCTAGCGAGAGAGGTATTCCCCAGGTGGGGGGTATCCAAAGTCATGAGATCAGATAACGGGACTCACTTTGTAAATTAAGTTTTTGAGCCGATTAGCTTGTTGCTTGGTATAAAGCACAAGTTCTTGTCGGCGTATCATCCGTAAGGTAACGGGATATGTGAGAAGCTCAACAGCTTATTAAAGGAAAGGATAGCCAAGTTGAAGCTTACTCTAAGAAAGGGATGGTTGCACTGCCTGCCTTTGGCACTGTATGCACTCAGGAACCAACCCGGTTCCGACCATCATTTTACGCCGCACGAAATAGCCACAGGAAGAAGCATGCGCACTCCACTGAAACCCTGAGACAGAACTAGATGTGATGCCCAGTCAACAGGAGAAATCTTAGGGTCGGAAATGCAAAATTACTTGAATTGCATGACATCTTGCCTTACTATAATTTCAAGCCAGCTGCAGCGAAGACGAAAAGGGTGCAGAGCAGCACGGAACACAGAAAGAGATCTTACTGCAGACACAGCTCAAGGACTACGTCTTCCATCCATCTTCCCTGGAGACACCGTCCTGGTAAAGAATCATACGAGGAAAAGGTGGGACGAGCCAAGGTTTAACAGTCCCTTTACAGTGGAAGACTGCACTGCCTTTGCAGTGAAGCTACAAGGAAGAAGAGCTTGGATCTTTTTGGGTGACATCAAGCCATACATCGGAGAGGGCCACCTACCTGCATCCCACCGTGAAGAAACTACAGACGACGGGGATGAACCACAGCACGTTCAGACAAGATCTATGACGAGGAAGAAGGACGCATGAGCAGCAGCAAAGTAAAGACAAAGAACTTTTGTGAAAAAATTGTGGCTTCATTTTGGTCACTCATCTGAGCAAAAAAGGGGATAAGGACATAGAAAATGGACACTGTGCATCCTAGTTGCAGGGTGAAGAAGAAAATTGCATTCATAAAGCAAAAACTTAGTCTGTAGGAACTGTTCGGCTTACTGTAATTGCCGAACAGTTCCTCCTACTTCCTGAATATAGCGAGGAAAAACCAAATGTCACAAGCAAAGGAAGAAGTGAATAGGCTTAATAATGTACTGTTCTTTAGCCTAATTGAAGACTCTACAGATCTTGTCAGAAGAACTACAGATGTCTTGACATTTCTTTGAGATCCAGCAAATACAGAACGTCTAAGCATAATCCTAAATGGCATTGTAATCCAAGTTGCTCCTCACACACATCGAAATTGCAGAAACTGTTCACAGTGAGTAAGAGCCTACAGTCCCAAAATTCAACAATGCAGGAAAAATGTCCCTGTCACCAGAAGACAGCAGGTTGGCAAATAATGTTTTCTTTCACCTAATCAGGGATTTCCCAGAACTTGTGGGGAGACCTGTAGATGTTGATGTCCTCACATTCATCAGAGACCCAGCTAATTCTATACAGTTGGGCATGCTCTTGCATGGTATCTTGATGCAAGTGGAACTTTCTAACCATCAACAGAACTACTTGAGAAGATTCCAAACTTTCCGCCGAGGGACAGATCGAGAGAGCAGTGCCAGAGATTTCATTTCTTATTTTATATTGACAAGGACACAGCATGTCTTCGGGAATGAAGCAAATCAGAGGCACAGACTGGGAGTTAGTATATTTTGAACATGCACAGTAAAGAGACCTGCTGAATTATGGCCCGATTTTGACCCTTCCCACAGCAGCAAGAGAACTGTATCCAGAGATAATAGACAATTCATCACTTAAGACAAAGGGGGACAATTGTTTAGTTCCTGCAAATCACAAAAAGAATCCAGAGATAACATTGTTTGGGGGTTGTATTAAAAGTTAGCATATTTCAACAGATGATCGAGATGTGGATCCAGGCAGAAATCTCGTCCTCCCGCAGGAGGAAAGACGTCCATACTATTCTGGAAGTAAATGCTGCCAATTGACCTACAGAGGCATAATGTATTTATGTATTATCTTCATCATTGTTTCACTGTCATTGACGATCAGAACTTCATTCTTTATTGGTGCATAAAGTGTTCCGATTCCAGTGCACCCACCTAATGATGCACGCATGAAGCCCACAAAGGCACCCAGACCTTACATAGTCATTCCAGTCCCTAGAAGATCTGATGGTGGAATGAATGAACTTGAGATGGATGTGATAAGCAATGACTCACATACACTTGTGGTAACAAGCAAATCGAAAAGCCGGAGATAGGGTCGGCAGAGTATGAATGTAAAAAGGTTACTGACAACCACACACATGCAAACATTGAATACACACACATCAGGCCTAGTGTCAACAACTGCAAAACCACAATCCAAAGTATGGGAGAAGAAAAGACTTCCTACTATGAGAAGCTCCACTACAAGTGAAGTGAAAAGGCAACTGGAAAAACAAGAAGAGTCGGAGAATAAACCAACAGAGACAATATTACCAAACACATATGCTCCAGTAAAAGGGACAAGTACAAATTCTACAATACAGTCATATACTGGACCAATGCCAGAGTGGATATGGACATTTCTAACCAGAAAGAAAAAGATGCAAGAGGACAAGGAAAGAATTACCAGACTTTCCTCCACCTGACTGGCACAGATGAAAATACCTGCACCATGGACTAGGATACCTGAGAATCCTCCAGAAAGAAGAAGCCATACAGATGCATTCAGGGATGTAGTTATAGCAAACTACATGAAAACTTTAACAATCGAGAGAAGCATGCAAGGAGATGATAATGAACTAAACGATTACTTGGACAGCACAGCTCATTTGGGAAACAACATCTGGTACCAGCATATGAAAGAAGTTGGAAGACAGAGTTCAGAAAGGGAATGCTTTGTTTGTGCACCCCTACCGTACAGCATGGGAAAGTCCAAGTGCACCCTACCATACAGCATGGGAAAGTCCAAGATCTTCGTAGCTGTCGAAATTGATCTCCAGGCAGCACAATGTCTTTCACACGTAGCAATGTGCAAAACCAGAGGCCAGTTCATGGGTAGTGATGCCTCACTGAAATGGGCAAATGAAGCAACCAATCCAAATGAAGACAATTATGTCCAGGACATAAAGACAAGAAACAATGGAAAGACGAAACACATTGTGGTCAGATACAAGAAGCCTGTAGTTAAAGGAGCAGAAATCAGAAGAGAAGCAAACCAGAAGCTAAATGTTCAAGGAAAAACTCCGGAAGAAGCTTGGAGATGGAAGAACAGAGGCCAAATGCAAATTTGGGGAGCAGTGCTTTCACCAGACGGATGGGAGAAAGGAGTAGTGATATGCAGAGCATGGATGGTCTTCAGTCACTACGAACCTACCATCAACCTAGTGCGAAATGGATGCAAGCCATTGTGGCCAAAGCTTGCAAAACCGCTGACATGGGTTGAAGACAGAGGAGGACCCTTGCAGATAGTGCCACTGGAAAGGCCAAAATTCTGCTTCAGGAATAATGGCACAAGAAGGATGGGAGAAAATCAGAACTGTGAATGAGTTTTTGATGCTCCAGGAATGGTGCATGGAACTGCAGTAATTATGGATCATTATTGGGCATGTGGATCCAAGCATACATCAGACTGCTGAGAGACGGGGGAGGTATATGCATGATAGTTAATTACCTGTTTTCACAAACAGCACCCAAACATTCACCAAGCTCATTCCCCGTGTGTCAACCTTTTTTGTCCCCTTTCCTTCCCTAGACACATGTTCCAGGCCTAACGGTACCCAGTATACTGTGACCCACGCCATTACTTACGGAGGGTGACCAACCACTCCCACCTCCTCCATGCCAACCCTTTCAGGTCAGTGTATGAGTCAGTACAAGCCCGACATTTGAATATTTTCAGTTCAAAATTCTTTATGTCTAGGGGTAACCCCTTTTTTAAAAGTTGTTTCTACACATACCAGTATCCTGGTTTTTATGACAACACCAGAGTGTTCTTCCAACACTAATTACGTCCTTACTCTATTCCCGTTTTTCAGGGAGACTGGGTCTAAACCCTTGAAGAAGGCTTTTTGACGCCGAAACGTCCTGGGACCCCCGTTACATCCAGGCCAGCAAGCCCGTCCCTCCATAAAACATCTGATAAACATCTTGACGTAGACCAAAGACTTGGTTTTCTCCTCTTTGAAAGACATCCAATATACCATTTGTAACCAGTATTAGGATGATGTTTGTAAAGAAGTAATGTTAACGAACCTACTACAAATGTGAAACTGTCTGTGCCCTACTGTACATGCTTACTGTTACCACTCTAACTTTATGTACAAGTCTTTTGGCACCTCCAAGTTCATGTCATGAGAGCTCTGTATTGTGGCTTTACTCTACTTTACATAGACTCCCACTTTTACATGTACACTAAACTGCTAGAAAAGTGTTGTTCTAAAAAACTACCGTAATACCACGGGTAATCCATCCCCATTTTTTCTTTATTTTGTGATATTAGCTGAATAAACAAGCTAAGAGTCACCTGTGTTTTTTGCATCATTCTCTTGTATCTCTGCACTGTAAATAGCACAATTTCACAGTCTCTAGGATACGCAATATGTGAAATGAGAAAAGTCTCACAGTAATCAGAAAAGTAAAGTATTACTGAATGAAAATATACGTGGCAGGACGCCACCCCTTTGTTTCCAATCTCTACAGCTCCCAAGTCCTACCACCCACTTTGAGCAGTCCCTCCAGTTACGTAACTTTAGATATAGCAGTAGCTATAATAGGGACACCCTGACTAGTCCTCTTTTGAGCCATTAGTCTGACTCCCTTCCAGGCCACAGCCTGCCCCCAGCTTGCAACTATTCCACACACTGACCCCCCTTCCTCACCCCACCACCAGCCTTGGTTCCACCATGGAACACATCCTTAGTTTTTTGGAAGAAGAAACAGCAGACATCATTCAGGGCCCCACTCTGTTCAATCTGGATGGAGCCCAACAACATATTGCCGCCACAGCATCTGGTGATGACCTACTCAAACTCAAAAAGAAATGCTTCCGTACAGAGGTCCATGGACACTTCTTGAGAGAGTATTTACGGGTAAATATGGTCCCACTTGGACTGATAGTCCGTAATGAACCAGCACTATTTCTTGGAGACAAAGAATATATGACCGGCTTTAGCAAAATCTCAACCAAATGTTCAAGAGACCTAATGGTATTAACTATCAGTACAGCAAAATGAATTCACGCAAAAATTCAAATCGAATTGGCAGCTGAAGAAGAAAAATTCCTCACTAATGAAGATTTACAAAATGCCCGAGATAAGTTGAAGGAGATCAATTCAGGGTTCGATCAATTTATGGCCGCAACATTAGAAAAAAAGCATAAGAAATTGGCCAAAGACATTCAAAACTTCAAGATTGAAAACGTGTACCCTTATTTAGCACCTGATTATAAGGAAAAGAAAGAGAAAGAAAGAGTGAATAGCCAAACAGGCCCGAGTAGAGGAAGAAGAAAACGGGTTACATTTTCTGACACGTCTAGTTCAGGCTCCTCAAACGGGTCATCTCAAAACACAGGAAGACAACAACTTGGAGGACAATCTCTACCAACACCATCCCCCCAGGTTCCTTTTTTAGGCCGGGGGGGCCCCAGAGGCCGATACTGGGGCCCACCACCACCAATGAACATACCTTTCTACCCATACAACTACCAACAGTGGGGTCCACCAATGCGGGTACAACGCAACCAATGGAGATATTAGAAAGCATCCCAATCTTCAACTTATCAGGAATAGAATTTACCAGAAGTGAGACTGCGGTCTTGGCCAAAGGTCTTTCTTTTGTCCCCTCGAACAAGACCAATTGGTTCAATCTGGATCAAGAACTGTCCACATTCTTCAGAACAGTAAGACGTACATTCTATTTCAAGGACAAGGACCCTTTATTAAGGGAGGAAGATTCAGGACTACATGTTCCCTCTAGCTTCAATCCCAGCGAGAACGAAGTATCACCTTCTATAATAACCTTTGAAAAATGCATCAGGAATGAAATGAGAAAACTCCAGGATAAACAAGAGGACAAAAGGAGAAACCTATCAGTGGACGAGCAGAAGGCGTTGAAAGATCTCTCCACAAACAAACAAATTGTGATAAAAACAGCAGATAAAGGAGGTGGCATAGTCATTCAAAACATAGACCAATATAAAAGCATGGTCAAATGTCTCTTGGACGTCCCAGCCAACTACAAGAAATTGAAGAAAGACCCCACAGTGGAAATTAAGTCTAACATTCAAGAAATTGTGACCTTTGCCTCGGAACATGGATGGATCAGCGAAAAAGAGGAAATGTTCCTCACTACATCAGAAGGTAGAACACCTGCCTTCTGCGCACTCCCCAAAATTCATAAGGATCAACATCAACCACCAGGAAGACCCATCGTATCCGGATGTGGGTCCATCCTCGAACCCATTTGCAAATTTGTGGACCACTTTTTGAAACCTCTGAGCCAAGAGACGCCTACATACTTACGAGACACGATGGCTACCATTGAAATTTTTGAAAATCAGCCCTTTCGCCCAATGGATGAACTATTAGTCACCATGGATATTGCCAGCCTGTACACAAGCATTCCGCAAGATTCCGCCGTTGAATGTATAAGACAACATCTGACACACAACATGAAACAAACCCGAGTACCCACCAATTTCATTGTAGAATTTCTTGAATTGGCACTTCGCAACAACTTCTTCACATTCGATGAAATATTTTATCTCCAGATAAGCGGCACCGCAATGGGTGCGGCCTTTGCACCTAGTCTGGCAGTCATTTTTATGTCAGAATATGAACAGCAACTCATCCTCAACACCAGTAATCCTTTCCATGAGAAAATCTCACGATGGTTCCGATATATTGATGATATTATCTTTATTTGGAGGGGTGATGAAACAGCCCTAGAAAACTTTCTGGAGTGGATCAATAGACAAACCAGTGAGATTCAATTCACCCTGGAAAAAAGCAACCGAGATATCAACTTTCTGGACCTAACTATCTCAGTTAAAGAGAACAAACTTATGTGCTCCTTGTTCCAAAAAGAAACGGACCGAAACACCCTTCTTCATTATAGGAGCTTCCATCCCAACAACTTACGGAACAATCTACCATTTGGGCAGTTCCTAAGAATAAGGCGTAATTGCACTGAATTACAACACTACAAAGAAAATGCGGTCTCTCTACAGATGAAACTACGAAACAGGGGTTACCCCAAAAAACTAGTTAACAACACCAGAAAAAGAGCCCAATACATCCCGCGGGAAACCCTCCTGACGCCAAAAATACGTAATTCAGAAGTAGAGCAACAAATCACCTGTGTATCTACCTTTTGCCCGGACACCACTCATCTCAAAGCAACTATTAAGAAATTTTGGCCACTTATACAGTTCTGCCTTCCAGATGAACCCCTGCCACGTATGGCATTGAAACAGGGTAAAAATTTGAAAGATATACTTACCCATGCCAGGCTCAACAAAAAACCACAAAGATCAGAACTCTGGAGCCTTCGCGAAATTGTGGGACACCATCCTTGTGGTACTTGTAATGTATGTAAACTAACTAAAAAAACTACTTCATTTAAAATCGAACAACAGGACTGGAAACTAAAACACTTCTCTAACTGTAAAACTCCTAATGTGATTTACGTTATCGAGTGCCCTTGTGGTTTGAGATATGTGGGACAGACGAAAAGACAAGTAAACAAACGAATAGGGGAACATAGATCCCGTATACGATGCAAAACCCATACAGCACCCTTGGTCTCACACTACCTGGAATTCCAGCATGGAGTCGATGACATGAAGTGGTGGGTGGTTGACATCATCTTTAACAACACCAACACCACAAACGCCCTTAATCATAAGGAAGCCTGGTGGATTTTTAAATTAAAATCCATCACCAATGGCTTGAACGAGGCAACTCCCACCACCTTCAGTTGAGCACCCCACCCTCTTGCTTAGCACAATGTTCCGACTCCAGGTCTCATGGGATCTCTAGATACCAATAGAAGTTCCCCTTTTATAGCCAGGTTCCTGTACATGCTTACTGTTACCACTCTAACTTTATGTACAAGTCTTTTGGCACCTCCAAGTTCATGTCATGAGAGCTCTGTATTGTGGCTTTACTCTACTTTACATAGACTCCCACTTTTACATGTACACTAAACTGCTAGAAAAGTGTTGTTCTAAAAAACTACCGTAATACCACGGGTAATCCATCCCCATTTTTTCTTTATTTTGTGATATTAGCTGAATAAACAAGCTAAGAGTCACCTGTGTTTTTTGCATCATTCTCTTGTATCTCTGCACTGTAAATAGCACAATTTCACAGTCTCTAGGATACGCAATATGTGAAATGAGAAAAGTCTCACAGTAATCGGAAAAGTAAAGTATTACTGAATGAAAATATACGTGGCAGGACGCCACCCCTTTGGTTCCAATGTCCACATTCCAGCATTGGTGATCCCGAAAAGTGACCTGAACATTGACAGTTTCCCAAAAGCAGATGCTCACCTGAGGAAGAAGAGATCTGTGGAACTGTTGACTCGAATGAAGAGGGGGAATTACTTTTCTGCCAAATCAGAAGAAGCTTTTCATGCAATCCCATATGAACATAGACTGTTCAGCCTCACCTCATCAGTGTTCATGACAGTCTTCATGCCAAGATTTCAAGTTGGAGCAAACACTAAATGGTTGCAGATAACCAGATGGGAGTTACTGCAGGCCATCAACACAACCATAACGGGATTCAACGCAATCAAGGAGGAGTTAAGGGCTATCCGACTGATGACTCTCCAGAACAGATATTTCCTTGACATGATCACAGCTATGGATGGAGGAGTTTGTGCAAAAATCAGAGAATCATGTGGCACATTTATACCTTCTCACGATGAAGAAAATGGAGCTCTAACAGAAACCATAGGTATGCTGACGAAATTACAGAATCAGATGTTTGATGAAACTGACAAAGTAGACGGCGACAGTTGGTTTGGATCACTATTCTCATGGGTTCCACAATGAATGGCAGATGCATTCAAGTTCCTGGGAGCCCTGCTAGTGATGATATTTCTAGGATTCTGTGTTATCAAGATAATAATCTCTCAGTGCCAGAAAACTGTGAAAAAAGCCATAGGAATGAAGATCATGATTGATGTCAAACCAGGATGGAAGCCCAAAGACCTAACTGACGAAGAAATAAGAGACTTTGTGAAGGCCAGCATTCATGCACCAGAAGGAACAAAGTTTCTATATCCCAGGAAGTATAGAAATTATGTAGGAAGATGGGTTTACTGCAGCTCAATTGGAGAGTGTCAACTAATGACGTGGAACAAAGATGAACACGTAAGAACAGCAGAAAGTCTAAAAGGAGTCATGAAGATATGGACCCCAAAGAGACATTTCTTCAGACAATCATGTAAAGATCCAGAAGATGAAGAAAGAATGGGCCCAGGCAATGAAGTAAAGGTGAATACAGAGGAACCAAAGAAGATGGATCCAAAGAAGGAGGGGAAAGAGGTCGATGAATCACCCAGAGGGGGGAGTGTAGAGGAGGTCCCAAATACAGCCCGCACTCCAACCATCCATTTTGAAGTACCAGGAACGTTCACACCGAAATATGTGACATATGATGAGCAAATAAACCAGCAGAGAGCCGCAGTGGGGCTCTGCCCAGTGCCCATCAGAAGAACAATGCCTATTAAAGTACTAGTACCAAGACAACCATGGACATTAAGGTATCCATTGAGGAAACCCTATCAACAAATGAAACGAAATGAAGATAGTCTAAGTACAGTCCCTGAAGAAACCAAAAAGGTCTTAATGGAAGACAAATGGTGATGTCACGAGAACCCGGACTTACTCACATATAGAAGAAATTACGACCAGAGAATGACGTAAAGAGACAAAATGCCATGAACAAGGATATCGTGTACCTAAAATAAAAAGAAGATGCCAAATGTAAGAAGTTTAAGCCATGAGCATAATGAAGATATTTAACCAGTTTACACATGTACATATGCTTGGAACCGCAAGACAGCTAAGAAAACCGTGCAGCTTGCTATGCTTAGTAGAAAGTAGCAAGCACCACTATACATAATCTACCACAAAAGAAGTATGTTATATAAGTATACTTCCACTTTGCACAAGAAGCAGAATTAACCAAGGTTACTAAAGGCCACACGAGGAAAGCTTCATATTTAGCGAAATCGAGAAGAAGTGACTGAAAGGAAACTCAGCAGAGGCAACTTGTACCAGGAAAGCCAAGGTCGTATCAGTAGAAGAGATGAACAGTAGCTACAATTAATTGAAACTAAGAACAGAATATCCTGCTTCAGAAAGGTCACAATAAGAAGACCAAGAAAGGTGGTGGGTGAAACGAAAATCAAATACACAAATTATGTGCAAAAGAGGCAAATTCACGGTGTCTGAATCACGTGACCAGCGGAGCAAGAAGAAGCGAGAGTTTCACACCTACGCATGGTAGCAGGCCAGGCAAAGAAATCAGAACTTTTCCAGACAGGAGATGCAGTCTGGAGGCCAACCTCAGTGAAATAATTAACACATAGCTACTAAAGTGATGATTGATTGTAACAATAAGTGAAGGAAGGCTGGGGAACCAAGGAGCACCCCGCACCTGGCCGACCATTCTATGTGCTGCTAAGCAAAGTGGAAAAGTATGCATGGGGTTGATTCCAACCCAATTACAATGGACCAAGTAATCTAGGGTCCTATAGTTAGTAGAACCAATAGGACGTTGTACTTTTAGTGACATCTGCAGTAGCCATTTTGAAGGAAGGGCTTAGATGCCCCACCTGACAGTATTTACCCAATCCCCTCACTCTATTACCATATACAGATATAGTACCTATATTAAAGTTACCTTTCCTGAACCAATAGAATTGCATGCCAACTTTTAAGTGTTACAAGTCAACAATGACAGGTTTTCAGTATAAATGTTATGATTTTTATGAAGTTCATTGGAGTTTAAGCGAGAAGGAAGATTGCGCCACTGCTGATATTCTTAACTGCCCGTTTTTTGTACTTGTCATTAAACGGACTCGCTTTGCCAAACCGTCGAGTTGTCATTATTGATTTGGTGTTGGAATATTAATATGCACCCCCATCCATCTCAAGGGTGCTTCTATCTTGTCTTAAAGTGCTTCTGGGCAACCCGACTCTATGGGCCAGTTGGGGGTCCCGGAGCACACACTCAGAATTCGATTAATTGAGGTTTGAGGGAGCATTGCAGGTGGAAATCGTAACTCAGGTGCTACCTACCGGAACAGTAAAATTGCTCCTATTTATCTGTGATTTGGATATGTTATAACAGAAGGTCAAACTAAGTGTATTTCATCATTTATTCTGTAATTATCACCCCATTGGTGATTGCTGCCCAATATTAAAATTGTGTGATCTCAATTGAATTTTAAAAATAAATACAGTTTGTATTCCCACCTACCGGCCTGGTTCATGGTCCATTGTGACCTGGGATATTTTTAAAAGGGGGTGAGAGACGTGTTGTGTGCCAGCTCAATCCGAATTCGTAGAAAATAAAGAAAAAGTATTCTAACTGAGCGCCACATCCTAGGCTAAGGGTAAGAGTCCTGGTCCAGTGTGTGACGCCCAATTGGAATCCTTTACAGATTGGGGGCTCGTCCGGGATTTGAGATTGTGTATTCACCCATGACAACTTAACACAGCAGGCTAACCCTCAAGGTAGTGATACTTTGTGCGGTTGGAACACTGTGTTACGCTGTGGAAAGCGCCTCCCAAACACGGGCCCTAAGCACCAGGCCCGTGTATAAAAGTAAAGCTAAATCAACCCCAAAATAGACAAAAAACAACAGAATACAGATTACCCTTATAGAAATAAAGTAATAAAGAAAGAACACTTTCCAAAAATGGCCACAGTAGAGATCAACATGGCTAGGGAGCACCTTCTGCACAATTTATTTGTCAGAGAGGAATGGGCAGAGCAAGATTAGAAAGTCTGGCTAGAAGAAATGATGCAACAGGTCACCGCCATGGACATGGACATGTGGCAGGACGGTGGCCTATTGCATCAAGCTTTGAGCGAGTTGCATATGAATCTGAAAATTAAAGAGAAGCGGATTAAAATTGTCAGAATCACGGCCTACATGTATCTCCATATGGGAGTGATGCAGGCAAAGCATGAAGAAAACAAAACCCTTGTACAAAATCAATCTGAACTCTTAACTCAAATACAGACTGAGCTAAAATTAGTGGAAGAAAAATTGAAAAAGAGCCAAGAATCTGAGTTAGAATCTTTAAATGACATTAAACATCTAAAAGAGGACTTGGCTCTACAACAACAGAATAAATCTGACAAAGAGGCCCAATTAGATGCATTGAAAGAGGAGAAGGTTCAGCTGAATCAACAATTAACATATAAGAGGGCCTGCTCAGGACAAATAACCATGCTGCAAGATCAGGTCAAAAAGTTGGAAGAGGAGAATAGCAAATTCATTATTAAAGAACTCCACTCGCAAGCAGAATGTGATCAAGAATGCCAGAAATTAAATGCTATAAAACAACAAAGGGATGACCTGGCTGAACAGAGGGGCACCCTAAATCAGGAGAAAGATGCCCTACGTCAGGAAGTAAGAAACCTAAAAACAGATTTACAGGAAAGAGAGTTGGGCCTCCAGAAACTAAATTAACTCAAAATAGAATACGGAAAGTTATTGGAGCACACCAGACAGGTAGAAGGTGCTCTGGAAGAGAACACCCAAACTAAAAATGCACAAACTCAGGAGGTGAATCACCTGCAACAAAAACTGTCTCGGTATTCCCAAACTATACAGGCAGTACAAAAAGATAATTAGGCCCTCTGTGAGGTGAAAGATGGGCACCACCAGTACAGGGCAGCTCAAGAGCGGGTCATAGAGACCAGTAAAGCCCTGATAGCCGAGCAAAAGGCTCAGACCTTTGCCTATTATCAAGAGGTAGGGGCTGAGAAGGAGAAACTAGTGAGGTTGGAGAAACCCTGAACAACTACAGAGGGACAGGGAAACCCCTGATCATAGTATGATGACCTCTGTACTAAGGGACTCAACCCCATTTGATACTTTGTACACTGCTGACTTCATGTCTATTCGTTCACATGAGCCAGAAACCATGAGGGCGTCAGAATTAAATACGCCTAGCATAATGGAGCTGACAGGTCAGCTCCCCCCAGAAATTGATGGACGGGCATCCCTGTACAGATACCAAAATATTATGGCTGATGTCACTGACAAGGAAGCCTCCTATGAGGAGAAAGTCAGGGAATTAGATCTGCAGAAATGCTACTTCCAAAGGGACCAGTTTGTTCGATATTCAGAAAAACAGCATGAAATAAGGCCCAAAAAGAGCATTCTGAAGACCTCCACCCAATCAGGGCAATGGATCCTCCGCTAACCCTGGAAGCAGGGAGGAGTCAGTAGACTGCTCTCCTGTGCGCCACAGGGGAGAAGAAACTAGGCCCCACCATTCTGCGAGGACCTGTCAAGTTCACACAATCAGGGAGTGCCTAGAAGATCATGAGGGGACCTCAAAGAGTAGCGCCTCTGAGGCTGAGGGCGAGTGGACTCAGGTGACACGGCAAAAGAAGGCAAATAAACTAAAGCGAGTTCTAGTGAAAGACCCCATTAGGCAGATCAAGGCTATTAGGAATTTCATAACACTGTACCATAAAAACGCAAAATATTCTGTCTGGGAGCATTTGGAACTCTATGAACAAATGATGGACACTTTTCACCTAAAAGATAGACAGAACTGCATGGACGTTCTCTCCAGAGTACTCCAGTTTCTTTTCTGTACTGGAAGACCAAAACCATTCAAGATGGTCCAGCTACAAGACAGCAATCTTGAAGCACTTTTCCGCCCACAGAAACCCCCAAGAAGCTCGCAAAGCAGCCTACGATTTACAATGCGGAGAAGATCAGGTCCCACGAGAATGTTTGCAGGAGCTAAAACGCGCCTTTGCACAAATCACCAGGAGGGTACGCACGGATAGCAGAGAGTTTATACCTACCTACTTTCATGCACTCCCAAAATACATCATGACTCAGCTGGTGAGGGATTTCCATGATAAAAGATCTCTGGACTGGGTAATAGAGCAGGCTACCCGGATATATGAGGTCCAAAAACCTGCAGAACATAAAAATCAGGTAAAAAACCCTAAACCAACCAACAACCCTGCTGCTGCTAAGGTGGCAGAGGTGAAGGTTGCCCCCATTTTGGACCTAGAAATGGGGAGCCTAAAAATGAAACTACCCAAAACCAGCAAAATCAGAGGCAGAGAAGGCCTTCTGGCCAATCAGCAACAGGTGGCAGTCAGGGAGGTAATCCCACCAATGGGACCCCTAACTCTCCTGATTATATAAGTCCCAGATACAAGGGCAACCGGCCTATCTTCGGGTATGTATGGACTCCCCCAGCCCAAGGGGGTGATCCAATCAGGTAAGTACTGCCCTGGGAAACTTCCATCCTAACTTCCCTCAGGAGGGCAGTAATCCCCCAAATAATGACTTAAGCTTCTTTCCCCGGTATCCACAAAACCCCAACTTGCAGGAAAACCCTCCTTTCTGTCCCCGCTTTCAGGAGGCAAGACAACCCAATCCGGGAGAGGGGAGGAGAAGGGTGGAGGGTTAAAAAAATCCCCAATACCCAGGATACTTTAGGACAAGGGATAGTTACCCTTCCCGAGAACAACCGAGGTTTGAACAAAGACCCCTGTACCAGCCGGAACGGGTGTCCCAACTGGAGCGCCAGGTCCAGAACCTCACACAGGATCTGGGTATCATGTTGGGGGCTCAGCAGAACCCTCAGATGAACCTGGTGGCTCAGAACCCCACAAGCCAAGGCTCTGGTACCCCAGAACAATGACAGGGAGAGAACCCTGATAATTCACTGTTCCAGAGGAGGAGGCATGGGAGGAAGGGGGGTGTAAAGCCCTAGGGGAAGCTTCCTTCCTCACCCGTGAAAAGCCCCTGGACACCCAGGAACCAGACTAAAATCTCTTCAGGGAACAGAGGGTGGGTAGCAGAAATAGAGACATCAAAAAGGCCCATTTTGGTGGAGAAAGTTAGTGTCCTCCATTTTGAAGGGTAAGAATCCAAAGAATCTTCTCCTTCAGGGACGGGGGAAATTCCTCCCAAGGAAAAACGGGTCGCAAGAGATCTGAATGAACACTGGGTGGGTGTGGGGGCTGATTTGGAATCGCCCATCCTTGAACCCCAGAATCGACATCCTGAGAAAAAAATTGGAATGGAGGGATCCTCCCCACAAATTGGTTGTAGTGACTGCCACCAGGTAAGAGGGGGCAGCACAGAGCTAAGGGAAACAGGGGTTTTAAAAATCTACACTATGTCAGGATTCCACATTTTTATTACAGATTCCCAGACTCCGGCACAGAAAATTGTCCAAAACTCCATCGTGTCAGAGTCCAAAATAAAGAAATTGACCACCCAGCTTGCCCAAAATGCCCATTGCCTTTGTCCACTTGAGGAGAAGGAGGGGAGATTTTATGCGCCAGTGCGAGTGCAAGGGCAATGTGCATTTTCTGCACTGGTGGACACTGGATTCCAAACCACTCTTCTGTCAAAAGGGGCCTTTGAGCAGCTAAATTTGGGAAGGGGGGAGAGACACCACATCCCTCTCACCCCTCTTCCTGGGCAACTCCAGAACTTCGACGGGAATAAAATTCCTGTCGCGGGGACTGCGGATTTGGAGATAAAAATTGGGCGACACAAGGTGAAACACCCAGTGGTCGAAGTGTACGAAAAGAAGTAGAGGAGCTATGTTCCCTGTCAGTCTGCCCCGCTCTCCACAAACCCCATCGCTGTGCCCCCTCCCATACACAATCCAAACCCCCAAAAAAACACACCTGTTATTTAAGGGAATGTTCAGTGCAGTGCACTGAAGTGTAAGTTTCAACTTCTTCCTACACTTTTATTTTAAAAGTAAACCGTTCCAGAACGGTTTCTTTTTAAAATAAAAGTATAGGAACGGTGAACCTTAAAAATAAAAAGTATAGGAGCACTGCTCCCGACCGCTCCCGCCCACTTCGACCTCTGGAAACAGGAACATTCTGTCTAATAGGGAATGACATCTTGCGCAGGTTGTCCCCCCCCTAATAGACTGTGTGAACCAGGTACTCTGGACTCAGACTAACAGGCCAGTAAAATTAAGAAGAGCGTCAGCCATGTTAGTTGAAATGGCACATGCCACATGGTTGAACAAAAATCTAATCATATTGAGTTTCATTTCCGGAATAACCAAATACCTGACGTTACAGTAATGGCTGTAGGACAACAAACTGGTGGTGGTAACTCCTCTCCGTTCCTGAAAATCAACCTTCCTTCCAGTTTCAAGTTGCATTCCACACTGGAAGGAAATACTTTGAAATTCCATACTGATTCACAATCTGAAAATCCCAATCCCATTGTCAAAAGTGATGAGAAACCAGCTCAAAGTTGAGCTGACATTCAGAAAATTAGAGAACAGTCGTTCCTCCCTATTCATTTAGATGAGGGGAAGGAGTCTGTTCTCCCCCGAGTGTGCGTGAACAATGGAAAGAGCTTCATCAGCGAAGCCATGTTCAGAAAGCTCCCAAAAGATCCAGCCATTCCCACATTTAAATTGATCAATAAGTGGGAAATGGGACTGGAAACTCCCAATTCCAAACATCTCCTGAATGCTAAAAATTTCTATAGGTAACAAAAGCATAGAACATAATTGTTGGGTTGTGTGAGATGTCCCTGCTGTATTCTATTTAGGCAATGACATTCTCAATCGGTTTGCAATTAATTTGGACTTGATAAATTACATGGCCTGGTCCAGACTAGGGGGCAATCCCATGGGCTTTGATGATTCTGAAAAAGCATTTCGGTCAGCCCAATTGCTGCCGTATGCAGTTGAAGTTCAAATTGGAGAGGAGATCACCATCCCAAGACGGCATTAAAATTCCCAATTGAATTCAAAATTAAAAGAGGACAGAAACTGGCCCCTACCGTACATTGACCAAGGACTGGCCCAGATCCTGGGGTCAAAGGTATACACTGTCATTGACCTGACTAATGGTTACGGGACCGTGCCTGTCAGTAGAGAGAACAATGCAAGCTGGCCGTTACCTTCGGGGAGCAGCAGTACACATGCACCCAGCCTCCCTTCGGATACATAAACTCAAGGCAAAGAATTCAACATCTTCCTACATAAGGCCATGCCTGACTTGGGTGAAAGGGGTAACCTCACCTATGTGGATGATGTCCTGATAAAAAGCTCAACTGTGGAGGAACGTATAGCAGAAATCCGTTATATTCTGACCCAGTTGAGGGTTGCCGGAGCAAAACCGTCCTTCCAAAAGGCACAGTGGTGCAGGACCCGTGTCAATTTCTTGGGACATGAAATAACTCCTGAGGGTCTCTGTCCCCAGGAGAAGAAATTGGAAGCACTCCTAAAACTGAAAGACCCCACAACTCTGCGTGAGCTAAGAATCCTCCTTGGACTGACTAATTACAGTCGGACATTCATTAAGGATTACACAGAGGTCAAAAGACCCCTGATCATTCTGTTGAACGGGGGGTCAAGTGGGAGTGGGGTCTAGAACAAGCTGAGGCAGTAAAGCAACTCAAAAGAAGTCTCTCACAACCACCTTGTCTAGCTTACCCTGTCAAAAACAAGGAGTTCTTCTTGGAGACAGGGTTCTCGAATAAATGCTTGCTAGCAGTATTATATCAAAAGCACGATCAGGTCAATAAAGTCGTCTCCTATGCAAGTAAGACTTTATCCTCTGTGGAGGAAAAATTCAACGATTGTGAGAAGGCACTCCTGGCAACGGTGTGGGCATTGAAAAATTGCCACCCGTTTATCCAGGCGGAACACATCATAGTGGAGACTCCACACAAGCCTTTGCAATACCTCCAAAGTGACAGAATCTGGGCCAGAAATGTGAGTAATTCCAGAATGACTTCCTGGATTCTGTCAAAGCAAGGCTTTCCTGTGGAGGTCAGATATGGCCAAAACAAGAAGGGTCCCCTCGCGCAAGGTCTCTCTGACTTGCATGATTGTGCCAGAGAAAACTGTCTCGAGGACGAAAGTCTCAAAACCCAGGACAACATGGAGGCGTACCTGAATTCCCTGCACAAAGTCTACGAAGAAGACAAGTGCGAGGGAATGCCCACAGTTTATGTGGACGGGTGCTCCTACCATGTTCAGAACAACGGGGAAAAGGAACTGGCAACCGGCGTTGGGAACACCTGGGTGAATGATGCCCCGGAACACTCAGCTGGGTACAAAATCGTCCCCGTAGTAGTCAGGTGGCAGAGTTGATGGCAGTTCATCAGGCCATCCTCACTGCCGTCCAACAACAACTCCACAAACTGGTCATTATCACTGATTCAGATTATGTCTGGAGCGGGTTCAAGGAGCACCTGGTTAATTGGAAAACCAGAGACATGCTATGTGCTAATAACAAACTGCTTAAACATGGCAAGCTAATACAAAATATTGATGATCTGGTCACCTCTAATGGGATGACCATCTGTTGGAAAAAGATTAAGGGTCATTCCAGAATAGAGGGACCAGACAAAACTGGAAACAACCTAGCTGATCACCTGGCCAAAACCACAGCCATCAAGGGGGATCTCCTTGAGATCGAGTCCCTGTTGGGGGAAATCCAGGTCACTGCTGTCACTAGGTCCCAGACAAATGCTCACAATGAACTCTCAACTGCCCAGTGGAGTAAGGAGACCCCGGATGCTGATTTAATCACAGCACAAAAAGGGGTTCCGATTATTGGAAAATGTTATAAACATATTGAGGACCCTGAGAACTTTCCTCTGATGGATACCCATTACATTGGGAAAGAGGACATCAGGGTGTTGATGAAGTGTCCAAAAATGTTCCAAATCCAAGACGGTTTGTTGGTAAGGAGCTCCATCTCTGGCTGTGATCAGAGGGTGGTACCTACCTCATTCCGAAGCCTGAGGCTTAGTGAAGCCCATGACGCGGCCACAGCCGTCATTGTGGGTTTCACACTACTCTAGAAATCTTGCGGGAGGTTGCATACTGGCCACACATGGGGAAGGACCTCGACCAATATTTGAAGGGGTCTCTTGTGTATGCACAATTTCAGTCAACTTCCCTCACACACTGAGCTCGCCGCCAGAAGAGGGGGATGACACTGCCTTGGTCAGATTTACAAGTAGATTTCATCGGGCCTGTGATTTGCTCCTCTAGGGGGAACAAGTACATGTTAACCGTAACATGCTTGTTTACCAAATGGGTGGAATGTCTCCCGGCCCCAAATTGCAAGGCAGAAGCAGCAGCTGCCCTGATGATCAACCACATCTTCTCATGTTTTGGCCTACCCCAAAGGATTGAGTCAGACCGAGGTAGTCACTTCACCAGTGAAGTGATGACAAAGATGTGGGAGATACTTGGGGTAAAAAGGAAACTTCACAATGCATACCGCTGTCCTCTAGTGGGGAAGTTGAGAGGTACAATAAAACAATTGTGAGCATTCTAAAAATGTTTGTGGCAGATTCTGGGCCAAGTTGGGACATCTGATTACCGCTTGTCCTGATGGCCATCAGACCTACACCATCTTCTGTGACCAAGACGTCTCAATTTGAGCTAATGACCGGGCGAACAATGGTGCTACCTCAGCATCTGCTCTACAGAACACAAGAGCAGACACTGATAAACGCTCCCATAACACATGAGTATGTTGAGAATCTAAGAAAACACCTTCAACATGCTTTTGCGTACGCTGGGCAGAATCTGGAAAAATCAGCAGAGGGGATGAAGACTCAATATGACTTAAAAACAACCAAAAAGGAATACCAGGTAGGAGACATGGTCTACTTGTACAATTTCCAAAGGAACCAGACCAAGGAGTGGACATTTCTCCCCAGCTGGCACAGACCTTTTGAAATTGTAGATAAAATTTCACCTGTCACCTACAGAATCCGCATCCCCAAAGGAGAGCTGACAGAATAAAAATTGGTCCATATTAATCAGTTAAAGAGTTGTCCCCCTAGGCACACTTTGCAGCTCATTGATGAGCCCAGAGACAATCAAATAGAGGAGACATCTGGAGAATGAGAACCAGAAAAAGAAGAGCCAAAAGGGAACAGGTAGGTTCATAGATATATCTGGCTAACAGGGAGTACTTTTCTTCATTATCAGTGCAAAAAGGATATCACCAACAATTCAAGTAAAAATCAGTATTGATCTGTGTCTTGTGAAGGATTGTGTGTTGTTATTGTCTCCATACTGTAATGATCATAATGCATGTGTGTCCCACTGCTGTCCACCTTCCGGGAAGGCAGTCAGTGGGAAAATGTTGTAACTGGTTCTTCTTTAGTCATTAGATTCGTACTGGTTCCGCCCCTTCATAGACCAGGGAGAACTTCCCCGGGGACCTGGAAAGGAAAGACCAAAGGAACATATGAGAGTGTCGCTCCACACCACAAAGAAAGACCGAAGGAAAAGCTGTGGGTGTCGCTCCACACCACAAAGGAAGAGCGAAAGAAAAGCTGTGGGTGTCGCGCCACACTCCAATGAAAGATAACGGGAGGAGTGTGGCATATCGCACACTGATGGAAGAAGGACTCCACCTGATGAACCCCACTTTGCCCTACTCTCCCTCGACAAGAAGTCTCAGAAGAGTCGGGGCGGATTTGTGGGATACATTTACCCACTCAGCAGAATTCCCCTCCATCTATAAGCTGCATTTCAGGAGTTACCATCAGAATGGCTGCGCGGGCTCCTTTGAGCTCCATGGCCTCGCATCAAAACTGTATTTTGTAGCTACAAAATGATGGCTGCACTGACTTGTCAAGCACCTATTGGGCAGGATGGAACAAGGAGCACACTGAGAAAGGCTGGCAATGTCTCTTCTTACATGCACCAAGGAAGAGAGTCAAAAAGCAACGCTGATTTGCTGCTAGTTCCACATTTCCCCTTGAGAAAGGAAATATTTGGAGTTTAAAATGATGGCGCCCTGATGCTCTTTTTCATCTATTCAAACTTTACACAGTTCTGATCCAGGCAAATCCAGCTGTGCCCATCCACATTCAGATTGTGCTTCAGCCAAATAAGGCATTATGACTGAATGACAGGCTGTGTCAGGCAAGATCTGGGAAATCACCCGAAACTTTACTGTGTCAAAAATAAGCCCTTCAAAAGAAACCATAGCTCGCTGTGCATATGTCAATTTCAGTGGATCTGTGCCTTGGACAGATTGCTCTGTGAGAAAAATTGACTAGGGCTGCAAACAATGTTTGGAATCCAGATGGGAAAGAAAACCTAATTTAAAGGGTCATCCCAGCAGAATTCCCCATGCGTCAAAATGTGCTTTTGCAAACAAGATAAATGCCTGTTTTAAAAGTACAATGTTCAACAAGGACCTATCCTTGCCTAGAAATGTAAGGGGGTGTTGGGTAAAATCTAGATAATGTTTTTTTCCTCAGACTTGCTTCTGACTCAGACAAAGTAAAATAAAAGGAATACATAAATGCATTGGCTGTACTGGGGAACCAGCCAAACAGGTTTCCTGCTCAGTTTACATGGACATTTGTGTGCTAGCAACAGGAGTGGGCTTCCCCCTAAAGGAGCCACAATGGATGTCTGAGTCACATATGTGTTACTTTTTGCCCTTGGAAACTTTGAATGGCCAAGAGGAAGAAATATCACACGCCCATCAGACTTTGTGGCTGGGCTCCAGCTTGACACAATAGAGTTCCAGGACACCTACGTGTTACTTTGGAAGTGACACCAACAATTCACTCAAACTGGGAAATTCTATGGCAACCCTGGGCTAAACTGACATTTGGGGGTAGCCTGGAAAAAAGGGTCCTAGTTGGAGGACAAGGGCCACCCCATTTTGGCTCAAAAGACTATTTCATGAATAAACTTTTAAGACTGTTAATTCTATAACCAGACAGCGCAGTAATGTAAACGTTTTACAGTTTGAACCTAATGTTTGGGGCTTTTAAACAAGATATTGTGGCTGTCCATAGCATGCATGGGGCGTAAATGGCAGGAAAATATGATTCATCAGAAAAGTACATATGGTGGAACGTTAAAAAGTAATGAAAATATGCCCGATGATAATATGTACACGTGCCCAAAATTGTGGGATTTTGGGTGAAGTGGTTCCCCCTAAAAATTGCAAAAAATGATTAGAGGGGTGAAATAATGTTGTACAGACATGGGAGTTGGCTTACCATGTTCTGTATGAAATATGCAATCTACATATGTAATTTGCGAAAGTGCCACAACTGTAAATGTGTGATCTATTTTGATCTATTTTAAGATTGATTTTAGGCAAAGAGGACTGTGGGATGGCTTTGCACCTCATAAAAACACAACCCCATAAACTGAGTCCCTTCCTTGAGGAGGCGACCAACATGGGCTGACCTATCCGGTTCTTAGGGGTAGGCCTAGCTTATTTCTGACCAACAATAAACCCTGTGATGTCACTCACCTTATAAATAAGGTGGGAAGCTCACAGAGGGAGGACTCTCTTCTGAATTTGCCAGCTCCTGCGTATCCTGATATTCTACACTCATCTTGCCAGATCCCAGATTCTACTGCCAGGCCAGAGCATAGCTGACCTTATCGCCGCAAGACCATTGATCCAGAAACCCCACTAAAAATCTCTATAACTATGGGGGAAAGCTGTGGTACCCTGTTGGGAGTATCCTGTGACCAGATCGGCTTTTTGCCCCACCATCTGCATGCCAGCTGTACCTTTGATATCCAGTGACCAGACAGGCCCAGCTGTTGTTCTGCTAGGAGAGTCTGCCACCTTGCTGTGACCAGAGCCTTTTGAGTCCAGAACCTGGTTGGCTGTCCCAAATCCCAAACTCAAGTGGGGATTGTGAGTATTTCCCCACCCCATAGCAGTACATTGCCTACCCCATCTTGATACTATGTCTCTGTCCTGCTCTCTAAGCAATCCTATCCATACCCTGATAACTTATTTAAAGCTGGTTGAGTTCTCTGTGCACCCTGTCCTTGATTTGATAGTGTTTGCTCCATTCTCTCTTTCACTTCTATCTTGTAAGTCCTTAGTATCATTTTGATTAAATTAATTAATTTTCCCTAAAGAAAAGGGGCACACTGCATGAAGGATTGTAACTGCAGCATAACCTTTCTATTCACGGGTGGCATTCCTCTTTTTGAGCCCTTAAATCTAGTGTAAGTGAAATTTGTATTTTTCTTTCCAAACCGATTTTCTTTCCTAACTGCTTTATTTTAACAAAACCGAATTTCTTTCACTTTGAAAATCTCATTCAGTTCTTCTACTATAGCCACTCTTTCACTTTCCTATTGTCCCTGTGATGTGCATCTATCACCCAGCCTAAAAACCGCATTCCGATTCTGTGTATTTCACCCGTTTTTCTGAAAAACCGTTTGGACATTTAAAACTACAAGGAGAGAAAAATGCAACTTTCCAACGTGTTCGTACTTTCAACTTGCTGTGTGAACTGCATGCCCTTTGTTGATACCTTGCCTTGTAATTGTGAGTGATATTAAATCCATGATACTGTGATAAATCATATTTACCTCATTTATTCAACTGCACATTTAAATTAATTATTTACCGATTCCGAGTGTAATTTTATGCAATTACAAAGTTTTTAAAACACAATTTTGCCGCCCATTTCATGCCTAGTATCCCTGAATCCTTGCTGCTCCTTCTTTCTATCCACTCAAAATTTGATTAATTGGGGTGTCAGGGAGCATTGCAGGGGGAAATCGTAACTTGGGTGCTATCTACCTGAACAGTAAAATTGCTCCTTTTCATCTGTGCTTTGGATATGTTATAACAGAAGGTCAAACTAATTGTATTTCACTAAGTGTAATCCCTTCAGAGCAAAGATCAAGTTATTTCAAATGGACTGGAATGCCACAATTGATGAATGTTCTTGAGTGAAAGATTTTGACATTACTCTATTTGACCACAAAAATACCCTTCCCTGCATATGAGAAGTCAATATTTACGCTTCAGATTTAACCTATGGCATACGAGGGAAGTATTGGCAAGAAGGAAACTTATACCAAAGCACCAAAGCTTTTGTAGATGGTGTAGAACACACTTGCAGAAAGAAACTTTGCAACATTGTCTAATAGAATGTCCAAATTTAGTTGGCATGCGGAAAAAATATTTTGGTAGAGTTACAGCTTCATTACTCCCCATGAATCAGACTCAAGCTTGGCAATAGCTATTCTCCGATTCCAACTTATCTGTACAAATTGCCACTATTCAATTTCTCAATGAGTTGTTCAAAATGGAAAGCGACTAAGTAAGCAGCCTAACCAAGAAATATTTAGAAATTATTTTTGTCTTTTTTTTAAGTGAGTGAAATTGTAGTGCACATATGTGGTTCCAATTGTATATATATTTGATGCTGTTTTTTTCATGACATGATAGACCTCTTTATTTTTCTCTTTTGTAAAGATTCATTTGATTCGATGTATGTTGATTTATGTGATATATGTTTTAACAATGTAAATTTAAAAGGTTCAAGAGTTTGAACTAACCAAATAAAAAAATAAAAATAAAAAAAGAGTATTTAATCATTTATGCTGTAATTATGACCCCATTGGTGATTGCTGCCCAATATTAAAATTGTGTGATCTCAAAAGAATTTTAAAATTAAATAAATATTGTATTCCCACCTACCGGCCTCATTCATGGTCCATTGTGACCCGTGGAATTTGTAAAAGGGGGTGTGAGACGGGTTGTGTGCCAGCTCAATCCGAATTCGTAGAATATAAAGAAAAGGTATTCTAATTGAGCGCTACATCCTAGGCTAAGGGCAAGAGTCCTGGTCCGGCGTGTGATGCCCGATTGGAATCCTTTAGACTGCATTGGACAGCTCCCACCACCTGTTTGCCTGTTTGCCATGGGTGCCGTACGTAGATGTCTTCTGCTACAAACAGGTAAGGTGGTAGGGATTGGGAGCACAGTCAGTGATGTGCCTCTTAAATCCTGTCACTACAGTGTTCCTTTATCACTTCTTGCGATTCTTACCACTTTGTAGAAATCCCGCTGCACTCTGAAGCTAGCAAAGGTGTTGCATTTAGATGATTTCATAGAACAGCCATGCATCGCATCTAGATGAATTTGAGGGTAGCCAATCGCATCTAGATTAATTTCGAGGGCAGCCAATGTATTGCATTTAGATGCATTTTTAAGGGTAGCCAATGTATTGCATCTACATGAATTTCAAGGGCAGCCAATGTATTGCATTTAGATGAATTCCGATGGCAGCCAATGTATTGTATTCAGATTCATTTTTAAGGGGAGCCAGTGTTTCACATGTAGATGAATTTGAGGGAAGCCAATGTATCACATTTAGATGAGTTTTAAGGGCAGCCAATGTATTATATTTAGATTAATTTTTAAGGGGAGCCAATGTACTGCATTTAGATGAATTTGAGGGTAGCCAATGTAAGGCATCTAGATGAATTTCGAGTGCAGCCAATGTATTGCATTTAGATGAATTGTGCATCTGTCAACACCCTCCACTACCTGCACTACTCTAAGACACATTGCACAACCCCTCTACCATAAGAATGCAGCTATCCCCCGTGATACATTCAGTCTAGTGGCACATATAATATTCCCCCATCTCTCACACACTATCCAGACTACCTTTCAGCACCCTTCCACCACCTGCTCTACTCTAAGACACACTACACAACACCTCTGCCATAGGAATGCAGCTATCCCCCATGATAAAACTTGGTCTAGCTGCACGCGTAATGGGTATCCTGCTCTCGCATAATCTCTACACTACCTCTCAGCACCCATCCACATGGCAGCTGGACATGGGACCTGGCCACCACAACCTACCTTTGTATTGGCTGAAATGCACACATGCATTCTATACAACTCTGACCAATGTCCCATACCTGGACTTCGGTCCCCCGAGGGCATTCATCCTCCAGCGCATTGGGTCCATATCAGTGGTGAAAGGCGCTGTACAAATGATGATGATCCTGGCATGGCAGCTTTAGGCACGCCAGGCCTAAGCAAACAATCAACAAAACCAAGCCTTCATCCAATCAGATTATGCCCAGAACCGGACATGACAGCGTCAGGTACACCCTGAGTGGACAATGCCCCCCTGCGTGCCTTGCACCATCTCCGCTCCCACCTCTTCCTCCAAGTCCTATGATGAAGCCAGAACACATATAGAGTCATTGCCCATAAAACTGATCTGAAAGAAGCAGAACTCGGCTGCACAGTTTAGCACCATTGGCAGCCGGTAAAGGGGAATGTCCATATTTCCCAGTAATGAGACCAAGGCACCGAGTGAGCGAGGGAGCAAAAACCAAGCAATGCGACTTCATGGGGGTTTCTCCCCCCACAACATTTTTAAATTAATGGATTAAAATGGAACCTTTTCAGTACTCTTTATTTTGTGAATAAATAGGTTAAAAGCGGTACAATAGGTTCTGTATGGTAGCACATGAAAAAACACAATGAGTTCCAGGTCACCAACCATTGAGAGAAGCCTTTCCCCCAATCATGTTCTTGATGTCCCTGCCCAAAAGGTATATGCCAGTACTGCCACTCTAAGAACATTCTGAAATTGGCCGATATCGTTAAGAAGGCATTTTCTTTCTGGCTGTTCCAATACATTGCAGTATTGCCATTGTAAGAAAATGCTCATATTGGCTTTGCCTTATAATACAATAGCAGCACGGTCACTGTAATAATAATGCGCTGCTTATTATTACCCAGGGTGTGTGGTGCTCATTTATCGACCTCGGAAGGATGAAAGGCTGAGTTTGGCCCCGCCGGGATTCGAACCTGCATCAGCAGGCTCTGCACAGATGTCAAAGCAAGCACTCTACAGCCATACCAATGGGCAATAACGCCAGTCCTGCCAGTGTGTGAGTGTACTTGTTTTGATTTTGTCCAATAAGGTCAGTACAATCACTTTAAGTACTCACTCATTTTGACTTTGTCTAAAAGGGCTAGTTTTGCCACAGTAAGTACACACACTTCTTGCTTCACCCCACTATCCCAATATTACAAGTCAAAAAAGTAGTGTTACTGGTGGATTAAAGCAGTATCACCACTTTTTATTGTTAAAATGTTACTGCGCTCTGTGCACCAGCCACCACTGTTCCGGGCAATGTATTTGAAGAGTATACTTATTTGTGCTAAAGCTTAATACTCGAGTTAAAATTGCATGCAAGAGGAAACAAAACACTTTTCAGATCCTCTTTCCCCCGCTTGCAAAAAAACACTTTAGAGAAGATGAATAAGTGCATAAAATAGTACTAGAGAAGGGGTTCACTTCCGGGTATGTGATGAATATGTACTAACATGCCGAGAAGTAGATGTACGGTGAGATTCCTTAAAGAATCATTCAGATACAGTGGTGAACTGGAAGAAATAATTCAAGAAGTTAATACATTAATAAAACTCAAGGCAAAATATCAGATGGAATTTTGAGGCAAATTTATTATATATTGCAGACTAAGGGCCTCATTACACGGCTGGCGGTAAGGATTTACTGGTACCGGTAAAATACCGGTACCGGTAAATCATTACCGCCTTACTACGAGGTCCCTTTGCGGGTTGGGGGATTTAATGCCTGCTTTTTGCAGGCGTTAAAAACCAACCCGCAAAGGGACCCAGGGAGCTAATTACGGTACCGCAATTTGCGATACCGCAATTAGCGCCTTCCCCATTCCCATTATGCCCTATGGGGCAAAAATGGGAATGGGGAAGGGCAATGGGGGAAGGGGGAATTACCGCCCCGCCAACCTTGGAATGGGGCAGTAATTCCCCTTTCCGCCAAGGTGGTGCCGGTATTTTACCGGCATGAACCATGGCGCTAATAGCGCCATGGTTCTGCGCCATCCGTATAATGAGGCCCTAAATCTCAACATATTAATAAAAACATAAGGCAACTTTCAAGATGGGATGGTAATGCATGTTGTATTGCATTGTATTGTAATTGTCAATTATATAGCGCCTTTTACTATTATTATAGTCTCAAAGCGCTGAGAGTGGGAACGCCCTGGCTGGATGGAAGTCCAGAGTGTTAGAATTAGAATGCGTGTGTACATTTGGCCATGGCAAGGCTTAGAAGGGCAGGCCAGGCACTGGTAGAAGCAACCCACGAAGCTCAGGCATGTGGGTGGGTGCTGAAAGGGGTCAGGAGATGATGGCGTGAGTGCCAGAGACTCGTGTGTGTCCAGCGTGAACGAATGTGTCTTAGGTCTTCACTGCATAGTGATGTCAGGGGTGTTCAGGTATAGTCTGATGTAAGTAGGCTTAAAAACATTACATGTGCGCTAGCCAGAATGTTGTTGTAGGTCGTAGATGCATTCTACTGTAAAATGATATTTCGCCGTGCCTGCTGCACATGTCCACCGAAGTGATGCATTGTGTCATCAGAAAGTCTGTGGGAAAAAGACCAGCTACCCTCATGGATTCTTCTAGGCACCGTGGGGGGGCTATCTCAAGTCTTCTTAGTGCAATAGACTGGCTGCCCTAGTATATCTCCCAGGGGGCTAACATAGGATTTGGGATAGTAGGATTCTCAAGGTGCGATGGACAGGCTATACTATATATCTTCCTGGTTCTACGCACGCTCCTAACAGCCACCTACTAACTGCGATATCAGGATACCAAGGCTGAGTTAGGATCTTTAAGTATATTGGAGGGATTAATAGTATCGGTCTGGGATGTAAAGGCGAGCTATGATGGGGGCAGCACAATTTACCATTCCCAGATCAATGTATTATGCACACTGGCCATACAGGTGCCAGCCTAAGTTTTTCAAGAGAAATTAGACTTTAGAAACTACACGGCTCCTTCTAGTGTAAGCATGTGCCCCTCACAGTTCTTCAGGAGTAACACATTTCCTCTAACCATGCATCTAAGTGTGGCATATTGTAGCGTATCCATCACAAACCACCAAGTGAACCCACCACCCACACTATTTTCAAAAATTGCCACTAGGGTAAGCATGTGGAGAAACCAACCTTATAGTGCAGTCCCGTGCTGCTTGAGTTTTAGTACAGTCCCGTGCTGCTTGAGTTTCCTTCTTTTCTCATGATTAATAAGTGCACTACCCCCAGCAATGCATTGCAAACCCATCACTCCAGCATTGGACTGTGCGTGCACACAAACACAAAAAGAAAGCACGTCACACATACATGGCTACATCATTAAACAAATGTGCACAGACACTTACACAGGCCCTGATTCATGGAACGATTTGTGTGTAAAACATGATTTGCGTGGCATTCTGTATGCAAATCCCCATTCACCAAACAGGGATTTGCGGGCAGAATGGCACCCAAATCCACGTTTTACAGGCAGATAATTCCATGAATCAGGACCACAGTATCACTAGCACTGTGCAGGCACACACACACGCACAATAGTCTCGGGAGGATAACTCAGGGGCAACGTGCCTTGGAAGCAAGACCACACGGAGCAACACAGGTTCGATCCCCGGGTCAGCGCTTAGAAACCTCTGGGTGTTAAGCGTGTTATAAATAACCTATCATATCATACACCGCCCCAGAACTACACTGCGCACACACACTGCCCCAGTACTTTGCTTCTCACATACTTTCCACAGCAATGCCCCGGCACAACACTTGATGCCTACAGCGCCCAGTGCATCACACACACTGACCCTGCACTGAACCCAACTTGCCTCCAGGAAAGCAAACAGCACATACAACACCTGTTGCATGTCACCCCTCCTGGGGAACATGGTACCTCCCAAGGATCTGTGTATGGTCACATGGTGGCAACCATGTGACCAAGTTAATAAAAAGAACGAGCCGCTTCTGGCTCGTCAATCGATCCTTAGCTGACTCCGGTGTCGTTCTTTCCAGGCACCATGCTGGTGCCACACCGCGTGCAGGAGGCCCAGGGACGGGGCCCTGCACGAGGACGGTGCCCCTGCTGGGCAACACTGTCCCTTGTGTATGCTAGGGCCATGTGAGCATGGCTGAAGGCGCACCCCAGCCTGGGTGCCCCCAGAGCCGGGGCTGCGGTGAGCTGGCTGCCCCCAGCTCATGTGTGCTGCTCCGGTGATCCGGAGATCCCAGGGTGATCCCTGGGACTCATGAACTGTGTGACCGCAGCTCCCGGTGGTGCTAGTCGGGTGATCCCGACATCTGTGTGGCCCGCTCCGGTGACCTGGGAGCGGGCCACCACAATGGCGACGAGAAGCCTCTGAGGAAGAGGAGGCGGAAGAAGCCACGTGGCCTGAAGCAGCACCGGGTCACTCCGGGAGGCCTAGGGACAGTGTTGCGCCTGGGGCTGAAGGCAGTGGATGACCGCATAGCAGAAGCAACAGCAGCTGCAGCAGTTGAGGTGCAACCGCTGGACAAAGGAAGTGGGCGGAGTCCGGAGAGGTCCGGGCCCGCAGCGGTGAAGGCGTGAAGGACTGCAGCTGGTCCTCCATGCACGGCCATCGGAGGACCCCAGTGGGGTTTGCAGAGGGGGCGGACCCATAGCTACCCGGGCCCGGGGCAGTGAGAAAAAAGAAAAGAGAAAAAAAAAGTGTTACTCTGGACGCTGGGCATGCACGGCCCGGAAAAGGGGCATGGCCTAAACCAACGTGCTGCGGCAGTGATACATTGCAGTATTGCTGCCCGAAGGGGGGAACGGGAGTTTTCCCTTGGCCTGCAATGGGTGTGACAGGCTGCACCCGCAGGAGTACAAAGAAACGGGGCATGGCCCCATTGTGACACGGGCCGGCCAAGGGAAAAAAAAGGGAAACGTCAGCTGTTCCAATACGGGGCAGCGCGGGCTGAGCCTAACTGACCCTGCGGCATGGTGGACAGGGCTGTGTGCAACCCCACCGAGAAGGAAGGGGGCGGGCCGTCGAGACTGGGCCTGCATCAGTGAAATGGAGGAGCTGCAGATGATTGACAACACAGCAGACCTGTGGGTCCTCCAGCGTGCCTGTAGCCTTGGCAATGGGCAGCTTCAACAGCCCGGGTGCCCAACAGGAGACTAGCTATGTGAATAGTCCCAAAGGACAGAGAGGCCCGCAGTGACCCCGATAAGAAAGGGGTGTGGCCGAACAAGACCCGGGCCTGCAGAGGTGAAATCAACAACGGAGTTTGTAGGCTAGTGCAGATTACAAACCCTGTGAGCGTTGTGTCTGTCCACACGGAGGTCCGCAATTCCAGGGCCCAGTGGGCAGTAAGGTGGGCACCGCTCACCAACAAGCAAGGCCAATGGGAACAGTTGGCCTATGATGGCTTTCAGGTTAACTGGGAGCAATGGGCCCAGGGGGCTGCAGGTCGGAGGTAGTGAAGGCCATGGTGCCCTGCGGTCCGCACAGAAACAAAGGAGCGGGTCATGTGACGAGCACTGCCCATCAGCCTAGAGCGCCACCAGGTCAGGGAGGCAAGAGGATGACCCACGGGCCCATCTAGTCACTGCTCACAGAGCTTCTTGATTTCGCCAGGAGGAGTCCGCCTGCCCATGTCACAAAATCACCTGACTGAGGGAGCGGAAGAGGATAGGTTGCCCCAAATACTGGTCACCGATATCTCCCTGTTAGCAACCCCTGGTTGGAAGGGGAAGTGAAATGAGTGGCTTGCCATGCCACCACCAGTACACTGCAACAGTGACCCTTACATCATCCATGAACGAGGCCGATGTGGCCCCTGGTGCTCCCAGGTGCCGTTTTCCCAGCCCCTGAACATTGTAATCATCTGGCTACCACCACCAAATTGCCACAAGGCTTGCCCACCAGCTACGGACTAGGCCGATGTGGCCCATGGTACCCCCAGGTGCGGCTTTGCAGGCTCTGAACTCTCATCTGGCCGCCGGCATCCAGCCAAAAATGTGTTCTGCTGGCCTTACCCGTCCATGAACCCCGCACTGTCCTGAAGAGTTCTTGCTGGAAGTCGGATTGGTGGCCCGTGGACCTGGACTAATGTGGTGTGATACTGTGTTATTGTGTTTGGGGGTGCGGGGTGCCAGCTATGAGTGATGGTGTTGTGTCAGGGGTACAAGAGCCCCTCACCCAGGTTAATAAAAGGTGTGCCTGGACGTGGAATGTTAATGTGTCACCAGTAACTCACCAACCCAGACTGTCACCCTGTGGACAACCTGGGCCCCCAAGAGTGTGAATGTGAAGACGAGTGGGAGTTATGATACTAGCATTATTGTGTGCAGTGTGCTGTGATTTTGCATTTTGTTTTGTTGTTATGAAAAAGGAGGCGAGTTGCATGTCACCCCTCCTGGGGCCACAAAAGAGATGGGTGGAAGGTTTTGAATTAATCTGTACCACTGGCATTGCTCTGGGCAACCTTCCACACCACCGTTTTTTAGCCCGTCTGCGCCATTGCAAAAGGGGTCCAGCCATATGCAAATCAGTCAGGTACTGCCACCAATGGTGGCAGCCCAGCCCAAACTGCTAGGCCAGGGCCCCTCTGCATGGAAACCCAAGGAACCCCAGACATGTTTCGGCCTTGTTGGACCTCCTCAGTGAGGTACAGCTTGGTTCCCTATGGCGCAGCAAGCAGGGGACCCACGTCTGGGCATACCCTCTCTCACATAGTGAGACAAACTGTGACCACAAAAGTGATGGGTGGAAGGTTTTGAATGAATCTGTACCACTGGCATTGCTCTGGGCAAACTTCCACACCACCGTTTTTTAGCCCTTCTGGGCCATTGGAAAAGGGGTCCAGCCATATGCAAATCAGTCAGGTACTGCCACCAATGATGGCAGCACAGCCCGAACTGCTAGGCTAGGTCCCCTCTGCACAGAAACACAAGCAACCCCAGACATGTTTCGGCCTTGTTGGACCTCCTCAGTGAGGTGCAGCTTGGTTCCCTATGGCGCAGCGAGCAAGGGACCCACGTCTGGGCATACCCTCTCTCACATAGTGAGACAAACTGTGACCACAAAAGTGATGGGTGGAAGGTTTTGAATGAATCTGTACCACTGGCATAGCTCTGGGCAACCTTCCACACCACTGCTTTTTAGCCCGTCTGCGCCATTGCTAAAAGGGTCCAGCCATATGCAAATCAGTCAGGTACTGCTACCAATGGTGGCAGCCCAGCCCGAACAGCTAGGCCAGGTCCCCTCATTGCTCAGAGCAATGCCAGTGGTTAAGATTCATTCTAAACCTTCCAGCCATCACCTCTTTGTTTTTGCTTTGTCACCCCAAATGGGACGGGTATGCCCAGACGTGGGTCCAGTGCCTGCTGGGCCTAGAGACTCAATCTACTCTTCACTGATGAGGCCCAACAAGGGCGAAACATGTTTGGGGATGCTTGTGGTCTCGTGCAGAAGGGATGTGACCTAGCAGTTCGGGCTGGACTACTCCTTTTGGGGTGGGACCATGCCTGATTTGCATATGGTCTTTCCCCTTCTGTAATGGCTTGGCAGGCGAAGAACGATGGTCTGGAGGGTTGCCCAGAGCAATGTCAGTGGTTAAGATTCATTCTAAACCTTCCAGCCATCACCGCTTTGTTTTTCCTTTGTCACCCCAAGTGGGACGGGTATGCCCAGACGTGGGTCCCGTGCCTGCTGGGCCTAGAGACTCAAGCTACTCTTCACTGATGAGGCCCAACAAGGCCGAAACATGTTTGGGGATGCTTGTGGTCTCGTGCAGAAGGGATGTGACCTAGCAGTTCAGGCTGGACTACCCCTTTTGGGGTGGGACCATGCCTGATTTGCATATGGTCTTTCCCCTTCTGTAATGGCTTGGCATGCGAAGAACGATGGTCTGGAGGGTTGCCCAGAGCAATGTCAGTGGTTAAGATTCATTCTAAACCTTCCAGCCATCACCTCTTTGTTTTTGCTTTGTCACCCCGAGTGGGACGGGTATGCCCAGACGTGGGTCCCGTGCCTGCTGGGCCTAGAGACTCAAGCTACTCCTCACTGATGAGGCCCAACAAGGCTGAAACATGTTTGGGGATCCTTGTGGTCTCGTGCAGAAGGGATGTGACCTAGCAGTTTGGGCTGGGCCACCCCTTTTGGGGTGGGACCAAGTCTGATTTGCATATGGTCTTTCCCCTTGTGTAATGGCTTGGCAGGCGAAGAACGATGGTCTGGATGGTTGCCCAGAGCAATGCCAGTGGTTAAGACTCATTCTAAACCTTCCAGCCATCACCTCTTTGTTTTTGCTTTGTCACCCCGAGTGGGACGGGTATGCCCAGACTTGGGTCCCGTGCCTGCTGGGCCACGAGACTCAAGCTACTTCTCACTGATCGGCCCAACAAGGCTGAAACATGTTTGGGGATGCTTGTGGTCTCGTGCAGAAGGGATGTGACCTAGCAGTTTGGGCTGGACCACCCCTTTTGGGGTGGGACCAAGCCTGATTTGCATATGGTCTTTCCCCTTCTGTAATGGCTTGGCAGGCGAAGAACGATGGTCTGGAGGGTTGCCCAGAGCAATGCCAGTGGTTCAGACTCATTCTAAACCTTCCAGACATCACCTCTTTGTTTTTGCTTTGTCACCCCAAGTGGGATGGGTATGCCCAGACATGGGTCCCGTGCCTGCTGGGCCTAGAGACTCAAGCTACTCCTCACTGATGAGGCCCAACCAGGCCGAAACATGTTTGGGGTTTGCTTGTGGTCTCGTGAAGAAGGGATGTAACCTAGCAGTTCGGGCTGGACTACCCCTTTTGGGGTGGGACCATGCCTGATTTGCATATGGTCTTTTCCCTTTTGTAATGGCTTGGCAGGTGAAGAATGATGGTCTGGAGGGTTGTCCAGAGCAATGCCAGTGGTTAAGATTCATTCTAAACCTTCCAGCCACCCTCTTTGTTTTTGCTTTGTCACCCCGAGTGGGACGGGTATGCCCAGACGTGGGTCCCGTGCCTGCTGGGCCACGAGACTCAAGCTACTTCTCACTGATCGGCCCAACAAGGCTGAAACATGTTTGGGGATGCTTGTGGTCTCGTGCAGAAGGGATGTGACCTAGCAGTTTGGGCTGGACCACCCCTTTTGGGGTGGGACCAAGCCTGATTTGCATATGGTCTTTCCCCTTCTGTAATGGCTTGGCAGGCGAAGAACGATGGTCTGGAGGGTTGCCCAGAGCAATGCCAGTGGTTCAGACTCATTCTAAACCTTCCAGACATCACCTCTTTGTTTTTGCTTTGTCACCCCAAGTGGGATGGGTATGCCCAGACATGGGTCCCGTGCCTGCTGGTCCTAGAGACTCAAGCTACTCCTCACTGATGAGGCCCAACCAGGCCGAAACATGTTTGGGTTTTGCTTGTGGTCTCGTGCAGAAGGGATGTAACCTAGCAGTTCGGGCTGGACTACCCCTTTTGGGGTGGGACCATGCCTGATTTGCATATGGTCTTTTCCCTTTTGTAATGGCTTGGCAGGTGAAGAATGATGGTCTGGAGGGTTGTCCAGAGCAATGCCAGTGGTTAAGATTCATTCTAAACCTTCCAGCCACCCTCTTTGTTTTTGCTTTGTCACCCCGAGTGGGACGGGTATGCCCAGACGTGGGTCCCGTGCCTGCTGGGCCTAGAGACTCAAGCTACTCTTCACTGATGAGGCCCAACAAGGCTGAAACATGTTTGGGGATGCTTGTGGTCTCGTGCAGAAGGGATGTGACCTAGCAGTTCGGGCTGGACTACCCCTTTTGGGGTGGGACCATGCCTGATTTGCATATGGTCTTTCCCCTTCTGTAATGGCTTGGCAGGCGAAGAACGATGGTCTGGAGGGTTGCCCAGAGCAATGTCAGTGGTTAAGATTAATTCTAAACCTTCCAGCCATCACCTCTTTGTTTTTGCTTTGTCACCCCGAGTGGGACGGGTATGCCCAGACTTGGGTCCCGTGCCTGCTGGGCCACGAGACTCAAGCTACTTCTCACTGATCGGCCCAACAAGGCTGAAACATGTTTGGGGATGCTTGTGGTCTCGTGCAGAAGGGACGTGACCTAGCAGTTTGGGCTGGATTACCCCTTTTGGTGTGGGACCCTGCCTGATTTGCATATGGTCTTTCCCCTTCTGTAATGGCTTGGCAGGCGAAGAACGATGGTCTGGAGGGTTGCCCAGAGCAATGTCAGTGGTTAAGATTCATTCTAAACCGTCCAGCTATCACCTCTTTGTTTTTGCTTTGTCACCCCAAGCGGGACGGGTATGCCCAGACATGGGTCCCGTGCCTGCTGGGCCTAGAGACTCAAGCTACTCCTCACTGATGAGGCCCAACCAGGCCGAAACATGTTTGGGGTTTGCTTGTGGTCTCGTGCAGAAGGGATGTAACCTAGCAGTTCGGGCTGGACTACCCCTTTTGGGGTGGGACCATGCCTGATTTGCATGTGGTCTTTTCCCTTTTGTAATGGCTTGGCAGGTGAAGAACGATGGTCTGGAGGGTTGCCCAGAGCAATGCCAGTGGTTAGGATTCATTCTAAACCTTCCAGCCAGCCTCTTTGTTTTTGCTTTGTCACCCCGAGTGGGACGGGTATGCCCAGACGTGGGTCCCGTGCCTGCTGGGCCTAGAGACTCAAGCTACTCTTCACTGATGAGGCCCAACAAGGCCGAAACATGTTTGGGGATGCTTGTGGTCTCGTGCAGAAGGGATGTGACCTAGCAGTTCAGGCTGGACTACCCCTTTTGGGGTGGGACCATGCCTGATTTGCATATGGTCTTTCCCCTTCTGTAATGGCTTGGCAGGCGAAGAACGATGGTCTGGAGGGTTGCCCAGAGCAATGTCAGTGGTTAAGATTCATTCTAAACCTTCCAGCCATCACCTCTTTGTTTTTGCTTTGTCACCCCGAGTGGGACGGGTATGCCCAGACTTGGGTCCCGTGCCTGCTGGGCCACGAGACTCAAGCTACTTCTCACTGATCGGCCCAACAAGGCTGAAACATGTTTGGGGATGCTTGTGGTCTCGTGCAGAAGGGATGTGACCTAGCAGTTTGGGCTGGACCACCCCTTTTGGGGTGGGACCAAGCCTGATTTGCATATGGTCTTTCCCCTTCTGTAATGGCTTGGCAGGCGAAGAACGATGGTCTGGAGGGTTGCCCAGAGCAATGCCAGTGGTTAAGACTCATTCTAAACCTTCCAGACATCACCTCTTTGTTTTTGCTTTGTCACCCCAAGTGGGACGGGTATGCCCAGACGTGGGTACCGTGCCTGCTGGGCCTAGAGAATCAAGCTACTCTTCACTGATGAGGCCCAACAAGGCTGAAACATGTTTGGGGATGCTTGTGGTCTCGTGCAGAAGGGATGTGACCTAGCAGTTCGGGCTGGACTACCCCTTTTGGGGTGGGACCATGCCTGATTTGCATATGGTCTTTCCCCTTCTGTAATGGCTTGGCAGGCGAAGAACGATGGTCTGGAGGGTTGCCCAGAGCAATGTCAGTGGTTAAGATTCATTCTAAACCTTCCAGCCATCACCTCTTTGTTTTTGCTTTGTCACCCCGAGTGGGACGGGTATGCCCAGACGTTGGTCCCGTGCCTGCTGGGCCTAGAGACTCAAGCTACTCCTCACTGATGAGGCCCAACAAGGCTGAAACATGTTTGGGGATGCTTGTGGTCTCGTGCAGAAGGGATGTGACCTAGCAGTCTGGGCTGTACCACCCCTTTTGGGTGGGACCAAGCCTGATTTGCATATGGTCTTTCCCCTTGTGTAATGGCTTGGCAGGCGAAGAACAATGGTCTGGATGGTTGCCCAGAGCAATGCCAGTGGTTAAGACTCATTCTAAACTTTCCAGCCATCACCTCTTTGTTTTTGCTTTGTCACCCCGAGTGGGACGGGTATGCCCAGATGTGGGTCCCGTGCCTGGTGGGTCTAGAGACTCAAGCTACTCCTCACTGATGAGGCCCAACAAGGCCGAAACATGTTTGGGGATGCTTGTGGTCTCGTGCAGAAGGGACGTGACCTAGCAGTTTGGGCTGGACTACCCCTTTTGGGGTGGGACCATGCCTGATTTGCATATGGTCTTTCCCCTTCTGTAATGGCTTGGCAGGCGAAGAACGATGGTCTGGAGGGTTGCCCAGAGCAATGTCAGTGGTTAAGATTCATTCTAAACCTTCCAGCCATCACCTCTTTGTTTTTGTTTTGTCACCCCGAGTGGGACGGGTATGCCCAGACGTGGGTCCCGTGCCTGCTGGGCCTAGAGACTCAAGCTACTCCTCGCTGATGAGGCCCAACAAGGCTGAAACATGTTTGGGGATGCTTGTGGTCTCGTGCAGAAGGGATGTGACCTAGCAGTTTGGGCTGGACCACCCCTTTTGGGGTGGGACCATGCCTGATTTGCATATGGTCTTTTCCCTTTTGTAATGGCTTGGCAGGTGAAGAACGATGGTCTGGAGGGTTGTCCAGAGCAATGCCAGTGGTTAAGACTCATTCTAAACCTTCCAGCCATCACCTCTTTGTTTTTGCTTTGTCACCCCAAGTGGGATGGGTATGCCCAGACATGGGTCCCGTGCCTGCTGGGCCTAGAGACTCAAGCTACTCCTCACTGATGAGGCCCAACCAGGCCGAAACATGTTTGGGGTTTGCTTGTGGTCTCGTGCAGAAGGGATGTAACCTAGCAGTTCGGGCTGGACTACCCCTTTTGGGGTGGGACCATGCCTGATTTGCATATGGTCTTTTCCCTTTTGTAATGGCTTGGCAGGTGAAGAATGATGGTCTGGAGGGTTGTCCAGAGCAATGCCAGTGGTTAAGATTCATTCTAAACCTTCCAGCCACCCTCTTTGTTTTTGCTTTGTCACCCCGAGTGGGACGGGTATGCCCAGACGTGGGTCCCGTGCCTGCTGGGCCACGAGACTCAAGCTACTTCTCACTGATCGGCCCAACAAGGCTGAAACATGTTTGGGGATGCTTGTGGTCTCGTGCAGAAGGGATGTGACCTAGCAGTTTGGGCTGGACCACCCCTTTTGGGGTGGGACCAAGCCTGATTTGCATATGGTCTTTCCCCTTCTGTAATGGCTTGGCAGGCGAAGAACGATGGTCTGGAGGGTTGCCCAGAGCAATGCCAGTGGTTCAGACTCATTCTAAACCTTCCAGACATCACCTCTTTGTTTTTGCTTTGTCACCCCAAGTGGGATGGGTATGCCCAGACATGGGTCCCGTGCCTGCTGGGCCTAGAGACTCAAGCTACTCCTCACTGATGAGGCCCAACCAGGCCGAAACATGTTTGGGGTTTGCTTGTGGTCTCGTGCAGAAGGGATGTAACCTAGCAGTTCGGGCTGGACTACCCCTTTTGGGGTGGGACCATGCCTGATTTGCATATGGTCTTTTCCCTTTTGTAATGGCTTGGCAGGTGAAGAATGATGGTCTGGAGGGTTGTCCAGAGCAATGCCAGTGGTTAAGATTCATTCTAAACCTTCCAGCCACCCTCTTTGTTTTTGCTTTGTCACCCCGAGTGGGACGGGTATGCCCAGACGTGGGTCCCGTGCCTGCTGGGCCTAGAGACTCAAGCTACTCTTCACTGATGAGGCCCAACAAGGCTGAAACATGTTTGGGGATGCTTGTGGTCTCGTGCAGAAGGGATGTGACCTAGCAGTTCGGGCTGGACTACCCCTTTTGGGGTGGGACCATGCCTGATTTGCATATGGTCTTTCCCCTTCTGTAATGGCTTGGCAGGCGAAGAACGATGGTCTGGAGGGTTGCCCAGAGCAATGTCAGTGGTTAAGATTCATTCTAAACCTTCCAGCCATCACCTCTTTGTTTTTGCTTTGTCACCCCGAGTGGGACGGGTATGCCCAGACTTGGGTCCCGTGCCTGCTGGGCCACGAGACTCAAGCTACTTCTCACTGATCGGCCCAACAAGGCTGAAACATGTTTGGGGATGCTTGTGGTCTCGTGCAGAAGGGACGTGACCTAGCAGTTTGGGCTGGATTACCCCTTTTGGTGTGGGACCCTGCCTGATTTGCATATGGTCTTTCCCCTTCTGTAATGGCTTGGCAGGCGAAGAACGATGGTCTGGAGGGTTGCCCAGAGCAATGTCAGTGGTTAAGATTCATTCTAAACCGTCCAGCTATCACCTCTTTGTTTTTGCTTTGTCACCCCAAGCGGGACGGGTATGCCCAGACATGGGTCCCGTGCCTGCTGGGCCTAGAGACTCAAGCTACTCCTCACTGATGAGGCCCAACCAGGCCGAAACATGTTTGGGGTTTGCTTGTGGTCTCGTGCAGAAGGGATGTAACCTAGCAGTTCGGGCTGGACTACCCCTTTTGGGGTGGGACCATGCCTGATTTGCATGTGGTCTTTTCCCTTTTGTAATGGCTTGGCAGGTGAAGAACGATGGTCTGGAGGGTTGCCCAGAGCAATGCCAGTGGTTAGGATTCATTCTAAACCTTCCAGCCAGCCTCTTTGTTTTTGCTTTGTCACCCCGAGTGGGACGGGTATGCCCAGACGTGGGTCCCGTGCCTGCTGGGCCTAGAGACTCAAGCTACTCTTCACTGATGAGGCCCAACAAGGCCGAAACATGTTTGGGGATGCTTGTGGTCTCGTGCAGAAGGGATGTGACCTAGCAGTTCAGGCTGGACTACCCCTTTTGGGGTGGGACCATGCCTGATTTGCATATGGTCTTTCCCCTTCTGTAATGGCTTGGCAGGCGAAGAACGATGGTCTGGAGGGTTGCCCAGAGCAATGTCAGTGGTTAAGATTCATTCTAAACCTTCCAGCCATCACCTCTTTGTTTTTGCTTTGTCACCCCGAGTGGGACGGGTATGCCCAGACTTGGGTCCCGTGCCTGCTGGGCCACGAGACTCAAGCTACTTCTCACTGATCGGCCCAACAAGGCTGAAACATGTTTGGGGATGCTTGTGGTCTCGTGCAGAAGGGATGTGACCTAGCAGTTTGGGCTGGACCACCCCTTTTGGGGTGGGACCAAGCCTGATTTGCATATGGTCTTTCCCGTTCTGTAATGGCTTGGCAGGCGAAGAACGATGGTCTGGAGGGTTGCCCAGAGCAATGCCAGTGGTTAAGACTCATTCTAAACCTTCCAGACATCACCTCTTTGTTTTTGCTTTGTCACCCCAAGTGGGACGGGTATTCCCAGACGTGGGTACCGTGCCTGCTGGGCCTAGAGAATCAAGCTACTCTTCACTGATGAGGCCCAACAAGGCTGAAACATGTTTGGGGATGCTTGTGGTCTCGTGCAGAAGGGATGTGACCTAGCAGTTCGGGCTGGACTACCCCTTTTGGGGTGGGACCATGCCTGATTTGCATATGGTCTTTCCCCTTCTGTAATGGCTTGGCAGGCGAAGAACGATGGTCTGGAGGGTTGCCCAGAGCAATGTCAGTGGTTAAGATTCATTCTAAACCTTCCAGCCATCACCTCTTTGTTTTTGCTTTGTCACCCCGAGTGGGACGGGTATGCCCAGACGTTGGTCCCGTGCCTGCTGGGCCTAGAGACTCAAGCTACTCCTCACTGATGAGGCCCAACAAGGCTGAAACATGTTTGGGGATGCTTGTGGTCTCGTGCAGAAGGGATGTGACCTAGCAGTCTGGGCTGTACCACCCCTTTTGGGTGGGACCAAGCCTGATTTGCATATGGTCTTTCCCCTTGTGTAATGGCTTGGCAGGCGAAGAACAATGGTCTGGATGGTTGCCCAGAGCAATGCCAGTGGTTAAGACTCATTCTAAACTTTCCAGCCATCACCTCTTTGTTTTTGCTTTGTCACCCCGAGTGGGACGGGTATGCCCAGATGTGGGTCCCGTGCCTGGTGGGTCTAGAGACTCAAGCTACTCCTCACTGATGAGGCCCAACAAGGCCGAAACATGTTTGGGGATGCTTGTGGTCTCGTGCAGAAGGGACGTGACCTAGCAGTTTGGGCTGGACTACCCCTTTTGGGGTGGGACCATGCCTGATTTGCATATGGTCTTTCCCCTTCTGTAATGGCTTGGCAGGCGAAGAACGATGGTCTGGAGGGTTGCCCAGAGCAATGTCAGTGGTTAAGATTCATTCTAAACCTTCCAGCCATCACCTCTTTGTTTTTGTTTTGTCACCCCGAGTGGGACGGGTATGCCCAGACGTGGGTCCCGTGCCTGCTGGGCCTAGAGACTCAAGCTACTCCTCGCTGATGAGGCCAACAAGGCTGAAACATGTTTGGGGATGCTTGTGGTCTCGTGCAGAAGGGATGTGACCTAGCAGTTTGGGCTGGACCACCCCTTTTGGGGTGGGACCATGCCTGATTTGCATATGGTCTTTTCCCTTTTGTAATGGCTTGGCAGGTGAAGAACGATGGTCTGGAGGGTTGTCCAGAGCAATGCCAGTGGTTAAGACTCATTCTAAACCTTCCAGCCATCACCTCTTTGTTTTTGCTTTGTCACCCCGAGTGGGACGGGTATGCCCAGATGTGGGTCCCGTGCCTGGTGGGTCTCTCTCGTGCAGAAGGGACGTGACCTAGCAGTTTGGGCTGGATTACCCCTTTTGGTGTGGGACCATGCCTGATTTGCATATGGTCTTTCCCCTTCTGTAATGACTTGGCAGGCGAAGAACGATGGTCTGGAGGGTTGCCCAGAGCAATGTCAGTGGTTAAGATTCATTCTAAACCATCCAGCCATCACCTCTTGTTTTTTGCTTTGTCACCCCAAGTGGGACGGGTATGCCCAGACGTGGGTCCCGTGCCTGCTGGGCCTAGAGACTCAAGCTACTCCTCACTGATGAGGCCCAACAAGGCAGAAACATGTTTGGGGTTTGCTTGTGGTCTCGTGCAGAAGGGATGTGACCTAGCAGTTCGGGCTGAACTACCCCTTTTGGGGTAGGACCATGCCTGATTTGCATATGGTCTTTTCCCTTTTGTAATGGCTTGGCAGGTGAAGAACGATGGTCTGGAGGGTTGTCCAGAGCAATGCCAGTGGTTAAGATGTATTCTATACCTTCCAGCCACCCTCTTTGTTTTTGCTTTGTCACCCCGAGTGGGACGGGTATGCCCAGATGTGGGTCCCGTGCCTGCTGGGCCTAGAGACTCAAGCTACTCTTCACTGATGAGGCCCAACAAGGCCGAAAAATGTTTGGGGATGCTTGTGATCTCGTGCAGAAGGGATGTGACCTAGCAGTTCGGGCTGGACTTCCACTTTTGCGGTGGGACCATGCCTGATTTGCATATGGTCTTTCCCCTTCTGTAATGGCTTGGCAGGCGAAGAACGGTTGTCTGGAGCGTTGCCCAGACAAATGCCAGTGGTTAAGATTCATTCTAAATCTTCCAGCCATCACCACTTTGTTTTTTCTTTGTCACCCCGAGTGGGACGGGTATGCCCAGACGTGGGTCCCATGCATGCTGGGCCTAGAGACTCAAGCTACTCCTCACTGATGAGGCCCAACAAGGCCGAAACATGTTTGGGGATGCTTGTGGTCTCGTGCAGAAGGGATGTGACCTAGCAGTTTGGGCTGGACCACCCCTTTTGGGGTGAGACCAAGCCTGATTTGCATATGGTCTTTCCCCATGTGTAATGGCTTGGCACGCGAAGAACGATGGTCTGGATGGTTGCCCAGAGCAATGCCAGTGGTTAAGATTCATTCTAAACCTTCCAGCCACCCTCTTTGTTTTTGCTTTGTCACCCCAAGTGGGACGGGTATGCCCAGATGTGGGTCCCGTGCCTGCTGGGCCTAGAGACTCAAGCTACTCTTCACTGATGAGGCCCAACCAGGCCGAAACATGTTTAGGGATGCTTGTGGTCTTGTGCAGAAGGAATGTGACCTAGCAGTTCGGGCTGGACTACCCCTTTTGGGGTGGGACCATGCCTGATTTGCATATGGTCTTTCCCCTTCTGTAATGGCTTGGCAGGCGAAGAACGATGGTCTGGGGGGTTGCCCAGAGCAATGTCAGTGGTTAAGATTCATTCTAAACCATCCAGCCATCACCTCTTTGTTTTTGCTTTGTCACCCCAAGTGGGACGGGTATGCCCAGACGTGGGTCCCGTGCCTGCTGGGCCTAGAGACTCAAGCTACTCCTCACTGATGAGGCCCAACAAGGCCGAAACATGTTTGGGGTTTGCTTGTGGTCTCGTGCAGAAGGGATGTGACCTAGCAGTTCGGACTGGACTACCCCTTTTGGGGTGGGACCATGCCTGATTTGCATATGGTCTTTCCCCTTCTGTAATGGCTTGGCAGGCGAAGAACAATGGTCTGGAGGGTTGCCCATGTGACCAAGTTAATAAAAAGAGTGAGCCGCTTCCGGCTCGTCAGTCGATCCTCAGCTGACTCCAGTGTTGTTCTTTCAGGCACCATGCCGGTGCCACAACACGTACAGGAGTCCAAGGCACGGGGCGCCGCACGAGGATGGTGCCCCTGCTGGGCAACACCGTCCCCTGTGTATGGTAGGGCCATATGAGCATGGCTGAAGGCACACCCCGGCCTGGGTGCCCCCAGAGCCAGGGCTGCGGTGAGCTGGTTGCCCCCAGCTCACGTGTGCTGCTCCGGTAATCCAGAGTTCCCAGGTTGATCCCTGGGACTCATGAGCTGCGCGGCCCCATCCCCCGGTGGTGTTAGTCGGGTGATCCCGACATCTGTGTCGCCCGCTCCAGTGACCAAGGAGTCACCAGGACACCCTCAACATCACACACACCAGCGGCAGTGACTGTGAGGAACTGGACACACACTGTCCCTGACGCATCTCTGCTTGCATACACACACACACACTGGCCTAGCAATGCACACTGCACTGGGCACACACACTTTGGAAGCTGACACTGCTGTGCTAGCTGAGCATAATGGAACGAGGCACGGCTATGCAAACTGCTTATACTGATCAAAATGCTGAGTGTACCGGGGCGTTGGGAGGCAGTGCCTGGTGGATCTTTGGAGAATCTGGGGATATGACGATAGGAATGCCTAACCAATGCTAATTCAGCAACCTATTCTATTGGCTTTGTCAATGCTTGTGACTCAAGTCGAGTTTCCCGCTGCTGACGAGACTTATATCCGTATTCTTGTGGAAACGTTTTTATTTTCTGCAAGTATTGTATGTGTTACTGTGAAATGTTCAAGGACCTTTGTTTTAGACACATCTACTCATTGAGGCAAAGCAAAATTAGCCATAATAATTCTACACAGTATACACGACTTAATAAATAAGTATGCGGCTCCAACCGATGGCTTTCTAGGATCCTGCATTGGGATGCAGTCCCTCTCAGCTGGAGTCACTCTCTCAAGTATAGTCATCTCGAAACAAGTGTTTTTCCCAACACTGTCCCATACCACACGTTTCAATATTGAACCAGTAACACGTGTGAAGGGAGGTGAAAGGTTTCTCGGAACATGCAATGTGGGCGCTATGCCGGTTTTGGCCACACGATGGCAGCAAGACACCAAACATATAAGAGAGCCGGTGAAAAGTTCAGTGCTCTTCCAGTATTTCTGGATGACGTTAAAGACGGAACTAACTGATGTGGTGATTATAGAGCGCAGCAATAGCACTTTGCAGTAAAGTGTCACATGCTTGTAAATGGAACACACTAGAACTATTGTCATGGTAGAGTATGCCTAACACAGCAAAGATGAGAAATGAATTCGCAAATATCTGACGGGAATCCCCATCGACATAAATACAGTAGATTCCTTGGTGGACGGTGAATCCATGGAAATGAGCTGTCAAAGCCAAAGGCACTGACAAGAGGCGCGCATAACTCTCTTCGAAGAGACGCCATTCACCGTGCAGTGCCTCATGCCTCCGGGCAGGACTTACAGTTCAAGCCATTTAAAAAGGCCTTCAAAACGTACATTTCTATCTTTGGCACCCACCCCTCCACCACGTTCTCTATGAGGCACTACATGATGAGTGTAATAGTAAAAAAAAAGGTGAGTATTAGAAATACCACCCGTTTTTACCACCCGCGTGACTAAAAATTGGCTAGGTCATGCACTGCAGTACATGAACAAATCTGCATGCAGTATTTAGGGGATACCTACCACATACGGAAAATACAACAGGCATTGTTTCGGTACTTTCTGCCTCATTATAGGTTCGCAAACATTCTGAAAATGGACAATGGCCTTATCATTTTACTCCGCTCAAAGGTTGGTGGTAGTGGCTGCAAGGTGAAGGAAATGGTGCTGTGGGCAATATGTTTCCCTAAATGGATGCTACCTGCAAATCTTGCATGGGAAAGGGCTACCACCATCACCACTTTAAAATGGGGGGAGGAGGGTGGCGCTGTGATGACCCCCCCACATTGCACCAAAATAAATATTCCAAATATTGGCAGGTTAACAAAGATACATTCTACTATTGAACTAGGCTTTGACTCATGTGCTGCCTGATGTAACCCCTGTAACATGAGGCGAGGCTTTGCCAGTCTGCAATCGTATCCATCTGTCACATATGCTGCCTGATGTAGCCCCCTGTAACTCTGTCACATATGCTGCCTGATGTAGCCCCCTGTAACTCTGTAACATATGCTGCCTGATGTAGCCCCCTGTAGCTGTGTCACATATGCTGCCTGATGTAGCCCCCTGTAACTCTGTCACATATGCTGCCTGATGTAGCCCCCTGTAACTCTGTCACATATGCTGCCTGATGTAGCCCCCTGTAACTCTGTCACATATGCTGCCTGATGTAGCCCCCTGTAACTCTGTCACATATGCTGCCTGATGTAGCCCCCTGTAACTCTGTAACATATGCTGCCTGATGTAGCCCCCTGTAACTCTGTCACATATGCTGCCTGATGTAGCCCCCTGTAACTCTGTCACATATGCTGCCTGATTTAGCCCCCTGTAACTCTGTCACATATGCTGGCTGATGTAGCCCCCTGTAACATGAGGTGAGGCTCTGCCAGTCTGTACACACACACTATTGTATGCCTGTAACCATATGTTTATTCTTGCACTTCACTGATGTACCATGCACTTTCTGTAACTAGTGCCTAGATGCCTCGGTGCTTTGTGCACTGAAATAAATACAAAAATAAATAAATGGAGCCAACGAGGACCACCTATGTGCCCCTCTATAGCACCAAAATAAATGCTCCAAAGATTGGTAAGTACCCTCCTGGGACACTCCCGCCCCCGTACTTAGCCAGCGCTCCCCCTCCCCCCACCGATACCCCTTGACACTTCCCCTCCTGGGTCCACTGCAGCACTTATCCTACCTTCTTCCTCGCCCCACCCCCCCACTTGTTCATCCGAATGCCACAAGGCCTAGTAGGGCTGTTATTGTTCGATTACTTACTGTTTTATTATTGTTTTATTACTCCCCTGTTCCCTACCTCTTTTTGCCTTGGGGCGCCTGGAAACACCATTGATTTATATAGGCGCCTAACAAATGTTCAATAAAAATAAATAAATAAATAAATAGGAATGATAAGTCCTACAATTGACCTAGACCCCGTTGCATGAGGTCATCAAAAAAGATCAGAAATAGTGGTTCTATGTGATTTACCTGCCCGTTGGATGCCACTCCAAAAAAAGTCTGCCATTATTTGGCCTCCTGGAGCAGCCTCCAACAGATGGAATTCTGCCACTGCAGGGTTTCACCCCACAAACTGGCCAGGGCATATGTCAATGCCCCCTTCCACTTCCTGCCTCCCCTGCCACATCAAGTCCTCCATCAGGGGATTTCAACTCCCCAAGCCCAAACCTCCCCGCTACCCACCCCCGATGTGTATCGGCCATTGCACCCCCTTTTCCTGCCCACAGCAAACATGACCTCCCAGCACCTTTATGCACTTACCTGCTCCCCGGGACTTCCTTCTGCTGGGCTTCACGCGTGGTATGCAGTCTTATCTAGGCAGAGTTTCCTGGGCGGTATCTCCAAGAGGCAGCTCAGGAATCATGGTCTACTGACTGCATAAATCAGAGGTGTGTAAGCAAATTATGGAGCAAAATGTATGGGAAGGGATGGTGTACTGAACACAAAGGTGCAGGAGCTCATGCTGGATTATGAGGGGGTACTGGTGGGCCAAAGTGAGGAAGGGAGATGACACCTGGCCTGCAGGAGAAGGAGAGGAAGGCTATCACACCAATCTTCCTGATCACTCAGGATGACATACACAGCCGCATCCTAACATGGACTGCCACACGCCCTCTACAGAAGATGCTGGAAGTCTTGCACCTTGTTGCCGTGGGGGAATTCCATTTTGCCACTGAACTGCTGCATAGGTTGTCGGAGTTCACTTTTACTGTGGTTCTGAACCAGGTCCTGGATGTCCTTTTGGTTACCTAAATATTACTCCATTTTGACAGGCTGACATTGACAGTACCAAAGCAAGCTTCTTTGTCAATGCCGTTTCCTCAATGTACTGGGGACACTAGACTATTCCCCGGAGCAAGTTTTTAAGAACCAGAAAAAATAGCCCTCGTATTGTGCACATGACATGTAATGTTGCCTGCGTATCTTGCATTGCAGTTCCCAGTTCCATGGATCAGCCCGTGATTCTGCTGAACAACACCCTACTCAGTTTCATGGAGCCATAAAGCAAATCCACAGCTACTGGATAAGCGACTGGAACAGCACACTTTTGCCCATACTCTACTCGCAGCCGCCCACATTCCCACACATTGTTCCATCCTCCCAGCAGCGACCATAATGCCAAATGAGGATAACAATGCTCCACCCATGCACTATGTGGGGGGTGGACAATATAAGGCATGGATAATAGGGTGCCTCATGTGGCATAGGTAGGTCACATGACTGTGCATTGGATCTCCTGAACCATGAGCCATTGAATACCACTGGTGACGCTGAATACCTTCTCCTGCCACGGCTTCTCGCCCACATATGTGAGGATGGAATTCTGCATGAGCAGAACTACATCCAGGCACGTTTTTGAACTCATGATATCTGCCTTAACGCCAGCAAGTCTGAGATCCTTCCTATTGGGACTCCTGCTCCCTCTTTCCTCCATCTATGGGCTCTCCCCCTTCTCCATCATCTGAAGCCAGAAACCTTGGAGTCATCTTCGACTCCTCTCTCTCCTTCATCCCTCACATTCAGGACCTTGCCAAGAAGGCCCACTTTCAACTCCACCTCCTCAAAGGAATTTTCCCTTTCCTCACTTTCCCCCAGAAGCTCAATGTCTCTGGACCTCTGGTTCCCGCTAGGCTAGACTACTGCAATAGCCTTTTCCTCAATCTACCCTCTTCCTCTCTACGACCTCCCCTGCTAATCCAGAATAGGGCTGCAAGACTTATCCTTGGCCTCAAGCACAGGGACCGCATCTCTCCAGTGCTAAAATCTATTCACTGGCTCCCGGTTGCTGCAAGGATGAAATTCAGATCCCTCTGCATCATCCACAAGGATGTCTGGGACTGGAGACCACGCTATCTGCAACTTGCTCTCACTAAATACTCTCATTCCAGATCTTTACGCTACGCTCCTCCGGCACCAACTCTCTGTGTGTAACACGCTTTGCTAAATAGCAGCAGGTGGCCGATCTCTTTCCTAAGCAGGCTCCCACCTATGGAACAGCCACTGCCTTCCTCTCCGTCTTGAACCGAATCTCCTCACATTCCCGAAGCTCCTCAAGACTTTCCTTTTCACCTCCTCCTTCCCTTCCTCCCCACTCTGCTAAACCCCACAGCTGCTGAGATTGGTGTCCAGGGCCCGTATGTGTCCTCCTGGGTCCTGGCCTTCCTACAGCCTCAGCCCCTCCTGGCACTTTGCCTTCACACCCACTGGCTTGTGCCACCACAGGCTTGCACTTAACTATTTATTCGTGGTTGACCTAGGCACTTACAGCTGCTCACTCCCTAGCACTTCCCACTTGATACACGTAGCATTTAACCCCCACTCCCCCCTCTTCTCTCTCGCTGCACTTGCACGTTCTGAATCCTCACAAGGCCTAGTAGATCTGCCTTATCTTACAGTGTTATATATAATTTAACTCCCATGTTCCCTTCCTGTTGACCTTTGGGCGCTTTGAAACACAATGTACTTGTTGTATAAGTGCCTTACAAATTTCCAATAAAATAAATGCCCCCATAAATCGGGTTTCCTGAAGGACAGGTATCCACGCCATCTCATATGTTGCATGTTGCAGGATATTGCAAGCAGGCATTCAGTGCCCATGCCATGCCTAGAGCAAGGGGAAGCCTGCCAGTGTGACCCGGAGGAGAACGAAGAGAAGCATCTTCACAGCCTGCGTGATGCATGTGATGTCCATCTCACAAGCAAGCGCAGAAACGAAACATAAGCTTGAAGGGACTCTGACAATGTATGAATCTGACGCAAATACATCATGTCCTGTCATGAGACAAATACCACTGCACAGTTCAGGTGAATGGAAACAATGAGTCTCAGCTTCTTTACACAGCACACCTCCAGCACAAATCTATGTCGCAAAGCCACCTCCACCCTAACCTCAAGAAAACCCCAACATGTCATTTGTGTTAGTTTCCCCCATGGATGTTTCCCATGGCCTCTGGGTGTGGAGTCCCACTGCCTGAGATGATCCCCTTATGGGACTGTACTCTCCAAAGGACTCCCAGGGGAGTGGGTGAGGAGGAGCTACTAATGGAAACGGTTCCAGGATCCCTAGCCAACCCAGGAGCTATTCTAGAAATGATGTATTCTATGCTTCCCATCATGTGCGCCATCATACAAAATAACTGGCTCATCACTTGAGTAACTTCCTCATCTCAAGGCTTTCGTGAGGTTATTCAAAATACACCTTCTGTAGAACGAACTTTTTTGGAAGTGTAAAAACATGAGGGGCACTCTCTGTCATTTGATTTAGTCCTGCCCGAAGACTAAGACGTTTTGGGAGGGTGTCTGTGAGAGGTTGGGTTTGGTTCTATGCTGTACAGTCCCTATGACTGCCTCTCTGCTGATTCTGGGAGAAATCTCCGATGGAGGAAATTTCATTCAGCAAAAGGATCTGGCTTCTCCGTGCTTGCATGATTGCAAAGAAAATGATATTAAGGTCCTGGAAATCGAGTGGTTCCTTTTGTATCGACGACTGGGTGGAGGAGCTGCTCACCTCTCCACCTATGAGAAAGTTATTCACAAACAAGCGGGAGACATTGATACGTTTTGGGACATATGGGGAAGCTTTCTTGATGTATATGGTTGATGTATAGATTAAGTTTGTATAATTCTGTTTCCTGGAGATCTCATTACCATTGTTTCATGATTTACTATACTTTTTCCTGTATATACCATGGATATCCTAATCTTATTAATGTGTGATGCGTTCCATGATTCATATGGCTGGCTGCTGATATTGTTTGACTTCACTATTTTCTACTTTTTGCTGATTTTCCTTCTTTTTCTTTATATCTTTCTTTTCTTTCCCCTGACTTCTTTAGTTGGACTTTATTGCTAATTTATTATAGTTGTCCAGTTGTATGACATGATTTTGTTATATTCTGTTGACGGTCCTCGGACTGGTTATTGCTGTATTTTATTTGTTTATATTGCAAAATAAAAACGATAAAGCAGAAATAAAAAATAAAAATAAAAAATCTCCAGGCTTTCGCTAGAAGTGCATCTGCCCAGCCGGTTGACAGCCGCACACAGGGTATTGCTCCTGCTTTCTGCCTTTTTGTCTTGTCTTTTCATGGCTTATTCATCCCCCGCACTGATTTGATGGGGTCATCCATGGCCATGACTTGATGTCTTGCACAGATTTTCTGGATAAACAGTCCTTCCTCCATTCCCTGCAGGCACCTCAACCTGATCTATTTGGGCTGTTCTGGGGGGGGGGGGGGGGTAGGTTGTCCCAACAGAAGTAACCCCATGTGTGCAGCTTGAGATGAGTGCCCCACCACTCCGCTGTCATCTGGGCTGTCCAGGCCATCAGCCCCATATATGACTTACCATCATCAACTTCATCCTGATTGTCAACATCAGTCTGACTAACAGCTAATGGTGCTTTGGAATGAGTTGGAGCTATATCGGGGAGTAGCGACTGCTACTGCACTGCCAGTCAAAGGTGGCCTGGCTACCCTGTAAAGCAGTGGCCGGGTGCATCTGCTCTAAACTCACCATCCTGTTCTTCACTTCATCGTCCTTTTCACCTTGCGTGAACTTGTCTGTCTCCTCTCTGCCGCCTCTGCTCTTCGCACATATTCTCTCCTTTGATCTGCTATCTCTCCTTTGCTTTTGCCACTCTCTCCTCCCCCTCTACTTTTCTGTCTCTCTCTCTCTCACTACTCCACTTCCACCCACCTCACTTCCTGCTCCACCTCCTCTGCTTCACCGTCTCCCCACTTTTCCTCCTTGCTGCTCCACCATGCTCTAATCCGCACCTCTCCATCATTCTCTTGACTCCCACACTTTCTGTCAGTTCCTCTCTCCTTTGATCCTGGTGGAGTATTTGAGCCCAGAAGATAAAATTGCTCAAATGCATTCAGGTGTGGGTGACATGCAAGCATGCTGGGTGATTGGCTTCTGTTCCTGGGGACTATGGATTGGCCAGGTGCTTGTAATTTGTTAGTGGTCCAATGGTGCGGCTCTACTAGTGAACGTTATAATACATGTAAAAAAAGGTGGGTGAGGCGCCACTCCAATTCCTGGCCAATATATTACCTGAAGAAAGAAAAAATATACAACTGGGTTAAATCCCAAAAGTGCCCAATTCACTGGGTTAGATCCCAATTGCTGCCAAAATATTCACAGCGTTGGATCCCTTCTGCTGCATTTCTGCTGCTGTTCTCCTCCTCCTAGCGCTTTTGTGTCCCAACACTCTCCAGGGAGGCTGTGTTGCCTTGCTTTTCAGGTGAATCTAATTAAATTGCTAATGCAGTCTCTAAGGATTATGGGAGCTGTAGTGAAAAATGTTTTTGTTCAGTTCAGGTGACCAAGGAAAGACTCCCCTCAAGGAGCACACATCTTACCCTTAGCAGGGGGAGGGGGGAAAACCATAACTATGATTCTCCACTGTAGGGCAAAATATCCCAGGGGCTGCAGCCTCTAGAGTCCCGATCTCCACAGATTACATGTAAAAGAAAGTGGGTGAGGCGGGCACTCCAATTCCTGGCCAATATACTACCTGAAGAAAGAAAAAATATATAACTGGGTTAAATCCCAAAAGCATCCAATTCACTGGGTTAGATCCCAATTGCTGCCAAAATATTCACAGCGTTGGATCCCTTCTGCTGCATTTCTGCTGCTGTTCTCCTCCTCCTAGCTCTTTCGTGTCCCAACACTCTTCAGGGAGGCTGTGTTGCCTTGCTTTTCAGGTGAATCCAATTAAATTGCTAATGCAGTCTCTAAGGATTATGGGAGCTGTAGTGAAAAATGTTTGTGTTCAGTTCAGGTGACCAAGGAAAGCCTCACCCACCTTTTTTTAAACGTTATAATACATCTACTTGCCATCTTCGATTTATTTATTCCCCAAGCAGCTGATGTTACTGTGGGTTGTGAGTACTGGCATATTTGGGTCTGTGTGTGTGGGGCACCCTAGGCCCAAAGGGTGCTGAGCAAGGAACACTCACAAACATTTGTCTTGCACTGAACCAGGTATTCCTAGTTGCATTGTGGGGTCTGTGACACTCGCTGTGGCATCTCCACGAACTGGATGAGTTGGCATCTCCAACTCCTGCTGTGTGTTCCATGACGTGACGGCTATGCTGCCAAAAGGTTTTAAAGTCAATGGGGTTAGATAAACATAAAAGGCTAGGAACAGAATATGGATATGGTTGACCCATGGAGGGAGGTCACCCATATCCAGATCTCCCATATCCATATACCTCCTTTGGAGCCTGCATCAGTGAGCAGGTTGCGGTCTCCGTTCCGCAAGGTTCTTCCAGTTCCTTCCTCTAGACTCAAGCACAGAAGATATCACAGGTCCCAGACATGAAGAATAAAAGCAACAGAATGCTTTACTTGGAGACTTTGGGAGGGATACCAAATGCTTTCCACTGATAAATATCTGAAACCTTGTGCAAAACAAAGATGTCTATGTTTCCAAATCAACTTAGAACACTGCTTGAAAAGTTTCTGAAGAAAGAATTGAATACATGATTGCCTTGTATTCTTCCACACCCTGTATCAAATTCATTTCACTTGTGTCCTTTCACAGAACCCTTAGTCACCAATTATAAAGTGTAGAACAGATTTGTACAGTTTTCACCAAAAGTAAATATTTCTAAGATTATTCGAAAAGCTTCATATCCACTCTATCAGATGCTTTTTCTTTATGTGTACTAAATGCCGAAAAATCCTCCTTCACTGTATACATACTATTACTGAGCCTGACATTTCCCTAATATTGTTGTTTCCAAACTCTACCCTTAATAAATCCTATGGGATATGGGTGAACAAGTGTCTGCGTTACAGTCTTTAATTTTAATGCAGTAACAGTTGCCAGGAGTTTTATAAAGTAGTGCGAATGACGTAGAATATCCACACTTTGAATGGTCCCATTCTGAATTTGGTACTGGGTTAAGTGCTGGGTTAAGTGTCAAGGGAGTGTGGCCTTTATCATGTTATTAACTGAGCATATCCACCAGCTTTCGCAAGACACGCGTCTAGTACACTTCCATGGGTGTGGAACTCCACACAACAGCTGCAAATGGAATCAGGCAACCAGGTACAGGATTCTGCGTGGTGCTATGTGATTACACTGAGCACAGTTAGTTGGCGGTCTTCGAGTTCAATTCTTGTAAATCAACAGTTTTTCTTTCTTTTTTTATCAGAGGTAAAGTCTGGAAATAGAGGCAAAATAAAATAGGGGACAACAACAGTAATGGCTAGTGATTTATTTATTTGATTGGGTAAAAAGAAATTCTATAAATATTTGGGTAGCACTGAGCCCAAGCCAACCAAAGGGGGGGGGGGGGCTAAAGGGAGGTCTCCTCCAAGAAAATGTTTGGAATAAAGGGTTTTCTTTCAGCATTCTTTCAGCACACATTCTGTGTGAAAACATGGGTATAAAGTCACACAGTTTGCATTTGGTTGTGCAGGGTGAGATACAGAAAAATCCAGTAGGTGCCAACAGTGCACAGAAGCATTTTCCAAGGCATTTTGATGCTGGCTTTGCGCATAATATGCCAGTTATCAGAAAGCATAAAACATGTTCAAGCTAACTTTACCAATACATTTCCACGCTGGCTGCACCAATATATGCCAGTGTCCCCAGATCGCCCCCTTTCATTTCACTGTTATGTGGATCTTAGACTATGTTAGAGTCGTCGTGTTTCAGTAGTTCTGGCATGGTTTCAGCCTAGTTTTGCATATTCACACCTAGAGAAGGGCACTCAGCCAATCAGGTGGCTGCAAATTCGGGTGAGAAAACACAATGTACTGCCCGCATTTCTCGAGCCACCAGAGGCTCTTCCCCAGGTGCTGCCATCTTGACTGTGGGGAAGCAACAGGGAGATTCAACACAAGAACGAGAAAGGGAAGGCAGGCAGAGGGCTCACAATCACTCACAACGCGTCATAGACATGCACCTTATAGGAGCACACCACACCAACATCCACGAAACTCCTTTCCTGGCACTTCCCGATCACTCAGACTCTTTCCCCCTGATCTACCAACTAACCCAAACTAACAAAAGCCTCTGTCAATGAAATCACAGATCTCTTCATAGCAGCATTCATCAACAACACAACTAACATCTTCCTCAACCTGCCTGAAGACAAGCCAGCAAGAAAACCAAAGACACTCTACTCAAACTGCTTAACACCATGGACATTAAGCAACTCATCACAGAACCAATCCCAGCAAATGCAACATATTCAACCCGGTATTCACCACCTCTCTAACCAGCAAATGTCCCCTACCTACCTTTGGACTGGCTAGACTACACAGCCACACACAATTATCTCCACAACACCGATCCCCCACCGGGCCAACCCAAATCAATCAACCACCCACTGCTCCGTTATGAACTTCCCCATGAAAGCACTGGAAGAAAATGTCATTGCCTTGGCCTCCATGCATAGCTCATTGAAAATATCGCTGTCCAGTCATTTGGTCGAAAATAAAAGATCGAATGACCATTTGGTTGAATACAAATTGGTCCAAAAAAAAAAGGTCGAATTTTTTTATTTATTTATTTATATATTTTTTTTTTTTCGTTTCGGTTGGTAAAAAAAAATAATAATAAAGAAAAAGGGCGTTTGGGGGACCCCCCCCCCCCCATAAAAAAATAAAAATAAAAATCGACCATTTTTTCGACCATTTGGCATTCGACCAAATGGCATTCGATCATTTGGTTTTCGACCAAATGACTGGTAACCAAAATATCAACATACAGCTCAGCACACTCAACCACATCCTGGCTGAGAACACCAACACTACAAATGAAACTTGGCTCAGCAAACAACATAGGCCTTCTTCACACAGGAACTCATCGTCAGCATGTGTTATATGTACAGACAACAAAGGTTCTGGAGAAAATCCCACTAACAAGAATAACTCATCAGTTTGAGAACCTTCTGTCTAGCATGCAGGACACTCATCATGACCACCAAAGGAAACTACTACACAAAACCCATCATGAAAGCATCAAACAAGAGCAGTGAGATCTTCCAAGTCATGAAGCCCTCTCCCCAACCCTGCCAGAACCTGCAAGATTGCAAAGCATTGGCAAGTGCAAGACTTTCAACTACTTCACAGGCAGGGCACGCAGGATAAGGCAACACATTTACAGCTCTAAACACAACACATATGCCCTGCCCATGATAATCCACAACATATCAAGATGGAATGAATTCAAGACAGTTACTCCAGAAGACTTGATAATACTCTCCCAGCCCTAAAACCCACTACTTACAAAGACAACATCTTACACCTCTCCAATGTGCCTGGTGTTCTGTGGAATGTCTATGATCTCTCCAAGAGAGACCATGGGCCTCATAACAACTCACCCGGTATGGAAACAACGGTGGCGGTAAACCCGCTGCCACCGTTGTTTCCATACCGGGTGATCACGACTCCTGCAGGCGGAGGCATCAATCCCGCCAGGTCTGACGCCCGCCTGCAGGCGGACGAGGAAACACTGGCACCATCACGAGATGGTGCCGGTGTTTCCATGATCCCCATTCCCATTGGGTCCTATGGGACTCAATGGGAATGGGGATTTACACCATTCCGTCTCCGGAATTCCCGGGTCACCGGGGTTGTAATGCCCCGGTAATTCCAGGAATCACGGAGGCGGAATGGTAATACGAGTACGGCGGTAACCAGGTGGTTTTACCGCCTCGGTTACCGCCAGACTCGTAATGAGGCCCCATCTCTTCCAAATGGCCCCAACCAATATCAGCGCCTGCCAGCAAGTAACCTGTGGACTTTCACAAGGCTCCATCCTGTCCCCTATGCTCTGCCATCTCTACATAGAACCTCTGCAGGAACTCCTCAACAACAATGACATCAATATGTAGCGTTACGCAGATGGTACACAGCTTTACCTAAAGAACAATTTCATCATGGGAAACCATCAACTCAAGTACCTCCTGTCCTTTAACCAAGCCTGGGTGCCAACCACCTATCTGAAGATTAACCCGACAAAGACTTTATTCATTCTCCTAGAAAGCCCCCACAAGCCTATCCAAGACAAGAATTGGCTGACTAACAAGAACCTTGATGGAAATTCAAAACACACCACTCCAAGAAGACCCAAACGACATGGTGCCAGCTTGTGCCGGTAGTAGCATAGGTCATCCCCCGCCTGGATGAAATAACCCCCTACTTACTTGAACCCCATATGCCTCCTTGGCCCCTCAGAAGGCCGTTTCCAGCACACCGCAGCACACCTGATCACACAAGTAACACAATTCAATCACATCACCCCCATCTTCAAGAAGCTGCACTACCCACCCGTTCAATCATGTTCAAGACAAACTGTATCATCTACAAACCAGTCAGATCTGAAACACTACTCTGCCTGACCAAGAAACTCACTGTCACCAGAAACCAATGCACCACCAGCAGGCACAATATTGACATACTAGACACAAAGAGGTGCAGGAGGTACACATAGAGGAAACAGGTTTTCTGCGACTGGACCCTTCATCCTACATTTCAGGAATGACAAGAAGACCTGATTCTTCAAAGAACATCTCATCACTCTACTCAACCCTACTTCAATCCCTCTGGGCTGCCCCCCCTGTGCTCCTCTGACCATTCAGCTACCTCTGTTACACCCCACATCTACCTGTTACAAGCTGGCGGTGACCCCTATGTACAGTGCTCCACTAGGTCCCAGGTGTGTGCTTTATAAATCCAATGCATGCTGTCATGCAGCTGGCAATGATCAAAGGCCAGGCACATGGATACATGTAAAGTGAAATGTGGTCTTTTAAGGAACCATGAAGAGTGATTGAGATGGCCCCATCTTGTAAAATACAAACAGCTTCCAGTTAATGAATTCAATTGGTGGGTGCTCATCAAAAGTACCCTGCACCCTGGTGACAACTGCACAACAAAATGATGACTGGAAAAACTTCTCAGAACCGAGGACACTCTTGTGAATGCTCACAAAACAGTTCTGGTTGATTAAAAGCACCTGATCTCTAATTGAGATTATATTGTAGAAACCCACCATGTAAAGCCAGTGAAGAGAATCCAGGCAGCAGCCGTCAGGTTTATTTCCATACAACTGTGCAGAAATGGACAGAGACCAGTGGAGTATCCCATCCCCAAAAAGGACCCATACACAGAATCTTAGAGTTTAATATAGAAATAGAGCGTGATACATTGAATCGGTTACATTAACGGGGAACTTCTGAACAGAACAACCTCCGACCTTGAGGGGCATGGCTTAACACCACCACCCTAGGCCTATACAATTCTGCTCATCCGACCCAAGTGACGCAATCTTCACCAGCAGCAGTGTCTTCATCATGTACAATGGGCTCGAGTCGGATGAGTAGCACCCCAAGTGACCCCTATTCCGGTTCTTAGGCAAGATTATTTGGCCCCCATATGGGATGCGTCGCACATCCCTGGGCGTTCCGGGGGAGCAGCCTGAAACTAATGTCACAGCCACACAGCTTTGTGGGCTTGATGACCCATGTCAGCCAATCACATTATTGGGTGGCTCTTGCCACATCACGTTCCAAATCATGGTTGCGCTGGTGCTCTGCCAACGATATTTGCATGGTCAGCACTCATATGAAGCCATCGATTACTTCAATTTTTGACAATTTACTAGCGTAAGTCAAAGAAACTTCATACCTGCCCAATAGTAATTCAATCTTAACAGCAGCCTTATGTCAGCAGGATCACCAAATACCAAAAGCCAAACCTGACAGACAGAGTCTGTATGCTTTGATGGTGTTGTGGTCCCGCCTTCCAGACTCTCTGTGGTAAAAGGGTACTCAGGTATGTTAGCTTGGATGGGGATGGGTTGTTGACTCCACCCCTGGGGATGAAGGGTGATAATGGGATACTCCCCATAACTCACATGTGCCCATCACCATCTAGCTTGGGGAGGTGCATGGCTAGGGACCCAGAAATAGACAGGGGACTTTGTGACAATAAATGCATACATTCCAATGACAGACCAAGATGTCATTGTCAACTGTGCCAAAAGTCACGTACATGCCAATTAATATAAGGACAGTGACACCTCCAGTGTTAACGCTGGAGGTCATCTAGCACTGACACCATTACTAATGCTGTCCTACAGTGATGTCTGAAGATGGCCTGGAGGTCATCCAGCACTGAGACCATTACTAATGCTGTCCTACAGTGATGTCTGAAGATGTCCTGGAGGTCATCCACCAGCACTGCGACCATTACCAATGCTGTCCTACAGTGATGTCTGAAGATGGCCTGGAGGTCATCCAGCACTGAGACCATTACTAATGCTGTCCTAAAGTGATGTCTGAAGATGGCCTGGAGGTCACCCACCAGCACTGAGACCATTACTAATGCTGTCCTACAGTGATGTCTGAAGATGGTCTGGAGGTTACCCACCAGCACTGAGACCATTACTAATGCTGTCCTACAGTGATGTCTGAAGATGGCCTGGAGGTCACCCACCAGCACTGAGACCATTACTAATGCTGTCCTACAGTGATGTCTGAAGATGGCCTGGAGGTCACCCACCAGCACTGAGACCATTACTAATGCTGTCCTACAGTGATGTCTGAAGATGGCCTGGAGGTCATCCAGCACTGAGACCATTACTAATGCTGTCCTACAGTGATGTCTGAAGATGGCCTGGAGGTCATCCACCAGCACTGAGACCATTACTAATGCTGTCCGACAGTGATGTCTGAAGATGGCCTGGAGGTCACCCACCAGCACTGAGACAATTACTAATGCTGTCCTACAGTGATGACTGAAGATGGTCTGGAGGTCATCCAGCACTGAGACCATTACTAATGCTGTCCTACAGTGATGTCTGAAGATGGCCTGGAGGTCATCCAGCACTGAGACAATTACTAATGCTGTCCTACAGTGATGACTGAAGATGGCCTGGAGGTCATCCAGCACTGAGACCATTACTAATGCTGTCCTACAGTGATGTCTAAAGATGGCCTGGAGGTCATCCACCAGCACTGAGACCATTACTAATGCTGTCCTACAGTGATGTCTGAAGATGGCCTGGAAGTCATCCAGCACTGAGACCATTACTAATGCTGTCCTACAGTGATGTCTGATATTGGCCTGGAGGTCACCCACCAGCACTGAGACCATTACTAATGCTGTCCTACAGTGATGTCTGAAGATGGCCTGGAGGTCATCCAGCACTGAGACCATTACTAATGCTGTCCTACAGTGATGTCTGAATATGGTCTGGAGGTCACCCACCAGCACTGAGACCATTACTAATGCTGTCCTACAGTGATGTCTGAAGATGGCCTGGAGGTCACCCACCAGCACTGAGACCATTACTAATGCTGTCCTACAGTGATGTTTGAAGATGGCCTGGAGGTCATCCAGCACTGAGACCATTACTAATGCTGTCCTAAAGTGATGTCTGAAGATGGCCTGGAGGTCACCCACCAGCACTGAGACCATTACTAATGCTGTCCTACAGTGATGTCTGAAGATGGTCTGGAGGTCACCCACCAGCACTGAGACCATTACTAATGCTGTCCTACAGTGATGTCTGAAGATGGCCTGGAGGTCACCCACCAGCACTGAGACCATTACTAATGCTGTCCTACAGTGATGTCTGAAGATGGCCTGGAGGTCACCCACCAGCACTGAGACCATTACTAATGCTGTCCTACAGTGATGTCTGAAGATGGCCTGGAGGTCATCCAGCACTGAGACCATTACTAATGCTGTCCTACAGTGATGTCTGAAGATGGCCTGGAGGTCACCCACCAGCACTGAGACCATTACTAATGCTGTCCTACAGTGATGTCTGAAGATGCCTGGAGGTCACCCACCAGCACTGAGACCATTACTAATGCTGTCCTACAGTGATGTCTGAAGATGCCTGGAGGTCACCCACCAGCACTGAGACCATTACTTATGCTGTCCTACAGTGATGTCTGAAGATGGCCTGGAGGTCATCCAGCACTGAGACCATTACTAATGCTGTCCTACAGTGATGTCTGAAGATGCCTGGAGGTCACCCACCAGCACTGAGACCATTACTAATGCTGTCCTACAGTGATGACTGAAGATGGCCTGGAGGTCACCCACCAGCACTGAGACCATTACTAATGCTGTCCTATAGTGATGTCTGAAGATGGCCTGGAGGTCATCCAGCACTGAGACCATTACTAATGCTGTCCTACAGTGATGTCTGAAGATGGTCTGGAGGTCACCCACCAGCACTGAGACCATTACTAATGCTGTCCTACAGTGATGTCTGAAGATGGCCTGGAGGTCACCCACCAGCACTGAGACCATTACTAATGCTGTCCTACAGTGATGTCTGAAGATGGCCTGGAGGTCATCCAGCACTGAGACCATTACTAATGCTGTCCTAAAAGTGATGTCTGAAGATGGCCTGGAGGTCACCCACCAGCACTGAGACCATTACTAATGCTGTCCTACAGTGATGTCTGAAGATGGTCTGGAGGTCACCCACCAGCACTGAGACCATTACTAATGCTGTCCTACAGTGATGTCTGAAGATGGCCTGGAGGTCACCCACCAGCACTGAGACCATTACTAATGCTGTCCTACAGTGATGTCTGAAGATGGCCTGGAGGTCACCCACCAGCACTGAGACCATTACTAATGCTGTCCTACAGTGATGTCTGAAGATGGCCTGGAGGTCATCCAGCACTGAGACCATTACTAATGCTGTCCTACAGTGGTGTCTGAAGATGGCCTGGAGGTCACCCACCAGCACTGAGACCATTACTAATGCTGTCCTACAGTGATGTCTGAAGATGCCTGGAGGTCACCCACCAGCACTGAGACCATTACTAATGCTGTCCTACAGTGATGTCTGAAGACTGAGACCATTACTAATGCTGTCCTACAGTGATGTCTGAAGATGGCCTGGAGGTCACCCACCAGCACTGAGACCATTACTAATGCTGTCCTACAGTGATGTCTGAAGATGCCTGGAGGTCACCCACCAGCACTGAGACCATTACTAATGCTGTCCTACAGTGATGTCTGAAGATGCCTGGAGGTCACCCACCAGCACTGAGACCATTACTAATGCTGTCCTACAGTGATGTCTGAAGATGGCCTGGAGGTCATCCAGCACTGAGACCATTACTAATGCTGTCCTACAGTGATGTCTGAAGATGGCCTGGAGGTCACCCACCAGCACTGAGACCATTACTAATGCTGTCCTACAGTGATGTCTGAAGATGCCTGGAGGTCACCCACCAGCACTGAGACCATTACTAATGCTGTCCTACAGTGATGTCTGAAGATGGCCTGGAGGTCATCCAGCACTGAGACCATTACTAATGCTGTCCTACAGTGATGTCTGAAGATGCCTGGAGGTCACCCACCAGCGCCGAGACCATTACTAATGCTGTCCTACAGTGATGTCTGAAGATGCCTGGAGGTCACCCACCAGCACTGAGACCATTACTAATGCTGTCCTACAGTGATGTCTGAAGATGGCCTGGAGGTCATCCAGCACTGAGACCATTACTAATGCTGTCCTACAGTGATGTCTGAAGATGGCCTGGAGGTCACCCACCAGCACTGAGACCATTACTAATGCTGTCCTACAGTGATGTCTGAAGATGCCTGGAGGTCACCCACCAGCACTGAGACCATTACTAATGCTGTCCTACAGTGATGTCTGAAGATGGCCTGGAGGTCACCCACCAGCACTGAGACCATTACTAATGCTGTCCTACAGTGATGTCTGAAGATGGCCTGGAGGTCACCCACCAGCACTGAGACCATTACTAATGCTGTCCTACAGTGATGTCTGAAGATGCCTGGAGGTCACCCACCAGCACTGAGACCATTACTAATGCTGTCCTACAGTGATGTCTGAAGATGCCTGGAGGTCACCCACCAGCACTGAGACCATTACTAATGCTGTCCTACAGTGATGTCTGAAGATGGCCTGGAGGTCACCCACCAGCATTGAGACCATTACTAATGCTGTCCTACAGTGATGTCTGAAGATGGCCTGGAGGTCACCCACCAGCACTGAGACCATTACTAATGCTGTCCTACAGTGATGTCTGAAGATGGCCTGGAGGTCACCCACCAGCACTGAGACCATTACTAATGCTGTCCTACAGTGATGTCTGAAGATGTCCTGGAGGTCATCCAGCACTGAGACCATTACTAATGCTGTCCTAAAGTGATGTCTGAAGATGGCCTGGAGGTCACCCACCAGCACTGAGATCATTACTAATGCTGTCCTACAGTGATGTCTGAAGATGGCCTGGAGGTCACCCACCAGCACTGAGACCATTACTAATGCTGTCCTACAGTGATGTCTGAAGATGGCCTGGAGGTCATCCAGCACTGAGACCATTACTAATGCTGTCCTACAGTGATGACTGAAGATGGCCTGGAGGTCACCCACCAGCACTGAGACCATTACTAATGCTGTCCTACAGTGATGTCTGAAGATGGTCTGGAGGTCACCCACCAGCACTGAGACCATTACTAATGCTGTCCTACAGTGATGTCTGAAGATGACCTGGAGGTCATCCAGCACTGAGACCATTACTAATGCTGTCCTACAGTGATGTCTGAAGATGGCCTGGAGGTCACCCACCTGCACTGAGACCATTACTAATGCTGTCCTACAGTGATGTCTGAAGATGGCCTGGAGGTAATCCAGCACTGAGACCATTACTAATGCTGTCCTACAGTGATGTCTGAAGATGGCCTGGAGGTCACCCACCAGCACTGAGACCATTACTAATGCTGTCCTACCGTGATGTCTGAAGATGCCTGGAGGTCACCCACCAGCACTGAGACCATTACTAATGCTGTCCTACAGTGATGTCTGAAGATGCCTGGAGGTCAGCCACCAGCACTGAGACCATTACTAATGCTGTCCTACAGTGATGTCTGAAGATGGCCTGGAGGTCACCCACCAGCACTGAGACCATTACTAATGCTGTCCTACAGTGATGTCTGAAGATGGCCTGGAGGTCACCCACCAGCACTGAGACCATTACTAATGCTGTCCTACAGTGATGTCTGAAGATGGCCTGGAGGTCACCCACCAGCACTGAGACCATTACTAATGCTGTCCTACAGTGATGTCTGAAGATGGCCTGGAGGTCATCCAGCACTGAGACCATTACTAATGCTGTCCTACAGTGATGTCTGAAGATGGCCTGGAGGTCACCCACCAGCACTGAGACCATTACTAATGCTGTCCTACAGTGATGTCTGAAGATGCCTGGAGGTCACCCACCAGCACTGAGACCATTACTAATGCTGTCCTACAGTGATGTCTGAAGATGGCCTGGAGGTCATCCAGCACTGAGACCATTACTAATGCTGTCCTACAGTGATGTCTGAAGATGCCTGGAGGTCACCCACCAGCACTGAGACCATTACTAATGCTGTCCTACAGTGATGACTGAAGATGGCCTGGAGGTCACCCACCAGCACTGAGACCATTACTAATGCTGTCCTACAGTGATGTCTGAAGATGCCTGGAGGTCACCCACCAGCACTGAGACCATTACTAATGCTGTCCTACAGTGATGACTGAAGATGGCCTGGAGGTCACCCACCAGCACTGAGACCATTACTAATGCTGTCCTACAGTGATGTCTGAAGATGGCCTGGAGGTCACCCACCAGCACTGAGACCATTACTAATGCTGTCCTACAGTGATGTCTGAAGATGGCCTGGAGGTCATCCAGCACTGAGACCATTACTAATGCTGTCCTACAGTGATGTCTGAAGATGGCCTGGAGGTCATCCAGCACTGAGACCATTACTAATGCTGTCCTACAGTGATGTCTGAAGATGGTCTGGAGGTCACCCACCAGCACTGAGACCATTACTAATGCTGTCCTACAGTGATGTCTGAAGATGGCCTGGAGGTCATCCAGCACTGAGACCATTACTAATGCTGTCCTACAGTGATGTCTGAAGATGCCTGGAGGTCACCCACCAGCACTGAGACCATTACTAATGCTGTCCTACAGTGATGTCTGAAGATGGCCTGGAGGTCACCCACCAGCACTGAGACCATTACTAATGCTGTCCTACAGTGATGTCTGAAGATGCCTGGAGGTCACCCATGCAGACTGGAACTGCCGCAAAGTCTTGATGTTCGGTTGTTACAAACTTCTGTAAGAGCTTGGCCACTAAAACACATAATCAAATGGACTGATGTTTATACCGCATTAGGGCCCATTCAGTCCTTTGTAACATAGGGGTGTCTGTGATGTGTGTATGCCCGAGCTGGAGATCCGGTAAGTGATAGGTAGGTTGAGCACTTCTAACAGCTGCTGAGGCCCCCTGGGAAATATCAGAATGAAAAAGGTACCAGTGGTGATGTGGAATGTGACCTGTTCAAAGATAAATCAAGTGGATAAACAGTAACCGGGCATGGAGATCCTGAAAATGGCAGCGCTGCGCGGCATAAATCACAATAACATAACAGAAGAAGAACAGGTGCTGGGAAAGGAATCATAACAGCTGATCTTTCCAGAGCTTCAATACATTTCATATGTTATACAGCATTTGTAAAGGGATCTATGTGATTAATGCGCCGTTTTAAGTGCAACCCCCCAAAATGTTGACTTTTTAAAAATTCGGACCCCCCTTTTGACACCATATATATGCAAAGGAGACCTCCTACAGACCCCCTATATTCATTATATACTATACCCATCCCCCCACTTTTATATGGGGTGAAAAGGGGGTCGAAATAAAAAAAGTCGACATTTTGGCGGGCCGCAGTAATTGTACAATCCCTTTGTGAAGCGCTTAGCTACCATTGGGATGGGCCATGGCCTCAATATGCAGCGGCAGTCTTGGGTTGTCTGGCATTGCATTACAGAGGCATTGCATTATGTAATGCAGTGCCTCTGTCTATTACATAATCAAGCAAAACATTGCTTAGCACAGACCAATGCAAAAGCCAAGGCGACTACACAAGTTACACGTTTGCAATGAAGAAACATAACCACGCGCCTGTTGGAAATAGTCTGTGATTGCCCAGGCTAAGGTCATGGTGAGGTAATGAGTCAGGGGTCAGAGCTGGGGAAACGCATCCAGTCCTTTTGGTGATGCTACACGTGAGAGCGATGCATGCGTGGCTAGTTGTTATCACATCCAGCCAATGCCGCGCAGCTGATGGCAGTTGTGGGCTCTGCATAGGTAGGCAGCACATATGTTCTGAAGCAAGAACCTTTGAAATACCTTCATTCCTTGTTGGTATTTTCAACAAAAAGAGATAACAAACTGCCTCTACTTTTCAATTTCCAGTAGCTTTGTTTATTGTTATTGATTTTCAATAGATGGTGACACATGTCATCAAGAGGTGCCACCACGGGGAATGTCACAAGCAGGCGCTCGCTCGGAAGCTAAGAAGCCCAGCAGGCAGTGAATGTCGACTGTGTGATGGAGGTTCTCTGCCCTCTACCCGCCGTGGGTGTTGGGGTTCAGGGTAATATGTTCACACTCCTGTCCATTAGTACTCTGAGCAAAGCTGGAAGCTGATTGGTTAAATCAATGTCACCAGCATCCCTGCAATCTCCGGGTACAACTGGTTCCCCTGCTGGCTGAAATGTTCCTGCTTCAGCATTCCAGGTCACACTCATGCCAATCCCACCAGTGACAGCTCTCTGTACCAACTCCCTCTCCGCAAAAGCGGGTGACTCCTCCCTCGCGCCACAGGCAATGGCCTCTTCAGTCCTGCCCCAGGGTGCAGCTGAATGCCTTCCATCTTGCTCCTGATTGGCACCCCACCGCTGAGCGTTTCCCACAGCCTGTTCTGGGCCATAGGCCCTGTGCTCGAGTCTTCACCTCAGAGCTGGGGCTGATACCAGGTGGTAAAGCCTCCTGCCTCGGGGTTTACTGTGTAAGTAGAGGCCACCTTCCTCTCTCCATGCCCCAGTGTACCACATATTGCTGCAGCACACACATTGCCTTTCATTGATGCACTAAGGGCTCAGACACGCAAAGGTTAGTGCAACATGACCTTTCCATTCAATGCTTTGGGATGAACGATTTGGAGGTTCAGCAGAGAAAATGTGTCATTGATAGCTAAAACTTAGCGAAGAAGAAGAAGAAGAAGAAGAAGAAGAGGAGGAGGAGGAAGAAGAAGAGGAAGAAGGTGAAGAAGAATAGGAAGAAGAAGAAGAAGAAGGGGAGAAGAAGAAGAAGAGGAAGAAGAAGAAAAAGAAGGAGATGAAGAAGGAGAGGAAGAGGAAGAAGAAGAAGAGGAAGAAGAAGAAGAGGAGGAAGAAGAAGAGGAAGAAGAAGAAGAGGAAGAAGGTGAAAAAGAAGAGGAAGAGCAAGAAGAAGAAGAAGAGGAAGAAGAAGAAAAAGAAGGCGATGAAGAAGGAGAAGAAGAAGAAGAAGAGGACGAAGAAGAAGAAGAGGAGGAGGAAGAGAGGAAGAACAAGAAGAAGAAGGGGGAGAAGAAGAAGAGGAAGAAGAAGAAAAAGAAGGAGAAGAAGAAGGAGAGGAAGAGGAAGAATAAGAAGAAGAGGAAGAAGAACAAGAAGAAGAGGAAGAAGAAGAGGAAGATGAAGAAGAAGAAGAAGAAGAAATGGAAGAAGAAGAGGAAGAGGAAGAAGGTGAAGAAGAAGACGAAGAAGGAGAAGAAGAAGAGGAAGAAGAAGAGGAAGAATAACAAGAAGAAGGGGAGGAAGGTGAAGAAGAAGAGGAAGAACAAGAAGAAGAAGGGGGAAGAGAAGAAGAAGTGGAAGAAGAAGAAGAAGAAGACGAAGAAGAGGAAGAGAGAGAAGGAGAAGAAGAGGAAGAAGAAGAAGAAGAAGGAAGAAGAGGAAGAAGAAGAAGAAGAGGAAGGTGAAGAAGAAGAGGAAGAACAAGAAGAAGAGGAAGAGGAAGAAGAAGTAGAAGAAGAAGAGGAAGAAGGTGAAGAAGAAGAGGAAGGGGAAGAACAAGAAGAAGAAGAGGAAAAAGAAAAGGGAGAGGAAGAAGAAGAAGACGAAGGTGAAGAAGAAGAGGAAGAAAGAGAAGAAGAGGAAGAGGAAGACGAAGTAGAAGAAGAAGAGGAAGAAGGTGATGAAGAAGAGGAAGGGGAAGAGGAAGGAGAAGAAGAAGAAGAAGAAGAAGAAGAAGAAGAAGAAGAAGAAGAAGAAGAAGAAGAAGAAGAAGAAGAAGAAGAATTCGTATGCTTGTGAACTGGGAGTGGAAACGGAGATGGCCAGACTTTGTTTGGATTGCAGCCATAGTTGTGTCACAGTTGTTTTTTTTTTTTTTAATTGTGTTTTGATTCCCACAAGCAAAGCAAGCAAGAACCTTTCACAAAAGAAAAACATTTGAAATTTCACAGTGAAACATAATATATAGAAAAAACATAGCATCCAGAATGTAACAGAAAAAAAAAGAAAAATATCAAAAGCATGTTCATGTTCAACACAATATTAGAAATCAGCTTTGATCTCTTCCACTTTCAACACAACTTCACCAGAATGTAACGTTCCCAGCTTGTTCAGTATTATAGAGAGCAGTCCACATAAAGCCAAAATCAAGCTCTGTAGATCACCCCACATCAGACTACTCCAAAGGGCTTTATTACCTGGGCAATGCGCACACGCTTACCTCTAACTTCTTTCAAGGCCGTGCAACCCATCACCAGATATGTTGTGGTGTCTGTCACATCGCTCCTACCACAGAGCCTACAGCTTATGTTTCCCCCCACATCGCACCATCCTCTCACTCTCTTCAGTGTCGGCAACTGATTTAATTGAAAGTGGAGGTACAAAGTCCACAGTTGTGGACATGGAAAGATGAGTAGGTATTTTGAGAGTTTTTCCCTTTTATTATTAAGCCTTGCGTATTCCTTATAAAGCTTATGATTAGCCAACTCATCTTTAGTTTTTGCCCAGTTGTGTAGAAATAATTTTCTTTTAGCCCTAGAGGAGTTTGTGAGCAGCTCTTCGTTGGAGGAGCCTTATCTCAGTCAGGAGGTCATTCATTTGGTGCTTTAGTATCGTAATGGTCAGACCCGAGTTATGGGTTTGTTCTTTTCCCCATCCTTCATACAATGATTGAAACGGCGGGTTAAGCAGCTTAGCCTAATCTGATAGCTTCCTCCATTTAGCTCTAGTAGGCAGGGAGACAAGCCCAAACTCGTGTCTTACCACTGCGCTTGGTACAGAGTTTGCTAGTCATGAGGTCTTTTTCTATAGCATACCCTCTGTTGTATCTAATTTGTTACCCAAATCCTTTAGATTGATGTCTAGGCCATATAGTGTGGTAGGCTCCACTTGTAACAAGTAGAACTGAATTAATGGCTTGAAAGGGAAGTGACATAGCTGAGCATGTATATGTTTCATTTTTGCTAGGAGCAGGTTATAGTTAGCCTTGATCTGCTGAATCCCACATTGAGTGGAGATGGTGTTTGCAACCCCGTAGCCCAGGTATATCAATGAGTTTACTCGCTCTAATCGTTCTTCCCCCACTCGCCAGATCAAAGTTTTTGGGGCTCGCTTGGTAGAGAAGATAAGTACTCTCGATTTTTGACCATTTATTTTTAAGTTATTTTATACTGCATAAGTGTGGACCATGATAAGCTTCCGCTGCAGACCGATTGGGGTAAGGTCCAAAAGAACTATATCATCCGCAAATGCTATGCAGTCAAGGGGCACTGAGCCCAGTCCGACTGGATTTGTGAGGCCCCCTTCCCTTCCAACTAAATGAACACTTTTGAAACAACCTTGTATATAGTCGGCAATATTGCCTAACTCAGCCCTTCAATTTGTAAATTCCTGTATAATCCTGTCAATTTTGTTTTGTATTCTTTTACTGTTTCTACTGTACTATCCTGTACATTATTTTATCATTGTACTAAGTCCGTGTGTGTAACTAGCCCCACTAAATATGCCTGTAAATTATACCTATATGCAACCTTCTCCACAAGATGAAGCGCCTAGCTACCTCAGGGTTCAGCGCGCTATATAAGCAAATAAACAAATAAAACAAACAGACCTGTATTACCTAAATCCGCTGTATACAGGTTATACAGAGTGGGTGCTACAACACATCCCTGTCTCAGCCCAACACATGTCATGAGAGGAACAGTCACTGCCCCCTCCCTGTCTACTCTCACTCTCACTGTTGTATCAGTGTGTAACAGTGCGAGCAGCTGCACTAAATTAGAAGGTATACCTACCGCCACACGCTTTCGCCACAACCGTCCTCTACTTGCAGTATCAAACGCATTTGACATGTCAATAGATGCAATGTAGACAGTGGCTAGTGTCTTTTTCCATACAGCGGCCCGCAAGTGTGCCATAGCAAAGGAGTTTAAGGGAAAACCTGCTTGATATTCAGATAGCAGTTTATGTTTGGTAATCAGTATTTTTTATTCGTTTAGGAGCAAGGTACCAAAGGTTTTGCTAGATGAATCCAGTAAGGCGATTGGCCTAAAGTTCCTTGGGTTTTGTCTATCCCCTTTTTCATAGGATTAGAAGGGATTGTTTCCAAGTGTCTGGTACCTGATGGGTAAGGCCAATATATTTAAAAAGTTCCCAGAGGGAGGGGGCCCAGAGCTCCACATTATTTTTAATAATAACTGGCGGGATCTTACCCGGCCCTGGAGCTCTTGAAGATTTGGCTTTCCCTATCGCCCACCAAACATCCTTCAGATCCCAGGGACATAGTTTGGCAAATTTCGGCCCTCTTCCCTCGAAGTCACATGCCTTTTCCTTTGTTGGGAGGGAATACTTTTCCCCCAAATATTGTTCCCAGACCTGGGCCTTAATCTGGCTATCCCCCGCTATATGGTGCTTTTTCTTCGTAGAAGCTCCCAACATTGTCCAAAAAATTGGACGCATCATTTCCAATCAGAGACTCAATCATCTCCTGGTTTCCTTTAATATGCGTTTCACGCTTTATTAATTCGAGTGACCGTCTATGTTCTAAGATGATTTTTCTCTTTGCTTCCAAAGAGAGCGTTTAGGTGTCTATCGCTCTATAAAATGCTCTAATATTGGATCTCTTTTTCGCCTTTGCCTCCTGCACACTAATGTCATAATTGTTAGAGTGAGTAGTATACCCTTACCAGGAAGCAACCTCAGACAATTTTGCAACTTGTTGTTATAGTTACAGGAATTTAGTTTCTCCCCTTTTTCCGACAAAAATTCCAGTTCTTTTTTCCATGCCGCGGTAAAAGTACTACATGCTTCATGTCCCCACCCCCCCACCCGGCTGTTGTAGTAAGCGCTAGAGAGGGTGCACAGTCACATGCTTCCAGAGGTAGATATATAGTAAGATTTAATGGAGAATGATCACTTCCCAAGGGTTCACCCCTAAATAAAGGGTCAGATATTTTGCCCACATTAGTAGAGACAAACATGTGGTCAGTCCAGGAGTTTTTTTTTCAAGGCATACATTGGACCTCATTATAAGTTTGGCGGTAGCCTTGCCGGTAAAACCGGCAGGCTGTCGCCAAACTTCCAAACATTTACGGTGCCCGCGAATGGGCAATTACTGGGGCATTCCTGCCCTGCCGGACTCGGTATTTGCCCATTCGCGGGCGCCGGAAAAAAGATGCTCCCCATTCCCATCCGGCCCCATAGGGCTGAATGGGAATGGGGAGGACGGATGCACTGGCACCGTTTATAACGGTGCCGGTGCCGTTTATAACGGTGCCGGTGCATCTGACATGCTGCTCTCACTGGTTCCGCACAGCCCGCTAGCTCTGACCTGGTGGGCAGAAAGGCACCCACGAGCACAACTCGTACGGTACTGGCAAGCTTACCGGTACCATAGTTCCCAGACCGGCAAACTTATAATGAGGCCCATTGTGTCACAATTGTCCAAATGTAATTGTTTGATTGTGCTAGTGAGAGGTTGTTTTTGTCATAAGACACACGAACCATACTGCCCTTGAAAGTGACATTTGTAAACATTTCTCATTTTCCTACGTGGAAATGCTCATCTCAGCAAGCAATTCCAGCGAGAACAATCCGCTGGCAAAATGGCGGCGTTGACCGAGCACAGAACTGCAGATATGAGGTGCCCCTCATCAACTGGGCAGCCGCCCAAATGCTGGGCACGGAGCAATCAGAAATAAACAAGATGTATTCCACCATCAATGCATCACAATCCTGCATTCCTGGGGCCATCCACAAATTTAAAGAAACATTTTGTGAACAGGAAGCCTGCGGTGACATGTTCATGAACAGGATGTGCACTGTAGCACTTTCTGACATGCCTGTTCCATAATGCAGATACTGAAGAGACCCGCAGCTGTGTTTCAACAAACATCACTTGAACACAATATAAATTGTTATTAGTGCACACCAGTGTCATCAGGATGTAGCTCTAAACTATTGTTCTTGCATACAGTAAATAAGTGGTAATGCAAGGGCTATTCACCTTTTTTTCACCCCGTTGTAAATGCAATATTACTGCACGGTGGCAATACTGCATGCAGTACTACTTTTGTGTGGAGGTAAAATGCCCTCAGCACAGAAGCGGACAGCTATCATGAGTGAATACATCACGTGTTCCCAAATAGCAGATAGTTCACAACCACCACCACACTTGCTCAGAGTGCTACACACTGGGGGGTGGTAATAGACTTGTGGCTGATTTCAACATCTGCAGCAGCTGGTTGTAATCTCATCATTGCTCGAATGGACCTGCTCTCTTCCAGCCGCTTTTCACTTCTGGCGCATGAAAGAAAGTGGGCCACCTCTCCCAATTGTGTTGCAGGGTCTGGGTAGGAAGCAACGCTGCAGCCTGCAGTAGACATATAATATCTTGTTTTATATTGCACTACAAACCCGCAGGTGGCTAAGCGCTGAAATAACAGTTCATTTTATTATCCCACTTCATGGTACTCAATGTATCGACCTCGGAAGGATGAAAGGCGGAGTTGGCCCTGCATCAGCAGGCTGCGCACAGATGTCAGAGGGAGCGCTCAGCTCACTCTGCTATCTGACCAGCTTTTACCACACACAGGTCTTTGCCTCAACAGGAGTGGATGCTACTGTCTTGCAGGCTCTCTTTGTGGGCTCAACTGACAGCCCCAGAGGGGCCTAGCAGCCTGCAAATCAAAAAGCGCTATTTTAGGGTTGGAGGTCTGTCAGTGTGGGCTGGGGCTGGACTGGCCCACCTGGTCCTAGGTCTAGGTCAGCACACGTGCAAGCTGGCCACCAGCAAGCCTCCTGTACCAAGCGACATACCACACTCATTCAGCCACTTGGATCTAATTTTAATTTAATTGATTATTTTTTATAACGTGCCTAATACCGTACTTCGGTTTGGTTTCAAGGCGCAGATCGGGGATTCTAAGCGCGGATCCGGGATTCAAACCTCTGTTGCTCTGCGTGGTTTTACCTCCGTTCAGCCTGCAAATCAACAAGCAATATTCTCAGTTAGGTATGAAAGGAGACACAGCGGGTCCAAAAATCTGCAGCACGTGAGGTGTGTTACAAGATGCTACAAGAGCACAGGTGTCCACCAAAAGGGACACCCTAGTGATACTCTTACCACCCTCATACCCTCTAATCATACCAAGCACTCCCCTAATCAAACCACAGCTCTATCCTTGTCCTCATATGTTTTTTCAAACACTTGTGCCTAGCTTCCAGCCCACTGGTTGGCGCATATTCTACAAGTCCATGCAGTGTTTGTCAGGCACCTAAAATGCTGCGCCTGCATTAGAGAGGCAGGACAGACCAAGAACAATGAGGTCTTCCCTGAGCCCAGGAATCGAATATGCCATCTAATGGCATGATAATATTATAATTGGTCTGGTGGGTTTCCCAGAGCTGTGCCCGTGGTTATGATTAATTCAAAACCTTCCAGCCATTACCTTTTTGTGTTGCTTAAATGACACCAAGTGATGCAGGTATGCCCAGACGTGGGTCACTGGGCATAGAGTTCCAAGCTAATCTTCACTGATGATGCCCAAGAAGGCCGAAACATGTCTGGGGATGCTTGTGGTCTCATGCAGAAGGGATGTGACTAGCAGTCTGGGCTGGGCTGCCCCTTGTGGGGTGGGACCAAGCCTGATGTGCATATGATCTTTCCCCTTTTGTAATGCCTTGACAGGCTGAAAAACAATAGCCTGGAGGGTTGCCCAGAGCTGTATCCGTAGCTATGATCAATTAAAAACCTTAAGGCAATCACCTTTTTGTTTTGCTTATGATAATATTACTCCATGGGTCCTGTCCACATCAATACAACGGGTAGAGTTTACTCTCCTCTGTGTGTCTCCTGACCCCCTCCATCCATGAAGTGGCAAAATACTCTTTGGCCGAGAACTGAGTGACCTGTGTGAGCCCTTTTTCGAACATAGCATTTTGAGAATTCCATCTGTGGAGCTGCGAGGGGGCTGCAAAACAAGGAAGGGGAGGATGTCTCTTCGGAGCAAGTTGGAAGGGCCACTGAAATCAACCCTAGGTCGCAGGAGAAAAACAAAAGCAGTTTTAATTGGAGCCCTCCTCTCCCTCTCCTGAAGCAGCTTCTCGCCTGAAGATCCTGTGGTGTTGATATGGGACGTTGAGGGACGCAGGTGCTTGGTGAGGGCAAAAGATCCTGTGGTGTTGATATGGGACGTGGAGGGATGCAGGTGCTTGGTGAGGGCAAAAGCTCCTGTGGTGTTGATATGGGACGTGGAGGGACGCAGGTGCTTGGTGAGGGCAAAAGATCCTGTGGTGTTGATATGGGACGTGGAGGGACGCAGGTGCTTGGTGAGGGCAAAATATCCTGTGGTGTTGATATGGGACGTGGAGGGACGCAGGTGCTTGGTGAGGGCAAAATATCCTCTGGTGTTGATATGGGACGTGGGGGGACGCAGGTGCTTGGTGAGGGCAAAAGATCCTGTGGTGTTGATATGGGACGTGGAGGGACGCAGGTGCTTGGTGAGGGCAAAATATCCTGTGGTGTTGATATGGGACGTGGAGGGACGCAGGTGCTTGGTGAGGGCAAAAGATCTTGTGGTGCTGATATGGGACGTGGAGGGACGCAGGTGCTTGGTGAGGGCAAAAGATCCTGTGGTGCGGATATGGGACGTGGAGGGACGCAGGTGCGTGGTGAGGGCAAAAGATCCTGTGGTGCTGATATGGGACGTGGAGGGACGGAGGTGCTTGGTGAGAGCAAAAGATCCCGTGATGCTGATATTGGACGTGGAGGGACGCAGGTGCTTGGTGAGGGCAAAAGATCCCGTGGTGTTGATATGGGACGTGGAGGGACGCAGGTGCTTGGTGAGGGCAAAATATCCTGTGGTGTTGATATGGGACGTGGAGGGACGCAGGTGCTTCGTGAGGGCAAACGATCTTGTGGTGCTGATATGGGACGTGGAGGGACGCAGGTGCTTGATGAGGGCAAAATATCCTGTGGTGCGGATATGGGACGTGGAGGGACGCAGGTGCGTGGTGAGGGCAAAATATCCTGTGGTGCTGATATGGGACGTGGAGGGACGCAGGTGCTTGGTGAGAGCAAAAGATCCGGTGATGCTGATATTGGACGTGGAGGGACGCAGGTGCTTGGTGAGGGCAAAAGATCCCGTGCTGGTGATATGGGACGTGGAGGGACGCAGGTGCTTGGTGAGGGCAAAAGATCACGTGGTGCTGATATGGGACGTGGAGGGACGCAGGTGCTTGGTGAGTGCAAAAGATCCCGTGGTGCGGATATGGGATGTGGAGGGACGCAGGTGCTTGGTGAGGGCAAAATATCCCGTGGTGCGGATATGGGACGTGGAGGGACGCAGGTGCGTGGTGAGTGTAAAAGATCCTGTGGTGCTGATATGGGACGTGGAGTGACGCAGGTGCTTGGTGAGAGCAAAAGATCCTGTGGTGCTGATATGGGACGTGGAGGGACGCAGAGGGACACAGGTGCTTGGTGAGGGCAAAAGATCCTGTGGTGTTGATGTGGGACGTGGAGGGACGCAGTTGCTTGGTGAGGGCAAATACCTACCCACGATTGATGAGTTTACCGGTTTCAATAGACACTAATGGGATGATCACAACAATGACAGCATCAGTTCAGCTCACTGAATAATCCAATATACCACTGTAAGTGCATTTAAAGCCTAACATTAGTACATTCTGATGCTATACAATTTAAAAAAAAATGTGTTGGGTCTTTAGTTTATATTCCGTTAAGAACAAACTTTTACACATTTAATAAACAAAGTCAAACATCACATTTGTCAATCTAAAAAGTTAAAATACAAACAAGAAACGAAACATCCTAATTAAAACGAGAAGAAATAGGAAAAATTCCCCTATCCAAAGCATACAATATGGTTAATACAGCTTCTATGGTTATCCAAGAATATACCAGTTTCCAAATGTTAAAAGCTGCTGCGTTAACTATAGATTCAGCAGCTATTAACGCTGCCCAAATTTGATCTCTGCTTAGACTGTCTATTGAGCGCACAAAAGCTCCATATCCTTTGCTGTACAGTGGCTTCAGAGCCGTGCAAGCTGTCAATATATGGCTGCTAGTCTCTATTTCCTTCTCACAATGCCTGCACATAGCACCTTGTCTGTTTTGGCCCACTTATTTCTAAATTCCTTTGTCTCCAGGATGTTGAACCTGAGTTGCATCGTAAATCTTCTGAGGGCAGGATTGGACCATTTCGGTAAGTAACTTTGAGGTTTACCATCTTTAAAGGCCTGCTGAGAGTGTTCTCTGTATCTTCCAACGAATGCTCTACAATAGACTAATGCCAACAGAACGTGTGGCCCAGCCTGTAAACACACTCCGGCTCATTAGAGGGTCTCAGACAGAACCCCCAAGGAACATATTTATGTCACATATATATGATTTGTTGTAGCACTGCAGCGATGACCCAATTTATACAAGCCGTAATGCAAGAGCAGCACATGGATGTGTGGCGATTGCTGTGCCCGAAAAGCATTGTATAACCTGTTCTAGGTTTCACACCGTCACAATGTCAGTATCTGAACAGGTAGACCACAAATTCACTTAACAGTGGCGGTAACAGCAGCACACGTCTGATCATTGTGCCTGCCCAATCAAGTACACAATTCACGTTTTCACGCCACAATGACCAAATATTGCTGGACTTAGTCCTAGTGCAATGACAGCATGTGCACAAGTGTTAGAACTGGGACAGACACCAGTGCTAGTGTGGTCATTGTGCCAATCCTTTAATCGTGTCCACAACACGTTCACAGTACATCTCATCATTGCATTGCATGCACTACTGGCAAATTAAGATTGCCGTAAAGGTATGCCCGGATGCAAACATTTGACAACACCAGACTATTTTTGGTGTGCACAGCCCCAGTGTACTGCAGTGTGACAACCATGGTACTTTGAGTTTTCACATTCCCATGTTAGTCACAGTTTGGCAATTCCAACCACCTGCTGGTTTACATACATACAGTTAAAGTACCAGTTTGATATTTCCAGCTTGCACAATCCTAGCATTCCCACTTTCTCCACACCATTGCATTTTCACTACTATGTCCCTAGTATGAAACCTCATTACACTCCCACCAATTTGACAATACAAGTATAGTCCTAGTTGCTAAATCACAGAATATTTCCACTTTTAAAAAGTCATTGTATCGCATAAATCCAGTTGCTTTGCCCTGGGATTATTCCCAGTTTGACAACACAGGGTTGGCAGCATATTCCTACATTTAAAATACTGGCATTTATCAGGAGTTCAAAATTCACAGTATTTTCCAATTAAGTACCATATTCCTAGATAACATATGTGCATATTCACAGTGTTCACAATCACAGTATATACCCAGTTTGCGAAATTCCAACATACTCACACTTTACCCGTGTACTCCCACTGAGCAACCACACAATTCAATCACACTCCCAGTTTACGGTTTAACAATTTTAGTACACTCACAGTTTCGAAACTCCCAGTATGTTCCCAATTTACACAGTTGTAGTATACTGTCCGCTTGAAAATATCAGAGGACTCTCAGCTTGCAAAATCCCAACATAGTCCCTATTTAGCATTGCCAGTTTGCACAACCTTTTCTAACTACAGTATATTCCCAGTTTGCAAACCCGATATACTCCTGGTTTGCTCAATGTCAGTATATTTCTAGTTTTACAACCGACATATGCTTTCAGTTTGTTGAATCCTAATTTATGACTAGTTTGATAATCCCAACATTGTCCCATTTTGCCCAATATTCTTGTACATGTAATTCCAAATACATTCAGTATATAAAACACCAACATATTTGCGCTTGGCACAATTCGAGCACATTCGTATTTTACAGTTGCACAATTTTGGCATACTTCCATTGTGCTATTACACAATCATATTTTGCTTCAACATTTGTATTAAACTATTCTAGTAAACTCCCAGTTTACTGTTATGCAAATCCAGATCATTCCCAGTCGCACAATTCTAGCATGTGCCCTGTCTGCGCAGTCTCTGTATATTGTTGAGGAAATCAAAATCAGACAAGGTTACTTTGATAAATCTTTAATAGCAGCATTGCAGGGTGAACTCATGAACAGACTGCACACACACTCCAATCAATCCTGAACTATGTTTTCCTGCCCCTTATCAGCCTCTTTGCATGTTTTCAGTAAATTGACTTCAATGCAATGAACAGAAGATTCTAAACCTAGATACACAACACCCCTTCTCCCAACTTCAGGAGATACCAACACAGATGTGTAGCCTTAAAACAATTAACACTAATATTCTTGTATCATCATTTGTATGAAATAATTTATCATCTTTATGGCTGAATATCGTTTTGGGTGTGTAAGCAATTTTTTGAATAATTGAATTGTGCTAAGGCAGCAGAACACAAACATGTCATTAAATACATCCTTGATGTCTCAAATTTAATTTCTAAATTTAGACTGCAAGTATATAATTCAGGATGGAGTTTTCTCTAAAAGTTGCACTAGAACCGGCGCTGAATATAAAGGCCTAGGGCCAGATTACCGAAACTTTGCGCCAATGCAAGGGCAAAGTTGCACGGTATTAGCACTAGGGAAAAGTTTGCCCTATTTTTAAAAACAGTGGCACACACTAGAAAACTACTGCACCATGACAAGGGCAGTTTGGCATATTAAAAGCATCAGGGCAAACATTGCCCTAGTGCAAAAAAGATACATTTCTACTGCATTTTTGCACCAAGGCAAAGTTTGCCCTAGTGCTAATACGGAACGGTATTAGCACTAGCTGATGCAAACATGCATCAAAAATGTATCTTTTTTGCACTAGGGCAATTTTTGCCCTGGTGCTTTCAATATGTCAAACTTCACTTGTCATGGTGCAATAGTTGTTAAACGGAAATCATCTAGTAGCTCCTTTTGATTTATATTGGCCTAAGCCTAGTCACGCTATAATGAAAACCACGTTGCAAAGTTCCGATTTAATCGACTTCGCCGCCATTTTAGAGTCATCCGCCATTTTGATTTCTGTTCGTATATTCTCTGTTCTAAAAGGGTGGACTGTGGTTTCAACTTGCAACTAAGCCTCCTGACCTTTGAGTTCTGTTAATGGTTAGACTGTCCAAGGGCGGACTGTTTAGACTAGGTAATGGGGCCTTCTACTACACCTGAACTGTTGTCCTAGCATTGTCTACACTCACAAGAATCATCTGCAAATACACATCTGGAACAATGTAAAGTAAACTCCAAACGTATACATAGGCTGAACTCGATTGAAAGCAACTTGTAAAGGGAGCTTGCTGTAGGATTTGAGAACATACGTTGTCATTGTATCACTGTGGAAATACAAACATGTGTAATCCCTTACAAAATATTATGTGAACCGAATGTGAACTAGGCACGAACTCTAGACCGCAGATTATTGACGCAAAGAGGGGCTGGACAATATTACTCAAAATTGTATAAAAGCACAAATGTTTAGATGTCCAGCACTCTCTCTCCTCTCTCTGACGGGCTGGTACACATTGCAGTATGTTGAGAGCCAGATAGCTATCTGTGTTTCTTTGTAACTGTGCAAAGAGCCAGATAGCTATCTGTTTCTTTGTAACTGTGCAAAATAAAAGATCTGTGAATCTTTTCAACCCGTGATTGGTTTATTTCCTTTTGTGGTACTCAGCCTTGATATTTGCTCGTTCTTACAGATGGCGCCCGAATAGGGACCCTCAAGATTGATGCCATCTCGTTGAAGAGTTGACGCGGCTATCGGACCGGGATGGGACGGTGAGAAAGGGGGCCCCTTCTTGGATGAGACGCGACACCTCAACAGTACTGCACGACCCGATCCCTGGACAGTGAGCACGCGGTCCGAGACGGCATCTTGACGTGGGTCCATATATCGAGGCGGGCAGTTTTGCCAAAATCACCAACCACGAGGATCCTTTGTTGTCCTTAGTAATCCGATCGGACCTCCTTTTTCCTTTGATCAGGTGAGTCGTGCCCCGATTCCTAAGTATCCTGATATTTGATTTGGAGTATTGTTCTCGCGAGTACAATTATTGCCAGGCAACACCAGAAATCTGACATGCCTGAGAAATTGTATGCCTATTTCAGGGCATTATTCCACAGAGACAGACAATCTTTGGAATTTGGCCGTCCGGCACCACAGGAGGGGTCGCCGTCATGTACTATGTACTGTAAGTACGGCATTGGTAGTATAGTGTTCAAAAATATTTGGCGCAGACAAACTACACATGCTTCCGAACTTCAGTGGCCAATCAATGGTAGCTTTGAGATTTCTCATATAGAATATCTAGAATCTATATTATTAAAGAAAAAAAGGTAGACCTGCAGCATTTGATGTATTACAAAATTGGAAAAAAGAAGCTATGCAGCAGCTTAAAAGTAGAGAGAAACATGCGTGCCGACATATGTCAAACGCCAAGAAAGCATTATTGTATGATCAACAAAAACAGTCAGAGTCAGTTAGAAACACGGATAGGGCTTTTCAACTCGGCATCCAGAAAATATACCTGTCTAAAGATTTTCATGCATCAGATTAATTGATTGATAAGCTTTTAAATGAACGAAGGCCTGGTGCCACTGCGCCACCTCCTTATGTACCTATTCCTGTTGCCTTACCTCTTCCTGCTGTTGTTCTTCCTCTCGTAGTAATTCCTACACCTCTTATTACTCCTCTTATTACTCCTCCGCCACTAGCTATTTCTCCTCTTCCCATTGTCGCTCCTCCACCTGCACCTCCACCTTTTCCTGCTGCCTTGGGTCAGGTAGATTTGTCTTTGACACCAGTAACAGCACCTTCATTACCTATTGTACAAGATTTATCTACTCTTTCTCTTCTGAGTGGTTCTGTTCCGCTTGTAGTTGAAAAGGGAGCGGAATCGAAAACTGTAACTCGTAATACAGTTTCTAAAGAAAGAATGCGAGATCTGAATGCATGGGCTAGACAGTACATGGAGAAAGGTGAACATTCTGATGTTTTTACTACACTCTCCAATCTAGAAAGTTTTCCTGAGAAAAATGTCTCTATTGAAGGGATGGGAATTCATTTATCCGTAATGTGTAACAGACTGAATGATGAAGATATCCCACAAGAGTTGAGAGATCTGAATGTTTTAGCATATTCAAGAGATACTGCGGAGAAAGTATATGAGCACGTCAAGGGGGTTTTTGAGTTATTAAGGTTTCGGAATGATGAAATAGATGGTGATAGTTTGAACGCTATTTTTGTACAGAAGCGGTTCCTTCCTCTTTGTAAATCGATGAGTGAAGAAACGCGAATTTGCACAAGAGATGCACTTAGATGGATTTCAGACATGTTGATATCTCCCATAGAAGTATATGACACATATAGTCAGTATACGCCAGAAATGCAGAGGAAAGTGATACAGGTAATGGTAGAATACCTGCAGGATGAATGTATAAAAAGAAAGATTTGTTGTCCCGCAGAATTATTGAATATCTATAAGAGAGCTTTTTCATCTGACACTCCTTCCGCTGCTTTAGCGCTTAGATTTAGCTCTGTTGCTCAGTAAGCTTTCAGAGTTGCCTACTTCTCAGCTGCCTGTGAGAGATGTTCCTCCGACATTTGTCTCTAAAGTTAAGGTCCCGGCTGATGCTGTGACGGGTGTAGCCGCCTATGACATTGATGCACATTTTGATTAGGCAAGATGGAGAAAGGAAAGCTGGTGAGAGACCACCACAGGTGATACTGACTTTGCCTGATAGAATAGTGACAACATTGAAAGCCTTAATTCCTGAGAGAAGGATTATTTGGGACAAACTTAATGCTTGTATCCAAGGAAAGTCTGAGGGTGCTACCGAATTCTTTAATCGATTTGAACAAGTATTTTCAGGTTTTCGTAGACAAGATTTAAGCACAGAGTCTGGAAAACGATTATTTGTGGACAAATTTGTGCGTGGGTTATTACCTGACATCCAGTCGCAAATTATGACTTCTGAGAGCGCATGGCAAGCTAAGTCTCAGTCTGAAGTATTGCATATGGCTCAGTATTATGAAAACCGAGTCAATAATGAGAAGGAAAGGATTGAAAAGAAAAAGTGAGACTTGAAAACTAAGGTGTTGTTGCAACAGATAGTTACAGGACCTAGAGGGGTAGTACACAGTTTCGGGGACAGTATGTTCCACAAGGTAATGTGCCGTTGGGTCCTGTACACGCGAACCAATGTGCTTATTGCAGACAAGAGGGTCATTGGAGAGCACAATGCCCGATCCTCCAGCAGAGGTCGAATAACACATATGGTGTCGTGGGTAGATGATCCAGAGGACGCCCTGGGGCAGGGGATCCTGGTAGAAGCCAGTTTTCTCAGAATTCTCAGTCCTTTTCGCAAGACAATCAGCCACTGAGTGTGGATAATAGAAATATTTTTGATAATCCTTCTACTGCTTATTTCTCTGAAGACCTTCCCTCCAATGATATATTGTTTTGCTAGGATTGCCTGACGCAGAGTTTGCAACCAACGTCTATTCCTGTTAATCAAAAAGGTCCCTACATTGAGATGACACTGGGAAATAGGAAACATCTATTTTTGATAGATACAGGAGCACAGAAGTGTTTCATTGACCATTCACGGGTTCCAGACATTCCACTGTCCGGGCAAATTAATGTTTCTGTAGGGTTTTCTGGTATGCCAGTGGTTAGTCCAGTTTCTCTGCCGGTACCGATTTCACTGGGTCCATTCACGGATCATTGTCCGTTTCTTCTGACATCAAACTGTGGTGAGAATTTGTTGGGGTTGAATCTGTTGAAGGAATTAAATGCGGTAATTCATTGTTCTTCGGATGAAGTGTGTTTGACGATTTCACCACAGCAATTTTCTGCCTCACAGTTTCTGACTAGACCTTTCCCACCGGAATTTAGTGAGTGTTTATGGGTGATTGATGACAATGATGTCGGTGTTTTACAGATTGAAACTGTTAAAATCATTTTGAAACCTGGAGTAAAGTTGCCACGTATTCCACAGTATAAGATTTCGGTTGATGGTGAGCAAGCTTTGAAGCTTATAGTTTCCAATTTTGTACACCGTGGGGTAATTGAAGAAATTGCAGGTAGTTTGTGCAATAGTCCGATTTTACCGGTTTACAAGAAAGGGGATAATGCAATTCCTTTTCATTTTATTATCGATTTACGCGCTATCAACAAGATTGTTGCTCCACAATTTCCGATTGTGCCTGATGTAATGACGATATTAACGATGATCCCAGCTTCTGCTACTCATTTTAGTGTCGTGGATCTTAAGAATGCCTTCTTTAGCATTCCTATACACAAGGATAGCAGATACCTGTTTGCGTTCACCCTAGGGGGACGCTCGTTTACATTCACCCTTGCACCACAGGGATACACGGAAAGTCAGAGCATTTACAGTAGGCCTTTGAAAGAGCAGCTCGATACACTTGAGTTGCCTACTACTTGTATATTGCTGCAATATGTCGATGATCTTCTTTTAGCTGCAGACTCAGAAAGTGCTTGTAAGGAAGGTACTGTGGTATTGCTTATTAATCTAGCCAAGCATGGACATAAAGCTTCACTGAAAAAGTTTCAATATTGTCCACAGGATGTCGCCTATTTAGGCTATCTCCTGTCAAAGGAGGGAAGAAGATTTACACCTGAACAAATTAAAATCATTTCTAGCTTATCTGTCCCAAATACACAGAAGGAAGTCAGAGCCTTGATAGGCAGTGGATCTCAAACTTTTCACTAGTGATCAAACCAATGTTGGCGTTGATAAAGAAGGGCATTTCTTTGCCATTGCTGTGGAACTTGGAACACAAGAAAACTTTTGATTTGCTCAAGAGCGCACTGTGTTCAGCTCCGGTTTTGGGCACACCAAATTATGAAAAGGCCTTCGAGTTGTATGTGCATGAACGTGATGGATGTGCTTTGGCTGTGTTAACGCAGGAACATGGGGGGAAGAATAGGATGTGCGGCTACTTTTCCTCCACCCTTGATCCTGTTGCATGCGCTTTGCCGAGATGTCTGAGAGCTGTCGTTGCTGCTGCTACATCTGTAAAACAGAGCGAGGGTATGGTCCTAGGCTATGCTTTAACCTTGTTGGTACCTCACTCTGTAGACGTTCTATTAAACACAACACAAACACAACATCTCACTTCCACACGATTAACGAGATACAAATTGACCTTGTTTGCACCGCATATCCAAATTAAGAGATGTTGTGTACTAAATCCGGCTGAATTATTACCTTTTCCGCAAGATATTGCTTGCAGTGATGAAATGTCACATGACTGCCTTTATACCACAGAACAAGAAACTAAAGGCAGGATTGATCTGAAAGATACACATTTGAACGATCCACAAGGGGAGCTTTGTTGTGATGGCTCCTGTTTCAAACTTCCGGATGGTACATCCACTGCTGCTTATGCCATCACTACACTAAGCACGATTGTGGAAACCAAAAAAATTTCGCATAACTCCACGAAGGCCGCAGAGATTATTGCATTGACTCGAGCTTGTGAACTTTCTGAAGGGCTTAGAGTAAATTTATATACTGATAATCAATATGCTTTTGGGGTAGTTCACAACTTCAGTAAACTTGGGGCAGAATGAGGTTTCTTGACCTCACATGGAACAAAGATCCAATATGGCACCTTGATAGTTCAGCTACTCTCAGCGCTTGCACTTCCCACTCAGCTAGCAATTATGAAGTGCGCGGCACATCAGAAAATCCTAGACAATGTAGTAAAAGGGAACGCTTTCGCTGACCAGATAGCCAGACTGCTACTGATCTCTATTCAGATATGTACACTACAAGGGAAGCCATACATTTCTGTGCTATAGATGAAGGAATTGAGTCCATAAATAATATTCAAGCAGAAGCCACTCTAGAGGAAACCAAGCAATGGGCTGAGGGCTTGGCGAGGTTGGATGATGATGGGTGTTGGGTTGATAACTCAGAGTGAAAATGGATGTCGCCAGACACGTACGTCACTATGATGCTTTCAATGGCTCATGGTCCCACTCACATATGCGCTAGGAAAATTTGCAAAATGTTAGAAACTGTTTGGGTAAATGTCAACATCCCGAAAACTGCTGAGCGTTTGGTCCAGAGTTGTATGGTCTGTCTACAGCACAATGTGGGGAAGGGTAAATCGACACCAAGGGGTAGTTTTGGTCCACCTTCTGTCCCTTTTGAGGTAATCCACTTTGACTTTATTGAAATGGAGAGTTGTAAAAATCTCAGATATGTTCTGGTAGTTATTTGTGCTTTTAGTAAATCGGTTGAAGCCTTTCCTATAAAAGATGCCACAGCAATGACAACGGCGAAAACCATGCTTAAGGAATATTTTCCTAGGTTTGGTTTTCCGAGGGTCATCTGGTCGGATCATGGTCCACATTATATCGCTGCTGTTATTCTACAAATATGTGCAGATCAATAAACGGTTCCATTTGGCCAGACATGCTCAGAGTGCTGGATTGATAGAATGACACAATGGTATTTTCAGGAACAAACTCGCTAAGACGTGTGCCGGCACCAATCTGAAATGGCCGGACGCCTTACCGATAGTGTTACTCTCTATGCACACAACCCCACAGACTAGGACTGGGCTCTCCCCGTATGAGGTGGTGATGGGGAGGCCAGCTACCATTTGGAATCTTCCTAAGCCTAGGGCTTTGAGGGATATACAGCACATACTTCTTTCTGAATATTGTAAACGGTTAACTCAAAATCTGTATTTGATTCATCAACAGGTGCGAGAAGCCCTCCCAGCCAAATACGAGGGGCCAGGTCACAGCATCCGACCTGGTGACTGGGTGCTGACTAAATCGTTTGCAAGAGCTTCCTGTCTCGCACCGCATTGGAGAGGACCCCACCAGGTCCTATTGGCCACACGGACTGCTGTACGAGTAGAGAGGAAGCGTCACTGGATCCACGCTTCGCATGTCAAGAGGATACCTTTCCCTTTGACATGCGACAAAGAAGACAAGGAGAAGCTTACTTGCTCTGTTCCCAGCGATCAATCAGCATTGAGCAGCACTGAGGGTGTTTCGAAGACACTACCTGAGCCCACGGGGCTTGGGGAAACTGCTGCTTCGTCTCCACACTCTTCAGCAGATCCTTTTGCACCTTAGTCTGGTTCTGCTGCAAATTCATCACTTCCATCAGGAAGCAATGACACACTGTTCGCAGATCACACGGTACCAGGAGTCACAAGGTACAATCTGGATCCACGGCACTAGTCTCACTGCATGAATACGACTGTGCCCACAGGGGAACAACTATAGAGCTTGTCCTTTGCCACTTTCTGCACTGAAGGAAAGTAGGTGGCTGGGGACTGGGAAAGACTAAAAAATCACGTGATCAGTAGATCACAGGCAAACGGACTACGGAGATTTTCGCAGGAACTTGTCGAGAAGAGCTTCAAGGAACAATGCCTGTTATCGACCCTACTCGTGTGGTACAAACAATCAATTATGTGGCCAACAATGACAATGGACGATCAAATACATGGGGCCTCATTACGACCCAGGCGGTAAGTTACCGCCTGGGTCGTACCTTTACCACCATGGCGTAAACTACGTTTACGCCATGGTGGTTGGCGGACTTACCGCCCCATTCCAAGGTCGGCGGGGTGGTAAGTCCCCAATCCCCATTTACCCTTCCCCATTCCCATTTTTGCCCCATAGGGCATAATGGGAGTGGGGAAGGCGTTAATTACGCCACCGTAAATTACGGTGGCGTAATTAACAACATGGTCCCTTAGCGCCATGGATTTTAACACCTGCTAAAAGCAGGTGTTAAATCCGCCATGGCGCTAAGGGACCTCGGAATCAGGCGGTAAGGGTCGGCGCTGTTTATGCTGCTGTAAACCCCTTACCGCCTGGGTCGTAATGAGGCCCATGGACTTTCAAGACGTATTGTCTTCTTGTAATTATGTTAACCAGTTTCATAGTATTAGCTGCCTTTGGATTTTGGTATATGGAAGAAGTGCGCCCACTTGAAACATTCTTGCCTACTGAGAATGTTCCTACTATGTCTACACCTTTTTTGCAACTGCACACTCTATCTCCTAGGGACTCTCAACATAGACAGAGCTATCATAATAATACATTACTGCTAATAATGAATGCAACACAAGCCATTTTGAACAGAACAAATTGCTGGATTTGCTCTAATTTACCTCAACATGGGGAAAAAGGGTTGGGCTGGTGTATTCATCCTCTGCCTTTAACTACTACATGCTATGCTTCTCTACGGGCACTATTCTTTGGCCGATGGAATGATAGCATCTCAGGGAATTTTGATGGGACGAATTTGAAGGAATTTGAAAGGTGGGTCCTAACGCCTCTGGGATGCTCACTCTTTGCAAATAGGAGCAAGCTTATTGTCGCTTCTATTAGGCCTTCTGATAGACTGTCCCGACCTTTTCAATCTCTGATTTCTTTAAAGAACGCTCCTATAGGTAATAGGGATGCCACGCCACCTTCCTACACTGTTAACCATAGCCCCAACTCTGTTTTTTTCTGCATACAAAGGAATGGTACTCAGTCAATGGGCGATTTCAAGGATTGCAGCAGTGTTGCAAACTTGACCAGTGAGGACAGACCTTTGTATGTAGGCGAACCTGTCTACTTTGTTTGCAGTAATGAAGCTAATCCATGGCTACCTAGGGATTGGCAGGGAACTTGTTATTTGGGAATTCTGCTACCATGGGTATATGTAGCCAGTACCACTGAAATCTCTAGGGCTCGTCCTAAGCGGGACGAGAATGGCGATACTCAGTCACAAGTTCTGGGCGATGTAGCAAAATCCTTTGTACCTTTTAGGGGGCAGATTATGAATTCCGAGGATATCAGGAAACTAGCAAGAGTACTGGAGAGAACCATCAACCGGACCACTGACATACTCTATAACATGACTCTAGAACAAAAGGCAATCAGATTAGTGGCGCTACAAAACCGGATAGTATCAGACGTCATCTTGGCTGAGCGTGGTGGAGTATGTAAATTAGTGGGGTGCTGCGTTTTCGTACCAGATTCCTCCCCGACCATCTTTAAGGCAATACAAAATGTGCATGTCCTGAGTTCAGAAGTACATGTTCCCGAGGGAAACTGGGATCTTAGTACCTGGTTCTGGGACTTTCTTACGATCTTGGGGATGGAAGTTTCTCTCGGTTGTATTAATAATTCTGGGTATTTTGTTGTTCTGCTGTTGTTGTATACAATGTCTTCCTGCCATATGTTCAATGTTAAGGGGATGTTGTGCACAGACTATGGGAAAATTAGGACCAAAGGTACACGTACCGGGAAGAATGACCAACGAATTTGTGATGAAGGAAATTTCCGCCGCAGATCTTATGGCGATTGATATATCTGGTGAATGTGATTCAGGATGTATGGACATTGATTTATATTGGCCTAAGCCTAGTCGCTCTATGATGAAAACCACGTTACATAGTTCCGATTTTGGATCGACTTTGCCGCCATTTTAGAGTCATCCGCCATTTTGATTTCTGTTCGTATATTCTCTGTTCTAAAATGGTGGACTGTGTTTTCAACTTGCAACCAAGCCTCCCAACCTTTGAGTTCTGTTAATGGTTAGACTGTCCAAGGGCCGACTGTTTAGACTAGGTAATGAAGCCTTGTACTACACCTGAACTGTTGTCCTAGCATTGTCTACGCTCACAAGACTCATCCGCAAATACACATCTGGAACAATGTAAAGTAAACTCTGAACGTGGACATAGGCTGAACTCGATTGAAAGCAACTTGTAAAGGGAGCTTGCTGTAGGATTTGGGAACATACGTTGTCATTGTATCACTGTGGAAATACAAACATGTGTAATCCTTTGCAAAATATTATGTGAAGCGAATGTGAACTAGGCACAAACTCTAGACCGCAGATTATTTACGCAAAGAGGGGCTGGACAATATTACTCAAAATTGTATAAAAGCACAAATGTTTAGATGTGCAGCACTCTCTCTCCTCTCTCTGACAGGCTGGTACTCATTGTGGGGTGTTGAGAGCCAGATAGCTATCTGTGTTTCTTTGTAACTGTGCAGAATAAAAGATCTGTGAATCTTTTCAGCCCGTGATTGATGTATTTCCTTTTGTGGTACTCAGCCTCGATATTTTCTCGTTCTTCCATAGTTTTCAAATGTGTCCCAGTGTATTTAAAAATGGGGCAAACTTTGCCCTGGTGCTTATACCATGCAACCTTGCACTTGCACTGGTGCAAAGTTTCTGTAATCTGGCCCCAAGTCTTTCTTGAATCAGCATACTCTTCTAGCCTTCATTTAAATTCACTTATGCTTACATCAACATTCTTTAGGTAATTATTTACATAAATCACTCTTTTTCTTCCACAGAATTCTCCCATTTGAGGGTAAATATCACTAACCTCACATTTCTAAAAGCTTTCAGTTACAAGCTCCATAAAACCAGGTTCTTTGTCAAACTAGTCTTTGGTTGCCCTCATTTGCATAATCTGCTCTTGAACTCTAAGAGTATTACCAGTTTTCTTTTCCAAACAATTGTAAATAATGATTTCTTATTTATATAGCTCTCCAAAGTGCTTTACATAGGACATATTTACATACATTACTATTAGCATTACCCAAACGAAATTGGTACTCACTTTGGCGACCTCTGAAGAATGAAAGGCTGAATGAAAAAAGAGACCAAAAGGTGGAAGAAATTATAAGGATCCCATGGATTAAAGATGCTCCTAGCGACCCAAAAAAATTGGATAACCATGACGAAAGGGACCATCCTGTATATGTACTCCCTTGGTGTAATAAAGCCACAGCATTTCTAATGTGATTAACAATATCAGCAAGATTGTCTTCATAATTTGGGATCATGTACAGCATTCTGACCCAATTAAAGCACATACGCAGTGGCGGCTGGTTTTCTTTCTAATTGGAGGGGCGTTAATCTTTCCCACGAAAATGCAGAAGCAACCGAGCATAGCAAGGGAGCCCGAACCAACCAAGGGGAGTTCATGGGGTTTCGCCCCCGATCAAATTTGAAAATGAATGGGTTAAAAATATGGACTTTGCAGCATAATTCCGGTGAAAAATTGGGTCAAAAGCCACACAGATAACATCTGGTTGTGTAGAGAAACAAATGAAAAAATCCTAAAGATGCAACACACCAACAGCGGACAGAGCATTTTCATGGTGACTTTGCCCACAATATATGCCTGTATAAAACATGTTCATGCTGGCTGTGCCCATAGATGTCATTTCATTCATTTTAATTTTATTAAATGTATAGAGTGCTTTTCGCCAGAACATGTCCATGTTGGTTGCACCAATACATGCCAGAATTACCATAAAAGAACATGCTTTGCTTGCTAGTAAAAATGCCATGCCACAGGCCATGAAATAATACTCATGTTTAGTGTACACTTAATGCAGAGTAAAAATGCCATGCCAAAGGAAGAAAATGTAACCAGGCTGGCTGGAGCAATGTAGGTCCATCTACACACAGAACAACAAGTACGTTTGCTTTAAGCATGATGTCCAGTAAAAAAAAAGCTATGCCAGTGCCAGAGTACGAAAGTGCAACCAGACTGGCTGCAGGATTGCAGGCTAGTCTACCCATATATAAACACATATCATGCATACATGATAAGTGTTGTTTCATGGATAAACTGGACTGCATTGCTCCAACAATCTGATTACGTTTTCTGCCTCTGGCATGGCATTTTTTGCTTGGCATCATAGCTAAAGTAAACGGGACAAGTGGTGTTATGTGGCTAGACTGGATTACATTGCTATAGCCAGACTGGCTACCTTTTCTTTTTTGAGTATGGCATGTTTTACTGGGCATCATGGTTAAAGCAATCATGATAAGCAAACATTCTTTGCTTTAAAATTGATGGCCTGATGTCTTCTAATCAGGGGGGTTTTACCCACCAAACTACCCCCCGCCCGCCCTTGTTCACACGCATTCACCTCCCTCCCCACGCCAGAAATCACTTATCCCAAAAAATCACACGCAACACACACACAAACACACGCACACACACACACCTCAACACTTACCTGTTCTCCCTTGACGTCTCTTCCGTGTTCCGATATGCCTGTCAGCCCCTGCACGCACTCGTGTGTGGCAGGGGCATGAGAGCTCAATTTACAAAGGCTGCTCTGTGCAGTCACAGAGCGGGCTTTCTAAATTGATTTTTTTTATCGTTTGAAAAAAAGATATTTTCACTTAGGACCAAAAGCTATCTGAGAATAGTGACCAGAGCAAGGTTTAGGGCCATTGGATCTGCAAGCTAATCTCAAATGACTGCAGATGTCTCCCTGATTAAAAGGAACTGGTGCCCTAGGGAGGTCTGAATCTGTCATGTGGCAGACTGGAACCGATCCAGCAGTGGGACACGATATGGATGCATGCATATCGCCAAGTGAAATGCTGAAAAGTAAAGTATTATTGCTTGTTATCCAAGGATGAGCAAAAGGGCCCAGTGATTCGCGACCGTGGTGTTACATGCGCCATCATTTAAGGTAAGTATCAGCAATAGATTCATCTTGATCAATCAGTTCATAAGTCACTTCAATGATCAGAAAAGTTCTTGATATAGGAGACCAGGTGAAGTTCAAATGTGTGTTCAGTCTTCCCAGGCTTTCAAGAAGTTGATATGAAGCATACAAGTCTACAAGCAAAAGCAACAGCAGTGAAGACCAAAAGGAGAGTTGTCATCTGCAAGTGACAATGGATGGGCAAGAAAGTGTGTTTTCCATCCCGTGATCACCTTGGTGAAAAGGTAATACATTGATTGGACTGTGGGCTTTTCAATTGTGTGAGAAGACAAAGTACACATTCACGTAAATCACTGCTGCATCCTGTGTGACTGGATATGCTATATGCACTAAAAAGCGGAATCAGAAACTTGGAGATCAGAAGCAGATTGTTGCTGCGCCTCTTGCGCGTCTGCGTCAGCGCGTGCTGCCGATGATACTGGACTTCTGACTGGCTCTGTCTGTGACGCCTGTACTGAAGCAGCGCGACCTGTCTGCACAGGCATAGAAGACATGCCACTCGTCACAGGAGAGTCACATGCGGATTATCCTGATTAGGGAATCTCTCTAGAATCGAACAAAGCATGCACCTCCAGAAACAGCTAGTTCGCTTTGATGCTTCAAATGGAGGCTGCACCTTCCTTCAATGGGATGGGTGGATCCACAACTGGTGTCCCTGTCATTTGACTGTGGTCTGAGTGGTGAGAAGGATCTGGAACGGCCCACGCCAATGGGGATGCAGCGCAGACTGTCTCTGGTGTACTTACTGGTAAACCCAATCGCCTGGCCGAAGGGAATGGCAGGGTGCATAAGCAGATTCTTGCAATCGATCCTTAACCTGCAAAAAGAGAGATGTGACAGCCTTCACAAGGGACGTACAATAACAGTTTATTATCATATAGTCTTCCATATGTAAATTTATGTCATGTTTGTCGGGATGAGGACTGCATTGCGGGTGCTCGAGTTGTGGTTGCGTAGCTTTCCATAACTGGCAGACTTCTTTGGTTTTAAAATGTTGTGCTGCAACCATAATGTCTCTTTAACATAGTTATTTCAGAGAATTTCACACGTTTCTATTATGACAACTTAACCATGAAGCCCTTTAACAAAGCTTGTTGATTAAATTTCATACGTTTTTATTAAGGCAACGTAACGATAATGTTCTTTTAACAATCTCTCTAAACTAACAATATTCTTAATATTCACTTCGTATCTCAGATTTTAAAAATACTAAAGAAAAAGCAGTATTGGATAAGGCTCTTCAGCACATAGAAGAAAAAATGGACCTACTCTTGGCAAATTTTAATGATTTAAAAAACTTTGTGGAGGATCACTTGAAACAAACAACTACATACCATTGTCCCACATGTATGTTTCCCCCCTCACCATATCCCACTCAATTATCCCCAAACCCTCTCCATGAACCAAAACGTTTTGTTGAGACTTTCATCCCTTCTTCACCTCATATAAATCCTATTGAAACCCCCAATTCTCCTGTTTTTGTTTCAGTTTCTGCCTCACCTTCTCTGTCATAAATTTAACATACATGTAAAATAAAGTAAAATGATTATACTGGCCCTCATTACGACCCTGGCGGAAATCGGAAAACGATGGCGGAAATGCAATACCGCCATCGAATAGCGCTCGGTGCGACTATGACCCGTCACCGCAAAGTACGAAGCCATTAGCGACACCGTAGTGAACGCCAACGCTAACTGCACCAAGCACGCGCGCGCGCGCCATGCCAAACCGCAAACACCACCATGGCGCAACGGTACGCCAATTCCGACCCTAGCGGACATGTACCTAACGCCATCAGGCATGGCGTAATGTACCATTCCGCCATGGTGAGAAGTACGGCATCGCGAATCAACCGTAAACGGCCCCACTGAGTGCCTGTACACCGCTCCCTGCCCACAAAGTACAACTCCCCGTAGGTGCAATGAAGCCACAATGCAACCATTGAAATGTACAAGTCACCCATGCATGGCAACGAACAAAAGAAACACAAGAGGGGCCAATGGGAGCTGCAGGGCACAGATGGCACGAACACAGAAGCCATTCCAATGGACATGACCACAGTCCCCCACCAAGAAACGCACGCAAACACAGGCACCTGTGACCAGTCATATTCCGAGATTCACATCATTCCACCAGTCCACCTGGCTGACCGGCATCTGTTACACAAAACCCAATCCCCCGCCCCTGAGCATGACAACATTCAAACTGTCATATTGGCAGCCCCCATCCCTGACCTCACGGGCTTAGTAGGCAAACGCGCCCAGTACAGTACCACGCAACTAAACTCCGAAGCTGGAACCCAATGCAGATCTCCTCACAATACATCGCCCCCCAAATAGGCATATGCCACATCACTTGCAAAGAAAAACGCTACACGGGCCAAATCAGAATAGAAATTTAATGCACATCAAAGTCACCAAGCCCATACAGCCATCAGGCCATGAACTCCTAAACACCAATCACCATTGTGGGCTGCATCCGCAAGAAATGACCAGCCACTACTTGTGTGTCGTCCTGTTCCCTCATGGTACACAGAGCCACATTCACGTACGAAAAGGCAACATGGAAGCGCACAGAACCGCAGGGCCGTCCCAATGGGGAGGCACTAGTCCAGCCGAAAGGCCGAAATGTTGCTCCGAGCCACCAGTACAGCGTAAGGGCATGTGGGCCATTGGCGATCGTCCCATAAGATCGTAATGCTGCTCCACTGATTAACACGAAGCAGCAGGTGTCGGGAGTAAAACCCATCTGCAGGAGTGGCATACAGATGGCAGTGGCAAAAGGGGAGGAGATACCTGTCAACCAAAAGAAAAGAAAAAGAACAGAATGGCCATCAGAACTACATTCCAACAACTCACTTCAATGATCACACGAAATCCACAGCCATATGCATGCTAGCCCACTCCAAAGGATCATCACCACCCCAAAACCACTTGCGACTCATAACCATCTATATCGAGGTGCAAACACCATCACAAACGAGTGTACCTGTGCATGCGTCTGTCAAAACAGAATCCATCAGATGGGAATGTTAATGTGCATGGACACAAGTGTCTGAGGGCGTGTCGAGACAGGGAGGGCTCAACAAGGCCAGATAGACGATGGTCCCACCATGGCAGCCCTGCATCACATAGCGTAGGGGAGGCGGATAGATCCCAAGAAGCCCTGTACATGGCAAACTCTGTATCAAATCACCTGCCCATGCATCCATTCATCATTCCCTCATCCCGGAATCAAAACGCCTGAATAATTACTCACATAACATTAGAAACATCCATTGAGTCTGTGCGTTATGCAGCCTGCAAAATCCACAGTGCCCCAGCCCGTAATTCCGGTGTTGTGAAGTAACATGTATCTGGGAACGGCCGGCCTCATCGCCCACGTAGCAATTGCGCATCCCAAACTATTCATATCAATCATTGCTCCCTCGCCATGGGCCCTGTCTCAAGGACATTGAACAACAGAACGTTATATTTGCAGTCAGACCTGTGGGCATCTCCTCGCCGCTAGCTGGAAACCGAAAGCGCCGCCCTTGGAATTCCACATTTGCAACATCACGCCGAAAAGGCATCTGTGGCCGTTTGAAATCACTAATTATTCCATCGAGTGCGGCTGTGTGTGAAAATGTCAACTGCCTTCACCCACAAATGGGACGCCCCGCCCGTCATTGCAACTCGGTAAAGTGATGCATGAGGGCCCACCGTTACTCGAGTACTACGTTCCACTGACCCTTCACAAGTCTGTTCGCGACTGCACAGATAGTATGTGCAACAATGGGACCACAGCAGAATGAACATGTCAACCAATGTTACACGGCCATCGGGTACAAATACATGATTGCAATAGCAAGATGCCATTCCCAGATTTGCAGCGTTGTGCGCGGGACGTGCTCGGCCAAAGGGGAGAGCAGCTTGCACAGGTGGAATTAATCACCACAGGTGGAGGCCATACAGCCTGAAAACACATAAATTGCACAGCCAGTCTCCTCCCACAACCACACCGAAATGCTACCGGCAGGACTCGCGATGTTGGCCCTGGGGGACATGATAGCACTGCAACTACTCCAACTCCAAGAAGAAGACGAACACCAACTGCAACCGGCCGCACGAAGGAGACGCAGGAGGAGGAGGAGGGCAAGGCAGGGCCAGCAAGGGCCGCCAGCACAGCCACTACCACCACGCAGGCAGCCCGCAATCCCACGCCTCCGAGCACATCCGTTCGACCTCACTGATGAGCAGATCCACACCCTCTACCGTCTGGACCGGGACACCATAGCCGCCATTGTGGACATGACACAGGCTGACCTTGTCAGCATGATAGATAGCCCAACCGCCATCCCACCCCTACTGAAGGTGGTGTCTGTACTCCACTTCCTGGCCACAGGCACCTACCAGCACACAGTCGGACAGTTGCATGGCATTTCTCAGCCACTGTTCTCACGGACACTATTGCAAGTGCTCGATGCCCTCCTGCAGCACGCAGACGACTACATCTCTCTACCACGCTCGGAGCAGGAAATTACCAACACAAAAGTGGGATTCCATGCACTTGCCGGCATACCGGGTTGCATTGGTGCCATCGACTGCACCCATGTGGAATTGGTCGTCCCACATGCAATGGAGGCCCAGTACCGCAACAGAAAACAATTTCATTCCCTGAATGTACAAATGGTGTGTGACTCCAACAGGATCATTACACATTGTTGTGCCCGATTCCCTGGATCTACCCATGATTCTATGGTCTTGAGGAACTCTACAATACCACGCTACATGGAGCGACACGCAGGGAACAGATCCTGGCTACTCGGTGAGTCTCATTACATGCATGATTATGTGGGGAATGTGATTTGGCAATGACCTGGCAGGAAGGGGGGGGGGGGGTGTGCGTACGTATCAATGGCATTCCACATCATAGGTTTCTCGTCCACATACAGGTGATGCTGGATATCCACTGAAGAGATGGCTCCTCACACCAGTCCGGAACCCACGGGACCAGCATGAGGAGGACTACAACCATGCCCACTCACGTACCCTTGTAGTCATTGAACAGGCATTCGGCCTACTGAAGACTCGTTTCCGCTGCCTCAGCAGGTCTGGCGGGGCACTCCTGTACCGCCATGAGAAGGTTGCAAAGATGGTGATGGCATGTGTCATGCTCCACAACATGTGCGTACGTAGAAATGTGCCCATGCCCCCTGACGCAGAACTGCAAGCACCTGATGATGGTCATGATGAGGGTGGGGATGTGGCAGCACCTCATGGAGTCTGCGAGGCACCGGAGGCCCGTGACATTCGTCAGCATCTCATTGATGTATGCTTCTAGCACTCACGCCTGGTGGCTGATACATGGACACGGGACTCGTGGCACTGTGCGTGTCTGGGACATGCACAATATGGACTGTACGCCTATGATGGCCTAGTACACAAAAATCAATGTCCACACATCTCATTGGTTGATCGTGCACTTTATATGGCATATGTGATGTCATGTTGAACACCCTATCGACCCGCCACCCAAGTGAGCCCAACACACCCCCTCCACCCTCCTACCTCCCCCCCGAACCCCAGTGTCCAAAGATGCTCATTGTCAGTGGGCTGTCGCTATTGCAAGCCCCCTCTGCGGGTATCAGGGGCACCCCTGCCTGTGGAGCGCAGGTTCCTTCCAGATCTACGTTGGGGGCTGCCCTGGACGGAACTTGCAACGGATGATGTGTCTGCCTGCTCACGTCCATGCATGTCCCTAAGGGTTTGCGAGAGCTCAGTGAGCACACGGCGCACTGCGGCAAGTTCGGCACATACGTCTTTGGACGTCGCATGCAGTTCCCCCCTCAGGCTCTCGGTGCTTCTCTCCATTTGGACTCTCAGGCTCTCGGTGCTACTCTCCATTTGTGCCCTTAGCGTCTCTGTGCCTCTCTCCATTTCTGCCCTAAGTGTCTCAGTTGATGTTTCTATGTCTGCCTTAGTGCCCCCACATTCATCGGCATGGTCCTTGAGGAGCGTGGCCATTTGCTGCTGTTGCACGATTAACTTGTCGAGGGACTGTTGCCTCTGCTGGGCCATGCCCATTTGTGGGGGTGTCACAGAGGGGCTGTTGTCCTCATGTTGCATTGCCACAGGGCTTGTGGGGGATGGCCAGTCGTTGTCTTGTGGGTGCCCCTGCGTGGTATCCTCATGTTGTACGGGATGGGACAGACAGGGGGATTGGGACAGGTCATGGATGGATCTGACTTCGACATCCCCGTTTTCTGTGTCGGAGCATGCTGCCATCAATGGGGTGTCACCTATGGTGCTGCTGCCACCAGAGGCAGTGCCTTCTGTGGCATCCATTGGGGGGACCTGTGGTGGTGGTGTTGTGGGCATGCTGGCTGCTGGGGTGCCTGTTGATGTTCCCTCCTCTGTGCTGCCACCTGATTTGTGCTGCTGCCGTGTCTTGATGCGTGCAGCTGAGGTGGAGGGTCTCTGGCCGTTGGTCTTGGCCCTCTTTGCAGGTGTGCTGGTAGGGGTGTCCTGTAGCTCGTCGTTTGGATCGGACCCTGTGGTGGAGTAAAGGAGGGCGAGGGTTAATGATGGGTCTGTGGGAATTGGAATGGCATTGTATCACATGCTCTGGGGTGGTACCTGAGGGTGATTTGGGTCGGGTCCTTGGAGGTGCTTTGATTTGTGTGTGGAGTGAGGGTGCAGTTGTTTGGCAGCCTGCAGTTAGGGTGTGCCTGTTGCACGTGTAGTGGGTGTTTTAGGGGTTTTTAATTATTTATGTATTTATTGTGAGTTTTAAAGTGCGCTATCAGGGCGATGTGTGTGGACGTTCTCCTGGACATGTGTTTCTGTTGCACTATGTGGACACATGGTAGTTCACATGATTGGACATTGTGGATTTAGCATTGTTTTATCTGGCCCACCTACCTGAATCTTCGGATGTCTGCACTCCTTTCTCCATCCCTCCGACTCCCTCTATGCTCTCCATTCCGATGGTGGAGGCACAGATTTCTTCCCAGGGGGTCAACTTGATGGGTGATTCAGGACCTCCCCCGGTGGCTGTGGCAATGTTGCGGTTGGCAGAGAGTATGCTGCGGACGCGTATCCGCAGGTCGTCCCATCGCTTGCGGCATTGCTGTGGGGTGCGGGGTGCGGTCCCCACCGCACTTACCCGCTGTGCCACCAGAGCCCATATGGTCTTCTTGTTTGCAAGTGCCGTTCTGGTCATTTGCGTGGAGAAGACGACGGCAGCATTCTCCTGGAGGGTCTCTGTTAGCACGGTGAGTTCCTCGCGGGAGAAGTGGACCTGCCGCTTGCGGTCGCACGCTTTCTTCGCTACTTTTCCCATTTGTCTTGGTTTCGCTAGGGTGGGTGACGGGTTGGGGTGTGTTTCAGGGTAGTGATTTTGGTGGTTGTGTGGTTTTAGTGGTTTTATAGGTGTACGCCGGGATGTTTCCCGTTCCGGGCCCATGTTTTAACTTCCGTTTCCGTATATTTCCGGTCACCGTACTTTCCGGTAGGCGCACACTGCGGTGACCGCTAAGAGGGGTGGCGGTATTGCACCTAGGGCGCCGTACGGCGGCGGTGTGGGCCGTTTTGGGGTCATTTCCGCCATCGCGGAGTTTGCACTTCCGCCGTGGCGTGGTGCTCGTGCCCGATGGGTCGGAATGGGCCGCACTTTGCTCCTTCGTGCAATGGCGGAAACGCTATTTACGCTGTGGCGCTCCGGTCAGTCGCTTTCCGCAAGGGTCGTAATGAGGGCCACTGTGTCCTAATTCATTTCTTGTCTTTTTTAAAAAAGCAGTTCAGTTGTCTGCGGACAGCGCGGGTGTCTGGAATGTCCGTGAAGAAACGAAAATGGAGGTGTCCTAAGAACACTATGGCCCTCATTACGACCCTTGCGGAAAGCGACTGACCGGAGCGCCACAGCGTAAATAGCGTTTCCGCCATTGCACGAAGGAGCAAAGTGCGGCCCATTCCGACCCATCGGGCACGAGCACCACGCCACGGCGGAAGTGCAAACTCCGCGATGGCGGAAATGACCCCAAAACGGCCCACACCGCCGCCGTACGGCGCCCTAGGTGCAATACCGCCACCCCTCTTAGCGGTCACCGCAGTGTGCGCCTACCGGAAAGTACGGTGACCGGAAATATACGGAAACGGAAGTTAAAACATGGGCCCGGAACGGGAAACATCCCGGCGTACACCTATAAAACCACTAAAACCACACAACCACCAAAATCACTACCCTGAAACACACCCCAACCCGTCACCCACCCTAGCGAAACCAAGACAAATGGGAAAAGTAGCGAAGAAAGCGTGCGACCGCAAGCGGCAGGTCCACTTCTCCCGCGAGGAACTCACCGTGCTAACAGAGACCCTCCAGGAGAATGCTGCCGTCGTCTTCTCCACGCAAATGACCAGAACGGCACTTGCAAACAAGAAGACCATATGGGCTCTGGTGGCACAGCGGGTAAGTGCGGTGGGGACCGCACCCCGCACCCCACAGCAATGCCGCAAGCGATGGGACGACCTGCGGATACGCGTCCGCAGCATACTCTCTGCCAACCGCAACATTGCCACAGCCACCGGGGGAGGTCCTGAATCACCCATCAAGTTGACCCCCTGGGAAGAAATCTGTGCCTCCACCATCGGAATGGAGAGCATAGAGGGAGTCGGAGGGATGGAGAAAGGAGTGCAGACATCCGAAGATTCAGGTAGGTGTACCAGATAAAACAATGCCAAATCCACACAGTCCATCCATGTGAAGTACCATGCGTCCACATAGTGCAACAGAAACACATGTCCAGGAGAACGGCCACACACATCGGCCTGATAGCGCACGTTAAAACCCACAATAAATACATAAATAATTAAAAACCCCTAATACACGCACTACACGTGCAGCAGGCACACCCTAACTGCAGGCTGCCAAACAACTGCACCCTCACTCCACACACAAATCAAAGCACCTCCAAGGACCCGACCCAAATCACCCTCAGGTACCACCCCAGAGCATGTGATACAATGCCATTCCAATTCCCACAGACCCATCATTAACCCTCGCCCTCCTTTACTCCACCACAGGGTCCGATCCAAACGACGAGCTACAGGACACCCCTACCAGCACACCTGCAAAGAGGGCCAAGACCAACGGCCAGAGACCCTCCACCTCAGCTGCACGCATCAAGACACGGCAGCAGCACAAATCAGGTGGCAGCACAGAGGAGGGAACATCAACAGGCACCCCAGCAGCCAGCATGCCCACAACACCACCACCACAGGTCCCCCCAATGGATGCCACAGAAGGCACTGCCTCTGGTGGCAGCAGCACCATAGGTGACACCCCATTGATGGCAGCATGCTCCGACACAGAAAACGGGGATGTCGAAGTCAGATCCATCCATGACCTGTCCCAATCCCCCTGTCTGTCCCATCCCGTACAACATGAGGATACCACGCAGGGGCACCCACAAGACAACGACTGGCCATCCCCCACAAGCCCTGTGGCAATGCAACATGAGGACAACAGCCCCTCTGTGACACTCCCACAAATGGGCATGGCCCAGCAGAGGCAACAGTCCCTCGACAAGTTAATCGTGCAACAGCAGCAAATGGCCACGCTCCTCAAGGACCATGCCGATGAATGTGGGGGCACTAAGGCAGACATAGAAACATCAACTGAGACACTTAGGGCAGAAATGGAGAGAGGCACAGAGACGCTAAGGGCACAAATGGAGAGTAGCACCGAGAGCCTGAGAGTCCAAATGGAGAGAAGCACCGAGAGCCTGAGGGGGGAACTGCATGCGACGTCCAAAGACGTATGTGCCGAACTTGCCGCAGTGCGCCGTGTGCTCACTGAGCTCTCGCAAACCCTTAGGGACATGCATGGACGTGAGCAGGCAGACACATCATCCGTTGTAAGTTCCGTCCAGGGCAGCCCCCAACGTAGATCTGGAAGGAACCTGCGCTCCACAGGCAGGGGTGCCCCTGATACCCGCAGAGGGGGCTTGCAATAGCGACAGCCCACTGACAATGAGCATCTTTGGACACTGGGGTTCGGGGGGGAGGTAGGAGGGTGGAGGGGGTGTGTTGGGTTCACTTGGGTGGCGGGTCGATAGGGTGTTCAACATGACATCACATATGCCATATAAAGTGCACGATCAACCAATGAGATGTGTGGACATTGATTTTTGTGTACTAGGCCATCATAGGCGTACAGTCCATATTGTGCATGTCCCAGACACGCACAGTGCCACGAGTCCCGTGTCCATGTATCAGCCACCAGGCGTGAGTGCTAGAAGCATACATCAATGAGATGCTGACGAATGTCACGGGCCTCCGGTGCCTCGCAGACTCCATGAGGTGCTGCCACATCCCCACCCTCATCATGACCATCATCAGGTGCTTGCAGTTCTGCGTCAGGGGGCATGGGCACATTTCTACGTACGCACATGTTGTGGAGCATGACACATGCCATCACCATCTTTGCAACCTTCTCATGGCGGTACAGGAGTGCCCCGCCAGACCTGCTGAGGCAGCGGAAACGAGTCTTCAGTAGGCCGAATGCCTGTTCAATGACTACACGGGTACGTGAGTGGGCATGGTTGTAGTCCTCCTCATGCTGGTCCCGTGGGTTCCGGACTGGTGTGAGGAGCCATCTCTTCAGTGGATATCCAGCATCACCTGTATGTGGACGAGAAACCTATGATGTGGAATGCCATTGATACGTACGCACACCCCCCGCCCCCCTTCCTGCCAGGTCATTGCCAAATCACATTCCCCACATAATCATGCATGTAATGAGACTCACCGAGTAGCCAGGATCTGTTCCCTGCGTGTCGCTCCATGTAGCGTGGTATTGTAGAGTTCCTCAAGACCATAGAATCATGGGTAGATCCAGGGAATCGGGCACAACAATGTGTAATGATCCTGTTGGAGTCACACACCATTTGTACATTCAGGGAATGAAATTGTTTTCTGTTGCGGTACTGGGCCTCCATTGCATGTGGGACGACCAATTCCACATGGGTGCAGTCGATGGCACCAATGCAACCCGGTATGCCGGCAAGTGCATGGAATCCCACTTTTGTGTTGGTAATTTCCTGCTCCGAGCGTGGTAGAGAGATGTAGTCGTCTGCGTGCTGCAGGAGGGCATCGAGCACTTGCAATAGTGTCCGTGAGAACAGTGGCTGAGAAATGCCATGCAACTGTCCGACTGTGTGCTGGTAGGTGCCTGTGGCCAGGAAGTGGAGTACAGACACCACCTTCAGTAGGGGTGGGATGGCGGTTGGGCTATCTATCATGCTGACAAGGTCAGCCTGTGTCATGTCCACAATGGCGGCTATGGTGTCCCGGTCCAGACGGTAGAGGGTGTGGATCTGCTCATCAGTGAGGTCGAACGGATGTGCTCGGAGGCGTGGGATTGCGGGCTGCCTGCGTGGTGGTAGTGGCTGTGCTGGCGGCCCTTGCTGGCCCTGCCTTGCCCTCCTCCTCCTCCTGCGTCTCCTTCGTGCGGTCGGTTGCAGTTGGTGTTCGTCTTCTTCTTGGAGTTGGAGTAGTTGCAGTGCTATCATGTCCCCCAGGGCCAACATCGCGAGTCCTGCCGGTAGCATTTCGGTGTGGTTGTGGGAGGAGACTGGCTGTGCAATTTATGTGTTTTCAGGCTGTATGGCCTCCACCTGTGGTGATTAATTCCACCTGTGCAAGCTGCTCTCCCCTTTGGCCGAGCACGTCCCGCGCACAACGCTGCAAATCTGGGAATGGCATCTTGCTATTGCAATCATGTATTTGTACCCGATGGCCGTGTAACATTGGTTGACATGTTCATTCTGCTGTGGTCCCATTGTTGCACATACTATCTGTGCAGTCGCGAACAGACTTGTGAAGGGTCAGTGGAACGTAGTACTCGAGTAACGGTGGGCCCTCATGCATCACTTTACCGAGTTGCAATGACGGGCGGGGCGTCCCATTTGTGGGTGAAGCCAGTTGACATTTTCACACACAGCCGCACTCGATGGAATAATTAGTGATTTCAAACGGCCACAGATGCCTTTTCGGCGTGATGTTGCAAATGTGGAATTCCAAGGGCGGCGCTTTCGGTTTCCAGCTAGCGGCGAGGAGATGCCCACAGGTCTGACTGCAAATATAACGTTCTGTTGTTCAATGTCCTTGAGACAGGGCCCATGGCGAGGGAGCAATGATTGATATGAATAGTTTGGGATGCGCAATTGCTACGTGGGCGATGAGGCCGGCCGTTCCCAGATACATGTTACTTCACAACACCGGAATTACGGGCTGGGGCACTGTGGATTTTGCAGGCTGCATAACGCACAGACTCAATGGATGTTTCTAATGTTATGTGAGTAATTATTCAGGCGTTTTGATTCCGGGATGAGGGAATGATGAATGGATGCATGGGCAGGTGATTTGATACAGAGTTTGCCATGTACAGGGCTTCTTGGGATCTATCTGCCTCCCCTACGCTATGTGATGCAGGGCTGCCATGGTGGGACCATCGTCTATCTGGCCTTGTTGAGCCCTCCCTGTCTCGACACGCCCTCAGACACTTGTGTCCATGCACATTAACATTCCCATCTGATGGATTCTGTTTTGACAGACGCATGCACAGGTACACTCGTTTGTGATGGTGTTTGCACCTCGATATAGATGGTTATGAGTCGCAAGTGGTTTTGGGGTGGTGATGATCCTTTGGAGTGGGCTAGCATGCATATGGCTGTGGATTTAGTGTGATCATTGAAGTGAGTTGTTGGAATGTAGTTCTGATGGCCATTCTGTTCTTTTTCTTTTCTTTTGGTTGACAGGTATCTCCTCCCCTTTTGCCACTGCCATCTGTATGCCACTCCTGCAGATGGGTTTTACTCCCGACACCTGCTGCTTCGTGTTAATCAGTGGAGCAGCATTACGATCTTATGGGACGATCGCCAATGGCCCACATGCCCTTACGCTGTACTGGTGGCTCGGAGCAACATTTCGGCCTTTCGGCTGGACTAGTGCCTCCCCATTGGGACGGCCCTGCGGTTCTGTGCGCTTCCATGTTGCCTTTTCGTACGTGAATGTGGCTCTGTGTACCATGAGGGAACAGGACGACACACAAGTAGTGGCTGGTCATTTCTTGCGGATGCAGCCCACAATGGTGATTGGTGTTTAGGAGTTCATGGCCTGATGGCTGTATGGGCTTGGTGACTTTGATGTGCATTAAATTTCTATTCTGATTTGGCCCGTGTAGCGTTTTACTTTGCAAGTGATGTGGCATATGCCTATTTGGGGGGCGATGTATTGTGAGGAGATCTGCATTGGGTTCCAGCTTCGGAGTTTAGTTGCGTGGTACTGTACTGGGCGCGTTTGCCTACTAAGCCCGTGAGGTCAGGGATGGGGGCTGCCAATATGACAGTTTGAATGTTGTCATGCTCAGGGGCGGGGGATTGGGTTTTGTGTAACAGATGCCGGTCAGCCAGGTGGACTGGTGGAATGATGTGAATCTCGGAATATGACTGGTCACAGGTGCCTGTGTTTGCGTGCGTTTCTTGGTGGGGGACTGTGGTCATGTCCATTGGAATGGCTTCTGTGTTCGTGCCATCTGTGCCCTGCAGCTCCCATTGGCCCCTCTTGTGTTTCTTTTGTTCGTTGCCATGCATGGGTGACTTGTACTTTTCAATGGTTGCATTGTGGCTTCATTGCACCTACGGGGAGTTGTACTTTGTGGGCAGGGAGCGGTGTACAGGCACTCAGTGGGGCCGTTTACGGTTGATTCGCGATGCCGTACTTCTCACCATGGCGGAATGGTACATTACGCCATGCCTGATGGCGTTAGGTACATGTCCGCTAGGGTCGGAATTGGCGTACCGTTGCGCCATGGTGGTGTTTGCGGTTTGGCATGGCGCGCGCGCGCGTGCTTGGTGCAGTTAGCGTTGGCGTTCACTACGGTGTCGCTAATGGCTTCGTACTTTGCGGTGACGGGTCATAGTCGCACCGAGCGCTATTCGATGGCGGTATTGCATTTCCGCCATCGTTTTCCGATTCCCGCCAGGGTCGTAATGAGGGCCTATATCTGTCCGTACTGTTCGCTAGCAAGTTGAAACTGTTCTAAGAACACACGCGGTGTCCTGAAATGTTCGTAAAGAAACAAAATGGGGGTGTCCTGAGGACGCTATGCCTGTCCGTATTGTTCGCAGGTGTTATGCTCACCTGGCTCCCACAGGGGCGTCAATCTAGACTGGACAGCTGCGGCCTCCACCAATGTGACGCATAGTGCCGAGATGACGGACTGGACTGGCCCACCTAGCTTCGTTTGCTTGGCCCGTAGGAATATTCCTCTGCAAATGGAGAAAGGGAGTTAACCACCCGTGGAGTTGAGCGTTAACCCTACCCCACTCCTGCTGTTCTCCCCACTGATCACCTTTGATGTCCCCTCTTATAGTCACCCCTGATGGTTTGGAAAGATGAGCTCTCCATCGTGCATTGAGCGCAGGGGCGCGTTGATGACCAGTTGCTTCACTGGCTCGAAGGAATTGGTGAGTTCCAGAACAATATTGACTCTGAGATTCCCGGCAGGGCGCCGTAAGTATGTAGTTCGTAAGAGTTCAAATGTCTGACTTTCACTCTGTCCGATTCCTTGCAGGTTGCAGCTTGACCCTAGCGAAGAGTTCCTTGTAGCAACCGGTAATATTTAGGTAAGGATTTGTATTATCCAACACAGTTCGATAAAATAATGTCAATATGTAACCTGTTGCTTTCTCCCTTATTCAGGCGCTGAGAGAAAATATGAAGTCTCGGGGAATAATGCCTCTGGTGGTAAAATCAGGTAAGTCTATTGTGGTGAGGAGGTTTCCCCTTGTTTGTCCCTTTGTTTCACCTTGCTGTCCTTTTGTTTCCCCATAGGGGCCGGGGTTCGGCGAGGATGCAGTGAAAGCTGTGCCGAGCCATGAAGAGGAATAGTACCCCCGGTGGTAAAATCAGGTAAGTCTATGGGGGGTAACTAATATTGCCTCTGTGTATTCCCTTGGCTCACCTTGCTGTTCTTGTCTTCCCCTTAGGTGCCAGAGTGTGGCGGGAGCATGCAGAAGGATGCGGTGGAATGTGAAGATGCTGCGAAGGCCAGTGAGTTCAGCGCAGCGCTGCTGCAGGCGAGGCGACGTGCATAAAATAACTTCTTTCTTCCAGCTCGAAGGCGCGATGTATTGGGAATTCAGGTAAGGATCAAAGGTATTGCTCTTGTTCTAACCTTTTCTCCTTCTCTCCCCTTTTTCTAGGAGCTCCGGACTCGAGGCGGGCGTGGCAGAAGACTGGATGCAGACTTGCAGGCACGGTGAGCGTTACGCTGCTGGATGCAGAATAACACGAAGCGTGTCCTGCTCTTCGGGCGTGGTTTAAATAGCCTTCAAAGTGGTCCCAGGTAAGTATTCCTCCCCAGCCCCACTCGAGTAAAAAATAGTCCCTTAGGTAAAGTAGTTCCTTCCAAGCCTCCTTGGGCTTGGAGCTCTTGCAGCATGGTCTGCATCAGGTGAGTTTGCAGCATGGTCTGCATCAGGTAAGTTTTAATCTATGAGCCTGGCACCATAGGCGCCAGGACTGACTCTCCATATGAGCCTGGTGCCATAGGTGCCAGGACTGCACCCAAATAGCCCCTAGCAGGGGTTGTTGGGTTTGCCTAGTATAACTTGATGCCTGCTTCCTGGGTTGCTGGACTTGGTCTGGGTCCCCGGGGGTAGGCATCTTGACAGCATTCCCTCCCAAGGCCCCTCCTAAAGTCGTTCTTCCCTGTGTTTTTGGTTTGTCTGGGAAATTTCGGTGGAATTTTTTCACCAATCGGGGTGCATGAACGTGGTCACTAGGTTCCCATGATCTTTCCTGTGGTCCGTAACCTTTCCAGTCGATTAAATAAAAAAGTTTTGACTTTATCAGCTTGGAGTCCAGGATGTTCTTAACTTCAAATTCGGGTTCCCCGTCTACAAGGATGGGGTCTGGTGGCTTGGTTAGTCTTGTCCCTGGTTGCACTGGCTTCAAAAGTGACACATGAAAGACGGGGTGAATTCGCATATTAGCAGGTAAGTCCAACTTGACAGCTACTGGGTTGAGAATGGCCTTAATAGAGCAAGGTCACAAATATCTGTGGTTAAAGGGCCGTGTTCCCTTTAGAGGTATATGTTTTGTGGCTAACCATACTTGGTCCCCTATCTGGTATTGTGGAGTATCACTTCTATGCCGATCAGCATCTTTCTTGTATTTTTCTTTCGCCTTTTTTAAATGTTCAGTTGCTTCCTTAAAGGCTCGTGTAATCGTAGCGTGCAGATGGTCCACTGCGGGCATTTCTAAGTGTTGGGGTGAGTCAAGGTCTGAGTTTCGAGGATGGTGCCCATATAAGGTATAAAAGGGGCTTTGTCCAGTTCCAGAATGTACTGAATTATTGTATGCATATTCGGCGATCCAAAGAATGTCTTTCCAATTACTCTCAGTCTGATGTAAAATACAACATAGGTATTGTTTGAGAGTCTGGTTGGTCCTCTCCGTTTGACCATCGGTTTGGGGGTGGTGACTGGTCGATAACCTCCCATCGATTTGTGCCAATTGACAATATTTTTTCCAAAAATGTGAAATGAATTGACTGCCCCGGTCAGAGACCAATACTGACGGAAATCCGTGTATGCGAACAATGTTTTCGAGGAACTCTTTGGCCAGGATTGAAGCTGAAGGTAATCCCTTTAAAGGAATAAAGTGGGCCATCTTGGAAAAAAGATCCACAATGACTAGAATGGTGGTAAATCCATTGCATGGGGGTAGATCAGTAATAAAGTCTAACGATAAGGTGTGCCATGGTGTAGGCGGAATGTCTAAAGTTTGTAAGAGTCTAGCTGGTTTTTTCTTTTGACTTTTGTTTTGGGCGCAAATGCCACAAGACCTCACAAATGATTTCATATCCTTTCACCAGGTGGGCCACCAGAATTGTCTCTTAATCTTAGCTTCAGTTTTTACAATACCTGGGTGCCCCTCCATTAGGGTATCATGATAACGGGAAATGACTAGCTCTTGTAGTTCCTTATGTGGCAGAAATAGCTGCCCTTGGTAATAAGGCAGGTCATTGGTGACAGAGTATTCTGGGCCTTTCTTTACCCCGTCCTGCAGGGCTGTAGGATCAAAGAGTTGTTGGATCTTTACCTAATGTCCTCTAGTGTCTGTAGAGTTGTCATGCCAAGAATCCTTTGTTCGGAAATTATAGGTACTGGTTCTGGGTTCACTTCTGCCTCTCCCATCCCTATTCGGGATAAGGCGTCTGCTTTACCATTCTTACAACCTGGTCGATAGGTTATCACGAAATCAAACTCGGCAAAGAACAATGCCCATCGGAGTTGGCGTGACGATTGGGCCTTGGCTGTCTTTAAATACTGTAAGTTCCGGTGATCGGTGATCACAGTAATGGTATGCCTGGCACCGAGAAGATAGTGCCGCCAAGCCTTGAAGGCGGATTTAATGGCTAATAACTCCTTGTCGGGAACTGCATAGTTTAACTCGGGTGCCGAGAACTTTCTGGACCAAAATGCTACTGGGTGAAGCTGGCCAGTTTCAGGATCCTTTTGAGACAGGACAGCTCCCATGGCTAGACTGGATGCATCAATTTCCACTATGTATGGAAGTTCAGGGCTTGGGTGCTTTAATACAGGTGCAGACGTGAATTTCGCTTTCAGCTCTTGGAAGGCATTTTCAGCTTCTTCAGTCCACATAAAGCGTTTATTTTTTCTCAAGAGTGTTGTGATGGGATGTACAACATGTGAGAAATCCGGGATAAATCTGCGGTAGAAATTGGCAAAGCCAAGCATGCTTTGTACTCCTTTAACTGAACTTGGTGATGGCCACTTAAGAATTGCGTCCACCTTTCGTGAGTCCATTCGGACTCCTCTTGGGGTCAGGATAAACCCAAGGAATCCAAATTCTTTGGCATGAAAAACGCATTTTTCCAGTTTTGCATATAGTTTGTGCTGGCGCAATTTCTCAAGGACTGCTCGGACATGCTTCACATGGTCAGATTCTGAAGAGGAGTATACTAGAATATCATCGATATATACGACAACACAAACATCAATGAGTTCACGAAGGACATCGTTCATGAAGTATTGGAAGGCTGCTGGTGCATTGCACAACCAGAAAGGCATCACCTCGTATTCGAATAACCCATACTTAGTGCGAAAAGCAGTCTTCGATTCATCGCCATCTTTTACACGTACCAGGTGGTATGCCCCTGGAGATCTAGCTTACTGTATATGCAAGCGTCCTTCACTTGCTCTAGTAGTTCAGGGATCAGAGGCAATGGGTATCGGTTCTTAACAGTTATCTGGTTCAATGCGCGGTAGTCCATGCACGTTCTGAGGTCACCTTCCTTTTTGGGCACGAAGAACAAAGCTGAAGATGCAGGAGACTTGGTTGGGCGAATGAAGCCATTAGCAAGGTACTGGTCTAAGTATTGTCATAGGTGAAGGTTCTCAGGTTCTGTAAGGGCGTAGATCCTGCTACAAGGGGGTTGTGCACCGGGTATGAGATCGATTTGACAATCGTACGATCTGTGAGGTGGTAAGGTGTTTGCCTGTTCTTTTTGGAAGACATCCTGGAATTCTTGGTATTCTGGAGGTAGTTGCACGACTGCTGTGGTTACTGGGGACAGGCCTGCGTTCAGATTTTTCTTTGGGTAACAGGTTTGTGCACAATCCGGGAAGGTTATTCTCTTCTCTCGCCAATCAATACAAGGATTATGTGTTTCCAACCAAGGTATCCTGAGTATTATTTGGAACTGTGGGGCTTTGATTAGATCAAACACAATAGTCTCTCGATGCCCATCCTGACCCAATAGTGTCATCTCTGCGGTGGAATGAGTTTCAGGCCCAGAGGCAATTTTAGTTCCATCGACTGTGGTGATGACATCTGAGGTGGTTTTTCAGCAGAGAGGTAGATTCATCCTGGAAGCCAATTCGTAGTCCACATAGTTTCCTATGGCCCCGCTATCAATGTATGCCCTTACGGCGTGCATACGCGATGGCTGCCTTGGATCTACGATGACCATTGGTATGATGAAATGCGAGGTCTGAGTATCCTTCTTCAAGCTCGGCAAGAGGACCTCTAGGCTTGTCGGGCGTGGTCGTTTCCCGAGTCTGGCTCCATATGGCTTTTATCAGCAGCTCCTACCACCTTCTTGGGTTGTTTTTTCAGGGCAATTCCCTAGAAAATGCCCAGAAGTTCCACAATATAGACACAATTGCCTTTGCCGTCTCCTTTCTCTTTCCTTCTGGGTTAAGGGTCCTTTAACCCCTCCGATTTGCATGGGTTCTGAAGCATCTGCTCCTTTGGGGTTAGCGTGGGTCTTGACCAACACCCGATTCTCAAACTTGGCTCGATCAGCCTTTCTGTTCTGAAGTCTGTGATCTAACTGTACCACTAAGTCTATATATTAAGCGCAGTCTTGAGGTGGGTTCACGACTTGAGCCAAGACATCCTTGAGTTCTCCTCGAAGCCCTCGATGAAATAACGTGATTCGTTTTACCTCAGGCCATCCAGTTTCCACTATCAATCTATTAAAGGTCGCGATGTGGGATAGAAGGTCCTGGTTACCTCGTCGTAGGGACAAAAGTTCGTTATCCAGGGCCTGTCCTTGGGAGTGCCGGGCAAATAGTCTTTCCATGCTCATTTGAAAGCCCTGAAAATCCCGAAGAATTGGGTCATCCTGAGTAACTAGTGGAATTGACCAATCAGCTGCACTGCCGCTGAGATATGACAATACGAAGGCTACCTTGGCTTGATCGTTTGAGAAGGCTCCGGGTCTGCATAAAAAGTGCAAACGGCATTGGTTCATAAACACAGCAAACCTTTTGAGATCTCCGGCAAAGTGTTCGGGCGGAGCTAATGGAATACTTCCTGGTAGGTTTATTTGCACAGGGTTACTCGATGACACAGGAGCTGGATTCCCCCGGGACCTGGTAGGGGGGCTTGTCCAGCCTGGCTTTGAAGTAGTTGCCTAGCAAGGTCATCAGTTCGCTCCTTTGACAAAATCAGTTCTCTCCTAAGAGCATTGGTTTCTTGATGGGCGGAATGCACTTCAGCCCTCAGTTCCCCTAGTAATTGGGCCAATTGATCAGTTTCTGAGGTATCCATAACGCCCGGGTGGGAATTTGTGGGTAGGCTTCGCGTTCTGTTACGCTCACCTGGCTCCCACAGGGGCGTCGATCTGAACTGGACAGCTGCAGCCTCCACCAATGTGACGCTTAGTGCCAAGATGACGAACTGGACTGGTCCACCTAGCTTCGTTTGCTTGGCCCGTAGGAATATTCTTCTGCAAATGGAGAAAGGGAATTAACCACCCGTGGATTTGAGTGTTAACCCTCCCCCAATCCCGCTGTTCTCCCCACTGATCACCTTTGACGTCTCCTCTTATAGTCTCACCTGATGGTTTGGAAAGATGAGCTCTCCATCCTGGATTGAGCGCAGGGGCGCGTTGATGACCAGTTGCTTCACTGGCTCGAAGGAATTGGTGAGTTCCAGAACAATATTGACTCTGAGATTCCCGGCAAGGCGAATGTAGTTCGTAAGAGTTCAAATGTCTGACTTTCACTCTTGTCCGATTCCTTGCAGGTTGCAGCTTGACCCTAGCGAAGAGTTCCTCGTGGCAACCGGTAATATTCAGGTAAGGATTTGTATTATCCAACACAGTTCGATAAAATAATGTCAATATGTAACCTGTTGCTTTCTCCCTTATTCAGGCGCTGAGAGAAAATATGAAGTCTCAGGGAATAATGCCTCTGGCGGTAAAATCAGGTAAGTCTATTGTGGTGAGGAGGTTTCCCCTTGTTTGTCCCTTTGTTTCACCTTGCTGTCCTTTTGTTTCCCCTTAGGGGCCGGGGTTTGGCGAGGATGAAGTGTAAGCTGAGCCGACCCGTGAAGAGGAATAGTACTCCCGGTGGTAAAATCAGGTAAGTCTATGGGGGGTAACTAATATTGCCTCTGTGTATTCCCTTGGCTCACCTTGCTGTTCTTGTCTTCCCCTTAGGTGCCGGAGTGCGGCGGGAGCATGCAGAACAATGCGGTGGAATGTGAAGATGCTGCGAAGGCCGGTGAGTTCAGCGCGGCGCTGCTGCAGGCGAGGCGACGTGCATAAAATAACTTCTTTCTTCCAGCTCGAAGGCTCCATGGATCGGGAATTCAGGTAAGGATCAAAGGTATTGCTCTTGTTCTAACGTCTTCTCCTTCTCTCCCCTTTTTCTAGGAGCTTCGGGCTCGAGGCGGGCGTGGCAGAAGACTGGATGCAGACTTGCAGGCACGGTGAGCGTTACGCTGCTGGATGGAGAATAACACGAAGCCTGTCCTGCTCTTCGGATGTGGTTTAAATAGCCTCCAAAGTAGTCCCAGGTAAGTATTCCTCCCCAGCCCCCCTCGAGTAAAAAATAGTACCTTAGGCAAAGTAGTCCCTTCCAAGCCTCCTTTGGCTTGGTCTTGCAGCATGGTCTGCATCAGGTAAGTTTTAATCTATGAGCCTATGGCGCTAGGAATGAATCTCCATATGAGCCTGGCGCCATAGGCGCCAGGACTGCACCCAAATAGCCCCTAGCAGGGGTTGTTTGGGTTTGCCTAGTATAACTTGATGCCTGCTTCCGGGGTTGCTGGACTTGGTCTGGGTCCCTGGGGGTAGGCATCATGACAGCAGACAAGTTGAAACTGTTCTAAGAACACAGGCTGTGTCCTGAAATGTTCGTAAATAAACGAAATGCGGGTGTCCTTAGGACACTATACCTGCCCTTACTGTTCGTAGACAGGTTGAAACTGTTCTAAGGACACATCAAGTGTCCTGCGATGTTCGTAAATAAACAAAATGGGGGTGTCCTGAGGACGCTATGCCTGTCCGTATTGTTTGCAGTCAAGTTGAAACTGTTCTAAGAACACAGGCTGTGTCCTAAAATGTTCGTAAATAAACAAAATGGGGGTGTCCTGAGGACACTATGCCTGTCCGTACTGTTCGTAGGCAGGTTGAAACTGTTCTAAGAAAACATCAAGTGTCCTGGGATGTTCGTAAATAAACAAAATGGGGGTGTCCTGAGGAAGCTATGCCTATCCGTATTGTTCACAGGCAAGTTGAAACTGTTTTAAGAACAAATGCCTGTCCGTAACTGTTCATTTCACTTGTGACGCACTTTTAATCACTTCAGGACCCGAACAGTGTCCGTTGAACACCAACGCGCATGCGCAAAACAGTTTCAGTGCATTTGGTGTCCTGCGGACACCCGCTCCATTCGCGAACATCTTTGCGAACCTATCATGTGACCGAGCCCACGATCAGCGTATATTCTGATTGCGAACACTGTTCGTGTCCCTGAACAATTTAAAACTGCATTTTTAAGTAATCTACCATATTTCTCAATAAAGACTCACCATAGAACAAGTCCCACATAGTAATCCTGAGTTTCTACATACTTTTTGTGAATTTTTGAACCCTTTTTTCTGTGCGATCTGTCAGCGGACAGAGCACATGTATGCGAACCGTGCACAAGCACCCCTATAAAAGACCACGCCCTAGAGCTCACTCTCATTGTGTTTCTGGCTATCCTACAGAACACAGCAAATTATTCTGCCAATTTGCAGATTTTCAACTCCAAGCTGATGGCTTCCATGGCTCCACTCATGCCACCTGGTGCTGCATCTGCTTCAGCACCACCACCACCCCCTCCACCACCACCACCTCCCCAATGGTCTGAAGAGGGGAACAGGAGTGAGGATGCACAGGAGGATGAAGAGGATGACGAGAATGAGGTAGTAGAAGTCCCTACTACAACCACTCGGCATGCGTCTTGGGTGTGGCGGTTATTTACCATTCGTGGTAATGGTCCTAAGGCACGTGTGAACCAAGTCACCTGCAATGAGTGGAAAATGGTACTCAGTCGCGGGAGGCATGGTTCATACATCTTTGGGACAACTACCATGAAGCGACACCTAAAGTCATTCCACCCTGGGGCCATTCGCAAGGTTGTACCTTGCGAGGAGCGTAGCAGGTTGACTTCCTCTACTTCATCCTCCGTTTCCGATCCTGTCACCACAAGGAACACTCCTGTGGGACAGCGTATTCCTCAAGCTGCCTCACAGGCCATATGCAATACTGATGACCCTTACCTTTCGAGGGTCACAGTTGTGTCTATGTACTTTGGCGTAGTACTGTGCAGGGGGGAGAGACTTCATAGTGCTTTTGAGGCTATCGTCTCAGAGCACGAGAAGGTCTGCTCACTACCCAAGTAAAACCCACTCTACATCTTCCTCTCTCTGCCCGCCCTTTCTCACCCCGTGGTTGGTGCCCTCCCACCCTCCTTTCCCCTCCTCTCCTAGTGTGTCTTGCATTAAAAAAATATATATATCAAAAATAGAAGTGAAAATAAATGAAGCAGGGCCCTATGTATTTCTTAGAAGTCCGCGGACAGTCCGCATACATCTAAAATTTTGGGGTGCTACCCTATCATAACCATTACAGTTTTATCTGGGAGGAAGTGGTGGCTCTGAAAAGAGCCTTTTGGTGGTGTTTGTTTGTGTTTGAAAAATTTGAAATGCTCAACACCTACTACAAAATGCATGCTGTAATTCCAAAAAAGGTTGCAATGCATTTTGTACATTTCTCAATAAAATCTGATTGCCAGCATGAGTAAGATGGACTCCATCTCTGCGAAAAATGTACGTACTATGAAACATAATATTTTCATTGTGAAAAGAGGACATGCCAAAATCGCTCAGAAAGGCACAAACAGCCATATTGACATTGTGCCTTGCTTTCTCCATTTGTGGACCAAATGAATAAGAACGAAGCCACATTTGTCTCTGCGCAATCCGTGAAATAATTACTTGAGAATTTGGAAACATGTCCATGACCTTCCCAAGTCCTTCTTTCATTGCAAATTGCAAAGAAATTCCAGACACATGTCCTAAACTGTTCCCTCCACAATGAATTACAATTATGTCTGGATGTTGCTCTGTCTCCAAAGTAGCACAGAGAGGTAGCAAGTCCAACCACTTCATTCCACGTACTCCATGCCAGTGCACTTCCACATGTGGGAATCCAAGATCTACAGCTACTCCACAGCTTTCTGCATGCACCTTCAACCAATGTATCCACGAGTCTCCCAAAATCTAAACAATCTGTTTTCTGAAACACACAGCCATAGCTATCTGTTCTTTGCTCAGCAAAAAGAGTTTCTGAAAAGCTCTCTCCTGGCACAACACACCCACTAAACTTTCATGACCAATCCCTTTCTCTGCTCATTCTCATTTGCATGGCTTCCCAACCCAAAATCCCCGGATGTAACACCCGATGTCCGCGGACTACCGCCATGTTCACTGACATATCGTAACATGGACAGGCCTTCTACCATTTCCATTTCACTTTCTGTGCCATTCCCTAATTGGCTATAGCTAGGAAGTCACATGAACATCCACCAATCACATCCAAGACCTCTACATCTAACTGCATCATCATAGATCAGCACTTTAAATGTACTGTTAATCTCTCTGTCTACAAGTGTTATATCATTGAAAAGCACCTTCTACCAGAAATACTGTACAAGTCTCCAAGATGTCTACTTGCAGCTGCATGCATATCCATATGCATGAACACAAACTACAGGTATGCATATTTTCTGTATAGTACATGTACAATTCTTATAGATTCATATAAACAGATTAACTGTCTTTTATCTTGTATAATCTATAAAATGAATTTACTGTCATTTTTTCCATCTCCTAAAATCAACGGTCACTTCCAAACCTATCTGCTATTTAATTTCTTTTTACACACGCATTTTCAAAGCATGTTGGACTAACATATTTAAAGTACAATATGAAGAATTAACATACTCAAACAAAATTGCATGCACACAGTATGTTCAAATATCAAACAACAATACTTGTACAAAAATATAAACATTTATTTACTTATATTTATGTACTGCTCAAGCAGCCCATGGCATTGAGGCGCCGTTGCTTACAAGAGCTTAGTTACAGAAATAGTGCTATTCAGTGGTACATTATGAATTCCACAAGGCATACAAATGATATTTTGGTTGGTACAGTTAGTCATTACAATACAGTTTATGCATTAAGAACATATGATATGTATTCAACTGGTGCGACGCATCTTATGTGAATAAGATAGTTTTCATGATTTTGAGGAAGGCGCTGAGGGTCAATGTCAATTAAAAAAATCAATGTCTAAATTAAAAACAGTGCTATATACAAACAAAATTACAAATTTGTTTCCTTTACAATTGCAGTGAAGACCATTCTCCTGAAAAGAAGCAGCCAAATTTGAAGTACAAAGAACAACTAAGAGGAAACCTGCTCATTTCAGAAAAAAAGTAAGTTGAATACCACCATATTATTTGTACTATTATTGAAACACACTGTAAGGTTAATGCATGCTATTTCTGTGCCTAAAAATATAGATTGTGCACCATTCTGTCTACAAATCCCCATTTCTTAAACAGACATTTACAGGCAGAATGGCACACAATTTCATATTTTTCGACACACAAACGACCCAACTCAGCCCCTAGAATTTTGATATTATAGAACAAATAACTGTTTTAATTGTATACCATTAGATTGACTATTTCTACTTCTCCAAACCACCAGCTTACTTTCTACTGTCATCTGAACCCCAGTTTAGTAGCACATAAATTCAAGAATACCCATCCCAACTAGTTGTAGTTGCCCAATGCACAATCACACACCATTACATACATCTTTATCATCTTACTCAGACACTCATGCACACAGCACACATACATTAAGAGCCCCCCAACCCATACCTTCTTTATTTTTTTTCAACAGACCCTAAAGAATGCCTACCAAAAATCAAGTCCATAGAAAGCAACGGAATTGCCATTGCATTTCGGTGCTGGACTGCCCCTGGGCAGGACAAAGACTGATATGCAAATGGATATTTCCCATCTGTGAAAGGCACAGTGAGTAAAAGCAGTGGCTGCGAACTCTCAAGTGGTTAACAACCACTGAACAGGTTATCAGGCCTTGTTCTGTCGAGAGAGGGGCGCCCGCTACCTTTGCAAACTAAATACTCAGACACTCATGCACACAGCATACATACATTAAGAGCCCCCCAACCCATACCTTCTTTATTTTTTTCAACAGACCCTAAAGAATGCCTACCAAAAATCAAGTCCATAGAAAGCAACGGAGAAACAGAGCAAATGAAAATAGAAGTGTCCAAAACAAGCATCCATCTCTAGCAGAATTTGTAAAAATAGTTAAAACAAAACAGCTAATACAGTCATTTAGTGAAACAAAACAAGCTTCAACTAAAGAAACTTTGCCTCCTCTATCAAAATGTAAAACGAACCGCAAAATAATTAACAAAAAATCAGCTACCTCTACAGATAAAACTGCTCCTATAAATCTTGATATAGTGCAAAGTAAGCATACCAAGAAAAGTATTTTAGCTAAAATGTTCTGTCACAGAGTCCTTCAAAATCTTATAAAAACAGGAGAGAAATCAGGCTCAACCCTTAAAACCTATCATAGGAAATTAATTTTAGAAGCTTTGATAGACAGTGCAATCCTTCTCAAAAGAAAGTTATTTATTTTAGTGTTAAACAAAATGAAACCACTACCAAAACTAATGACTAAATTACAAAAAAGATTTCTCAATAAACGAAATGTCAACAGAAATAACTTCTTAAGTATCTGTGGAGGTGAATGGAGTCACACTACGAGCACAGAACCATACTTTAATGAAGAAGCATACAAACAAAAGCAAACAAATAAAATTGCCATACATAGCAGTGGACGAGGTTATGAAAAAGTTAATAATACCATAATGGAACAAGAAATACTGCTTACGGAAATATCCCCAGAAAACTTAGAATTACCTCTCCATTCAACTGAATCAGAACGTCTAGTATTCAAATGGCCATGCACGTCAATATGTAACATTCCCAAAAAACCTTTCAAGTCTTTACGCCAATTCCTCAATCAATATGTGAAAGCCAAAGACAAAATCAAAATTAAACTACTGCAAAATATGGATACCTGTCCAGTGCGCAAGTACGCAGGACTACAAGGACATTCATTGGCCTGCATTTCAGGACCTACTTGCAAAACCACCTTCCATTATATCAAAATGATATCAACACATCATTCAACTATAAGAAATCTAGTCTATAAACTGTACTATGCTAAAAGTCCTGCTTTAGCACTAGCCAATTTAAATAACATTCTTCTACATGGTACAGCAAAAGACCTATTTGAAGAAATCGACTATATACAGAACAAATATTTTGGAAGTGAAAGCCACTTACAGAATGAAATAGCTTTAAAACAAATTAGCAACAATTCTATGCATGGCAACCTTCTACTACACACATACAAAAAAGAAATACTGAAATTTAAAAGTACATCTGCTGAAATACCAAACCATGTGTGTGTATGTTACCATCGAACTTTTCATAAAAGTAACACAAAAACTGTAGACCTAACATACAAAATAGAAGACAATGAAGATTCTAAATGGTTTGAATTACCTCTCTACCTTATAGCAGAAAACAAATACGAAATAACTGACCCCTTAATATTTTGCAGTTACTGCACTACAAAACTTGACAACAACCAAACTCCTTCACATGCTATCACAAATAATTTGGAATTATTTCCACTACCAAAACCCCTACAACAACTCAATTTATATGAGAGCATCACAATTCAAACAGTGCACCCATGTCAAGCAATAATACGCCTTCAACCAAAAACAGCAAAATTACCTCCCTGTGAATTAGTGAAAGGTATTCGGGGGAAAAGTAGTGTATTTACCATTAGATCTAAAATAAAATGTGCATACTCTAGGAGTGCAACGTCCAATGGAGCAATCTTTAATTATCTTAGTAAATGGTGTACCTACAAAAGACAAAAGAATTTGGCAACAACTGGTAAATTTACATAAGGTTAGACAAGCCTTGCAATATCTAAAAGACAACAATGAATACTACAAAGAAATTAATATTGAAGAAAACTTGAAGGATACCACTGAAATAATTCAAGAGACACAAGAAGCTGGTCAATTTGAGCTCCTAGATCATGCTACAATATCCAATACTTTATACCATTATACAATTCACCCATTGCACTCTAATGACACTGTAGAAGATGCACTAGAAACGTACCAAATGCGTCAAACAAAAGGATCACCAATCAACATATGGGAAAAAAGTATAGAAGCACGTGCTTTTCCTCTACTCTTTCCTACTGGCAAAGGAGGAAGGTATGATAATAGACATATTCAAATAACAGTGTCAGAATACCGCTCATTGCGGATGTATTCTGAAGATCCCAGATTTAGACAAAATGTGGAATACATATTGCACCTACTCTTTGAAAGTGAACTAGCAACTTTATGTTACGGAGTTGCACACACATTAAAATCAGGATTTCCCTTTCAAAATATGTCAGCCACACAATTATTACAAAAAGTGCAACAAAAAGATGAGGTTTTACAATCAAATATTACAAATATATTAGCAAATATGCGTGGTACTAAAGAGTACTGGTTTCGATGTTATGGAGATGTACGTTGTATGATAAGAAACCTTGGCCCATCCACTTGGTTTGTTACATTAAGTTGTGCAGAATATGGGAAGATTTACATGATTTCCTACGCATATCAAACAAAAACAAAACAAACATAGATATACTAACACCTGGAGAACTTTGTTCTCTAGATCCTGTTAATGTTTCAAGATATTTTCACCATTGCTTCAGTGCTATGCTATACTTTATTTGTAATAAAACTGTTCCTCCCCTCGGAGAAGTGCAACACTTCTTTTGGAGAAAAGAATACCAAGCCAGAGGAGCACCACATATCCACATGCTTTTATGGATTAAAGATGCTCCTAAATTTGGTCAAGACAGTGATGCCACTGTTTTACAGTTTATTGAAAAATATGTCACTTGTGATATTCCATCAGAAGCAACAAATAGTGATCTTCATGCACTAATTTTACAATTTCAAAGAAACAAATGTGGCAAATATTGTTGTCGCAAATACAAAAACAAAGGGAAATACTACACCAAATGCCGCTTTGGTTTACCTAGACCGGTTAAAAAAACAGGTCAAGTGAACAACTTCATGTCTTCAGTTAGACAAGGTAAATCACCTAAAAATACATATTACATAAAAGAACAGAAGAAGAAAAATATATCAATGATTACAATGCAATCATTGCCCACTTATGGAATGCAAACATAGATGTGCAGTACATTGCAGACAATTCCACAGAAGTTGCACGATATGTTACAGCATACTTAACCAAAGCAGAAAAAACAGAGTTCCAAGACCTCTGGAATGACCTGTCAGAAATTATACAGCTTGGGCATAAAAATGCTCTCCCATAGAGAATGTGGCTCCTATGCAGCAGCAGATCGTTTAACTGGTAATGCTTTGTATGGAAAATCTGAAAATATAGTATGGCTAAGTCTTGGTCCTGCTAAATCTAGAAAAAGAGTTCTAAAATCACACGAAGATATAGAAACAATAGCCAAACATGATCCAAACAACCAAGACATTTTTAAAAACAATTTACTGGACACGTACTACCCAAACAGAAGTAACACTTTGGAAACCATGTGTCTATACCACATAGCCCAAAACTTCACATACAAAAATAATATAAAACCCGATGAAAAAAAGGTAAATACAGAGTGACAAATTGTGAAGGCAGCTTAGTAAAACTCACCAAACCAAATTTAATTAATCATATCAAATTGTCATTAAAGACTCCTCAAAATAAAGAACTATATTACATGTCCCTACTACAACTCTTTAAACCATGGAGAAAAGAAGAAGAAATACTAGATAACTATGACTCCTATGAAGACGCTTTCAAAGCAAATGAAAGCACTATAACTGATGTAAACTTTACACAGTAAAAAACAATGTTGCACAATGAACAGCAACACAAAGAAGAACTCCAGGACCAACTAGATAGGGACACTCCTGACAGTAGTCAACCTTCTGTAACAGGAAGCCAAGAACCACTGGGAGAGCCACTAATAACAAATGAGGCAGAATTAGCTATGACAGAAGTAGAAAACACTGTAACGCTCACCTGATTCTCGCAGAGGCGCCGGTCTTGACTGGGCGACTACCGTATCTTCAAAGGTGATGTGCAGCACCCGGTTGGCTCTTTGGGCTGGACCTCTGTACCCTGTATGCCTGACGTGCAGAGTAAGATGTCTGCAGATAGAAAATACGGGGTTAATGAACTGGGGTTATTGGGGTGTCCCTATCTCTTTCCTCTTCTCCTCTCCTGTAGACCCCCACAGGTTAACGCTCTCACCTTAGGTAAGTGAATGCCGAGCTCTCCATCTGCCTCGGGGCAGGGTGCTGTAACCAGTTTCTTCACTGGAGAGGTAGCGCAGGCCTCTTGACTTCAGAGGACTGCTGTCCGTCGTTTACTGCACGAACGGTAAGTTTCGAGTAACTCAATGTCTTTAAAGTCTTTAATAATGATGTCTCTTGTTTTGCAGGGTTCCGGCGATGGCGGATGACGGGCTGAAGTGAGTTGAAGATGGAGCCCGTGTGATGAATAGAAGCGCCTGGAAGCACGTAAGTAAGCGCTTGTTGCCAGCTTGACGATGCGCTCTAACTGTCTTTTTATTTTGCAGGTACAAGTTCGGAGCGGCTGCAGGGTGCCGGGATACCCACTGGGTTAGATGTGGAAAGGAGTAATGGCACGTGAGTATTAAAGTTCCCCAATGTCTTTAAACGCACCTTGTTTTGTCTTTCAGATGCGGGATGCAGCGCCGACGGCATCCGGAGCTTGCGAAGAGTTGGTAAGCTTTTGTCTTTCAGATGCCGGAATGCAGTGTGAAGACCTCCGGAGCGCACGAAGAGTAGGTAAGCCTTTGCCTTTCAGATGCCGGAATGCTAACCTGTTCTTTCTTGTCTTTATAGGTGTTGCTGAAGACTGGATTCAGGATGGTAAGCCTTTTTCCTTAGGCCCAGGACCGGATGCAGAAGACACGATGAGCGTTCTGCTGCAGAGGGTGCAGAATAACGCAAAGCAAGATTCATCCACCGGGTGTGGTTTAAATAGCCTCCTGTAGTGCTTAGATGTCTCCTTCCACAGCCACGCCTAAGTAAGAAAAGAGTTCCTGGTAAGAAAAGAGTTCCTGCCTTCCAGAAGAGTTCCAGTGTTCTGAATCTAGGGAGTGGCTCCAGCCCCACCCAACAGGAAAAGTAGTTCCAAACAGAAGAGGATCAGAGGCTCAACTGGCAGGCAAGTAAGCAGCATGGTCTGCTGCAGGTAAGTCCACCCAAGCATTATGAGCCCGGCGCTTCCAGCGCTGGGACTGGGCATATTTATGAGCCTGGTGCCACTGGCGCCAGGACTGGGTCCAAAAGGTCCCAATTGGGACTGGTTGGCACTCGGAACCTGGGTTATGGATCTGCTTCCAAGGGAGTTGGGAAAACCCTGACCTTTTGGAAGCAGAGATCATGACAGTACCCCCCCTCAAGGCCCCTCCCAAACCGGGCTTCTCCGGGGGTTTTGGCTTGTCAGGAAATGTTCGGTGAAATCTTTTGATTAGGCGAGGAGCGTGGACATATTCAGCAGGTTCCCAGGATCTCTCTTGGGGGCCGTAGCCTTTCCAGTCAATTAGGTAGAATAGTTTAGATTTGGAGATCTTGGAGTCCAGAATGCTTTTGACTTCAAACTCGAGTTCTCCATCAACTAGGATAGGTTTTGGAGATTTGGTTAGTCGGGTTTGAGGTTGCACGGGTTTTAATAGAGAGACGTGGAAGACCGGATGTATCTTCATGTGCGGGGGCAAGTCCAACTTGACCGCTACTGGGTTTACTATGGTAGTGATGGAATAGGGACCAAGGTATCTTGGGTTGAATGTGCGTGGCCCTTTTAGAGATAGATATTTGGTGGATAACCAGACTTGATCCCCTACTTGATAGTGAGGGGCTTCCTTCCGATGTTGATCTGCTCCTTTCTTGTATTGTTCTTTAGCCCTTTGAAGGTGAGAAACAGCTTCCTTAAAGGCTTGGGTGATTGTAGAATGCAGGTAGTCTACTGCTGGTGTTTCAAGATCTTGGAGGGGATCCAACTCCGAGGTTCGAGGGTGACTGCCGTACAAAAGAAAAAACGGGGTTTTCCCAGTTCCCGAATGGACAGAGTTATTGTAGGCATACTCGGCTATCCAAAGGATATCTTTCCAAGTTTTTTCAGTTTGTTGCAGCATGCAGCGTAAATACTGTTCCAGAGTTTGATTGGTCCTCTCGGTTTGTCCGTCGGTCTGAGGGTGGTGACTGGTCGATAGTCTCACATCAATTTGAGCCGACCGACAGCAACTTCGCCAAAAATGAGAAATAAATTGACTACCTCGATCCGAAATTAGAACCGAAGGAAAACCGTGCAGTCGGACGATGTTTTCGAGAAATTCTCGGGCCAGAGTTGCTGTTGTTGGCAAGCCTTTGAGCGGAATGAAATGCGCCATCTTGGAGAATAAGTCCACGATTACTAGAATCGTATTGTATCCGGAGCATGGAGGTAGATCGGTGATGAAGTCCATAGAAAGCGTATGCCAAGGGCCAGGTGGGATGTCAATAGGGCGTAAGAGGCCTGCTGGTCTTTCCTTTTGACTCTTGTTTTGGGCGCATACTCCACAGGACATTATAAAGTCTCTGATATCTTTTTTCCAAGGCGGCCACCAGAAGTAGCGCTTGATCTTTTCTGAGGTCTTGGCTATACCGGGATGACCTTCCATTAAAGAGTCGTGATAACAAGAGATTACTTTTTCCTGTAAATCTGTGCTGGGTAGGTATAATCGTTCTTGGAAATACAATAAGTTGTCCTTTACTGCAAAGTCCTTTCCCTGCAGATGCCAATTCTGTATGTCTGCTGGAGTTACAAGTTGCCTGGCTTTATCCTTAACTTCCTCTATGGATTCTGTGGCGATTACACCCAGAATTCTTTGTTCGGGAATGATTGGTACAGGTTTAGGGTTGATCAAGTGTTCTTCCACTCCCATCCGAGAAAGGGCATCGGCTTTACCGTTCTTTGTACCAGGTCGATAGGTAATTATGAAGTCAAACTTGGCAAAGAATAATGCCCAACGGAGTTGTCTAGAGGATTGGGCTTTTGCGGTTTTCAAATATTGCAGGTTTCGGTGATCCGTAATCACAGTAACGGTGTGTCGGGCCCCCAGCAGATAATGCCGCCAAGCCTTAAAGGCAGACTTGATAGCCAGAAGTTCCTTGTCAGTAATCGTGTAATTGACTTCAGGAGGCGAGAATTTGAGGGACCAAAATGCCACGGGATGCAACTGATTGGTTACCGGGTCCTTTTGTGATAGAACTGCCCCCATGGCAAGGCTTGAAGCATCAGTTTCCACGATGTAGGGGAGTTCGGGGCGAGGGTGTTTTAAGATTGGTGCAGAGATAAATTTAGTCTTCAAATCCTGGAAAGCTTGTTCCGCCTCGGTAGACCATTCAAAACGTTTGTTTTTCTTTAACAAGGCAGTGATGGGCTGGACTATTCGAGAGAACTCGGGGATAAACCTGCGGTAAAAGTTAGCGAAGCCTAACATGCTTTGCACACCTTTTACGGAGGATGGTGATGGCCATTTGAGAACTGCATCGACCTTCTTTGAATCCATACGCACTCCGCCAGGTGATAATATGAATCCCAAGAATTCAACTTCAGTCACGTTGAAAACACATTTTTCCAACTTAGCGAAAAGTTTGTGTTGACGCAATCTTTCGAGGACCATTTTCACGTGTTTCCGATGTTCAGATTCCGATGAAGAATAAACGAGAATGTCGTCGATGTAAACAACAACACACACATCTATGAGCTCTCTGAGGACATCGTTCATAAAATATTGAAAGGCGGCCAGGGCATTGCAAAGTCCGAAGGGCATGACCTGATATTCAAATAGCCCATACTTGGTGCGGAAGGCCGTCTTCCATTCATCACCCTCTTTTACTCATACCAAGTGGTAAGCTCCTCTAAGATCCAGCTTTGTATATATGCATGCTTTTCTGACTTGGTCCAGGAGTTCAGGGATCAAAGGTAACGGATATCTATTCTTAACGGTGATCTGGTTCAGGGAGCGATAATCGATACAAGTTCTAAGGTCTCCTTCCTTTTTTGGAACGAAGAACAAAGCTGAAGAGGCAGGGGACTTGGAAGGACGAATAAACCCATTTGCCAGGTATTGATTCAGGTATTGTCGAAGGTGAAGGTTCTCAGGCTCGGTGAGGGCATAAATTCTACTACAAGGAGGAGTAGATCCAGGTATCAGGTCTATCTGGCAGTCATAAGACCTATGAGGAGGTAGAGAGTTAGCCTGCTCCTTCCGGAAAACATCTTGGTATTCTAGGTATTCGGGAGTTAACTGGGGAGTCTCTGAAGAAATTGCTGCCAGTGCAACACCAGGTGGAGGGTGACAAGTAGAGACACATTCTGGAAACTGGACCGTTCTTGCTCGCCAATCGATCAGAAGATTGTGTTTCTCTAACCAAGGTATTCCTAGAATAATCTGGAACTGAGGGGCCTTGATCACATCGAACACGATCTTCTCATGGTGTCCATCTTGACTTACTAGCGTCACCTCTTGAGTGGTATGCGTTACTGGCCCGGAGGCTATCTCCGTACCATCCACCGTAGTAATGACGTCCTTTACAGCCTTGGGACAAAGAGTTAGATTCATCCTCAAAACCATTTCATGATCCACATAATTGCCGATGGCACCGCTGTCGACGTAAGCTTCAATTGCATGTAATCGATCCGGATTATCTGGGCTAATGAGGACCATAGGTATCACGAAATGCGAGGTCACAGAACTGGTTTTCACGCTCGGCAAGAGGACCTCTATTCTTGTCTGGCGAGGTTGTTTCCCTGCTCAGAGTTTGTAACTGTGGTAACTGCAGCTCCTACTGCCTTCTTGGCAGGTTTCACCGGACAGTCTCGAAGAAAGTGCCCTGAGTTTCCGCAATATAGGCATAATTGCAACTGTTTTCTCCTTTCCCTCTCCCTTTGTGTTAGAGGACCTTTCAGACCCCCTATTTGCATGGGTTCCCCGGAGTCTACTCCTTTGGAAGGAGTTGGCGGTTTGGAAAATACTCGAGCATCAAACTTGGAACGATCGGCCTTCCTGTTCTGCAGTCTGTGATCTATTTGAACGACCAAGTCTATATAATCCGAACAGTCTTGTGGGGGATTCACTACTTGGGCTAAAACGTCTTTGAGCTCTCCACGTAGACCTCTATAAAACAGCGTAATCCTTTTGTCCTCAGGCCATTGAGTTTCCACTATTAGTCTATTGAAAGATGCAATATAAGCCAAAAGGTCTTGATTACCCTGTCGCACCGAAAGAAGCTCATTGTCCAAGGCCTGCCCCTGTACATGTCTTGCGAACAGTTTTTCCATACTAAGCTGAAAGGCTTGAAAATCATGGAGAACCGGATCATCTTGATTAACTAAAGGGATCGACCAGTCTGCCGCATTGCCACTAAGGTATGAAAGTACAAAAGCTACTTTAGCTTGATCAGTTGGAAGGGCCGCTGGCCGGCATAAGAAGTGCAACCGGCACTGATTGATAAATACCGCAAACCTCTTTGGGTCACCAGAAAATCGTTCGGGCAGAGCCAGAGGTACATTCCCAGGTAGGTTGATCTGCACTGGATTCATAGAGGATGTTGAAGGAAGATTTGCCCCTGATGCGGGTAGCGGGGTCTGTCCGGCTTGTGACTGTAGCAATTGTCTAGCAAGATCATCTGTTCTCTCCTTGGAAATAATTAGTTCCCTTCTTAGAGCGTTCATTTCCTGACGAGCTGCATGCACTTCTGCCCTTAGTTCCCCAAGTAACCGGGCTAGGTGGTCAGTATCCGAGGTTTCCATAGCGCCTGGGCGAGAGTTTTGCGGTAGGCTTTGCGTTCTGTAACGCTCACCTGATTCTCGCAGAGGCGCCGGTCTTGACTGGGCGACTACCGTATCTTCAAAGGTGATGTGCAGCACCCGGTTGGCTCTTTGGGCTGGACCTCTGTGCCCTGTATGCCTGACGTGCAGAGTAAGATGTCTGCAGATAGAAAATACGGGGTTAATGAACTGGGGTTATTGGGGTGTCCCTATCTCTTTCCTCTTCTCCTCTCCTGTAGACCCCCACAGGTTAACGCTCTCACCTTAGGTAAGTGAATGCCGAGCTCTCCATCTGCCTCGGGGCAGGGTGCTGTAACCAGTTTCTTCACTGGAGAGGTAGCGCAGGCCTCTTGACTTCAGAGGACTGCTGTCCGTCGTTTACTGCACGAACGGTAAGTTTCGAGTAACTCAATGTCTTTAAAGTCTTTAATAATGATGTCTCTTGTTTTGCAGGGTTCCGGCGATGGCGGATGACGGGCTGAAGTGAGTTGAAGATGGAGCCCGTGTGATGAATAGAAGCGCCTGGAAGCACGTAAGTAAGCGCTTGTTGCCAGCTTCACGATGCGCTCTAACTGTCTTTTTATTTTGCAGGTACAAGTTTGGAGCGGCTGCAGGGTGCCGGGATACCCACTGGGTTAGATGTGGAAAGGAGTAATGGCACGTGAGTATTAAAGTTCCCCAATGTCTTTAAACGCACCTTGTTTTGTCTTTCAGATGCGGGATGCAGCGCCGACGGCCTCCGGAGCTTGCGAAGAGTTGGTAAGCTTTTGTCTTTCAGATGCCGGAATGCAGTGTGAAGACCTCCGGAGCGCACGAAGAGTAGGTAAGCCTTTGCCTTTCAGATGCCGGAATGCTAACCTGTTCTTTCTTGTCTTTATAGGTGTTGCTGAAGACTGGATTCAGGATGGTAAGCCTTTTTCCTTAGGCCCAGGACCGGATGCAGAAGACACGATGAGCGTTCTGCTGCAGAGGGTGCAGAATAACGCAAAGCAAGATTCATCCACCGGGTGTGGTTTAAATAGCCTCCTGTAGTGCTTAGGTGTCTCCTTCCACAGCCACGCCTAAGTAAGAAAAGAGTTCCTGGTAAGAAAAGAGTTCCTGCCTTCCAGAAGAGTTCCAGTGTTCTGAATCTAGGGAGTGGCTCCAGCCCCACCCAACAGGAAAAGTAGTTCCAAACAGAAGAGGATCAGAGGCTCAACTGGCAGGCAAGTAAGCAGCATGGTCTGCTGCAGGTAAGTCCACCCAAGCATTATGAGCCCGGCGCTTCCAGCGCTGGGACTGGGCATATTTATGAGCCTGGTGCCACTGGCGCCAGGACTGGGTCCAAAAGGTTCCAATTGGGACTGGTTGGCACTCGGAACCTGGGTTATGGATCTGCTTCCAAGGGAGTTGGGAAAACCCTGACCTTTTGGAAGCAGAGATCATGACAAACACCATGTGCCAGTATGAAGATAAAGAAGACTTAACTATACTACAATCAAAACTAAACAATGAGCAACGTAGCATTTTTCAAGAAGTAACAAAAGAAATTGCACGTGGCAGTGCATGAAAATCATGGTTTACCTATTTGGTAAACTGCATGCAAACCTACGCAAACTATAAGTTCACAAAGGTTTACGCATGTTTTATACATTTTTGTAAACCTTTAGTTTACATTACGTTTACACATAAGTAAACCGTGTAGTTATGCAAGTCACTCAAAAGACCGACCTGAACACTATTTGCAAAGGTTTACAAACATTGTAAATTCTGTAAACAAAATGTTTACTAATAATGACAGTTTTGAGGAGTACACTAGGTTTACACATAATAGTAAATGGTGTAAACCAAATGTTTACTAACATTTACAAATATGAGGTGTACACTAGGTTTACACAGGTTTACAAATAGGTTTTCTTTGTAAATCAAATGCTAAATTGTGCATGAAACATTAAGTGTACATTAGGTTTACAAAGTATTCATGGTTTGTAAACCATGGCAAACTTAGGGTTTACAAATCTCTGGAACATTAAGTCCAAATGGACTTGCATAACTACGCAGTTTACTTATGTGTAAACGTAATGTAAACCAAAGGTTTACAAAAATGTATAAAACATGCGTAAACCTTTGTGAACTTATAGTTTGCGTAGGTTTGCATGCAGTTTACCAAATTGGTAAACCATGATTTTCATGCACTGCCATGTGCAATTTCTTTTGTTACTTCTTGAAAAATGCTACGTTGCTCATTGTTTAGTTTTGATTGTAGTATAGTTAAGTCTTCTTTATCTTCATACTGGCACATGGTGTTTTCTACTTCTGTCATAGCTAATTCTGCCTCATTTGTTATTAGTGGCTCTCCCAGTGGTTCTTGGCTTCCTGTTACAGAAGGTTGACTACTGTCAGGAGTGTCCCTATCTAGTTGGGCCTGGAGTTCTTCTTTGTGTTGCTGTTCATTGTGCAACATTGTTTTGTACTGTGTAAAGTTTACATCAGTTATAGTGCTTTCATTTGCTTTGAAAGCGTCTTCATAGGAGTCATAGTTATCTAGTATTTCTTCTTCTTTTCTCCATGGTTTAAAGAGTTGTAGTAGGGACATGTAATATAGTTCTTTATGTTGAGGAGTCTTTAATGACAATTTGATATGATTAATTAAATTTGGTTTGGTGAGTTTTACTAAGCTGCCTTCACAATTTGTCACTCTGTATTTACCTTTTTTTCATCGGGTTTTATATTATTTTTGTATGTGAAGTTTTGGGCTATGTGGTATAGACACATGGTTTCCAAAGTGTTACTTCTGTTTGGGTAGTACGTGTCCAGTAAATTGTTTTTAAAAATGTCTTGGTTGTTTGGATCATGTTTGGCTATTGTTTCTATATACTTTTGTGTGATTTTAGAACTCTTTTTCTAGATTTAGCAGGACCAAGACTTAGCCATACTATATTTTCAGATTTTCCATACAAAGTATTACCAGTTAAACGATCTGCTGCTTCATAGGAGCCACATTCTCTATGGGAGACATTTTTATGCCCAAGCTGTATAATTTCTGAGACAGTATTTTGTCTGATGACAGGTCATTCCAGAGGTCTTGGAACTCTGTTTTTTCTGCTTTGGTTAAGTATGCTGTAACATATCGTGCAACTGCTGTGGAATTGTCTGCAATGTACTGCACATCCATGTTTGCATTCCATAAGTGGGCAATGATTGCATTGTAATCATTGATATATTTTTCTTCTTCTGTTCTTTTATGTAATATGTATTTTTAGGTGATTTACCTTGTCTAACTGAAGACATGAAGTTGTTCACTTGACCTGTTTTTTTAACCGGTCTAGGTAAACCAAAGCGGTATTTGGTGTAGTATTTCCCTTTGTTTTTGTATTTGCGACAACAATATTTGCCACATGTGTGTCTTTGAAATTGTAAAATTAGTGCATGAAGATCACTATTTGTTGCTTCTGATGGAATATCACAAGTGACATATTTTTCAATAAACTGTAAAACAGTGGCATCACTGTCTTGACCAAATTTAGGAGCATCTTTAATCCATAAAAGCATGTGGATATGTGGTGCTCCTCTGGCTTGGTATTCTTTTCTCCAAAAGAAGTGTTGCACTTCTCCGAGGGGAGGAACAGTTTTATTACAAATAAAGTATAGCATAGCACTGAAGCAATGGTGAAAATATCTTGAAACATTAACAGGATCTAGAGAACAAAGTTCTCCAGGTGTTAGTATATCTATGTTTGTTTTGTTTTTGTTTGATATGCGTAGGAAATCATGTAAATCTTCCCATATTCTGCACAACTTAATGTAACAAACCAAGTGGGTGGGCCAAGGTTTCTTATCATACAACGTACATCTCCATAACATCGAAACCAGTACTCTTTAGTACCACGCATATTTGCTAATATATTTGTAATATTTGATTGTAAAACCTCATCTTTTTGTTGCACTTTTTGTAATAATTGTGTGGCTGACATATTTTGAAAGGGAAATCCTGATTTTAATGTGTGTGCAACTCCGTAACATAAAGTTGCTAGTTCACTTTCAAAGAGTAGGTGGAATATGTATTCCACATTTTGTCTAAATCTGGGTTCTTCAGAATACATCCGCAATGAGCGGTATTCTGACGCTGTTATTTGAATATGTCTATCATCATACCTTCCTCCTTTGCCAGTAGGAAAGAGTAGAGGAAAAGCACGTGCTTCTATACTTTTTTCCCATATGTTGATTGGTGATCCTTTTGTTTGACGCATTTGGTATGTTTCTAGTGCATCTTCTACAGTGTCATTAGAGTGCAATGGGTGAATTGTATAATGGTATAAAGTATTGGATATTGTAGCATGATCTAGGAGCTCAAATTGACCAGCTTCTTGTGTCTCTTGAATTATTTCAGTGGTATCCTTCAAGTTTTCTTCAATATTAATTTCTTTGTAGTATTCATTGTTGTCTTTTAGATATTGCAAGGCTTGTCTAACCTTATGTAAATTTACCAGTTGTTGCCAAATTCTTTTGTCTTTTGTAGGTACACCATTTACTGAGATAATTAAAGATTGCTCCATTGGACGTTGCACTCCTAGAATATGCACATTTTATTTTAGATCTAATGGTAAATACACTACTTTTCCCCCGAATACCTTTCACTAATTCACAGGGAGGTGATTTTGCTGTTTTTGGTTGAAAGCGTATTATTGCTTGACATGGGTGCACTGTTTGAATTGTGATGCTCTCATATAAATTGAGTTGTTGTAGGGGTTTTGGTAGTGGAAATAATTCCAAATTATTTGTGATAGCATGTGAAGGAGTTTGGTTGTTGTCAAGTTTTGTAGTGCAGTAACTGCAAAATATTAAGGGGTCAGTTATTTCGTATTTGTTTTCTGCTATAAGGTAGAGAGCTAATTCAAACCATTTAGAATCTTCATTGTCTTCTATTTTGTATGTTAGGTCTATGGTTTTTGTGTTACTTTTATGAAAAGTTCTATGGTAACATACACACACATGGTTTGGTATTTCAGCAGATGTACTTTTAAATTTCAGTATTTCTTTTTTGTATGTGTGTACTAGAAGGTTGCCATGCATAGAATTTTTGCTAATTTGTTTTAAAGCTATTTCATTCTGTAAGTGGCTTTCACTTCCAAAATATTTGTTCTGTATATAGTCGATTTCTTCAAGCAGGTCTTTTGCTGTACCATGTAGAAGAATGTTATTTAAATTGGCTAGTGCTAAAGCAGGACTTTTAGCATAGTACAGTTTATAGACTAGATTTCTTATAGTTAAATGATGTGTTGATATCATTTTGATATAATGGAAGGTGGTTTTGCAAGTAGGTCCTGAAATGCAGGCCAATGAATGTCCTTGTAGTCCTGCGTACTTGCGCACTGGACAGGTATCCATATTTTGCAGTAGTTTAATTTTGATTTTGTCTTTGGCTTTCACATATTGATTGAGGAATTGGCGTAAAGACTTGAAAGGTTTTTTGGGAATGTTACATATTGACGTGCATGGCCATTTGTATACTAGACGTTCTGATTCAGTTGAATGGAGAGGTAATTCTAAGTTTTCTGGGGATATTTTCGTAAGCAGTATTTCTTGTTCCATTATGGTATTATTAACTTTTTCATAACCTCGTCCACTGCTATGTATGGCAATTTTATTTGTTTGCTTTTGTTTGTATGCTTCTTCATTAAAGTATGGTTCTGTACTCGTAGTGTGACTCCATTCACCTACACAGATACTTAAGAAGTTATTTCTGTTGACATTTCGTTTATTGAGAAATCTTTTTTGTAATTTAGTCATTAGTTTTGTTAGTGGTTTCATTTTGTTTAACACTAAAATAAATAACTTTCTTTTGAGAAGGATTGCATGTCTATCAAAGCTTCTAAAATTAATTTCCTACAATAGGTTTTAAGGGTTGAGCCTGATTTCTCTCCTGTTTTTATAAGATTTTGAAGGACTCTGTGACAGAACATTTTAGCTAAAATACTTTTTTTGGTATGCTTACTTTGCACTATATCAAGATTTATAGGAGCAGTTTTATCTGTAGAGGTAGCTGATTTTTTGTTAATTATTTTGCGGTTCGTTTTACATTTTGATAGAGGAGGCAAAGTTTCTTTAGTTGAAGCTTGTTTTGTTTCGCTAAATGACTGTATTAGCTGTTTTGTTTTAACTATTTTTACAAATTCTGCTAGAGATGGATGCTTGTTTTGGACACTTCTATTTTCATTTGCTCTGTTTCTCCGTTGCTTTCTATGGACTTGATTTTTGGTAGGCATTCTTTAGGGTCTGTTGAAAAAAAATAAAGAAGGCATGGGTTGGGGGGCTCTTAATGTATGTGTGCTGTGTGCATGAGTGTCTGAGTAAGATGATAAAGATTTATGTAATGGTGTGTGATTGTGCATTGGGCAACTACAACTAGTTGGGATGGGTATTCTTGAATTTATGTGCTACTAAACTGGGGTTCAGATGACAGTAGAAAGTAAGCTGGTGGTTTGGAGAAGTAGAAATAGTCAATCTAATGGTATACAATTAAAACAGTTATTTGTTCTATAATATCAAAATTCTAGGGGCTGAGTTGGGTCATTTGTGTGTCGAAAAATATGAAATTGTGCGCCATTCTGCCTGTAAATGTCTGTTTAAGAAATGGGGATTTGTAGACAGAATGGTGCACAATCTCTATTTTTAGGCACAGAAATAGCATGCATTAACCTTACAGTGTGTTTCAATAATAGTACAAATAATATGGTGGTATTCAACTTACTTTCTTTCTGAAATGAGCAGGTTTCCTCTTAGTTGTTCTTTGTACTTCAAATTTGGCTGCTTCTTTTCAGGAGAATGGTCTTCACTGCAATTGTAAAGGAAACAAATTTGTAATTTTGTTTGTATATAGCACTGTTTTTAATTTAGACATTGATTTTTTTAATTGACATTGACCCTCAGCGCCTTCCTCAAAATCATGAAAACTATCTTATTCACATAAGATGCGTCGCACCAGTTGAATACATATCATATGTTCTTAATGCATAAACTGTATTGTAATGACTAACTGTACCAACCAAAATATCATTTGTATGCCTTGTGGAATTCATAATGTACCACTGAATAGCACTATTTCTGTAACTAAGCTCTTGTAAGCAACAGCGCCTCAATGCCATGGGCTGCTTGCGCAGTACATAAATATAAGTAAATAAATGTTTATATTTTTGTACAAGTATTGTTTTTTGATATTTGAACATACTGTGTGCATGCAATTTTGTTTGAGTATGTTAATTCTTCATATTGTACTTTAAATATGTTAGTCCAACATGCTTTGAAAATGCGTGTGTAAAAAGAAATTAAATAGCAGATAGGTTTGGAAGTGACAGTTGATTTTAGGAGATGGAAAAAATGACAGTTAATTCATTTTATAGATTATACAAGATAAAAGTCAGTTAATCTGTTTATATGAATCTATAAGAATTGTACATGTACTATACAGAAAATATGCATACCTGTAGTTTGTGTTCATGCATATGGATATGCATGCAGCTGCAAGTAGAAATCTTGGAGACTTGTACAGTATTTCTGGTAGAAGGTGCTTTTCAATGATATAACACTTGTAGTCAGAGAGATTAACAGTACATTTAAAGTGCTGATCTATGATGATGCAGTTAGATGTAGAGGTCTTGGATGTGATTGGTGGATGTTCATGTGACTTCTTAGCTATAGCCAATGAGGGAATGGCACAGAAAGTGAAATGGAAATGGTAGAAGGCCTGTCCATGTTACGATATGTCGGCGAACATGGCGGTAGTCCGCGGACATCGGGTGTTACATCCGGGGATTTTGGGTTGGGAAGCCATGCAAATGGGAATGAGCAGAGAAAGGGATTGGTCGGGAAAGTTTAGTGGGTGTGTTGTGCCAGGAGAGAGCTTTTCAGAAACTTTTTTTTTTAGGTGTGATGCACAATCAAGCTGTTTCCTTCAAATCATATGTGCCTTTTCTAAGTCATTCCAGAGAGGGGAGAACAGCTACTGCAGTAGATTCCAGGTCTGTATTTATGAGGTTTTGTTACTAAACTACCAAGAACAACCTTTAAAATGTTGTGTTTTAAGGGGTGTACATTACTGTTTAATAAAGTAAAAGTGCACTCAAAAGACCGACCTGAACACTATTTGCAAAGGTTTACAAACATTGTAAATTCTGTAAACAAAATGTTTACTAATAATGACAGTTTTGAGGAGTACACTAGGCTTACACATAATAGTGCACTTTTACTTTATTAAACAGTAATGTATACCCCTTACAACACAACATTTTAAAGGTTGTTCTTGGTAGTTTAGTAACAAAACCTCATAAATACAGACCTGGAATCTACTGCAGTAGCTGTTCTCCCCTCTCTGGAATGACTTAGAAAAGGCACATATGATTTGAAGGAAACAGCTTGATTGTGCATCACACCTAAAAAAAAAGTTTCTGAAAAGCTCTCTCCTGGCACAACACACCCACTAAACTTTCCCGACCAATCCCTTTCTCTGCTCATTCCCATTTGCATGGCTTCCCAACCCAAAATCCCCGGATGTAACACCCGATGTCCGCGGACTACCGCCATGTTCGCCGACATATCGTAACATGGACAGGCCTTCTACCATTTCCATTTCACATTCTGTGCCATTCCTTCATTGGCTATAGCTAAGAAGTCACATGAAAATCCACCAATCACATCCAAGACCTCTACATCTAACTGCATCATCATAGATCAGCACTTTAAATGTACTGTTAATCTCTCTGACTACAAGTGTTATATCATTGAAAAGCACCTTCTATCAGAAATACTGTACAAGTCTCCAAGATTTCTACTTGCAGCTGCATGCATATCCATATGCATGAACACAAACTACAGGTATGCATATTTTCTGTATAGTACATGTACAATTCTTATAGATTCATATAAACAGATTAACTGACTTCTATCTTGTATAATCTATAAAATGAATTTACTGTCATTTTTTCCATCTCCTAAAATCAACTGTCACTTCCAAACCTATCTGCTATTTAATTTCTTTTTACACACGCATTTTCAAAGCATGTTGGACTAACATATTTAAAGTACAATATGAATAATTAACATACTCAAAGAAAATTGCATGCACACAGTATGTTCAAATATCAAACAACAATACTTGTACAAAAATATAAACATTTATTTACTTATATTTATGTACTGCGCAAGCAGCCCATGGCATTGAGGCGCTGTTGCTTACAAGAGCTTAGTTACAGAAATAGTGCTATTCAGCGGTACATTATGAATTCCACAAGGCATACAAATGATATTTTGGTTGGTACAGTTAGTCATTACAATACAGTTTATGCATTAAGAACATATGATATGTATTCAACTGGTGCGACACATCTTATGTGAATAAGATAGTTTTCATGATTTTGAGGAAGGCGCTGAGGGTCAATGTCAATTAAAAAAATCAATGTCTAAATTATAAACAGTGCTATATACAAACAAAATTACAAATTTGTTTCCTTTACAATTGCAGTGAAGACCATTCTCCTGAAAAGAAGCAGCCAAATTTGAAGTACAAAGAACAACTAAGAGGAAACCTGCTCATTTCAGAAAAAAAGTAAGTTGAATACCACCATATTATTTGTACTATTATTGAAACACACTGTAAGGTTAATGCATGCTATTTCTGTGCCTAAAAATAGAGATTGTGCACCATTCTGTCTACAAATCCCCATTTCTTAAACAGACATTTACAGGCAGAATGGCGCACAATTTCATATTTTTCGACACACAAATGACCCAACTCAGCCCCTAGAATTTTGATATTATAGAACAAATAACTGTTTTAATTGTGTACCATTAGATTGACTATTTCTACTTCTCCAAACCACCAGCTTACTTTCTACTGTCATCTGAACCCCAGTTTAGTAGCACATAAATTCAAGAATACCCATCCCAACTAGTTGTAGTTGCCCAATGCACAATCACACACCATTACATACATCTTTATCATCTTACTCAGACACTCATGCACACAGCACACATACATTAAGAGCCCCCCAACCCATACCTTCTTTATTTTTTTTCAACAGACCCTAAAGAATGCCTACCAAAAATCAAGTCCATAGAAAGCAACGGAGAAACAGAGCAAATGAAAATAGAAGTGTCCAAAACAAGCATCCATCTCTAGCAGAATTTGTAAAAATAGTTAAAACAAAACAGCTAATACAGACATTTAGCGAAACAAAACAAGCTTCAACTAAAGAAACTTTGCCTCCTCTATCAAAATGTAAAACGAACCGCAAAATAATTAACAAAAAATCAGCTACCTCTACAGATAAAACTGCTCCTATAAATCTTGATATAGTGCAAAGTAAGCATACCAAAAAAAGTATTTTAGCTAAAATGTTCTGTCACAGAGTCCTTCACAATCTTATAAAAACAGGAGAGAAATCAGGCTCAACCCTTAAAACCTATTGTAGGAAATTAATTTTAGAAGCTTTGATAGACAGTGCAATCCTTCTCAAAAGAAAGTTATTTATTTTAGTGTTAAACAAAATGAAACCACTAACAAAACTAATGGCTAAATTACAAAAAAGATTTCTCAATAAACGAAATGTCAACAGAAATAACTTCTTAAGTATCTGTGGAGGTGAATGGAGTCACACTACGAGCACAGAACCATACTTTAATGAAGAAGCATACAAACAAAAGCAAACAAATACAATTGCCATACATAGCAGTGGACGAGGTTATGAAAAAGTTACTAATACCATAATGGAACAAGAAATACTGCTTACAAAAATATCCCCAGAAAACTTAGAATTACCTCTCCATTCAACTGAATCAGAACGTCTAGTATACAAATGGCCATGCACGTCAATATGTAACATTCCCAAAAAACCTTTCAAGTCTTTACGCCAATTCCTCAATCAATATGTGAAAGCCAAAGACAAAATCAAAATTAAACTACTGCAAAATATGGATACCTGTCCAGTGCGCAAGTACACAGGACTACAAGGACATTCATTGGCCTGCATTTCAGGACCTACTTGCAAAACCACCTTCCATTATATCAAAATGATATCAAAACATCATTCAACTATAAGAAATCTAGTCTATAAACTGTACTATGCTAAAAGTCCTGCTTTAGCACTAGCCAATTTAAATAAAATTATTCTACATGGTACAGCAAAAGACCTACTTGAAGAAATCGACTATATACAGAAAAAATATTTTGGAAGTGAAAGCCACTTACAGGATGAAATAGATTTAAAACAAATTAGAAACAATTCTATGCATGGCAACCTTCTACTACACACATACAAAAAAGAAATACTGAAATTTAAAAGTACATCTGCTGAAATACCAAACCATGTGCTGTATGTTACCGTAGAACTTTTCATAAAAGTAACACAAAAACTGTAGACCTAACATACAAAATAGAAGACAATGAAGATTCTAAATGGTTTGAATTAGCTCTCTACCTTATAGCAGAAAACAAATACGAAATAACTGACCCCTTAATATTTTGCAGTTACTGCACTACACAACTTGACAACAACCAAACTCCTTCACATGCTATAACAAATAATTTGGAATTATCTCCACTACCAAAACCCCTACAACAACTCAATTTATGTGAGAGCATCACAATTCAAACAGTGCACCCATGTCAAGCAATAATATGCCTTCAACCAAAACCAGCAAAATTACCTCCCTCTGAATTAGTGAAAGGTATTCGGGGAAAAGTAGTGTATTTACCATTAGATCTAAAATAAAATGTGCATACTCTAGGAGTGCAACGTCCAATGGAGCAATCTTTAATTATCTTAGTAAATGGTGTACCTACAAAAGACAAAATAATTCGGCAACAACTGGTAAATTTACATAACGTTAGACAAGCCTTGCAATATCTAAAAGACAACAATGAATACTACAAAGAAATTAATATTGAAGAAAACTTGAAGGATACCACTGAAATAATACAAGAGACACAAGAAGCTGGTCAATTTGAGCTCCTAGATCCTGCTACAATATCCAATACTTTATACCATTATACAATTCACCCATTGCACTCTAATGACACTGTAGAAGATGCACTAGAAACGTACCAAATGCGTCAAACAAAAGGATCACCAATCAGCATATGGGAAAAAAGTATAGCAGCACGTGCTTTTCCTCTACTCTTTCCTACTGGCAAAGGAGGAAGGTATGATGATAGATATATTCAAATAACAGCGTCAGAATACCGCTCATTGCGGATGTATTCTGAAGATCCCAGATTTAGACAAAATGTGGAATACATATTCCACCTACTCTTTGAAAGTGAACTAGCAACTTTATGTTACGGAGTTGCACACACATTAAAATCAGGATTTCCCTTTCAAAATATGTCAGCCACACAATTATTACAAAAAGTGCAACAAAAAGATGAGGTTTTACAATCAAATATTACAAATCTATTAGCAAATATGCGTGGTACTAAAGAGTACTGGTTTCGATGTTATGGAGATGTACGTTGTATGATAAGAAACCTTGGCCCACCCACTTGGGTTGTTACATTAAGTTGTGCAGAATATGGGAAGATTTACATGATTTCCTACGCATATCAAACAAAAACAAAACAAACATAGATATACTAACACCTGGAGAACTTTGTTCTCTAGATCCTGTTAATGTTTCAAGATATTTTCACCATTGCTTCAGTGCTATGCTATACTTTATTTGTAATAAAACTGTTCCTCCCCTCGGAGAAGTGCAACACTTCTTTTGGAGAAAAGAATACTAAGCCAGAGGAGCACCACATATCCACATGCTTTTATGGATTAAAGATGCTCCTAAATTTGGTCAAGACAGTGATGCCATTGTTTTACAGTTTATTGAAAAATATGTCACTTGTGATATTCCATCAGAAGCAACAAATAGTGATCTTCATGCACTAATTTTACAATTTCAAAGACACAAATGTGGCAAATATTGTTGTCGCAAATACAAAAACAAAGGGAAATACTACACCAAATGCCGCTTTGGTTTCCCTAGACCGGTTAAAAAAACAGGTCAAGTGAACAACTTCATGTCTTCAGTTAGACAAGGTAAATCACCTAAAAATACATATTACATAAAAGAACAGAAGAAGAAAAATATATCAATGATTACAATGCAATCATTGCCCACTTATGGAGTGCAAACATAGATGTGCAGTACATTGCAGACAATTCCACAGCAGTCGCACGATATGTTACAGCATACTTAACCAAAGCAGAAAAAACAGAGTTCCAAGACCTCTGGAATGACCTGTCATCAGACAAAATACTGTCTCAGAAATTATACAGCTTGGGCATAAAAATGCTCTCCCATAGAGAATATAGCTCCTATGAAGCAGCAGATCGTTTAACTGGTAATGCTTTGTATGGAAAATCTGAAAATATAGTATGGCTAAGTCTTGGTCCTGCTAAATCTAGAAAAAGAGTTCTAAAATCATACGAAGATATAGAAACAATAGCCAAACATGATCCAAACAACCAAGAAATGTTTAAAAACAATTTACTGGACACATACTACCCAAACAGAAGTAACACTTTGGAAACCATGTGTCTATACCACATAGCCCAAAACTTCACATACAAAAATAATATAAAACCTGATGAAAAAAAGGTAAATACAGAGTGACAAATTGTGAAGGCAGCTTAGTAAAACTCACCAAACCAAATTTAATTAATCATATCAAATTGTCATTAAAGACTCCTCAACATAAAGAACTATATTACATGTCCCTACTACAACTCTTTAAACCGTGGAGAAAAGAAGAAGAAATACTAGATAACTATGACTCCTATGAAGACGCTTTCAAAGCAAATGAAAGCACTATAACTGATGTAAACTTTACACAGTACAAAACAATGTTGCACAATGAACAGCAACACAAAGAAGAACTCCAGGCCCAACTAGATAAGGACACTCCTGACAGTAGTCAACCTTCTGTAACAGGAAGCCAATAACCCCTGGGAGAGCCACTAATAACAAATGAGGCAGAATTAGCTATGACAGAAGTAGAAAACACCATGGCCAGTATGAAGATAAAGAAGACTTAACTATACTACAATCAAAACTAAACAATGAGCAACGTAGCATTTTTCAAGAAGTAACAAAAGAAATTGCACATGGCAGTGCATGAAAATCATGGTTTACCAATTTGGTAAACTGCATGCAAACCTACGCAAACTATAAGTTCACAAAGGTTTACGCATGTTTTAAACATTTTTGTAAACCTTTGTTTTACATTACGTTTACACATAAGTAAACCGTGTAGTTATGCAAGTCCATTTGGACTTAATGTTCCAGAGATTTGTAAACCCTAAGTTTGCCATGGTTTACAAACCATGAATACTTTGTAAACCTAATGTACACTTAATGTTTCATGCACAATTTAGCATTTAATTTACAAAGAAAACCTATTTGTAAACCTGTGTAAACCTAGTGTACACCTCATATTTGTAAATGTTAGTAAACATTTGGTTTACACCATTTACTATTATGTGTAAACCTAGTGTAGTCCTCAAAACTGTCATTATTAGTAAACATTTTGTTTACAGAATTTACAATGTTTGTAAACCTTTGCAAATAGTTTTCAGGTCGGTCTTTTGAGTGCACTTTTACTTTATTAAACAGTAATGTATACCCCTTAAAACACAACATTTTAAAGGTTGTTCTTGGTAGTTTAGTAACAAAACCTCATAAATACAGACCTGGAATCTACTGCAGTAGCTGTTCTCCCCTCTCTGGAATGACTTAGAAAAGGCACATATGATTTGAAGGAAACAGCTTGATTGTGCACCACACCTAAAAAAAGGTTACACAAATATTGAAAAGCCTCTCAACCATTGGATTGCATGCCAACATTACACTGCAGACATCACAAAAGGTGTAGATCCATATAACAACATGCAAAACAATAGCAGGGTTTGAAATTGATAGGAGCAATTTAGCTCCTGTTATAGGCAAGGAGAACCTGGTTACCTCGAAACCAAGGGCTACTTTCACGTAAGTGGTGTTAACACGGTTATGTTATATTAACTGTGTAGGTTTGGGTATGTGTATAAAAGAGAATCATGGACACTTAGAGACACTTAAAGCATATTGGATAATATATAAATGGACAAAGAATTAGAGCTTGTGTCTTACGCAAAGGTTACATTTGCTGTGCTCTGTGCACTAGCTGCTGGTTCCCCCGGAGTAGCTAGCTCCTGCCTAATTGGCGATGCTTCATAAAAAGGAGCTGAATTTTGCTCCTGGTCAAGAAATCCTAATTTCAACCACCAGTTTTCTCTAAGACGCTAGACTCTTGCTACACCACACCTACATGTCTTAAGAATTGTGGTTAATCCTCCAGTTGTGGCTCTTTACTTGTCTTTTTTAATCTAAATTCACCTGTCGCTCAAATGTCATAAATGTCCTCAGTGTGCTAGAGTACCAAAAAAAAGTTTCACAGGGCAAATTAATGTAAGCAACAGCTACAAATCATGTTTACAGCCATGTGAACCAATATGTTTGTGGTTATAAAGGTTAAAGAAACTGTTGTATGCGGACCATTAGGCATATAGTGGCCACTGGCAAATGTAATTAGAAAAACACTGTTGAAGCCTGATGAGGTCCTGCAACACATAGAAGATCTCTATAGGTGAAGCTAATGTATGCTGTATTGGAAACACACAATAAAAGCATTTTGAAATACAAAGTTCTATATTTAAACAAGTCCAGCATATGCTTCTCCTAGCCCGTGTAAGTACTGGCATGCACCTCAACCCTGCTTCGATGCAGAGCACCAGCTCTCACCTCCCAGAGGTTTCATCAAAATCACAATCCTAATCCCAGAAAGTATCCAACGTTATTTCACATCCTTTGATTGAAGTAGGGAAATCTGACTAAAATGCAAGCAACGTACAAGGCGCACTCATTCAAAATAGAATACTGGCAATTACAATGTGTGTGACTGGTCAAGTAGTTGTACAAATTAAGCCTTCCAGGTACGGGGGCAAGTTGAATGCGGTCATTAGAAATATAGAAAGAAACCTATGGGCAATTAGATGCATCTGCTCTGCCAATTCCCTACTGCAGCAACAATATAATCATTTTAGCTTCTACATCAGTCATGATTACTTGACAGAGTTCATAAAATAGTCATATTAACAACTTACAAAGCAAAAATTGCTAAACATTCCATCTCAAGTCTTGTATTCGATAGTTTTTCGGAAGAATATTTCCTGTTGGAAAGCAATCTCATTTGTGGCATAAAATGCATTAGAGATATTGATTTGGTCAAGATCAGAGTTTTGTTAAGTTGGGGACTTAAAAATAAAGTCTGCTAATTCTCCAGTTTATTGGGGCATGTCACTTACTCCTTCAGAACCAGGTGTCCACAACAATGTGTTCCCCATACCCACTTTGTAAAGTTTGGACTCCCCATTATGAAGGTCTTACTTCTTTGTGCCCTCATCATGGAACTATGGTTCCCTTAGCCACTTGTGAAGCCCTGCATCCCCCTTGTGAAGGTGGGTATGAAATTAGCATGGTGTGAATGACCACGTACACATGCATAACTAAATTCTAAAAAAGAAAAACAAGGACCATTAGCTAATTGTGACTTACTGCTTATAATGAAAAGGAAGGAAGAATGAGAGAGGGAGGAAGGGAAAAAAAGGGAGAAAGAGAAAAAGGCAGAGATAAAGACAATCATTACCACAGAGTGGCAGACTGCTTATAGCGAGCGCCTCCTCCATGGCAGATTGTAAGTAGGCTAACCATTAGCAATGAGTGGCAGACCGCTTGGAGCGAGCGCCTCCTCAGTGCCTCCGATTCAAAGAAAGGAAGAGGATGGCCATTAGAATAGTGTGAGACTGCTTAGGAGAGAGGTATTTACTTGGTATCCAAGAGAGTGGGGGGGGTGGGGAAGACAGATAATCCCAAGCCGGATGTGAGAGAGAATTGCACAAGGAGGGCACAAACAAGACCGAGCTTTAAATGCTGGTCTAAAAATGTTCACAATTTGAGAGAGTGGTGCAGTCTACATCACTAAGCCTAAATGCCGATGCATTGTCAGACATTAAGCAGCCTTCTATTACAATAGCCGTTTATTACTGCTTTGCATGCGTGTGAAATCCAAAAACATCTAACCCTTCAACCAAATTCCCCTTAGCCCCTTCATTTCAAGTTAAACATTCTTGAGTGAAAGATGTGCATATTGTGCTTTTAATCAATTATCAATAAATTCATACCCAAATTCGAACAGCCTTCCCAAAATAAAGAGGATGTATTTATTACCAAGCCTGGTTAGCATTACAATCCATCACCAACATAAGTATGTGTGGTGCTGCTGTTCCCTCGGACCTAATCAGATTTCCAGAAACCCAACTCATGCTTGTAAAACGCAGCAGGCCAAAACCCTGGCATGCAACTATATTTCATCCATTTCCAAGTGCCCATCCGTACACTAGCAGTTGTCTAGCTCGCTTACCGGGAAGCTGGAATGGCACAGAAGTAACTCTTGGAACACAGACTGGGTTAAAGGTTATCTGGCTTGTAACTCAAGTCATCTGACTATCTTCTACCACCTAGTACACAAACATATCTGGCGAACTAGCAGCTAGTGCATGGCATGCCACAAATGTAACTGTGATACGAACTATATATATGCGTCATTGTAATTTTGATTGGATATAAAGGTGATTGTTTTGTGGAAAGATTATTTTAAGCTATACACTATGTTTTATTATTAATGTGCTGCATTTTACTTTTAAATGTCTTATATGTGTCATAATGCTCCTGTATACACAGTCCCGTATTTTCACATAGGTATATTTGAATAGCACTGGTTTGACAAGTGCTTGGTGTCAAGGTAACTGGGCTCTTTGAATCTACAAGCATGCAATAAATAGCTATTAGCAATTTCACTTGCTGCATTCCATTTGAGAACAACAGAGAGAGTGGAAGAGCTGGAGGAGGATTTACTGGGAGAGATAATAGAGTTTAGAGATATTTGGAGACATCTCGGTTGTTAGGATTGAGAGGAAATTGGAGACCGGTAGAATTCAATTTTGGTAGTGTCAAGAGCCAAGGAGTAGAAAGAAAGAGCGTAGAGGTAGATTTGGAGATCACTGCTGAGTCTAGATTTTTGCCTGGTCAAAGCGGGGTTTTTTTGCATTGCTGTTTTCAGCTTACGTGTGAGAGGTGTGATCCATGGTCATGGCAGGGAGGGTTTAGGGCTGAAAGGGGATGGAGGAAAATTAGCGCAGCGAGGAGCCTGAAGAGCAGTGTTAAAATTGGAGAAGGCATCATCAGGGGTTGGGAAGGTGAGTTCAGCAAATGAGGAAAGCAGGTGCTGTAGGTAAGAGAGGTAGATGGAGAGTTCAGAGGCAGGAAACCTGTACTTAGTAATAGTCATAGAGGATGGCAGGAGGAAGGAGGCATCGGATGAGGGTGTCAGGATAGAGGCAAAGACTATTGAGTGGCCATTTGAAGAGGGGGCAGTAGAGATTCTGCTGGCTGAGACTAGAGATGAGATGAGATGAGAATAAGATTGAGGGAGTTCCGGTTAGCGTGGGTGGGCAAGGAGTGGATGGAACAGACAAAATGATGATGGAGAAGGGAGGAAAAGTCAGTGGATGTGGCCGTGGAGCGAGAGTAAAAGTTAAAGTCATCTAAGACAATGACATACTGACCTGGAGAGAGTGAGTCGATTAGTGGGAGAGGTGGTCAAAGAATTGGCCTATCGGAGGTAAAGTACAGCGATAGTAGAGATAGTGTATAAGGAAGAATTGGTAGGAGATTGGGGTGAAGCAGAGACAGGGACTATAGAATATGAAATTAGAGTCACCCCACCACCACTACCCATGAGGCGGGAGCGTGGCATAAGTTATAGAGAGAGTAATTGAAGGCAGCAAGTGTAGCAGAATCAGACGGAGACATACAGGTTTCGGTGTGGGCAATAATGTTGGATTAAAAAAAAAACTTTTTTTGTTATGCTACAGTGTTTGTTGCTAAAATCATTGGGTCTGTGGGAGAAAAAAAATCCATGTTGGATTTAAAAAAAAACCTTTTTTTGTTATGCTACAGTCTATTTGTTTGTTTGTTTTCAGTGTTCACTTGTTGTTTCTTGCTAATGCTCTATATATTGGCTTGTTGCAGATTCTTGGAGCAGTTAGATACTTGTTGACATATTCTAACAGTCTATTTTTTGTTATAATGAAGTGATATTGATGTATCTGTTTGCATATTGTAAAATTTTGGGGCAGTTAGATACCAGTTGGTGTATTCTAATTGTTTTTTTTTTTGTTATAATGTAGTGGTATTGATTTATCTGTTTGGTTATTGAAAATCTTGGGGAAGTTAGATACCAGTTGGCGTATTCTAACTGTTTATTGTTTGATATAATTTAGTGGTATTCATGTATCTGTTTAGTTGTTGTAGAATCTTGGGGCAGTTAGATATCTGTTGGCATATTCTAACTGTTTATAGTTTTTTTTTTATAATTACGTGAAATTGATTTATCTGTTTGGTTATTGTAAAATCTTGGGGCAGTTAGATATCAGTTGGCGTATTCTAACTATTTTTAGATATGATTTAGTAGTATTCATTTATCTGTTTAGTTTAAAAGTTGTAGTTTAGTTGTTGTAGAATCTTGGGCCAGTTATACAGCTGTTGTCATATTGTAACAGTTTATAGTTTTTTAATAGAAGTTTAGTTAATGTTTAAGTACAGTGTAGTTAATACATTTTGGTTTTAAGAAGATTAAATAAGCGTTTGTAAGATTTGCAGGTAATCTGCTTTAGAGTACTATCATTACATTCGACCCATCCACATTTATTTTTTTATATATGCAGTATAGTGACCTGCATTGGTTGTGGCTCCTGTGTGGTAGATTATACCTATTGTTGTGAAGGTTTTCTTACCAAGTGATACTTGACCATGTGTGAATCCAGTCAGCTTGCAGTTGTTTTTGGTGTTTGTATTGGTAAGGTGGAGCGCTTATCCGAATTGCAGGTAGTACATAATCTATCATGGTTTGCATTTTGTACAAGTTGCTGAAATGGAACGATTCACAATTAGGTATTGATACATACACACAGTGGTCATTGGGGATTTGTTCTTGTGTCACATTGTTGCAGAAAGTGCATGTATGTTTCCACATTTATGAAATCTGGAAGATTTCATTTATAGGTATGTTTTTATTTTCCAGTACTTGTAGTAAGTACATTAGAAATTCTTGTGGATCTTCCTGTGAGTTTATAATGAATTTCACCATTCCAGCACAGCAGCCCAATTGCTGTCTTATTCCATAAACACTATACGTGTTGTCAGGATTGTTTGTTGCGTTTCTATGAAGTACTAACATTTGCAAACACAATTGGTCTGTACTGTGTAAGTAAATGTTGTCAACAATTGGTGGTAATTGAGATAGAATATTCATTGCTACATTTGCGTAGCAACTTACACCAATTACATTTGAAAGTTTAAATGGACCAGGTAGTTCTGTATTTGAGTGCTTTTTTTGGAGTTAGTCTTCCTTCTTTGAAGAAGTACCTGGTTTACTTTCCCTAATAGGTTCTTTTTTGCTTGTGGTACTTGATGAAGTATTAATTTCTTTTACTCTCTTTGGAGGATTTGCAGTGACATCCTGTTGCATTTCTGTTTGATTTAGTTTTCTTTTAGAACATTTTACTTTTTATGGAACAGGATATGTTTTTAAATGGGGGGTGTATAGTGAACGAAGTCTATTGTATTCTAAAATGCAAGGAATATCAGCGTTTACTTTACTTGCATCAAAGTTGATTAGAAATCGACCGTCAAGTGTACGTAAGCGTGATAGTGCTACATAGCTCATGCCTTCATTAAAGACTGTGTTACCAATGTCTATCAATGCTTTGTCTAGGGTAAGAACTTGTGATTTATGACTGGTGACTGTGTATGCAACAATTAGAGAAAATTGTTCTCTGCGTACATACATGTCTTTGAAGAGATGGAATCGAGCTGTTGAGCGTCCTATCCTTTTCACAAATTGAATGTTGTTGTCACATGGGTATGTTTGAAAGCCAACAACTGTACCCAGTGCTCCATTAACTAGTCCTTGATCCACATCAAGGTTACGTTTAAACATTACTCTGAATTTAAGGATAATTTTAATATTTTTTCCAATCCAACTGTGTTGGAGATTGAATTTTCAAAACTATTTAGTCTTGTTGTGGCTTGTTCATACATGAGTAGTGTCATACCATGTATGTCTAGTTTGTCTGTGGCGCTAATTTCAATTATTGGTTGCATTTCTTTTTTTAACATTGTTTCATTGAATTTGAAACAGCTTGCAAGAGTTGGCATTAAGCCAATACAATTGACATTTTTGTGGGCTAATTGTTCCATAACATCCGTAGCACATGCATTATCGCCATAAAGTGCACGAAGGTGCCAGGTTTTCAATATTGCTTGTGCTTCTTGAGATAGTATACCAACTCTTATACTTTTTAAGATGTTGGCATAAGTGAGATCTGCAGATTGCCGCATGTTTTCTGTTAATTCTCTTTATTGGAAATGTTGCCAAAGGTTGACATTTCCAATGCTGCCAACAGTTTTACGGCAGAGTTTGTGTCCTAAGGTTTTAAAAATAGGCTCACCTTTCACTGGTGTCAATTGAAGAAGATCTCCAAAAACAATAATTTGTTTTCCTCCAAAGAGCTCTTCATAGTTTGTTTTGAGTACTTCTTGTAATCTGAGGTGAATCAAAGCCAACATTAGGTTGGAGACCATGCTCACTTCATCTATAAGTAGCATTTTCATTTGTTTTAATACTCTGCATAGTTCCATTGCAGCTTCTGTAGAAAGTTTGTAATAGTCTACTTTGTTTTGGTGTTCTACTGGCAGGAGTAGTAATTGGTGTAAAGTGACACTGCCTATGTTGTAGGCAGCTAAACCTGTGGGGGCAGTGACAACAGCTGACAGTTTGCTGTTTGTCAATTGTTGAAGGAATTTACTGATGATTTTGATTAAGAATGTTTTGCCAGAACCAGCTTCACCACTGACGTACAGTAGTATAGGTTTGTAATTTTGGCAGGTGCATTCTTTGTTTTCATGTTGTACACCATGTGCAATTTCTTTTGTTACTTCTTGAAAAATGCTACGTCGCTCATTGTTTAGTTTTGATTGTAGTATAGTTAAGTCTTATTTATCTTCATACTGGTACATGGTGTTTTCTACTTCTGTCATAGCTAATTCTGCCCCATTTGTTATTAGTAGCTCTCCCAGTGGTTCTTGGCTTCCTGTTACAGAAGGTTGACTACTGTCAGGAGTGTCCTTATCTAGTTGGGCCTGGAGTTCTTCTTCGTGTTGCTGTTCATTGTGCAACATTGTTTTGTACTGTGTAAAGTTTACATCAGTTATAGTGCTTTCATTTGCTTTGAAAGCGTCTTCATAGGAGTCATAGTTATCCAGTATTTCTTTTTCTTTTCTCCATGGTTTAAAGAGTTGTAGTAGGTACATGTAATATAGTTCTTTATGGTGAGGAGTCTTTAATGACAATTTGATATGATTAATTAAATTTAGTTTGGTGAGTTTTACTAAGCTGCCTTCACAATTTGTCTCTCTGTATTTACCTTTTTTTTCATTAGGTTTTATATTATTTTTGTATGTGAAGTTTTGGGCTATGCGGTATAGACACATGGTTTCCAAAGTGTTACTTCTGTTTGGGTAGTATGTGTCCAGTAAATTGTTTTTTAAAATGTCTTGGCTGTTTGTATAATGTTTGGCTATTGTTTCTACATCTTCGTATGATTTTAGAACTCTTTTTCTAGATTTAGCAGGACGAAGACTTAGCCATACTATATTTTCAGATTTTCCATACAAAGCAGTACCAGTTAAACGATCTGCTGCTTCATAGGAGCCGCATTCTCTATGGGAGAGCATTTTTATGCTCAAGCTGTATAATTTCTGAGACAGTGTTTTGTCTGATGACAGGTCTTTCCAGAGGTCTTGGAGCAGTTTTTTCTGCTTTGGTTAAGTATGCTGCAACATATCGTGCAACTGCAGTGGAATTGTCTGAAATGTACTGCACATCTATGTTTGCATTACATAAGTGGGCAATGATTGCATTGTAAACCAACAAACAATGGTGGGAACCTCCAAACCCTGCACCTAGAGGTAAAACAATACATATGAAACAGGTGGTGGTGCCGGAAACACGAGAGCAACTGAAGAGCAAGGCAAAGGGTATTACATCAAAAATTCATTTTATTTTGTTATAGATTGTAAAAAAGTCTTTAATTAATTCATTTTGTAAAACACATCCTATATAACAGAGATTCATACATTCATTCATACTAATACAGCTCAATACAGCTCTAAAAATAGTGCATTTACATTTTTTTAAAGGGAAATGTGAAGAAAGTGCAACAACTGTTCCATTGTTAGGATAAAAAATACACTTTCTAAAAAAACAATTAATGGGATCAAAAGCAAACAGATACAATGATAATGGTTCCATTATCATTGAACACTGGAAGTGTTGTTGACATTTCCATTACACAGAATTTGTATCTGTTTGCTTTTGATCCCATTAATTGTTTTTTTAGAAAGCGTATTTTTTATCCTAACAATGGAACAGTTGTTGCACTTTCTTCACATTTCCCTTTAAAAAAATGTAAATGCACTATTTTTAGAGCTGTATTGAGCTGTATTAGTATGAATGAAAGTATGAATGTCTGTTATATAGGATGTGTTTTACAAAATGAATTAATTAAAGACTTTTTTACAATCTAAAACAAAATAAAATTAATTTTTGATGTAATACCCTTTGCCTTGTTCTTCAGTTGCTCTCGTGTTTCCGGCACCACCACCTGTTTCATGATGATTGCATTGTAATCATTGATATAATGTTCTTTTGTTCTTTTTATGAAATATGTATTTTTAGGTGATTTGCCTTTAACACTTTGTCTAACTGAAGACATGAAGTTGTTCACTTGACCTGTTTTTGTAACCGGTCTAGGGAAAACAAAGCGGCATTTGGTGTAGTTTTTTCCTTTTGTTTTTGTATTTGCGACTACAATATTTACCACATTTGTGTCTTTGAAATTGTAAAATTTGTGCATGAAGATCACTATTTGTTGCTTCTGATGGAATTTCACAAGTGACATATTTTTCAATAAACTCTAAAACAGTGGCATCACTGTCTTGACCAAATTTAGGAGCATCTTTAATCCATAAAAGCATGTGGATATGTGGTGCTCCTCTGGCTTGGTATTCTTTTCTCCATTAGAAGTGTTACACTTCTCCGAGGGGAGGAACAGTTTTATTACAAATAAAGCGTAGCATAGCAATGAAGCAATGGTGAAAATATCTTGAAACATTAACAGGATCTAGAGAACAAAGTTCTCCAGGTGTTAGTATATCTATGTTTGTTTTGTTTTTGTTTTGTTTGATATGCGTAGGAAATCATGTAAATCTTCCCATGCATATTCTGCACAACTTAATGTAATAAACCAAGTGGGTGGGCCAAGGTTTCTTATCATACAACGTACATCTCCATGACGTCGAAACTAGTACTCTTTAGTACCACGCATATTTGCTAATAGATTTGTAATATTTGATTGTAAAACCTCACCTTTTTGTTGCACTTTTTGTAATAATTGTGTAGCTGACATATTTTGAAAGTGGGATCCTGATTTTAATGTGTGTGCAACTCCGTAACATAAAGTTGCTAGTTCACTTTCAAAGAGTAGGTGGAATATGTATTCCACATTTTGTCTAAATCTGGGATCTTCAGAATACATCCGTAATGAGCGGTATTCTGATGCTGTTATTTGAATAGGTCTATCATCGTACCTTCCTCCTTTGCCAGTAGGAAAGAGTAGAGGAAAAGCACGTGCTTCTATACTTTTTTCCCATATGCTGATTGGTGATCCTTTTGTTTGACGCATTTGGTACGTTTCTAGTGCATCTTCTACAGCGTCATTAGAGTGCAATGGGTGAATTGTATAATGGTCTAAAGTATTGGATATTGTAGCACAATCTAGGAGCTCAAATTGACCAGCTTCTTGTGTCTCTTGAATTACTTCAGTGGTATCCTTCAGGTTTTCTTCAATATTAATTTCTTTGTAGTATTCATTATTGTCTTTTAGATATTGCAAGGCTTGTCTAACTTTATGTAAATTTACCAGTTGTTGCCAAATTATTTTGTCTTTTGTAGGTACACCATTTACTAAGATAATTAAAGATTGCCCCATTGGACGTTGCACTCCTAGAGTGTGCACATTTTCTTTTAGATCTAATGGTAAATACACTACTTTTCCCCGAATACCTTTCACTAATTCAGAGGGAGGTAATTTTGCTGTTTTTGGTTGAAGGCGTATTATTGCTTGAAATGGGTGCACTGTTTGAATTGTGATGCTCTCATATAAATTGAGTTGTTGAAGGGGCTTTTGTTGTAGAAATAATTCCAAATTATTTGTGATAGTACGTGAAGGAGTTTGGTTGTTGTCAAGTTTTGTAGTGCAGTAACTGCAAAGTATTAAGGGGTTAGTTATTTTATATTTGTTTTCTGCTATAAGGTAGAGAGCTAATTCAAACCATTTAGAATCTTCATTGTCCTCTATTTTGTATGTTAGGTCTACAGTTTTTGTGTTACTTTTATAAAAAGTTTCACAGCAACATACACACACATGGTTTGGTATTTCAGCAGATGTACTTTTACATTTCAGTATTTCTTTTTTGTATGTGTGTAGTAGAAAGTTGCCATGCATAGAATTGTTGCTAATTTGCTTTAAAGCTATTTCATTCTGTAAGTGGCTTTCACTTCCAAAATATTTTTTCTGTATATAGTTCATTTTTTCAAGTAGGTCTTTTGCTGTACCATGTAGAAGAATGTTATTTAAATTGGCTAGTGCTAAAGCAGGACTTTTAGCATACTACAGTTTATAGACTAGATTTCTTATAGTTGAATGATGTGTTGATATCATTTTGATATAATGGAAGGTGGTTTTTCAAGTAGGTCCTGAAATGCCGGCCAATGAATGTCCTTGTAGTCCTGTGTACTTGCGCACTGGACAGGTATCCATATTTTGCAGTAGTTTAATTTTGATTTTGTCTTTGCCTTTCACATATTGATTGAGGAATTGGCATAAAGACTTGAAAGATTTTTTGGGAATGTTACACATTGACGTGCATGGCCATTTGTATACTAGACGTTCTGATTCAGTTGAATGGAGAGGTAATTCTAAGTTTTCTGGGGATATTTTTGTAAGCAGTATTTCTTGTTCCATTATGGTATTATTAACTTTTTCATAACCTCGTCCACTGCTATGTATGGAAATGGTATTTGTTTGCTTTTGTTTGTATGCTTCTTCATTAAAGTATGGTTCTGTGCTCGTAGTGTGACTCCATTCACCTCCACAGATACTTAAGAAGTTATTTCTGTTGACATTTCATTTATTGAGAAGTCTTTTTTGTAATTTAGTCATTAGTTTTGTTAGTGGTTTCATTTTGTTTAACACTAAAATAAATAACTTTCTTTTGAGAAGGATTGCACTGTCTATCAACACTTCTAAAATTCATTTCCTACGATAGGTTTTAAAGGTTGAGCCTGATTTCTCTCCTGTTTTCATAAGATTTTGAAGGACTCTGTGACGGAAAACTTTTGCTAAAATAATTTTTTGGTATGCTTACTTTGCACTATATCAAGATTTATAGGAGCAGTTTTATCTGTAGTGGTAGCTGATTTTGTGTTCATTGTTTTGTGGTTCGTTTTACATTTTGATAGAGGAGGCAAAGTTTCTGTAGTTGAAGCTTGTTTTGTTTCGCTAAAGGACTGTATTAGCTGTTTTGTTTTAACCTTTTTTACAAATTCTGCTAGAGAATGATGCTTGTTTTGGACACTTCTATTTTCATTTGCTCTGTTTCTCCGTTGCTTTCTATGGACTTGATTTTTGGTAGGCATTCTTTAGGGTCTGTTGAAAAAAATAAAGAAGGTATGGGTTGGGGGTTCTTAATGCATGTGTGCTGTGTGCATGAGTGTCTCAGTAAGATGATAAAGATGTATGCAATGGTGTGTGATTGTGCATTGGGCAACTACAACTAGTTGGGATGGGTATTCTTGAATTTATGTGCTACTAAACTGGAGTTCAGATGACAGTAGAAAGTAAGCTGGTGGTGTGGAGAAGTAGAAATAGTAAATCTAATGGTATACTGAAGGGACCCCCGATGGACCCTTGGATGTGGAAACGAGGCACAATCACCACACACAAATGGATACGCCAGACACGAGGTTGTATTCCCAAAATCTAGGGTTTATTGCAAAACAAATAGTCCCAGTTGGCCAAGTGGTCCTACGCCCCACGACGTGTGTCTAACAGACCTCGGGGGACACAAACAAACGAAAATTATACATCAGTTACATATATACAAAATGAGCATCCTACAATCAGTAATGACACATTTGATGCCGTCCCTAATTCATCCCCTTTGAATTGGAGGCGATGATTGACCATGGTGACGATTATGCCACTTTAGACCACCATATTTAGTAACAGGTTGCAATCTCACATTTACAGACACCATTCTTTATTTGCGAGAACACACAGCGCTTCTGTTTTCATGGGCAAACTGTACGTAGGAGACTGGCACATACCAAGCCTCACTATCTCTTAGTTTTGATTCTCGCTCTAGAGGTCAGCTTGCTCTCCGGGGCCTCACTGTACTCAGAAAGGGGAGCCGTAAAGAAGAGCATAATTCAACTCTTTAAATGTTAGTTTCATACATTGCTATTCTTTCAGGAGACTCGCTGGCATTCGTGTACTGATTAAAATGCCTTGCTCCCTGCCTTCAAGGATATGTGAGGGAGGGAATCGGGCATTTCTGTCTGGCTTTCCAGTGTAATCTTTCAACATGTTTCTTAGCCTTGGACCATTGAAGCGAAATAATATCTACAGCAAAGCAGTTTTATATGAGGCAAAGTGGAAACTTTAGAGAGAGCAGAGAGAAAACAAAATGGCGATTCTGGTCATCTTAAAATGGCCGCACTCTAGTTGAGCTAATAGCTACATAATAACTAATGAGCATATATTCTTAACACTTTAAATGAGGCGGTTGGTCTTTGACCAATCAATTATCCTGCATTGCCTTCCGTTCGAGGGGTGTCTACTTTTCTAGAATGACAAACCCTCCTCTTGGACATATGCCAAACGCCTCATCCATGCATTACATCTTCCTCCGACTAAGTGTTTAGATCAGGCTCGGAATCTGATCCGCACTCTGACTCATATACGCTCTCAGATTCCTCCTTTTCATCATCGATATTAATTACCATGAATTCTTTAATTTGTTCTACATTATTTCGTTGAAGTACTTTTCATCGTGGGACTTTTCATCACCACTTTTTCATCAACCAAAACTCTTTTTTTTAATTTATTTTTTATTTATGGGGGTGGTTCCCCCCAGACTCCTCCTTACTTATATAATCGTACTCCAATCCCAAAAAAACACCCCCCAAAAAATATTTTTAAACAAAAACAGTTTTGGTCGTAGAAAAAGTGGCGATGAAAAGTCCCACGATGAAAAGTACTTCGCTGAAATGCATGTATACCCTTTAATTGTTTTTGATTCATTATCAGTGTGGGTATTTGGTCTAGTAATGTGTTTTCGTTCTACCATCTGAACACATTCCTCACTAATTTCTGTGCATACTATGGGAAGACAGTGTATGCAACAACAACATGTCACGAATATTCCTAGGATTGCTACTAAGATTGCAAATAGTTTCCATCCCCAGGACCATAACACTTCCCAGAACCAGGAGCTTATACTTAACTCCCAACCACTCTCAGGAGGGTGAATGTCAGAGCTTAATACATCCAATTTTCTTATCGCTTCGAAAATCGTGGGGGAGGAGTCACTTACAAATACGCAACACGCTGATCCCACGATTTTGCAAACACTGCCGCGATAAACTAAGATTATATCAAGGGCCATTCTGTTTTGCAGTGACATCAATCTAATTTCTTTTTCCTCAAGAGTCATATTATATAATATGTTGGTGGTTCCATTTATTGTTTCTTCCAATATTCTTGACAGTCATCTTATGTTATAAGAGTTTATCGCCTGGCCCCAAAATGGTATGAATGATTTTGCTATGTTCCCCAACAATCAACCCGTCTTCAATTTTCCGGCGAGGTCGTGACCTGGTCAACTTGGTTATAACTGATGTTTTTAAAAGAAACACCCCAGGAAACAGAAATCCCAAATAACACGTGCCTCCCCAGTTCCTAGGTAACCAAGGATATGCTTTTTCTCCGCATATGAAATACACAGGATCTCACACATACATTGGTTCCACTTATTTATCAAGGAATGCTATGTTCCTGCATCTGGTAAATGGTCCTACCTGGAAAGAACCCTTTTTCTTTAAAAAGATGGGACAAAATGAGGGTTATAATTCACTGTATATGAAGGGGGTTCTGCATCCTTATTCTCCTGTGGGTTCATGTGGAACGTGATCACAGAAGATTTATAAGGTACAAACAATCTATCCTGTGGCATTATTGCTGGTGTAATTAATCGTCTTTTTTGGAATATGGAGCAACCCACCGGTTTCATAATCACTTCCCCGAATTCATTCATGTTTGTTTTGTCTAATTGACCAGTTTCACTTTCGTTCCATTTCCCATAATATAAGTCACTTAGAGAAGCATAACATGCAGAAGTTAAGGGCAGGGGCTGTACATACCATCCTATTCCCTGACCACCATGCTGCGGCAGGTGGGCACAGACCCAACAGTTGTTCTTTCTTAGTATTGAGTGTGTCATATTCATTATCAATAGTAATGTGTTGTTCCCATATCCTTCCCTATGTCTCTCTTCCATTGGGGACAAGGTATGGGAAATCACATGGACTGGACTTTCCGTCGTGGAAATGTTCACAGTAGGCAACAGTACTTCAAGGGGGTGCATTTCTTCTAGGTACCATAATACTGATATGGTCAGTATTGGGGCTAATATACTCATTATACACATTATTATCGTTAAACCCAACATACAATTCTTTCGACCATGTCCCTTTTTCAACTTTCTATGTACTGCGTTTAACTCGCTATCAGCATTGGTGCAGAAGGAGACGTTGGCTGGCTCTGGCATCTTCCCTCGTTGTTCTGCTCTCGCCGTGTTCGTTGTGAATATCTCCTGCCGATGCGCTTGTTGGGATGTCAGAGAGTTCGATAAATGTCTACAGTCCTTCCATGCCAGTTCTCGTTCAGCCTGGATTGCTTATCTGTTTGGTAAGATTCCCGTGCATTTGCACATTGCTCTAGAGTTTCAGAGCAGCTGCCTTTGTACCATGTGCGCCCCGCTTGTCCGCTCGGGTTCCAGACACATGGATTTAGCACCAAGGAGTTGCGTTTGTTGAGCTGTCTGGCTTGCACAACTCTCACGCCACTCTCCTCTAGGCCTCCGGTTCCTACTTCATCCGAGAATAGGAAACAGAGGCAATAAAATCACAAAAAGATGAAGATGCGATCACTCCTTTTTTCTGCTTCGCAAGTTATACCGATTTGCTCCCGGTATCGTGTGGTCGACAAATAGTGCGGGTGCAATCCCGGTCTCAAGCTTGGAGTCAGCCTGGGGCACAATGGCAGATGATGATGAGTGCCCAGACGACGATGCAGGCTGCGGCGCAACAGAAGATGGTGGGCGCCACAGAGGTATACGCTTGATATCGACCAGCAGTGATGCAGAATCTGCTAGACAACGTTGGGGCACTCTTTGCCCTTCCTCTTTTATGGCAATATCATCAGGCTTTGTTTCAAGATCAGGCAGTTTCTGTGGCAAGGGACTGGCAATGTCATTTTTTGTGTCTGGAACCGTTGCTGTCTCTTTCTGGTCTTTGACCCGATCAGTCGACGTGTCAAATGGCGGTGGGACTTTCTTGGCATGTGTGGCATGGATCCACGCCTTCCGTCCATCCACGCGTATCGCTGTCTGCGTGGTCAAAAGTATTTGGTAGGGCCCACGCCACCTGGGTGCCAGCAATGTTTTCCGCTCATAATTTCTAATCAGCACCCAGGTTCCTGGCTCCAATGCATGTCCTGGGCCAGTGTACCTCACCGGCAATGCCTCCTGCACCTGCTGATGAATCAAACACAGTTTATTTACTAAGAAATTGCAATAAATGCTGAGTACAGGGTATTCTACCTCTCTCATTCTTTTCAGCTGGGGTGCACTCCACACATTCGCCGGTCTTCCCATTATGATTTAGTATGGGGAGAGACCAGTTCTGGCGTTCACTGATGTTCGCATACATAGTAACGCTATTGGCAATGCATCTACCCAACTTAGCTTGTTGCCTGCACAAATCTTACTTATTTTGGATTTCAGGATGCCGTTATGACGTTCAATAAGTCCGGCACTCATGGGATGCCTGGAGCAATGGAATCGCTTATCGATCTGGAGACCTGCACAAATCTGTAATATTACTGCACCTACAAAATGCGGACCATTGTCCGACCATATGACACAGGGCAGACCGAAGCGAGAGAAATACTCTTTTAGCATTACTTTCGCCATGCTCATGGCTGTGCAGTCTTTCAACGGATATGCTTCCACCCATTTGCTGAATGCACATATGATCACCAGAACATACTTCAGGTTTTCGCATCTCTCCATTTCTATGAAGTCAAAGTGAATCACTTCGAATGGCATAAAGGGAGGTCTGAAACTTCCTGTTGGAGTCACCGTTCCCTTCCCCACATTGTGCTGTAGGCACGTTATGCAGTTCTGTACTAGCCTTTCGGCATTCTTTTTTATAAGAGGATTTTCCCAGACAGTGGCCAAATGTTGGACTTTTCTTTGCACAGATATGTGTGGGACTGTGAGCCATTGTAACCATTGCATTTACATAAGTATTTGGCAACATCCAATTCCCACTCCTCTTGTCCACCCAACAACCCTCCACGTCCAGTTCTGCAGAGCCCTTGGCCCATTCCTGTATTTCGTCGGCGGTAGCTTCCGCCTGCATCTCTCTAACAGTTATAATTCCATTTTCTATCATGCAGGGCACTTCCTCCGATTGTACTGTTAACATTTTTGTATTTAAATCAGTGGCAGTTTGTTTCGCAATTCTGTCTGCAAATGCGTTTCCTTCTTCCACTTTGCATGTCACCTTTTTATGCGCATTTCACTATCGCCAGGTGCTTTGGACACGTAAGTGCAGACAGTAATCGTACAATCAAAGGGCCATGTTGAATTCTAGCCCCATGTGATGTTAGGAAACCTCTCTCGGCCCATAATCGGCCGAAGTTATGAACCACGCCAAAGGCATACTGGCTATCAGTGTAAATATTTATGCTCAAGTTCTCTGAAATTTCACAAGCCCTTGTTAAAGCAATAATCTCTGCTGCATGGGCAGAGTTGTATGGGATTCTTTTACTCTCCACAACACTTTTTAATGTAGTGATAGCGTATGCGGCGGTTAATGTGCCGTCTGGTAGTTTAAAACAGGAGCCGTCACAAAACAGTTCCCCTTCTGGTTCTTTTAGTGGTGTGTCACTCAGATCAATTCTCCCTTTTGTTTCTTCCTCAGTAACCATTAAACAATCATGGGGAGGTAATTCAGTCCCACCAATATTTTCCCCGGGCATTGGCATTAGTTCTGCTGGATTCAAAGCGCTACACCTCATAATTTGGATGTGGGGCGCGAACAATACAATTTCATATCTAGTCAATCTAGCAGAGGTGAGGTGTTGTGTCTGCATTCTATTGAGTAGAACATCTATGGCATGTGGCACCATTAAAATTAAAGTGTGCCCCAATACCATCCCTTCTGTTTGTTTCACTGACGCAGCAGCCACTGCAACAGCTCGCAAACATTGTGGTAGTGCGCGCGCTACAGGGTCCAGCGTGGAAGAAAAATAACTGCACGGCCTATTTCTTCCACCTTGTTCCTGTGTTAGAAGAGACAACGCGCATCCTTCGTTCTCATGCACAAACAGTCTAAAAACCTTTTCATAATTTGGCATGCCTAAAACTGGAGCAGAACCCAAAAAGATTTTTAGCAAATCAAATGCTTTCTGACATTCTTCATTCCACTGCAAAGGCAGCACAGCATCCTTTTTTGTCAATTCCACCATTGGTTTCACAATTAAAGCGAAGTTCACAATCCACTGATGGCAATATGAAGCCATGCCTATTATAGCTCTCACTCCTTTCTGCGGCTTTGGAATAGGCATACCAGAAATGCTCTATATTCTCTCTGGCATTAATCTTCTCCCTTCTTTTGAAAGTAGGTAACCCAAATAAGTTACTTCCTTTTGACAGTACTGGAATTTCTTTAGGCTTGCTTTATGGCCATGCGCAGCTGGATGAGTCAATAAAAAAACAGTACCTTTTTTACATATCTCTTCCGTGTCAGCAGCGATTAGTAAATCGTCAATGTATTGTAGCAACACACAGTCTGCCGGTAATTCTAACATGTCTAGCTGTTCTTTCAGTGCCCTACTCTATATGCTCGGACTTTCAGTATAACCTTATGGAATGCGTGTGAATGTGAATGATCGTCCTCCTAAAGTGAAAGCAAATAAATACCTGCTTTCTCTGTGTACTGGAATGCTAAAGAAAGCATTCTTCAAATCGATAACACTAAAATATTCTGCTGATGCAGGGATCATTGTCAATGTCGTAGTGACATCTGGCACTAACGGAAATTGGGGATCTACTACTTTATTTAGTGCATGGAGATCAATTATGAAACGGTACGGTACCTCATTGCCCCCTTTCTTGTACACTGGAAGAATGGGGCTGTTACATACACTACCTGTAATCTCTTCAATCACTCCCAATTTCACCAAATCAGAAACAAATACTTTTCAATCCTCTTTCCCCTTCTGCTGAAATTATATACTGTGGAATACGCGGTAACGTTACTCCTTCTTTTAAAGCAATTTTTACTGGCTCTATTTTCAAGCATCCCACATCATTGTCATTCACGGCCCAAATACAAGTTGGCACCTCACTCAATTCTCCTGTTAAAGGTTTCGTCACAAATTCAGAAGTCGGCATACTCTGGGGAGAAATAGTCAAAAATACCCCTTCTGGTGTACAGTTGATAACCACACTTAGCTTTTTCAATAAATTCAATCCTAAAATGTTTTTCCCACAATGCTCTGTTAAAAGAAATGGACAATGTTCAGTAAAGGGCCCTATTGTCACTGCTACTGATTTGGACCTGGGATTTATTACTGGGGTGTCTGCGAACCCTACTGAGATACTTTGTCGCCCTGACAGAGGTATATCTGGAACCAGGTGATGATCTATCGAGCACTTCTGTGCCCCTGTGTCTATGAGGAATCTATGCTCTTCATTCCCAACTTTCATTTCTACATTTCTGATTCACGGGAATGGATACTGGTTCCCTGGTTCTGACCCCTGTCCTGGGCTGTCCTATTGGGGTAACAACACATCATCCGATGTGTAGTCATCACTGTTATTATAGTACGCACCTGTCTGAATATCAAAAATGTTCCCACCTCTTCCTCTATTTCCAGTTTGTGCACCCTGCTGATTTTGACACTGAGCAGAAGTAATCTGATTCGGAGCCTGAGCTTGATTTAGTGCACCATTCCCTTGATTACTTTGGTGTTGTGGCATCTGATTTCTGTTGTGACCATTTGTTCCCGGGTGCCCTCTGTGCTGTCTTCTCTGACCATATCCGCCTCTATTTTGCAAATGTGGGCATTGTGCCCTCCAGTATCCTTCCTCTCTACAATATGCACATTGGTTTAATCCCTAAGGCCCTCCATGCATGTTCGAATTATTCCTGCCCTGTGCATTTCCCTTTACCCTGTTATGTCCCGCTACTTGCTGGAGTAACACCCGTACTATCGTACTATCGTCCGCAGGGCTTCTATTCTTATTTGCAAAGGGTACTCATTACATATCTCATTTATTTCTCATTCATTTATTTCCCCTACCGAAGTCCTAGGGCTTGACATCCATCTCATTGTTTCCCGTACACACACTCACAATCTTTGCCTGGCAAGGATTTCTGCGTATAAAACCCTGTTGCTTTCTTCCTACTTCTCTCAATATCTTTTCTCCTATTCCCCGGTGTAGCAAGTACTTCAGAATATTCTTCATCAAGTTCATTCTTTATTTCAAACAGTCGCTTCACATGCTCTTCTATTTCCTCATCTCTCCCTCTACAACGGGCTAATGCATTCAAATCCAACAATTGTTGCGGTGGTAACTTCCCAATTAACTTTTTCCATTGTGCCGACAAATATTCCCCCATGCATTCCAACAATACCTGTTTTTCATTGCTCCTCCTGAAGTCATGTATTGACACTAACGTGGCCGCCCCATCATTCTCGTCTATGTACATTTCCGCCTGTTGTTGCAGTTCATGCTTTCTCTCCTTGCTGATCGCGCTGCTGGTCACTCTCACACACTCGCTTTGTTCTAATTTGCTTATGGGAGGGGCAGTCGGGACAGAGGCACCCTCTTTTTTTAATACCACATTTTATGGTTTTTGGAAACATAAAACATACAGGCCCACACAGAGGGGTAAACAAAACCTCCCATACCCGCCCGCCAACGACTCCCCGCTGTGGTCCCTTACCAACGAGCTGCAAAACATGCCCCAACATTTGTCCCTTTCACATTACACCCGCCAGTCCATCTGCAAGTCTCTGGATAGCGTAACAATACAATATTATAACTCACTTTTAGTGCGCCTCTTCCCAACTTTGCCATATCTTTTGCGCTTTTTCTGGGCATCCCCTGGCAGTATAGACTCTCTTTTCCATCGCGATGCATATATCCACGTCTGTGATCCATTGTTCAAGGCTTGGTGGCCTCTCGGAGCCCCAAAGTTGCGCTTTGTTCCTTTTAAGTATCGCAGTAGTGGTAGATAAGAGTGCTCTCTCATACCTCGTTAGATCAGTGTCTCCTTCTATCCCCAGCAATAATTGCTTTGGATTTGCAAGTATCCTTTTTCCCATTACCCTTGACAGTTCTTCACAGCACTGTTGCCAGTATTGTTGAATGATGGCACAGTCCCACAGGATATGATAATAGGAGCCTTCCTCCCTCTTACATCGCAAACAGTAAGGATTCGTAGCCTTTCCCCACTTGAACAGTGCCACCCTCGGGTAATAAATCCTATGTAGTATCTTCAGTTGAATCAATCTAAGTCTGGAGGAGATAGTTGATTCTCTGGGGTACATCAGCGCAGACACCCATTCCTCTGGGAGTATATCACCCACCTCCCTCTCCCACTTGGCTTTCAGGTTCGACAGCTCTTTCGTAGCAAAGGAGTTAATAGCACTGTACATAGTCGATTTGACCTTCTATGTAAGCAATTCTGGGAATACATTGCGTTCTAGTGGAGAATAATCAGGTATGTCACTCAGTTCAGGGAGATGGGCCTGCAGCGCATGGTTGAGCTGGATATAGTGGTATTGTTCGCTGGGGGGGAGTGCAAAGGTGGCAGCTAGATCCGCAAATGCTATTATTACATTTTCTTTCATCACATCGCCAATTTTCGTAATACCTAGTTGGGCCCATGTTTGCCATTTAGGAGTTTGTTCACCTCCGGGAGATGTCTGTTGTTCCAGATTGGTTGTGCTAGAGTTAGTTTTTTATCCCAACCTAGTTATTTATGTGTATCTGCCCAGACCAGGGTTATATGCGACAACATGGATGGGTCAGCGGGTCGTTCTTTTTTCCAGTTGAGGAGGCTCATGATGGGCCTTTCTTGTGCGTCGGTGTCTAGTATTACATTATGCGGTAGAGTGGTATCCCCATGCAGTTTGTCATTCACTATTGCCATTTGACTGGCCCAGTAATAGGTCTGTAGCCGGGGGAGCCCAATCCTGCCCTCCCATATGGATCTTTGTAGGGTAGTAAGTGCCATTCGTAGGTGTCCCCTTTCCATAACAACTTCCTAAGTGTTTGATCTATCTTATGGAACTCATTGGGTGCTATTGATAGTGGTGCATTTTGTAGCACGTAGAGAAAACGGGCGAGGGCCATCATTTTGAAGAGCGCCGCGTGACCCAGCAATGTGAGTGGTAGGGACATCCAGTGGTGAACATCATCCTTGAACCTAGTCGCCATTGGATGTACGTTTTTCTCCACATAGTCCGTTAGTTTGTGTGTGATTTGTATACCAAGGTATCTGAATTGTTCCCTTTAAATACGGTAGGGGCACGCATCTGGTACCGCAATGCCTATATGTTTCACCGGGAATAGTATGGACTTTGACCAGTTGACGCGGAGTCCACTGAACGCGCCATATCTCTCTAGTAAATGCGACACAACGGGGCAGGAAACTCGCGGGTCCGGCAGATAAATTAACAGATCATACGCGTATAAAGACACTCTGTCTTCCCAGCCGTCCGCCCACCTGAAGACACTCCATGTCTGCGTGGATCTTAACAGGATTGCTAAAGGTTCGATTGCTAACGCAAAAATCAAAGTTGACAGGGGGCAGCCTTGTCGTGTGCCCCTACCTAGCTGGAAGGGTTCGGAAGTATACCCATTCACTCTTGAAGGTGGTATAATAGTTTAACCCAACTCATGAAGTAAGGGCCTATGCCCATACGTTGCATAATTTCCCAAATTGCCTTCTCGAAATCTATGGACAGTAGGGCTAGAGGGTTTGGTAGCTTAGGTGTTTTTTCTAGTGCTGTGTGTAATCTATATATATTTTGCCTGGTGGATCTTTGTGGCATAAAGCCGCATTGGTCCGGGTGCACTAGTGTGTGTACGACGCGCTGCAGCCAATTGGCCATTACTTTCGCCAGTATTTTGGCCTTGCAGTTTATAAGAGAGATGGGCCTATAGGAACTGCACTTTTCAGGTGGCTTATCTGCTTTGGGCAAAACTATTATTGTAGCTTTTCTGAGGTCTGGGGTAGGCAATCCTGCGAGCGTGAGTGTTGAAAGAGGCGCAGTAGTTGAGGAGAGATTATGTTTGCGCCTATTTTCTTCCATATTTCGACAGGAAAACTGTTCGGGCCTGGGATCTTCCCTGACTGAAGTTCTGACATTGCACAGGTTACTTCTTCCTCTGTAATTTCTTGTTCTAGTAGGGCCGCCTGTTGTTCGTCTAGGGTAGGAAGGGTGATTTCTTCTAATATAGCGGTCGGTGGCAGTGCAAGTGGAGCACTGTACAGTTCAGCGTAATATTTAGCAAATCCCTCCGCTATGTCCTGGTCTGTTACTAGTGGGTCTGGCTCTTCTGTCGTTAGTTTCCTAACTTGAGTTGAGGCCTAAGTCCCTGCGCTCCAACCACGCCAGAATTTTCCCCGCCTTGTCCCCAGTTTCATATATTTTCGCTCGCCTTGCTGCATGCGCTTGTTTTGCATTGTCCAAGGCTATATGCTGTAGCTGTTTCTGTGCTAACTGCAGTGCACGTTGTGTCTCGGGGAGGTCATGGACCAGGTGAGCAGATTCTGCATTCCGTACCTTGGCTTCAGCTGCACGTATCGCTTCAAGGTGTTTTTTCTTGTGGGCTGCAGTCCAGGCTATGCTTTCACCCCTCAATACTGCTTTTAGTGCCTCCCATAGCGTTGTTGGGATGTCCACAGAGTCAGTATTTATTTCAAAGTATGTTTCAGTAACTTTTTGTATGTGTTCCACCAGTTCGGGAAACCCCAGGTAATAACCATTCAGTCTCCAACTGGGCGGGGGGAGTGGTCTGCTGGTCTTAATCGTTAACATGAGTGGGGAATGATCTGAAATACCTCTGGGGAGCAATTGTGCGCCTCATGAATGTTACACATTGGTAGGAAGAAGTAATCCAACCTGGATAACGAAGCATGTGCACCGGAGTGGTACGAGTATTCTCTTGTATTGGGATGTAGGGATCTCCATGCATCATGTAACCCCAGTGCATTGGTAAATGTGGCTAGTTTAGTGCATATATCTGGGTTTCTGGATCGTACATGTGTCCTATCCAACACCGTTTTCATGACCTCGTTAAAGTCACCTCCAATCAACGTGAGGCCTTCAGTGTTGTCAACAATTAGGGGTGTAATATCGTTAGTCAGGGGGGTTAGGAGGTTAGGCGGTGCATATACAGCGATCATAGAGATGGTGCGCTCCCACGGGGTTCCTATCGTGTGCACATATCTACCTCCCTTGTCCTGGATGACTGCAGTGGGGCTATAGAGGAGTCTTTTATGTACTAGGATCAATACCCCACGTGATCCCCTGGTGAATCCGGCATGAAAGGCTTGTCGGTAGTTTGCGCGACTAAACAGTGTGCATCTGGTGCCCGCCAGATATGTCTCTGTTAAGAAGGCCACATCCGGTAAGTGACGGTTCAGTGCTTGCAGGACTAGGTGTCTTTTAATACTATTTCGGAGCCCGTTAACGTTCCATGTCATCACCCGGATGGCTCTGCGTTTATCTACGTTGGTGTTCTGCGCCATGTGACTTGTGCATGTGTGGTGTCAGTATATTGTATATCTAAGAGTGTTACATGCTCCACCAACCCGGATCGGGATTGAGCTGGATCGTGCATCTGTTGGTTCAGTGTCGGGACTCGTTTGCTCTTTCGTTCCATGCGGGTCAAACGCGAGGGAGTTATTGGCATGTACTTTTTGAACTTGGTGTAACTTTTAACACAACAACTCACACCCCCACACCCCCACCCTATACTCCACCCAACCTGAAGCATCTGTCGCCCCATACAACAATCAAACACCCTGTCAAACGGACAGTTAACTCATTAACTAATAACCATTACCCAAGTCTCTGTGCTTCTGCTTCAACCAATCTCCAACTGTCTTACTTTGGTTGTTCCGTTGCCAAACTGACTGTTTGTGGTCACAGTCTAAATTTAAGTTCAAGTTCCTGGAGATGGCCTCGGGCTATGTTGTTTCCGTAATGTTATTTGTGGTTCGGAGTTCGGCGGGTTCCACTGCTTGTTCTAGAGGCACTGGTTCCATGTTCACTGGGGGTATCCTCCGGGGGGCCCGGTCCGGACGAGGCCAGCGTCTATCTTCCTGTCTCGTTGGTTTCGCTGACCAGTCGCCCTCAATGTGGGTCTCCACCCATTTCCAGGCCTCCTGAGGGTCAGTGAAGTGTGTGGACGTGCCTTTATGATATAGCTTGAGCTGAGCTGGAAATAGCAGTCTGAATTTCACTTTCATGAGGGACAGCTGCCGCTTCAGTGGTTCGAATGATTGTCTTGCGCGTTACACTTCTTTCGGGTAATCAAAGAATAAGGCTATCCGAGACCCATTATAAGTGATCGTTCCCTTCGCACGGGCCATCTGGAGCAGTGCATCCCTATCACGATAGTTAAGGAGCTTAGCAATTACAATCCTGGGCGGCATTTCTGGGATGGGCTTGCCAGAAGGTATGCTGTGAGCGCGTTCTATTGAGAAAAATTTGGAAAAGGAATGAGGGTCATAGATGTCTGCTAGCCACTGTTCTAAGAACAGTTCCATGCTCGGTCCCTCCGTTCCTTCCGGAATTCCGAGGATATGCATGTTGTTGCGGCGAGACCTGCCCTCGCCTTCATCCACTCTGGCCTCCAGGGTCTTCAACCGGCGCAGTGTCTGTGACAATTGTTGGTTGATATTGCTAATGTTGTCCTCTGTACCTGAGATGCGTTGTTCCGCTTCCCCCATGCCAGAAGTGAGTTTTTGCAGGTCGTTGCGGAGGAAGGACACATCCGCCGCTATGCTGTCCACTTTCATTTCCATGGAAGTGCGGGAAATCGCAATGGCCGCCATTACATCTTTCAGGGAAAGGGTGTCCTCCGCGTCTGGAGAGTTTGCCAGCAGTGCTTGATCCGTCGGTTGAAATGTCGTGGCGAAAGCATATTGGTCCATTCTGCTTAGTACGCTCGATTTCCGCGGTTTGTCTTTCCCCATTCTGTAGCGTGGAAGGTGGCGGTCGTAACTGCCGGGTAGGAGTTGTGTTTAAGTGCTTTCAGGAGTGTCCCTGCAGGCGCAGGTTCCGGATCTATTGTTGCCTCTCTGCCCAGTCCGTGGAAAGCGGATTTCCTCCAGTTCTCCCCGCGGGGGCGGGAGGTGAGGATAGGATCGGTTGTGGGCCGCAAACCCAGTGCCACTCACGCGGGGGGGGCGCTTCACGCCAACTTGAGTCTCTTGCCCTGTCCCCAGAGCGAAGTACTAGCCGCACCGCCAATCCAACAGCGAGCCGTTACTCCAACGAGGGGGGATCCGTCCGCTTCCTCTCGGAACAGCGTTCCTTCCTACCTTCTTTCCGGGAGACACACGCAGCACTGTGCCGTCCGCTCCGCGTATCACCCGCCACTTCTGCTGCTCCCTGCCTCTCTCTCTCCGTCCTGCACCGCAGCTCTGCACACGTTGCCTGTCGGTGTTGGGCACCCTAACCGGGCGACAGCACAGCCATGTTCCCAGCCCTTTCGTGGACGCCACAGCTCTCTCCCACTAAGTCGCAGTGGCCATCTTGGCTTCACGCCTTCGCGCCCCATCAGGTTTCGTTATCGTCGAATATCTCGGTAAAAGGCTGGCTTTCTGCTATCCAGCTCCGTGTGCCTGTGCCGCACCTTATCCTCTTCGCCACAGATGCGTTTGGAGCCAGAATTGTTCCATCAAAAAGGATGTTTAAACAGGATTTTGTCGGCGGCCACTGGAGCTCCATGGACTCACGTCCTGCCCGCTCGCATGCTGGCCACGCCCCCCCAGAGGCACCCTCTTGACCGGGAGGTGTGGAAGGGGCAGTGGGCATGGGAGAAATCGGCTGGGGCTGTGATGGTTGTGAAACACTCGGGGCTGGCTGACTAAAGGGTGGTACCAGTACTAACACTGCCTGTGTCTGTTTTGGAGTTGGGACAGTTTGAGCAATAGGAGGGGGCTGGATGACAGCTACTGACATAATCTTTTTAGTCTCACTCCTCGGGCCTTGTTTTGTTTCAGTTAATATCTTGTTCATTAATTCATCTGATGAATGTAGCTCCCTTTGCGGATATATTTTTTCTATGTTTAATTCATCGCGCCGCCTTGCCTTTCTCAAACTATTACTCCACTCCTTCTCCTCCTTCTCCTCAGCTTTCTCCGCTTTTGACTTATGCCTGTGCGCATGTTTCTCTCTACTTCTAAATAGAAGCATTGCTTCCCTCTTCCAGTCTCTGAGATTATCAAGTGCCCCAGGGCATGCTCTCTTACTTATCAAAACCTTTTCCAGGTTATCTATCCGGTCCATCTCAAAACTCCCATTCCTCGGCCACTGAAGGTCTTCCTGCTTTCTGGTTTGCTTATGCCAAGTTTCACAAAACATTATCGCTCCCATACATACTTTATGTACATATCATAAGCCGGCGTTTCCCCTGGAGGCGCTACCAGGCCAGTCTCCAAAGATTGTTCGCCGCAGCGGAAAAATCCTGCTAAGGTGGGCAATACCCGAGGCATGTTTTAACCTTACCCTTGGCTAATCAAACTTACTCTGGGTGTTTGATTTTGTAAAATCAACTCTCAACCAATATCAGGATCACTTACGAATCTGGGCACGACTCACCTGATTAGTCAATTTGTCTTTTCAAGACACAATTCGTCCATATACTGACGCAACCAATGATGTTGTGGCTGCGTATCTCGGCACTTCCTCGTTTCGGGACCCTCGCCTCCTTGTTCACTGGCCAGGGACATCGATCAGGGATCAGCTGTGTGCAGATGTGCAAAGGAATCTCATCACTTCCGCAGGGCGCCCCGGACACCTCTTGATCCCGGCTCGACCGCTCCCGTCCTCGCTGTTCTTGTCGCCTTCATAAGTTTGCAACGTACACGATGGAACAAGTGGGGGAGGGTCCCTATTCGGGCGCCATCTTGAAGGGGCCCCTGAGGGACCCTCGGATGTGGAAACGAGGCACAATCACCACACACAAATGGATACGCCAGACACGAGGTTGTATTCCCAAAATCTATGCTTTATTGCAAAAGAAATAGTCCCTGTTGGCCAAGTGGTCCCACGCCCCGCGACGTGTGTCTAATAGACCTCGGGGGACGCAAGCAAACGAAAATTATACATCAGTTACATATATACAAAATGAGCATCCTACAATCAGTAATGACACATTTGATGCCGCCCCTAATTCATCCCATTTGAATTGGAGGCGATGATTGATCATGGTGACGATTATGACACTTTAGACCACCATATTTAGTAACAGGTTGCAATCTCAAATTTACAGACACCATTCTTTCTTTGCGAAAACACAGCGCTTCTGTTTTCATGGGCAAGCTGCGCATAGGAGACTGGCACATACCAGGCCTCAGTATCTCAGTTTCGATTCTCGCTCCAGAGGTCAGCTTGCTCGCCGGGGACTCACTGTGCTCAGAAAGGGGGGCGGTAAAGAAGAACATAATTCAACTCTTTAAATGTTAGTTTCGTACATTGCTATTCTTTCAGGAGACTCGCTGGCATTCGTGTACTGATTAAAATGCCTTGCTCACTGCCTTCAAGGATATGTGAGGGAGGGAATTGGGCATTTCTGTCTGGCTTTCCAGTGTAATGTTTCAACATGTTTCTTAGCCTTGGATCATTGAAGCGAAATAATATCGACAGCAAAGCAGTTTTACATGAGGCAAAGTGGCAACGTTGGAGAGAGCAGAGAGAAAACAAAATGGCGATTCTGGTCATCTTAAAATGGCCGCACTCTAGTTGAGCTAATAGCTACATAATAACTAATGAGCATATATTCTTAACACTTTAAATGAGGCGGTTGGTCTTCGGCCAATCAATTATCCTGCATTGCCTTCCGTTCGAGGGGTGTCTACTTTTCTAGACTGACAATACAATTAAAACAGTTGTTTGTTCTATAATATCAAAATTCTAGGGGCTGAGTTGGGTCATTTGTGTGTTGAAAAATATGAAATTGTGCGCCATTCTGCCTGTAAATGTCTTTTTAAGAAATGGGGATTTGTAGAAAGAATGGTGCACAATCTCTATTTTTAGGCACAGAAATAGCATGAATTAACCTTGCACAATGTAAGGTTAATTCATGCTATTTCTGTGCCTAAAATAATAGTACAAATAATATGGTGGTATTAACTTACTTTTTTTCTGAAATGAGCAGGTTTCTTCTTAGTTGTTCTTTGTACTTCAAATTCAGCTGCTTCTTTTCAGGAGAATGGTCTTCACTGAAATTGTAAAGGAAACAAATTAGTAATTTTGTTTGTATATAGCACTGTTTTTAATTTAGACATTGATTTTTTTAATTGACATTGACCGTCAGCGCCTTCCTCAAAATCATGAAAACTATCTTATTCACATAAGATGCGTTGCACCAGTTGAATACATATCATATGTTCTCAATGCATAAACTGTATTGTAATGACTAACTGTACCAACCAAAATATCATTTGTATGCCTTGTGGAATTCATAATGTACCACTGAATACCACTATTTCGGTAACTAAGCTCTTGTAAGTAACAGCGCCTCAATGCCATGGGTTACTTGCGCAGCCTGCTTTTTGCAGGCGTTAAAAGCCAACCCGCAAAGGGACAGGGAGCTAATTACGGTACCGCAATTTGCGGTGCCGTAATTAGCACCTTCCCCATTCACATTATGCCCTATGGGGCAAAAATGAGAATGGGGAAGGGCAATGGGGAAGGGGGAATTACCGCCCCACCAAACTTGGAATAGGGCGGTAATTCCCCTTTCCTCCAAGGCGGTGCCGGTATTTTACCGGCATGGACCAAGGTGCTAATAGCACCTCACCATAATAGCACCTTGCTCCACCGCCGTCCGTGTAATGAGGCCCACTGTGTGCATGCAATTTTGTTTGAGTATGTTAACTCTTCATATTGTACTTTAAATATGTTAGTTCAACATGCTTTGAAAATGTCTGTGTAAAAAGAAATTAAATAGCAGATAGGTTTGGAAGTGACAGTTGATTTTAGGAGATGGAAAAAATGACAGTAAATTAATTTTATAGATTATACAAGCTAAAAGTCAGTTAATCTGTTTATATGAATCTATAAGAATTGTACATGTACTATACAGAAAATATGCATGCCTGTAGTTTGTGTTCATGCATATGGATATGCATGCAGCTGCAAGTAGAAATCTTGGAGACTTGTACAGTATTTCTGCTAGAAGGTGCTTTCCAATGATATGACACTTGTACTCAGAGAGATTAACAGTACATTTAAAGTGCTGATCTATGATGATGCAGTTAGATGTAGAGGTCTTGGATGTGATTGGTGGATGTTCATGTGACTTCTTAGCTATATCCAATGAGGGAATGGCACAGAAAGTGAAATGGAAATGGTAGAAGGACTGTCCATGTTACGATATGTCCGCAGATATGGCGGTAGTCCGCGGACATCGGGTGTTACATCCGGGGATTTGGGTTGGTGAGCCATGCAAATAAGAATGAGCAGAGAATGGGATTGGTCAGGAAAGTTTAGTGGGTGTGTTGTGCCAGGAGAGAGTTTTTCAGATAATCTTTTTGCTGAGAGAAGAACAGATAGCTATGGCTGTGTGTTTCAGAAAACAGATTGTTTGGATTTTGGGAGACTCGTGGATACATTGGTTGAAGGTGCATGCAGAAAGCAGTGGAGTAGCTGTAGATCTTGGATTCCCACATGTGGAAGTGCACTGGCATGGAGTACGTGGAATGAAGTGGTTGGACTTGCCACCTCTCTGTGCTACATTGGAGACAGAGCAACATCCAGACATAATTGTAGTTCATTGTGGAGGGAACAGTTTAGGACATGTTTCTGGAATTTCTTTGCAATTTGTAATGAAAGAAGGACTTGGGAAGTTCATGGACATGTTTCCAAATTCTCAAGTAATTTTTTCACGGATTGCACAGAGACAAATGTGGCTTCTTTCTTCTTCATTTGGTCCACAAATGGAGAATGCAAGGCGCAATGTCAATAAGACTGTTTGTGCCTTTCTTAGAGATTTTAGCATGTCCTATTTTCACAATGAAAATATTATGTTTCATAGTACATACATTTTTCGAAGAGATGGAGTCCATCTTACTTATGCTGGCAATCAGTTTTTTCTGAGAAATGTACAAAATGCATTGCGACCATTTTTGGAATTACAGCATCCATTTTGTAGTAGGTGTTGAGCATTTCAAATTTTTCAAACACAAACAAACACCACCAAAAGGCTCTTTTCAGAGCCACCACTTCCTCCCAGATAAAACTGCAATGGTTATGATAGGGTAGCACCCCAAAATTTTAGATGTCCATGGACTGTCCGTGGACTTCTAAAAAATACACAGGGCCCTGCTTCATTTATTTTCACTTCTATTTTTTAACTGTGAAAGGCGGCTCTGAAAAGAGCCTTTTTTTATTTTTGTTGTTTTATATTTTTTTGTTTTTTTATACGAGACACACTAGGAGAGGAGGGGAAAGGAGGTTAAGGGGGGACACCAACAACAGGGATAAGAAAGGGCGAGCTGAGAGAGGAAGATGTAGAGTGGGTTTTACTTGGGTAGTGAGCAGACCTTCTCGTGCTCTGAGACGATAGCCTCAAAAGCACTACAAAGTCTCTCCCCCCTGCACAGTACTGCGTCGCAGTACATACACACAACTGTGACCCTCGAAAGGTAAGGGTAATCAGTATTGCGTATGGCCTGTGAGGCAGCTTGAGGAATACGCTGTCCCACAGGAGTGTTCCTTGTGGTGACAGGATCGGAAACAGAGGATGAAGTAGAGGAAGTCAACCTGCTACGCTCCTCGCAAGGACCAACCTTGCGATTGGGCCCAGTGTGGAATGACTTTAGGTGTCGATTCATGGAAGTTGTCCCAAAGCTGTATGAACCATGCCTCCCGCGACTGAGTACCATTTTCCACTCATTGCAGGTGACTTGGTTCACACGCGCCTTATGACCATTACCACGAATGGTAAATAACCGCCACACCCAAGACTCATGTCGAGTGCTGGTAGTAGGGACTTCCACTACCTCATTCTCGTCATCCTCTTCATCCTCCTGTGCATCCTCACTCCTGTTCCACTCTTCAGGCCCTTGGGGAGGTGGTGGTGGTGGAGGGGGTGCGGGTGGTGCTGAGGCAGATGCAGCACCAGGTGGCATGAGTGGAGCCATGGAAGCCATCAGCTTGGAGTTGAAAATCTGCAAATTGGCAGCAAAATTCGCTGTGTTCAGTAGGATAGCCAGAAACACAATGAGAATGAGCTCTAGGGCGTGGTCTTTTATAGGGGTGCTTGTGCGCGGTTCGTGGACATGCAAGCTGTCTCCGGACAGATCAAACAGAAAAAAGTCACAAAAAGTATGTAGAAACTCAGGATTACTATGTGGGACTTGTTCCATGGTGAGTTTTTATTCAAAAATATTGTAGATTACTTGAAAATGTAGTTTTAAATTGTTCGGGGACATGAACAGTGTTCGCAATCAGAACATACACTGATCGTGGGCGCGGTCACATGATAGGTTCACGAACATGTTTGCGAAGGGAGCGGGTGTCCGCAGGACACCAAATGCACTGTTTGGGTCCTGAAGTGATTAAAAGTGCATCACATGTAAAACAAACAGTTACGGACAGGCGTTTGTTCTTAGAAAAGTTTCAACTTGCCTGCGAACAATACGGAGAGGCATAGCGTCCTCAGGACACCCCCATTTTGTTTATTTACGAACATCCCGGGACACTTGATGTGTTCTTAGAACAGTTTCAACCTGCATACGAACAGTACGGACAGGCATAGCGTCCTCAGGACACCCCCATTTCGTTTATTTACGAACATTTTAGGACACAGCCTGTGTTCTTAGAACAGTTTCAACTTGCCTGCGAACAATACGGACAGGCATAGCATCCTCAGGACGCACCCATTTTGTTTATTTACGAACATCCCGGGACACTTGATGTGTTCTTAGAACAGTTTCAACCTGCGTGCGAACAGTACGGACAGGCATAGCATCCTCAGGACACCCCCATTTTGTTTATTTACGAACATTTTAGGACACAGCCTGTGTTCTTAGAACAGTTTCAACTTGCCTGTGAAAAATACGGACAGGCATAGCGTCCTCAGGACACCCCCATTTCGTTTATTTACGAACATCCCAGGACACTTGATGTGTTCTTAGAATAGTTTCAACCTGTCTACCAACAGTAAGGGCGGTATAGTGTCCTCAGGACACCCCCATTTCTTTTAATTATGAACATTTCAGGGCACAGCCTGTGTTCTTAGAACAGTTTCAACTTTCCTGCGAACAATACGGACAAGCATAGCGTCCTCAGGACACCCTCATTTTGTTTCTTTACAAACATTTCAGGACACCGCGTTTGTTCTTAGAACAGTTTCAACTTGCTAGCGAACAGTACGGACAGATATAGTGTTCTTAGGACACCTCCATTTTCGTTTCTTCACGGACATTTCGGACACCCCCGCTGTCCGCAGACACCTGAACTGCTTTTTTTAAAAAGACAAGAAATGAATTAGGACACAATATAATAATTTTACTTTATTTTATATGTATGTTAAATTTATGACAGAGAAGGTGAGGCAGAAACTGAAACAAAAAACACGAGAATTGGGGGTTTCAATAGAATTTATATGAGGTGAAGAAGCGATGGAAGTCTCATCAAAACGTTTTGGTTCATGGAGAGGGTTTGGGGATAATTGAGTGGGATATGGTGAGGGGTGGCAGGCACATGTGGGACAATGGTATGTAGTTGTTTGTTTCAAGTGATCCTCCACAAAGTTTTTTAAATTATTAAAATTTGCCAAGAAGAGGTCAATTTTTTCTTCTATGTGCTGAAGAGTCTTATCCAATACTGCTTTTTCTTTAGTATTTTCAATTTTTGTATGGTCTGTACAAAAATATATATATATGTTAAATGTATATAAAATAATATTTAATTGGTTTATATAGTAAAGTGTCTACCATTAGGTTCACTATCTTCTGACATTTCCTCACGTGAGAAATGCTCCTCTAGCCACTCCAGAGTACTAAACATTTCTGTGAGAAAAAAAACATAATATCATTTTTTTTGTATCTAATACAGAAAGTTTACAAATATATGAGTGAAATGCAGTACACTTACTATTTCAGGTAAGGTGTGTTCTGAGTGGTCTGTAGATCTGCTGTTGTTCTTAGTTGTGGAGTTTCTGTGAGGTAATCATGTTGGAAGCCTATCTTTCTTCTTTTGGTATATTCCATTTTAGAACATATTGGGCCTCATTACACAGATGGCGGTGAACCATGGCGCTATTAGCGCCATGGTTCATGACGGTAAAATACCGGCACTGCCTTGGTGGAAAAGGGAATTACCGCCCTATTCCAAGGTTGGCAGGGCGGTAATTCCCCCTTCCACCATTGCCCTTCCCCATTCCCATTTTTGACCCATAGGGCTCTATGGGAATGGGGAAGGCGCTAATTACGATACCGCAAATTGCGGTACCGTAATTAGCTCCCTGGTCCCTTTGCGGGTTGGATTTTTAACGCCTGCAAAAAGCAGGCGTTAAATTCCCCAACCCGCAAAGGGACCTCGTAGTAAGGCGGTAAGGATTTACCGGTACCGGTAAAATACCGGTACCGGTAAACCCTTACCGCCATCCGTGTAATGAGGCCCATTGTATTTAAATGAATGGTTAGTGTGTTATATATATGGGTTACAATTCTTATTTATTACTACATATAATGTGTATGTGTGCTGGTTTGTGAATTTGTAAAATTATCATATGTTATCATATAACAATTAAACATACCCCCCAGACTTTTTTGGGTAGTGGTGCTGTTGTCCGCACATGTCTGCGGACATTAAAAGAGTTTGCGGACATCAAATTCAGTAGAGGGGGTTCAGTATGTTCTATGTTACTTGTACATAAAGTCAGAGTTATCATTGTTAAGTTGCGCTACTAAAAACCTATGAAATTCAGTAAAAAAATGTTGTTAAACGGACTTTATGGTTAAGTTGCGCTACTAAAAAGCTATGAAATTCAGTGAAAAAACTTTGTTAAAGGGATGTTATGGTTCCAAGTAAAACCGAAAAACCCCTGAAATTCACCAGTTATGGTAAGCTAAGCAACCATAACTCGCGCCACCACCGTGCACTGCTAAGACTAACACCCACGACATCAAAGATGATATCACAAATGTCAGGAAAAAAGGGAAATTAAAAAAGCAGCTTTCAGAGATGAACAATAGAATTGCCAATGAACGGATGCAGGGCGGGATGTGTGGCAATCTACAAAACACTGGGGTTCAATCCACTGAAACGCATGTAACATGCTGTGCAATTTTCCCTCCGCAATGAACAACAATAATGTCGGCATGATTCCGTGCCATCAAAGTGTCACACCAACAAACCAAAATCAGTCACTTCATTGTAGGTACTCCATAGCACTACACAACCATATGATAGATTCCACAATGAGGACCCACTGCACAGTGTTTTCCGTTCACTTTCAATCAATGTATTTCGAACACCCATAGAACCCACACGCTGTGGCTCCTAAAACACACATCCATATCTGCACCCTCTGCATTTCTGTTCACAAATACACCGTGTACCACAGTCTGTGCGTACGCACCACACCCAGAAACCTTATTGACCAATCTGTAGCCTCTACAAGCCCATTTCTATGGCCGTGAACTGCAAAAGGGGCATATCTAACACGTGCCACCCTGCAACTATCGTGATATTCGCAGACTTTTCAAGCTCTGTGCATGGAGTGGGGGAATAACTTTCAACCAGGGCATGGGACATTGTTAGTTGTGGCGGCTCTTAAAAGAACCTTTTTTTATTTTATTTTATTTTTTAAAGGTGCTTCCATAGAAACACCTTTGTGTGCGGTTTTTATAAGTATTTCTGTGTTTTCTACATCAGCTCACATTCTTACAATAGAGTCTCACTGCAGCCTGCAGATTGTGAAAGAAAATGTAATTGCCACTGTTCAACAAAGACCAGCCGTTTCCTTTGAAAAGGTGTATATATCAAGAACAAATGTTGTCATTCTCACAGGAGAACATCCCAGCAGCACTCAAGAAGTCACACATGCTTCTGTTGATGAGACCTCTTACGACCTCTGGCTGGCGACAGGAATCATTATTAATAATAATAATAATAATAATAATTTCGCATTTATATAGCGCTATGAACCCTCGGGTATCTGAGCGCTGCTTATTATTACCCACGGTGTGTGGTGCTCATTTATCGACCTCGGAAGGATGAAAGGCTGAGTTTGTCCCTGCCGGGATTCGAACTTGCATTAGCAAGCTCTGCACGAATGTCAAAGCGAGCGCTCTACTATTCTCTATTCTCGGGGGTGTACATGAGAAAAGCACCTTGGCAGTGGGGAAAATGCGCTGCACTGCTTTCATCCTCTTCTTCAGTTGACCGTACACACGGAACAAGGCATAAAACCCAAATAAAGGCTCCAAAGTGCATGACCACAACATGTACAGGTCAGTTAGTGGCCATGCATTGACATTCTACAGGCACTCTGCTGAAACAGCACGCTTCTACACTACGCCACAAAGCCTCCACTTCCTCCAAGCCGAAATTGTCAAATAAGCCTTCTTGGAGGGCATACACAAGCAGATCTTCCACAAAAGCATCTCCCACGATGAAAACTGTGCCTCCTGTCATGTTTGCCAGCCGCACTACACAAAGTAATGGAAGAAATGATCGCCGCCTTTTCCTGTCACATACACCCTGAGAACCTGATTGGCCAAAGGCCATATTCCCATTTCCATTGGCCATCATGGTGAGAAGCGCCGAATGTGGCATGTGCCTTTCCCCAATTAGCACAAGGGCCGCACCCCAGTGAAGCAGGAGGAGTCCTTCTCCCTATTAGTGCTCTTTCCTGTAACGTACACCTTGGGCACCTGATTGGCCAAAGGCCATAGTCCCATTTCCATTGGCCAGCATGGTAAGAAGCGCAGAATGTAGCACGTACCTTTCCGCAAATACCGCAAGTGCCACACCCCAGTAAAGCAGGAGGAGTCCTTCTTCCTATTGCCATGCTTTACAGTGATGCACACCCTGAGCACCTGATAGGACAATCCCTACAGTCCCATTTCCATAAGCCAGCATGGTGAGAAGCGCCAAATGTGGCACGTGTGGTTCCCCAAGTATGGCGAGGGCCGGGCCCGAGTGAAGCAGGAGTCCTTCTTCCGATTGCCGCAAACCCTAAGCACTTGATTGGACAATCCCCACAGTCCCATTGCCGTGACCGCCACCCGCAAAATCCCTGGATGTGGCTTTCGAGCTGCGTACAGTCGTGGGGGAATAACTTGCAACCAGGGTAAGGGGAGTTCATGGTAAGCAGTGGCTCTTAAAAGAGCCTTTTTTGTTTTTTGTGGTTTTTTATGCTTCTACAGAAACACCTTTTTTGTCGGTTTTTATTTGCTTTTGTGTTGTCTTGTGCTCACATTAGTAAAGTAAACTCTTCACCGCATCCTGTAGACAGGCAAACAAAACTGCATTGCCAATGGTTGACAACAAAATGCCATTTTCTTGGAAGAACTCTGCATTTCCACAACTAATGAGATCATTGTTGCAGAAGAACATTCGACGAGCGGACAAAAATATATACATGACTCTGTTGATGAGACACCTTCCTGCGTCTTGCAACAAACAACATCCATGACCAGTGGCCCATACTCTTTGTGGTATTATGGATGAGGAAAGCACCTTGGTGGTGGGAAAAAGTGTCTTCACGACATCCAGCATTCTCCTCAGTCTACGGAACAAATCTAAGCAAGCCAGGTAACCCATATGCATGCCGCCGTACTAGATGACGATAACATCTACTGCTGCAAATGTGGCTAGGTTTTCGCAAAGTGCATGCATATCAGTGAAATTGCACTCATACACAGCGTTCCACAATGCGTCCACTCCTTCCAAACCAAAAGTGCAGATCTATGACAAAGGTATCACCTACAGTCAACACAATGCCTTTCGCTATGTCAGCCACCCTCAGTATGCAGAGTATAATGTACAACACTTTCCCCGCCCCTTCCTCTTCACCACACCCACAGTACCTGACTGGCTAATCCCCACAGTGCCACGTCAATTGGTGCGAAGGGCAGATTCTGGCATGTGCGTCTCCCAAATTACCACAAGGGCCGCACCCCTGTAAAGCTAGAGCAGTCCTTCTTCCCTTTACACTATCTTCTCTGCACCACTACCTCATTGGGTTACGCGTAAATAGGCACACACGCATCCCCCAATCGCATCAAAGCCGCAATCATCCAACACTGTCACTCCTGTACAACACTTCAACTGTACCGTTACACATTTACTGTACAAGTGTCAGGCCATTCCAAAGCACGTCCACTGCAAAGTTCAGTGAAAGTATGCACAATTTTTCCATCCGCATACATCCACATGGCCACCCAGGATGTGCCACGTGTAATCCTGAAAGTATCACAGAATCCGCTACCTTTTCATGAGACTGAGAGGGGATGGGGAGGCTGTCGGGGGTAGCGGGGTAAGCAATATCAAGCTGGGTCGGGATTGGGTCTTCCATCATAGATGCATAAAGGTTTTTATTTTTTTGACGTGCGTGCAAGCAACTTTTTTTGTTTTTTTCTCTGTATATGCGGTTCTGTATGCCTCTCCTCACATTTTACCACATTCTGGTCAATGCTTCCTGCACAGTGTAAAAGAAAACAGCATTGCCAATGGTGCTCAAATAAATGCCATTTCTGCGGAACCACTGCATATTTTGTGACCTCATGATCTCATAGTGGGTGGATAACATGCCAGCAGTCTGCATAAATTCAAGCATAATTCTGTTTATAACAAACCTTCCGACCTCTGACTGGGGACAAATTACACCGTCATGGACCCATACCCCTCTTGGTGTTATGCATGAGAATACGACCTTGGCAGTAGGGAAAATCTGCATCACTGCGTTCAGCAACCTCTTCAGGTGAGGGATTAAACGTCCACACGACATGTAACCCAAATGTAAACTTCCATAGTGCACCACAACAAAGTCAACGTTCGTGACGGATGCCATATATCTGCAAAAGCAAACCATCCTGCCAAAACTGCAGTCACCCTGACAGCCCCAGAAAGCGTCCACTCCTTCCAACCCAAAATTACCAGCAACGCCTCTTTGCACACAACACCTGTGCAGATGGTGCACAAAGGTATCACAGACGATAAGCACTGTGCGTCTCTCCATCTCCACCAACCTCACGACACAGTATTGGGATGAAATGGTACCGCCCCTTCCGGTCAAACACACCATAAACACCTAATTGCCTATTTCCCACAATTCCATTTCCATGTCCTCCATGCTCATAATGGCAGAATGTGGCACATGCGCTTTCCCATCTACACTGAGGGGCACGGCCCAGTAAAGCACACACAGTACTTCTTCCCTTTGCACTGGCATTTTTGCAGCACTTCCCCATTGGGTGCTGTCAAAATTTCAAACACGCATGTAGCAATCACACAGAAAACCTCTGCATTGTACTCTATCATTTATGTACACACCTCCATATTTACCGTTAAACACTCTCAGTACACGTTCCGTTAGATTCAAAAGCCCCTCCAGCAGAAACGTCTGCTAAAGAATGCATGATTGCAGCATCCACAAAGATCCTGAGGCGCACCAAGCACACCTTTGGCCATGCACACAACAGTGCAGCCCTTTCCACACCCACCACAACACTATGGATCCATGCATGCGACCATGTGGGCACCTAACATTATGCACAAATGTAACAAACGTAGCAGCACTTCTACCCAACTCCCCCACACCATAAAACAACCATTCATGAAAACGTGTCACAATTAGCAGCATCCACAAACATACCACTGCCTGCACCATCCCTACCCACTACCATTCACAAAGTATTGTGTCACTAGCAACCTATGCACAACAGCTTCACAACATTGGGCCTACTTCAATAAATCTGCACACAACAGAGTAACCAAGCACATATAAGCTGCACTTCAACCATACCCTCTTCCATATTCACATTATGTAAATACTGCACCCTGTGGCCACACTACACAACTTCTCAATGCACCATCTCCTACCGTACACCAAATACTCTAGCATGTTGAAACTATCACTACAACCATGGAACGCACAGTACACGCTTTGCAACTCACTTGCGCTGCTGTAGCACGTCTACAATGTCCCTGATGCACCATCAAACCTGCATTGCTGCAGTGGGTGTGCTCCTTTCACATATTCCTCACACCGTAATGCAACCATGCATGTCAGCATGTCACCAACTACCACTATGCACATACGCACCACTGGCACCAGCACTCCTACCCAACCTCCACACCGCAATGGATATGCACAGCGTTAAATGCAACAGTTACCATAATGTACAAACATTACACTGTCTCCGGCACCCCTACGCCTTTTCATTCACATACCTTTGTCTTACCCACTTCCACTCAGAAAGTATTGTGTCACTGCCAACTTAACCACAAAATGTTCACAACATTGCCCATACTTCAAGCAATCTGCACACAGCACACTATCCAAGCACATATAAGCTGCCCTGCAACTATACCTGCTACCACACTAACAGTATGCAAGCGCTGCACCCAGTGCCCACACTGCGTGACTTTTCACTGCTCCATCTCCAACCACACATGGAAAACTTTACCATGTTCTAACATTCACCTGACCTGCAAAACCAAACATACATGCATGGCAGTGCACTTCTGCTGCTCCATTGCATCAGAAATATGCTCCACACCCATTCTGTACAAGTCACCACCCTCTAACTGATGCAGAGTCAAAAATGCATTACTGCTGTGGGTGTGCTCAAGCCCCAGGCTCTTGAGTGCATGGCCTTCAGCCATGCACCCAATAGTCTAGGCCTTGCACACACCCACCGCAACGTAATGCCACCAGGCATGTCATCATGTCACCAACTACGCCAATCCACGTACACAGCACTACCACCAGCACGCCTACCCAACTTTCGCACTGCCATCGAGCTATGCAGGAAAAAATTGCAACAGTTACCATAATGTACAAATAAAACACTGGGCCTCATTACAAGTCTGGCGGTAACCGAGCCAGAAAACCATCAGGTTACCGCCGGACTCGTATTACTATTCCGCCTCCGTGATTCCCGGATTACTGGGGCATTACGGCCCCGGTGACCCGGGAATTCCGGAGGCGGAATTCTGTAAATCCCCATTCCCATGGAGTCCCATAGGACTCCATGGGGATAGGGACCATGGAAACACTGGTTCCGTCTTTGACAGAGCCGGTGTCTCCGTGTCACCTGCAGGACTCTTAATCAGCCGGTCTGGAAAGAACGGTGGTGGCGGTTTTACCACCACCGTTCTTTCCAGACCGCCAGGGTCGTAATGAGGCCCACACTGTCTTCTGCACCCCTGTGCACTTTCATTCACATACTACGGCCGTACCCACTTCCAGTCACAAAGAATTGTGTCACTGCCAACCTACCCACATACTGTTCGCAACATTGCCCCTACTCCAACCAATCTGCACACACCGCACTATGCACGCACCCCCCTCTACCTGATGCAGAGTCAGACATGCATTGCTGCGGTGGGTGTACTGAATGCCTAGGCTCTTGAGTGTGTGCCCTACGGCCTACGGCCTTCTGCCATGCACCCAATAGTCTAATCCTTCAACAGACCCACCGCAACTTTATGCACCTATGCATGCCACCATGTGCCCAACTACTGCTATCCATCCGCAGAGCACAGCCGTCCGCGCTCCCACCCAACCTATGTCATGGGCAATTCACCCCCCTTCTAAAAATCACCTACCAGCACTCACCACGGAAAAAGGTTGCCGCAAATAGGTCGTGGCAGAAGCTATCGGGCTGTTACGACAGCTGCCTCCAATCACCATACAAAGTAGTCGCCTGTCTAGGTACCCGCGAATTGGCACAATATGCACAAATACTGCAGCCACTCCTCCATTTTCTTCCACATGAACCACTTCTAATCCCCCCACCCTTTCCCTCCCTTCTTGCCACCAACACATGGCGTACGGTATATTTTGCAGACCCGTCTGCCGGCGCACTGTCCTCTGATACACCATGGCAGCGTTTGCCAAAAAATGTTGACGCAGAGCACGCTTCCCTCCAGCCAACCACCAGCCGCGTCCAGAGTTCTCTGACAGCATACCGTACCGCAAGTCAATGACACTTCCGTCCGCGGACCCAGATTATCACCTATTTTTAGAGATGTACATTTCAGTTGTTTGCAATAAAAGTATGGGTCAGATTCCCACCAAATACACAAAAGCATGCTTTCTGACCCAATCCCCCGCTCCTGCCACAAATTTGGTGCAAATCCGTCCAGCTGTTCGGCCTGTAGCCGCAAGCAAAGTTTTTCCCCATTCAGTCTATGGAAGAAAAAAAAATGCTGGGACCCCCCTGCATGAAACCTCACCAAAGTCCAGGGTGAGCGAAGTTATAAGCCGCCAAAAAAAGTGCTCTTCCTATGAGTTTAGCAACTTAACCTAACTACACGGCCGCGTCTGCTTTTTTGTACTGTATTGAGCATTCTGAATTAGTTTTACGAGTTACCCTGTTTACCTGGCATTAGCACTTCATTCTGCGACACTGCACTAAGCACTATTAACAGGATTTACCTTGTTAACCTTGCATTTGCACTTTATCCTGTCATTTTGCACTGCATTTAAACTCGGCACAGCTGTGGGTTATAACTAGTCCCGATGAAATTGCAGAATAAAGATGTTTTCTATGTCTGTTACTGAAACATATATTTAGCGTTCACTGCCAATAAAATTCACAGACTGCAGCATCGTTGATATTAATATTGTGAATAATTTTTTATGTTATTGATTTTGTGTGATTAGCACATACCAGACGATCACGAGAGGGCTATAACGAATATATATGCACATGTAATATACCAGCATAGGCACTGCAACATGTCCAACAGCTCATATTGTTAGGCATTTGCCTTACCTTAGTGTTCAGACTGCTTGCCTGACTAATGACTCCTCTTATATGTACACACTCATTTTCACAGCCAGCTCATGTGAACAAGTGACGTGCCAGTCGTGAAACGTTTTTGTGATGCACCATTAAAGATATTTTCTGCAACTTGAACTGCGACCAGCTGGTGTAATTATGGAAACTTCAAAGAGTGCAACTCACTGCACCGTTGCTTCGCAACAGTAATTGAACATATATAGCCGTATCTGTGGAACATGGCATCACAATCAGAAAGGGATAACGCTCGACGTGAACAAGCACAATCCCTGTTCAGTGAAACACAACATGGGAATGAAGCTGATAGGAACGCCACACAACCAGACCTTGTGCAAAAAGAGAAAAATGAAATAAACTTGCTGAAAGAACTAGAAAAAAATCTGAAAAAAGAAATCAGCAAGTTGTGGGAGGAACACTCACTGCAGAACTATGTAGACGTCGGAAGAGTTCCACGGGGTTTACAAATATTAATTTCGCCTTCATTTGAGGAACAGGACCCAGAGATGCTCAAGGAAAGGGGGGACTCAACGAATTTGTGTTCAGGACAATTTCTCAACATCCTAATTAAATATGCACGGATCGATAGGCAGAAAATACTGGCAAAGATGAAGAAATAAGTGGATTACTTTCCCAAATGACACAACTGAAGAAGGAAACAAAATCAGAGCCAATATCGAAGAAAGTCTCAAAATATATGAAGAGGACATCAAATTACGGAAGCAAAGGAAATTCCTTTGTGATAAAGAAGATTACGAAAAGGGGCGAGTTTACACATTCGCCCGCCAATTTGACCATCTGAGAAAGAAAATATTAAGCCAAAACACACATAAGAAATCCAGAACAACGTCCCCAACTACAAGTGAATTAGCCTCAAGCTCTGACGTAGACTCCACTGCTAGCGAGAGTGACAACCAGCCTAATAAAATGCATTTTTTAGATGAAATGAGAATGTTGGGACTGGATGGACACAACAACAACAAAAAGACTTCAGGAAGAGGCTGAGAAACACCACAAGGACATGGAGGAAAAAGAAAACAAGGAGGGGGCAAAGGAATAAGCAGCTCAGAGTCAGATGGGAACACAAGAACTCGCTCTGGAAAGAAAAACACGGAATGAGCCACACGAATACAGACAACAGCATTATCAATTTGTCTGAACATCAATGGTCTGAGGAGCAAATCAAAGTGCTTCAACGTGGATTCAACTTTTGTCCCACGGCAAGCTATGATTATGCTGAAACAAGAGTGGATTTCTACAAATACATGCGGAAGATAAGACTAAAAATGTTTTTTATCATGAATCCTCCAAAAGAGAAACTTAGAAAACAACCGCAAGGAAAAACAGCAGTACCCATTGAAGATCTGGAAGGGTTACTAGATTTGGCCCAACTAGAATTAATGGCACAAGCCAACGAAAATGAGACCGAAGTAACTTTGGAAATGCTTGACATCGATACAGACTGGTCCATTAAAAGCAATTTGAAATCCAAATCAAAGTTTAACCCTATGTTTCAGCTGGGGGGGGCATCTCGAGGCATTTCAGGATCTGGTAATCAATGACCTCAAGAAAGTCAGGTCAAAGAAACAAGTGAAATCAAATTTTTCAATTAAAGAAAAACAGACCCTGGAAGAATTACAAAACGTAAAAAATATTGTGATCAAAGCCTCAGACAAGGGGACAAATATAGTAATCCAAAATAAGGATGACTATATTAAGGAAGCTTATAGACAATTGAAAGACACTAGCTGTTATGAAGAATTGGCCATTAATCCAACGGAACAAATCACAACTAAAGTAAAGGGTCTACTTGATAAAGGGCTAGACCAATATATTCTCAGTGAAGATGACTGTAATTTCATATTCAATAAATACCCTAAAATACCCACCATTTATTTCCTGCCAAAGGTGCACAGAAATCTTTCCCATCCCTCAGGCAGGCCCATTGTAACATTAAATGGAGCAGCTTTGGAAAATATGTACATTGATCAGACTCTTCTACTCTTGGTGTTTACTTTACCATCGTATTTACGTGACACAAAGGATTTTCTGACACAAAATCAACAGAATCACATGGGAGAAGGAATATATGTTTGCCACATTAGATGCATTAGATTAGTGTTGCTGTACACATCGATTGAGCATTGTGATGGAAAAACAGTGTGCAAACACTACTTAGACAGCAGATCACTCAACTATCTCTCACATGGCCAAATGATTATGGAAATGATAGACTTATGTTTAACCAATAATGTCTTTTTGTTCAACAACAAATTCTATAACCAGCTGAGAGGCACGGCCATGGGGACTAGTTTCGCTCCATTCTATGCCAACTTAACAATGGGCTGGTGGGGAAAAACAACAGTATGGATTGAAACTAACAATAAATACACCAATCAGGTGGTCCTTTGGCCCATATTAATTGATGATCTTTTTATTCTATGGAATGGAGATGACAAAGACTGATTCGATTTCATGAAAATCCTTGATATCAATGAGCTGAAATTAAATTTCACAGAAACACATAGTCAGGAGTCAATCATTTTTCTTGATGTTGTAATAAAATCGGACAAAAATGACATCATTACTGAACTCCATTGGAAACCGACTAGTTCCAACATGCCATTACTAGCAAGCAGTAATTAACCTACTGCTCTGAAATGGAGTATCCCATATGGCGAGTTTGTAAGAATTCAACGGAATTGTTCAAACTTGGACTGTTTCAATAAAGAATGCAGATATACTACAATGAACTTCAAAAAACAAAGATATCCAAAAGCCATATTGGAAAGAGCGTATCTTAAAGCTCGGAATTTGAATTGAACAGAGCTACTTCTAACAAATCGAATTTTAGAAGAAACAGACAAAGAAAAGGCTGTTTGACTCATCCTCACATATGGCACACACTCTAGTGCCATACGGAAGATACTCCAGCGACATTGGAATGTGTTATGATCAGATGAAGTCTTGTCATCACACCTAGAAGAAAGGGTTAATATTACCTACAGAAAGTCTTGCTCCATCAAAGATTTACTTGTCAGTAGTTACATGCCCCCTGTGACCAAAACATCAACCTCCGGTACGTGGTTAACTGGAAATGTAAATGGATTCTTTAAGTGCTTGAAGTGTAAGGCATGTCATCACACCATTAATAGCACCACTTATATACACTCGGTTCTGGGACACACAGTAGAACTAAAAACGAGAATCACATGCAACACAGAATTTGTAGTATATGCCCACACATGCTCTTGTAATTTATAGTACATTGGAAGTACTATTGGGAAGCTGAAATTGAGAGTCCTACAGCACATGAGAGCAATTAAGATTTTGATGTTTCATATCCAATGGCTGTACACTTTAAAAAAGTCCATGGAGGGAAAATGGAAAGTTTTTGATTTTTTGGTGTACATCATGTGAAGGAAAACCCTAGAGGGGGTAACTGAGAATTAGAACTCCGACACATGGAAACAAGATTTATCCTAGACTTTGAAACTAAAAAGCCAAGGGGACATAATCTGGATGAAGAATTGTACACGTTCCTAGGAACGTGAATGAATATATAAGCCTGAAGCATGTGTGATTGTTGTTGACATCTTCTACCAAACAGGTTTCCTTCTGTCTATAAATTGTATGTTCAAGGAACAAGGAAGAAAGTGTGTCCGAGGGGCGTTGCTAGGGGGGGGCTAAAGGGGCTATAGCCCCTGATCTTTTGGTTGTAGCCCCGGATAGAATCTCAGGAGCTACAGCCAAAAGACTAGCTTGCCCCCAGTCCCAACAGTACCGACATCAGCTTAGCCCCGGGTCTTTTCCAGACCTAGCAACTCCCCTGGTGTGTCCTATCACAAAATAGAGAACTGTAGTCAATGAAGCTGTTAGAATTTTCCCCATAAATATTGTGTTTTCACTGTAGCATTTGAAGAGATGGCTAAATGCTATCTTCTTTTTTAATTGGTAACTAGACAGGGTGCACAATCTCGTGTTGGTTTTATGGATGATTTGTCTATAGGTGTCCCATTAAAATCATGGCATATATCTATGTGATTGAAGTGTCTAATACTGGTTAAAGCTAGAATACTGAGCATTTACTGGAATGGAGTAAGAACCATGCACTTCATTATATGCATGTCTAGTCATTATCAGCTTGCCTCAAATAGGGGCACACAATATACAGTGCAGAGAGGCATTGATGAAGTTGTTATATGTTCACTATGATGTGTGATCTATAAATCATTGACTCTCTTCCCAGCCTGGAGTGTACTACAGGAATGACATTTAGCATTTTAATTTGGAAACAATCGCTATGGCAGCTATAATGAATGCATGATGCACTTTAAAATGCAAATTTGGCAGGAATGCACTTAGCACTTTATGATCAGAATGATAACATTGGCAGCTATGTTCTTATTTGTCTGCACTAAGCACTTTATGATTAGAATGCCAAGAGTGGCTGCTATGTTTTTATCGATGCACTAAGCCCTTTTAGGCACTGAACACTTTATTGTTGAATTAGCGATTGTAGCTGCTATGTTTCTTATGCATTTAGCATTTCAAATAGAATTTTCTCTTAAAAATAATAGCTTCCATGCATTGTATAGTTTAAAATGGTAAACTGCTTTTACTAATTAGAAAACATACTATAATGAAACCTACATAAAGGCCCGATACGCATGCCATTAGAAATCAGCAAACTATTCTAAAATGGCCGCCACAGTGTCTGTGCTAAACACCTTACACAATGCATTGAATGTGGACAAAAGAGGAAAGAGAAAAGGGACAACTCTAGAGCTGAAACCATAGAGACGCAGGGTGTGTGTGAATATATGTAGCACCATTGATGTTCTGATTATCTGTATGTGAACAAGCAGAAACGAGTCGTACGAGCGTTCTTCTCTCTTATATTTTTTTTAAATAGTTTGATAATTAAATAAAATTCGACATTGTGAGGAGTCGACCGAGTCAGGCTGGTTTTTGGGATGTGGTGCTGCACAGAGGACCCTGCAGATCGGCTGGAGTGCAAAACCTTTTCGGGTGCTGGAAGCCGGCTGTTTTTTCCCTTTTTTTCAAATATGTATATATATATTTATTCAAAGAAAAAGCTTTAGTTGAAGTGCTGTTAAGGTGAGTAAACTTAACTCATCAAAACCCTTGAAATTCAGCTCATTGGGAAACTTAGGGCCGGCTTAACTCAGCAAGTTCCTGTTGATCTCCCTCATAATGCGTTGTCCCCCATTATGCCATTTTGTATGGCATTGTGAATTCCTTCTCTTATAATATATATGTGCTCTTGGACTTTGCAATGGGAACACGCCACGTTAAGTCAATCGTATGTTTCCCAATGCTCTGAATTTATCAAGCGTTTTGCTGCGTGAAGTTTACTCACCTTAACTGCACTTCAACAAATGTTTTTTCTTTGAATTGCAAAGGTTTTGTAATACCATCGTTTTTTTTCCCGTCCCCATGTATATTTTCCGACACCACTGGCCATGGCTCTCGGCTGTGCCCCCTGTTTAATTTTCAGTGCCAGTGACCGTGGCCTTCAGCTGTGCCCATTGTATATTTTTAAAGACTAACTGGCCACTAACCATGGCCTTCAGCCATGGCCTGCGTCCACGGCCTTCGGCCGAGCCCACTGTATTTTTTAAATCACTCTCTGTTCACTAGCCATGGCCTTCAGCCATTCTCACTCTGAATGTTTTTAACACTACAGCCTTCGGTTGTGCCTACTCTCTATTTTTATTAACACTAGCAGGCCATCGGCCATGGCCTTCGGCTATGCCCACTTTATATTTTACAATACTACCAGGCCTTCAGCCATTAAAAACGCTACCAAGCCACTGGCAATGGCCAATGGTTTTTCACCCTCGACGTCACTGTAGCTGTAAATATATATATATATATATATATATATATATATATATATATATCTCTTCTGGGGGTTATAGGTCAAAGTATAGAATCAAAAGGATCGAAAGACAAAAGGGTCGAATCAAAAGGACCGAAAACAAAAGGTTAGAATTTTTTTAATTTGTTTTTTACATTTTCTTTTTTTGGGGGGTCCCCTTTTTGGGGGTCCCCCCCAACCCCTGTTTTTGTGGTAAAAACCACTTTTTTTACCTAAACGGAAACCCAAAAAATACATATAATTAAAAAAATGAATTTGAACCTTTTGTTTTCGAGAAAATGTACTCTAACCTTTTGCATTCGAACCTTTTGCATTCAATACTTTAACTGGACACCTCTTCTGGGCACTGATAGACATCAGGCAGGGTGAGTAGCACTCTCCACATCCATAAAGTAAAGAAATCCGGACGCCAAAGTGTTGTAGAAATTACCGTCTTTATTAGTTCCTTTCAGCATGGCACAAAGATTAAAAGGCCATCAAAGTGTGCCACTCCCAAAGTGCATGATAAAGGTGCGCGTTGGAAACGTTAACGCGTTTCGCGGCTCAACTCGCCACTTGATCAAAACCACGGGTCCCCATACAAACAGTGACTTTATAGAAATGGTGTAAAGCAATAGGCGACCATTTTCACCGAAATGGAGGAAGGACTCCATTGGTAGGCACACTATTTATGTATTTGTTTCTATAACTGCAGGTACATTACAATGAACTACAGATACCCTTAGTTATACCCTTGGTTATTTGTAGTCGTTATACCCACGGTTATCATGAAAAACATAGGAAAACAATGTTTCCCTGCTCTCCCAGACCTTCATCAAGTGCCCCCCTCATGTGTGCCTGCTCCCCCACTCCCGTGATGGCATCCTCACCTCTCCTGCCCTCTCCCATTCCCCCCACAATACTTGTCATTTTTGTGATGCCGTTTCAGTTGAAATGTCGGGTAGCTGCAGTTATACCCCAGGTTATACCTGAGGGCATGTGAAAAATGTTTGAGCCTCGTGTTGCAAACTTGATCCCTAACCCACCTCCAACTCACAAATTTCACTTGGTGTCCTATTGCCTCCCCCCACCTCTAGCCTGATGTAAATTGCATGGTTTTTGATCTGCAAATGGCTTCTTTCTGTGTCTTATTTTCCAATACCCGGGGGAATCACCTTGGGTATAACCGCTGCTATCACTCACATCGAGAAAAAAAAAGATGGCAGCTGTTTCATTTATAAACACCCGGATACTCAATGTATCCAGGCAGATATAGCTATTTAGTTTTGAGAAGGGTGTTGGATCTGCACTCGCAGATGTAATAAGTCAACTGGAGATGTCAATGACGCAAAAATGAAAACACGGAACCGGGGAGCGTAGGTCTAATCGCTTTATTAATCTTATGTAGACTGGCGCGCAAGGCGGTAACCCCGCCTCCAACTTGCAAGGGTGGGCCACACCCACAACACAAATGGAAAGGGGACAGATGGGGCCTGCCCTCTGTGTCCTTTGGGGAATGATCATAGAGAGAGGACACTACAGAGGGGGCACCCCCTTCTCCGTCAAATAATTTAAGAGGTACTGGATGGAATAACCCCAAACTACAAAGGGATCACAAGTCAATGCTTCAGGTCCAAGTTGTTTCAAACCTGGTTCAAATCTGTCCAGAGAATTTGGCTGTGCGGTCGAGCAAGTATTGGCCTTTTCTTCTATGGGAAAATAAATGGGGACTAGGCCAAAATTGCCTTTTTTGTTTTCTTAATAACCTTTTTTTATTTTCTATAGAATCTTTCCCAAATCCACCAATCTGGGGGGCCCAGAAGTACAAAATTGTCTACAAACTTTCAACCAAATACGTCACAGGAGTAAAATGTTATTAGCGATTTTTTCAATTTCCTATGTAACACCTTAACTATATATATATATATTTAGTGAAAAAACATTGTTAAAGGGATGTTATGGTTGAGTTGCATTAATATAAACCTATGAAATTCAGTGAAAAACTTTGCTAAAAGGACATTATGGTTAAAAGTAAAACCGAAAAAAACACAGAAATTCGCCAGTTATGGTAAACTAAGAAACCATAACTCGTGCCACCATTGTGCACTGCTAAGACCAACACCCAGGACATCAATGATGACATCACAAATGGCATTGATGACATCATATATCTAGGCCACTTGTTTTTGTTCACTGACATATCTAGCCCAGGTGTTTTTGTTCGCTGACAGTCAAAATAGGAAAATTCAAAAGGTGCTATATATCTAGACGTTAACCTTTTCATAGGTTCTTAAAGTACTTCCCTTAGGGTTTGGTCTCAGCTCATGGTGCACATACATGAGGCAATAAGCAGGCCTCACACATATAATTCATGTGTATACATGAAGATGAACTTTAATGTTATGGACATATTCTGGTGAGGTTGTTTCTTTCTTCCTTCCTTTAGTTTCTCTCTATGTTCCTCTGATTTGTATGCATTGTGGGACTTCATATGTTTTGTTTGTACTAACACAAGTGTGTAGTAAGTCTTAAATTTTTAGCTATTTATTCCATGTTTAAAATTACTCAAAACTCTGATAAGGTAGCATTCATTATTTTACTATCGAAAATTACCAGATTAAAAATATTGTACTTTTATGGTGCATGCTGCAGCCATTGCCTATGTGTATTTATGATTAGGTTCCTGTATTAACACCAACACTCCAATATAATGTTTTATTTAGATGAGTACATTCTTTAATACATTAGCTAGTTCATGATAGGCCTCGCGATCACCCCTGAAATCTTATTACCAACATTATAAACAAAACCCCTTGTAGGGACTTTTCATCAAAACTAATTTCATATGTGATGTCATCCGTGATGTCATCAATATCATTTGTGATGTCATCCTTGATGTCCTGGATGTTAGTCTTAGCATTGCACGGTGGTGGCACGAGTTATGACTGCTTAGCTTACCAAACCTGGTGAATTTCCTGGGTTTTGGGTTTTACTTTTAACCATAACGTCCCTTTAACAACATTTTTTCACTGAATTTCATTGCTTTTTATGCAATTTAACCGTAACATACCCTTAACAAAGTTGTTTCTGTGAACTTCGTAGGTTTTTATGAGTGAAGCTGTTACATGATGTTACATCACTGTATATAAGTTATTCATAATTCCTCTTTTAACATATATGAAAGAACTGTAAACCTCCGCTAACAAACATATTTTTTGCAATGCATACTGATGTGTGTCGTTATCTGCAGCGCATGCTGGGGATGCAAGTCAGGGTATGGTAATGTTTAGTTATATAGCGCCTATAAACAGGCAAGTGTTCAAAGGGCTCAAGGAGGGTGGGAACACAGGGAAAAAACACTCACTCAGAGCTCTTGAATTTCTGAGACGATAATGGGCTGCAAAGGCAGATTAAGTGAATATGATACATTTAACAGTTTAGATACAGCAAATAGGCCTGACAGTGATTCTGTGGTTTTTCAAGAGCACATTAAGGGGTGAAGACAAGGGAGAACAGACAGAACGATGGAGACTGATGAAGTGCGGAGAGAGAAGCTCTCAAGGATTTATTACAAGTGCATTAAGGGGTGGGGTGCATGGCCCTGGTGCAAGTGTAGAAGGATGGGCAGGGGTGCCTGGGAACTGTGAGACTCTGAGGTACGCCAGGCGGCCAGTCAGTGAGCTGTGTGGAAAGGAGGGAGGGAAGGAAGAGAAGAGTGCTAGGTTAGCAGGGTAGGGTGTGAGAGAAGGAAGAGGAGAAAGGAAGGTCTGAGGAGTTTCCAGAACTTAAGGATATCAGGCTCAAGACGGAAGGTGGAAGGGAGGCTGTTCCAGAGGGAGGTACCTGCTGAGGAAAGGGATCTCCCTACAAATCTCTGCTTAGAGAACCAGCTCACTCGCAGAAGTTTGGAGGTAGATGAGCGGAGGGCCAGAGAGGGACAGTATTTAGGAAGGCAACATTGAAGGTAAGTAGGTCCCAGGCCCCAGAAAGCCTTGTGGACAATGCAGAGGGTCTTGAATTTGATCCTTGCAGCCACGAGGAGCCAGTGAAAGGATTTCAGCGCCATAGAGATACGGTCCATGGGCTTGAGGATAAGGAGATAAGTCTTGCGGTTCTGTTCTGGATGAGTTCCAGAGGGCGCAGGGCAGAAGCAGGGAGGTTGATGAAGAGGCTTTTGCAGTAGTCCAGCCTACAGAGAACCATGGCTGACATGCCTAGGGCATGATGCTTGGTCATGGCCCCAGCCCCACCAAACCACCCCATTATCCACTGCACCTACCCTGCATCTTAGTGCAGTGTCCACTATATCCTCATAATGTGACCAATGGCAAGTGATCATGGCTTGCAGCCATGGCCAGTCTCCACAGTCCATTGGGCATGGGCTTTGGCCATGCAAATTTCCCTAATAGGCAAATCAGGGTAGAGATTTGTCCCTGCCGAGGGCCAGGCCCATTACCCAGGCAGCAAAGTTATATCACTATTTTTTGTACTTACTTTTTGACACTTTCAAAAAAGTAAAACACAGGATAGATTTGCAAAAGCATGCTTTCAGGTCCTTGCTGATGCTCCTTGCGCAAGTTTGCTGCAGCCGTAAGCAGAATTTATTTTCCCATTTAAACCTGGGGCTTCGGCCATGCCGCATGCCCAATAAGTAGAACAGAGTAGGCATTCGTCCGTGCCTAGTGCCATGCCCGCAGTCCATGTTATATCACTATTTTTTGTACTTACATTTTGACACTTTGGAAAAATAAAAGACAAGACAGATTTGCAGGTCCTTGCTGGTGCTCCTCGCGCAGGCTTCTTGTTATCCAGTCCAGCACTTCAGGCTGTAGCCGCAAGCAGAATATTTTTTCCCATTCAAACCTAGGGCTTCGGCCATGCCGCATGCCCCAAAAAGCAAAGCAGAGTACAAATTTGTCTTTACTCAGGGCCAGGCGATTGCCCAGGACTAAAGTTATATCACAATTTATTGTACTTACATTTTGACACTTTTGAAAATATAAAATGGAGGAAAGATTTGTAAAACCATGCTTTGAGGTCCTTGCTGATGCTCCATCACAAATGTTTGCTGCAATCCTATCCAGGACTTCGGTCTGTAGCCACAAACATAATTTTCTTTCCTATTAAACCTATCCCGATTTCAAAAAACGTTACCACATATCCGGTCCCTGGTGGCCATGCCCACTTGAACCCTATTGCTGGTCCCTCGTGGTCATGGCCAGTAGCCAAATTGTCCGGGTCATGGTTTATGGCCATGACCCAGATAATCTGGCCACTGCCCATGGCTACAGGGTACACCTCACTCACCAAAGGTTTATCACTATTATTTGTATCTACATTATGACACTTTTCAAAAAATAGAACACAGACACATTTGCAAAACCATGCTTTCGGGTCCTTGCCAATGCTCCTTGCACGAGTTTGCCTCAAATCTGTCCATGTTTTATTTTTTGAAAAGTGTCAAAATGTATGTACAAAAAATAGTCATACACCTTAGCCCCCACTTGACAAAATCCATTCAGACTTTGCACAAGCATTCAAAATTGTGTCTATAATGTTTTTTTCGCTATGTTTGGGTGCGGTCCGCGAATCCAACATGGCAATCGTTTCAAAAGATTTGACGCACCTCACGTCTTTAATTGACCAATCAGCGTGCGCGTATGATGTCTGCGAATGTAATGCTCCTCTCTGATTGGTGTAGGGGGTGTTCACGGACTCCAAATCAGGAAATTACTCTCAAAGACCGAACCCAGATATCACACATTTTTTGTCCTACTTTTTGGCAATCTTTTAAAAAACGACTGGCTAGAATTATTTGCAAAATCATGCTTTCAGAACCAAGCCACCGCTCCTCGCGCAAGTTTGGTGGAAATACATCCAGCAGTTTGGGCTGTAGGCGCAAGCACAAAATGTTTTCCATTGTGTCTGTGAGGATTTCAAAAGTTCTGAGACCCAACCTATAACGTTGCCCCCATGGACGAAACCTCACCAACCTTCGTTAAATCATTCCGAGGTGGCCATGTACTTTTTCTGCACAATTTGGTGGGGATTCGTCAAACAGTGTCAAAGTTATAAGCCACTCAAAAAGTGCTCTCTCTGTGAGTTGAGCAACTTAACCATAACTATGTGGCCCATATATATATATATATATATATATATATATATATGTAATTCCCACTATTTACTTTCTCCCAAAGATTCACAAGAATCCTCTCAAGCCTCCTGGGAGACCCATTGTAACATTGTGTGGGTCGCTTTTGGAAAATATGTCTCGGTTCATTGATGAGGTTCTTTGCACCTTTGTCACCACATTACCATCATATGTCAGGGACACTACGGATTTCCTTTTGAAAATCGATGAACTTCCTTGGGAATCTACATACTTACTAGCAACCATGGATGTGGTGTCCCTGTACACGTCTATAAAACATCATGATGGGATTGCCGCTTGCAAATACTTCCTCAACACAAGATCATTGAATCACTTACAACATTCACATATGATCTTAGAGATGATCAACATATGTTTGACAAATAATGTTTTTCTATTCAATAATGAAATTTTCCGTCAAACCCAAGGAACGGCGATGGGCACGACCTTCGCACCATCATATGCGAATCTAATGATGGGATACTGGGAGAAAACAACAGTATGGGCTGAAGCGAATGCAAAGTATAGTGAAAAAATTGTGTTGTGGCTTCGTTACATTGACGATTTGTTCATAATCTGGGATGGTTCAGCAGAGCTGTGGTGTGAATTCGTTAAATCTCTTAACATCAACAATGTGAATCTTAAATTTACGGAACACCACAGCCGGACATCCATTGTATTCTTGGACGTAGAAGTCAAGATAGAAGAACAAAAAATTGAGACATGTCTTCACAGAAAAATTACAGGTGCCAACATTCCGCTACACTCGAATAGTGCCCATCCAAAGACTCTCCTATGGAGCATTCCATATGGAGAGTTCATCCGCATTAGACGCAATTGCAGCAAAATTGTGGATTTTGATTCAGCCAGCAAAATAACGGCTTTCAATTTTTTACAACAACAGTACCCCAAAAGGATTATTGAACGGGCGTATTTGAAGGTCCGTGAAATGAATAGACATACTATGTTAACAACATCAAAAACGGACCGAGCGAAAGAGGAGGAGCAAAATACTACCAGGTTAATCTTGACATTTGGAAGCCATTCGAGTATTATCAGAAGGATAGTCAACAAGTATTGGAAAGTGTTAAAAGCTGATAAAGACATTGGTGGCATGCTTCATGACCATCCTGATATTACTTTTCGTAAAAGTGCCTCCATCAAAGACCTATTGGTGAAAAGTTACATGGCCATAGAAAGGAATGATACAAACACCAATTGGCTTTCCTTAACAGGAACAGGCTTCTTCAAATGTACCAGATGTAAGATCTGCAAATATGCAAAGAATTGCAAAAGTTATGAGCACCCTATACTAAAACATCTGGTTTACATTAATAGCAAGATTACATGCGAATCAGAACTGGTGGTATATGCTTTGATTTGTCCTTGTTCAAAATGGTACATTGGAAGCACAAAATGTAAGTTGAAAGTGCGTATCCAGCAACATGTGAGAGCCATTACTAATAAGGATTGCTCTTACCCCATGGCTAAACACTTTTCGGAGATGCATAACGCCGATCCAAATCATCTTACGTTCTTTGGCATTCATAAGGTCATCCCAGGCCCCAGAGGAGGTGACTATGAAAAAATACTCCGCCAAGAAGAGACTAAATATATCTTAGACTTCGAGAGTAAAACACCACTGGGACATAACATCGATGAAGAGCTTTACACATTTCTGGGGACATAAAGATCATATTGTACACGATAATATCCCCGGCAGCTCATATATTCACAAGGACCCCTTTTTCATAATGGTATATGCTTAACTGATTGTTGCATTGTTTCATTTTTTATTCCTTTTTTTTCTCATCACTTTTCTTTTTTTTCACTTTTTATGGTGACTTTTAATTTGACTCAAAAATTATTTGTTTAATATACTTGGCTCAGGCATGCTCATATGGAGGCCTGTTTTTGATTGTTTCTTTTCAGCCTGGCAAACAAGTAGCGGTAATCTGACCACCATTCTGGGATATTATATGAGTCTAAGATGGTGTGATTATATTTTCAGTTCAGAGTTGATATCTAGGCATTTACCATCTGACATGCATATTTGGCACTTTATAGCATCCTCCTTCTTAGGCACTCATTTTTTGATATCATCAATGCAAAAAAACATGGAACATCATATGGCGAGGGAGTTATTTGAAGGCACTGCTATCAGTAGATGTTGGAACATATTTGTTTTGAATGTGTTGTGTTATACACGATAAAACCATTTCTAAGTCGTGCACTGAAGTATTTGTAGAGAGATGTCTACAGTTCACACTATGTACTTTATAATATGACATCAATGTCCTCTATTCCGTTCTATATGTATTTACTGTGTCATATGAATGCACTATTTGCACAGAAGCACCATGCACTTTATACTGTCTCTACGCTACTTACTTAGCGAAGAAACTAATCTTGTTTCCAGGCATTTTATAACAATGGTAGGATACACAAGCAGTTACTTGCTGGCTCTATTAATATTTTTGACAAAACACATAGGACCAACATAAGGCAAAGGAGTTACTAGAAGTTACCACTAGAAACAGATTTGGGATATATTGTTCTGGTGCATTATATGAGAAAAAATTCCCTCATTATATTGGAATATTTTAGAGAGATGTTTTTAGTTTGTATTATGTATTTTATAATACGACATGAATATTTTTTACTATTGTATAGTATCTATTATATCATAGGAATGCATTGTTTACATAAAAGCACTATGCACTTTATTGGGACGGAACGTTACATATTCAGCGAAGATAGTTATCCCGCTTCAAGACACTCCGCAAACATGGCAAAATACATAAGCAGTCACTCCGTGGCTTTGTGAATATTTTAGGTAGATCTGTATTATTACCCCTGTCCCCATGAATCTAATAGGCAAGACAACAGCATGTCATTAACATGGGAGTTTTAATGTTTCCGTATTGCCCTTACAATTGTGGTTTGCGTCATGTACTTTGAACTGATTTGTAAATAGTACTAATATTTAAAATGCTATTTTTATTTGTATGTGTTTTATTATGGCTGAAACGTTATGTTTGACGTTTAAACATATGCCTATACCATTTAGTAATGTGAGCCAGTAGCCCAAGCCAAGATGGCTAATTGCCATTATTTTTGTGATTATAAGTCACCTTCTTTATGTCTTTCACTGTGGGGGGAGTGTCTGTAATATAAACAAGCACTCTATGGGTGATGAGTGACTGTGAACAAGCCACTGGTTAGTGGTGAAACGCGTCAGGCTGCCGTCTGGCTAAGCTAAATTAGCACTGGGAGATTACTTTTTTATCTGCTGCATATGGAAAATAAAGGCTGTTATATTTCACACAACCTATGATGCAGTATTTGCTGTTGGACTTTCGTGATTATTTGGATTATAGATACACTTTTTTGTTCGTGGAGTGCTGCTCGCTTGAATAGCTTCCGTCTGAAGCTGTTTGTTTTTGAAATATATATATATATATACATATATATATATATATATATATATTCACTACAAAAAAAACTTTGTTAAAGGGACGTTATGGTTAAGTTGCCCTATTAAAAACCTATGCCATTCAGTACAACAACTTTGTTAAAAGGACGTTATGATTACAAGTAAAATCTAAAAACCCCTGAAATTCGGCAGTTATGGTAGGCTAAGCACCAATTTTTCCCATCAGCACTCTCCACTGCTACCACTACCACCCCGGACATGAAAGATGCCATCGCAAATGTGATTGCTGCCATCACTGACGCCATCACATGTTTAGCCCTTTAGTTTTATGTCAGCTAAGCAACCATAACTCGCACCACCACCGTGCACTGCTAAGACTAACACCCAGGATATCAAAGATGACACGGCACAAAAGCATAGTAGATGGGCCTGAGCTTTAGGTAGCCAAACCAAGTGGTGTGCAATAGCGGTCTGGATAACGTACCTTGGCAGCGTAAAGAAATGATTCCATAATGACTCACGTACCATGATACGACACCTACTAAAGAACATACTGCAACGTAGCATGGCACATTGTGAAGGGGAAGATTAAATTGTTAAAAAACACACTAACATGTAAAAATTAGTAAGGTACTTTTATTTCACAATGCATAGTGCTAAATCATCGCCCTATTCTCATTTGCATAGAAATCAGAAGTTTCTGTCTGTGCTGCACAATGAAAATGGTAATTTTGACGGTGACGTTGATGTTTTCCCACACAGTCACCATGCGTTGGCGGCACAGTTTTTATCACACACACAGTATGCATTGGCGACACAGTAGTCGGTTTCCTCTCACATTCAGCACCAAGACGACGTCAATCGCTGTGATATAGTCCATCAGAAAGCATGGTATGTTACTTAAAATATTAGTGGTAATGGTGATGTTGTTGTTTAACCACATAGAAAATATTCATTGTTGACACAGTAGTCGTATTCCTCTCACAGTGATTTACAAGGCGACGTGAATGGCTGTGAACTATGACACCAGAAAGGATGGCATGTTGCTTCTTACTGCTAAAGCTGCGTACGGACATAGAGGTCTGATGCGGTCATCCCATTCAATGATGACGCACATGCAACCGGTGACAAATATCTGCATTTGACGATTAAAAAAAACATCACTTGGGCGCTGCAATCCATGACAATCACAATAGGGAAGGAAGTAGCTGAGGGGAAAATGAAAAAAAAGATCTATCAATACGAAGCCTTTGCGGAAATGAAAGGTGTAACACATAACATTTCTATAAACAATTACTGTTATATGGGGAAATGTATTGACACCCTACAAACGGCGACATTGTGCAATCTGCATTATTGGTAAAAAAATATCAATGACACATACATTTCGTAGAAAATAGTGGAAATTGTACTGACATCGTACAGACGGCGGTAATGTGCAATCTCCATAGTGGGGGTACATCATTATTAATATAAGACTGTGTGTTTCGTACTACATAAGCGGGGAAGTGAAATTAAAACATGTAGCAGTACGCAACGTCAGCACAAACCAAAGGTGTAAAGCTTACCCTTTTTTAGTAAACATTAACTTTTTATGTGGAAATATAGTACCACCTTACAAACGGCTGCAATGTACAACGTGCATAGTGGCTATTGAAATTTCAATGGCACAGACACGTCCAAATGCATTAGTTGGAAAACATTTTTTTTTTTTACAGACTAAGTAATTAATGGCAGTTTAGTGTACAAGCCCAAAAAATAAGCTTACATGATATGCACCGGCTCCATTGCGGCCTCCGCAGTCACACAGTAGGTTGTTTGCAGGAAGACGTCCTCGGGAACTGATTTTTCATGTGCTTCACAAACCTTTTTGAAGCATAACTTATCAAAGGGTATTTTTTACAAACTGTCTCTCCCTACATTCTTTCTGTCTCTTCCCTGTACGTCAAGGTCGAAAAACAATTGACCCTTATGAGTTTTGGTACATATGCGATCATACTGAGAGCCTAGTGAAAAATTGAAATGAAGTGATCTTCACTCAGAACGCAAATACATTCTCATTTTGCAACAACTTATCAGCAGTCATTCATGAGAACCGTTACCCCGAACACGTGCAAAAGCGCTGTATTTACTACACAGTGCAGGTGGCTGCCTCAGATTCTGCACTATAGGATGCCAGTTTAACCGCAGTACTGTTGGTTATGGTTTCTTACATAGATGCAGTAAGGGCTTGTCGTACATTGCCTACCAAGACCCACTGTACGGTATGATAGTAGTAACAAGAATAAAGTACTGTTTCACTTCCTACTGCGACATATAAGTAATGCTTACCTTTCGACACAGTGTTCCATAAGGGTTTGTATGCAGTGATTTCGGCGTACAACAGAAAACGAAATGACCATGGCGGCCGTATCGAAAGAATGCTACCCACTTGACGCTGTGGCAGAACCAATCGGTGAAAGCGCAACATCTTGATGTGCAGCATGCCACAGATTAGCCAATAGAAATCTTCTCCACTGAGCGAACAGTGAAGTGGGACCGCGGAGTGGACATAGATATCACTCATTCTTAGAGTGCTACTTTTTGATTGTTTTAAAGGAAACTACTGGACGATTTGTCACAAAATTTACAAAAGCACGCTTTTGGGAACAAGCCCCTGCCCCTGCCGCAAAATTGGTGAAAATACGTCCAGTGCTTTGGCTTGTAGCCGTGCACAAAGTTTTTGCCCTATTCAGTCTATGGGAAAAAAAGAGGTTTTAGGAAGCCCCCTATAACTTTGCCCTCCCTGGATGAATCCTTACCAAACTTAAAAAATTCAGAGTGGCCCATATACTATTTTTGCAAACTTTGGTAAGGATTCATTCCCCCCAAAAAGTGCTCTTCCTATGGAAACAGCAACTTAACCATAACTACATGGCCACTACTGTGGCCATGTAAAATATATATATATATATATGTATGTATATAAATAAAAAATCGTGTTTATTTGTGGGTTTGTATGTGGCGTTCTTGGGGATGTAACTCCTCATGAACAGTGAGGTATGGTGTCATGAATCTTTCATGGAATATTCTTTATTCCATTGCCAAATTAATGCAACTATTTCTGGCTTGATAGGTCAATCCGTTCCCAAGATAATTAACCTTTTTGGCTTTCTGTTTTTTCTTTGTTTAGGTTTTGTGGTGTTACACCATCATCTAGAGGTGATTTGTAGAAAGTGCTCATCATCACGCATCGAAATTGAAACATGATCAACACCTAATTAATTTCTATTGCATAATTTTGTAAAGAACAGGTACTTCACCCACATGACATCAAATGAAAATTTGCTACAATTTGAAGATTAAATAGTTGAATCAGTTGATTTGAATCAATTTCCATGTTTAACAAAAATACTTCTTTCTTCTGTTTGCTCTCCTTTCATTAATGCTTTAATCCTACGAATATATTTTTACAGAAATGCCACAAAAAAGAGAGCAGTATTTAATCACACCTGAATCAAAACAAAACATTGAAAGCTGAAATATGATCAACATTCTGAAGAAGGAAGATCTCAAGACGATGAAGCTAATAGAATTCAACAACTACCAACAACCAAACACACCACACAGAAGAAGAACAGACAAAGCTAGAGGTAACAAGAACATGATCAACGCCCTAACCCCTTACATCACCAAAACAAGAGGACCCGTCCATCAACAGCCACAAAATATTGAAGAGGAACCTGATGAAAACAAAAACCCAAGACTGAACCAAGAAGAACTTTTTGATGACACAGACACAACTGTTCCGACACCTCAACTAGATATCGAACGGGAAGGAAACCTAAACATCAGTCAGAAGACAACGCCGACAATAAAGCACAAACCAAACTTTACCTCAGAAATCCACTGCAACTTAATAAATGCAAGATCCATGTCAAAACACTCAACAGAGATCTTCGACCTTCTCTGCAACAGCGGCATCGACATCCTATTCTTCACAGAAACATGGCTGGACGACAACTACAAAATCACACTCCAAAGCTGCCTCCCCACCAACTTCAAATGCCTTCAGTTAAACAGAAAAAATAAAAACGAGGAGGCCTCGTAAAAGCATTCAAAGAACACCTGAAAATAAAACAGGCGAACGCCTAAACATCATGAACTGCGAATTCATAGTCATACACCTTTCGGCAAATCCAAAAACAAACAGTAAATTCATACTGGTTTACAGACCACCGACATACGATGCAACCTTCATTGACAACTTCATAGAAGCGGTCACCAACATAGCCATTCAACATGAGCAGCTGATAATCCTAGGGGCTTCAACATTTGGTTAGAAGAAAAACATGGCAACTCTAAAAACTCAATAATCGGGCAGCTAACAACCATTAAAATACAACAGCTGGTCAAAGGGGCAACACACTCAGCAGGATACACACTTGACGCAATCTTCGCCAAGATAAAACGTATCACTACTGCACCACTTATACAAATACTTTGGAGCGACCATCTCATCATTCCATTTGTGATCACACTACCAACCAAAATCAGCATCCAGCCCCTCAATCTCCCAACCACCACAAAAAGAAACTGGAAAAAAAGGTCAAAGCAAGCAACCTAATAGAACAACTGGCGATGACCAAACCTTCAACAGCAGAACTGGAGAAGGCAGACCTAGACGAGAAAGTGGAGCTACTCGACAATTGGTTTGCTGATACAATCAAAAACATCTCCCTGGAAAAACCATTTACCCCCTCAAGAAAAAGAGCAATGGCAAAATGGTTCACCCCACTACTAAGCACCAAGAAAAAGAAGAACAAGAAACTTGAATTAGAATGGATGAAAGAATACAACCAAGATAAGAAAATCCAGTTCCAGAGACAAATCCGATCGTATAAGAAGGAAATTCAAAAGGCAACGAAAAGGCATCATGATGACAGAATCACCAAAGCCACCAACACACAAAAAGAAATGTTCAACATCATAAAGGAAATGAGAAACCCACTATGTTGCGACAAAACTCCAATACCCTCACAGAAACTATGCAACAACTTGGCAGACCATTTCAAAAACAAAATCAACGACATCCGACAAATCATACAAAACAGGCCAACCAACCATAACACTTCAACCAACCAGACCTGACGAGGAGCCATAACACGAACTCCAAAACTTCTCGGAAATATCAATAGAGACCTTTGTCAAGCTGGTAAAACACAGCATGAAAGCAGGATCACCCATGGATCCCTACCCCCCTGACATCTAAAAATCAATCCTTGCACAAGTAACGCCATCAGAATATTACAGAAATCTCTTGAATCTGTCACTCACACCAGGGACTGTATCACGATCCTTAAAATCAACATATATTAAACCACTTCTAATAATCACAAGTGGCAACGTGGAAGGCCTCTCCAACTACAGACCGATTTCAAACATTCCCTACCCAGCAAAACTCCTTGAAACATACTTACACAAACTAACCCAAGAACACGTAGAAAAACAACAGTTGCTAGACCAAGCACAAGTCACCTTCAGACCCGCATGAGGAACAGAATCACCACTACTATCCATCTGGGATGACCTAAAAAAAACGCAGACTCCAACACAACCTCAGCCCTGATTCTGCTCGACCTATCAGCAGCTTTCGACACAGTAAGCCATAACACCCTAATCAAAAGATTAGAAGATATAGGTATAACGGACATGCCACTACTCTGGATTAAATCATTCCTAACAGACAGAACAGAAACTGTATGGATAAAACCCTTCAAATCTACTCCGCGAGTTAACGACTGTCGAGTATCTCAAGGATCCTCACTTTCACCACTATACTTCAACATCTACCAGACCCCATTAATCAGGATTTTCAACATCACATGCTACAACTACGCAGACGACACTCAAATCATCTACAAAATTGAAGATACACAAGCTGATCACTCAAACCTAGAGAATGCCTAAAAGAAATCTCTGACTGGATGAATGCCAAGAACTTAAAAATCAACCCAGGAAAGACAGAAATCCTGATTACAGCCAAAACCCAAGAGAACAACACCTACATTCCCTGGCTAGAGTAACTGGGAACCGCGCCCACACCCTCTAAGGTAGTAAAACACCTGGGAGCCCTAACTGACAACGCTCTAACCTTAGAACCACTAGTAAACGTGATAATTAAGAAATGCTTCTTCCGCTTTCACTCAACAAGAAGAATCTTACCTTTCCTCACCTTCACCCACAAAACACTGACAATGGTCGCCTTCATCATTTCAAGTATCGACTATGCAAATAGCCTCTACCTCGGGATGCCGGAACACCTCCTGAAGAAATTACAGCGCTTCCAAAATGCAGCAGCTAGTCTCCTCCTCATGCTATCCAGAAGAGACCACATCACTCCAGTGCTAAAAATGCTACATTGGCTTCCAATCAAACATTGTATCACGTTCAAAGCAATGTGCGTAATGCACAGGACAATCCTCGGAGAGGGAGAAGAATTCCAACAAAAGAAAATAACAATCTACAAGCCAACGAGACTCCTCAGATCAAGCAATTAAATCTGCCTGGAACCAAAACCATACGCCAGGAAAAAACTAGGGGGCACCTCTTTCTCCCACCTAGCTGCAAAAACATGGAACAACCTCCCGAAAGAAATAAGAAACACCAAAGACCACCTACAATTTAGAAAACTTCTAAAAACCTGGCTCTTCAACACCTCGGAACCAAACTGAAACAACTCAAACAATCAAACAGGAAATACAAAGAAAAGACTGACAGAAAATATGATGGCACAGACAACACCTATGAACGACTAAGGGAAACTCCTAAAAGAACAAGAGAGACGATGCTAGGTGGAATAGAACGCAAGCAACAACCCAATGAGGACAGAACAATAGCAAACATGCCTAACACTACCAGCAACCTTACCCACTCAGAAAGGGCGTAGGGTACGGGCGTGGGCCGCAAGTCAATCGATCCGAAAGACTAGGTTTGAGCAATGACAAACGGGGATAAAAGGGGTGGCCAAATAAAAAGATGGAACACAAAGAGCAGCTGACTTAGCATAATGACAGAGAGATGAGACATCCTTATCATGCTGAGACTTAATTACCAAAAGGAAGACAACCTTCTCCAAATTACAAAAGAGCCACAATAAACCTACTAAAAACCTCACCGCTCCTCACACACCTCTCACACTCTAAGCAAACACAACCACACCTCTTAAAACTGCAACCCACATCGCAACAACAAACACACCACACAAGCCTCCACACAACAGCACACAACGGACTCAGAACCGAATACTGCACCAAAATGCTCGGCAAACGTGTTAATCGAACTGAAGCTGCCAACAGTACTCCACAGCTCCCTTGCTCTTCTCCAAACTTTGTCCTACTAACACACCTAACCTACACCCCCTTTTTTTGGTTGAGATCCGCCAGAGCGCCAGGGGTCCACTCCGGTGGTGATAGTGTGCGGTACAAATATCCTATAACATTAACATGCTTTCAGACAGAACAATGAAAGTGCTCAAGAACCTAAAGCAAGACTTACTAATCGGAGAATTTGTGCTGCTAACAAACAATGCAAAGAAACTGCTGGAGGAACTGAAACACGACTTGCTGTTAAGAGAATTAGTGCTGCTGAACAACAACGGAATGAAACTACTGAAGAAACTCAAGCGAGACCAACTGGTATGAGAATTCATGCTGGTAAAAAACAAAGCAATGAAACAGTGAAACTGCTAAAGAAATATACATATATATTCACTAACAAAAAACATTGCCAAAGGGAAGTTATGGTTAAGTTGCACTACTACAAACCTATCCCCTTTACTGAAAAAACAATGCTAAAGGAAGGGTCTGGTTACAGTGGACTAATAAAAACCTATCACCTTCAGTGCAAACACGTTGGTCAAGGGAAGTTATGCTTCAGTTGCCCTAAGAACAACCAAGCAACTTCAGTGCAAAAACCTTTGTTTCAGAAACATTACAGCTACTTTGCACTAACAACAACCTATCCATAGTATGCTTACAAGTAAAACCATAACTCGCGCCACCACTGTGCACTGCTAAGACTATGACATCAAAGATGACATCACAAATGTCATTGACGACATCACTGATGACATCACATGTCTGACTCCCTATTTTTTTGTTCACAGACATATGTAGGGCTGGTGGATTTCTTCACTGACAGGCAGGAAGTGAACACTGAAAAGTACTATTTTAGCATAGTTTTTTCAGTAAAGGGGATAGTTTTCCACTAGTACAACTTAATCATAACATCCCTTTAACAATGTTTTTTGTTAGTGAATTTCATAGTTTTTTTGTAGGTCACTGTAACAGGAACGTTGCTTTAGCATAGTGTTTTCTGTAAAGATGATAGCTGTTTGGTACTGCAACGGCACCATAACATCCCGTTAAGAACGGTTTGTCACTGATTCCTTGGCTGCCCTCATGATGAATGTGTGGAAAGGCCAAATTCTCTGGTGTACGTATCCATTTGTGATACCCCTTCCTTTTCCTAATAGTGTTGGTGTATCTTAGCAACTACAGATGTACATGGTAAGTGTTGGTGAGTGTTTGAGTGGTTTCTCTTTTTGTGTTAACATTGCATGGTGAATCTGTGCCGCACTGTACTGTTCGAGATAACTGAAGGTGAGCAATATGGACGTTTCCTAGGGAGACTGCACCTGGCCGGTGTATGTGCAAGCACACTGCACGTATCCGTAGGACTCCATTAGTGGCTGCATGTCCGCATCTACTAATGCACTTTTAAATAGTTGTGGGAGCGCATGTGTATCGGTTGCACAGCTATACCCATGCGTAGGGCATCCTCTATGTGCTGGTAACACCGCCCCCGTCGCCAGCCCTACGGATGCATACAGTAGGCTACTGCATTTCAAGTACTCCTGCCGACTACGTGAGTGGCTCTGCAAAGCTACCAATGTATGGCTGTAGCATGCCTGGCTGTTTGAGGCCCACTGGTAAACAATGAACAGCAACCTACAGTGTAATGTGGGCGTGTTGAACGTCCCACTATTTTGATTTATGTGCTGCTTACCTTTCCATGACCGGTGAAACAGACACACCATCTCTGCACTGAGCAGTGTGACGGAAAGTGTCAAGAGGTCGCCTGCGGGTCGTACAGTTGAAGAAACCATGTTAATACAGGTGGGACAGTTTGTAGCGAGTCTGCAAAATGGCAAAGCTGGTGCGGCTTGGTCATGCACATACGAGTGCATGTAAAGGCGTGTAAGCAAACAGCAGAATGTTCAGAGCGCAAACATTGTCAGTGGTGGTTAGAAAAGTACTTTAGCTGCATGAGTCGCACTGAATAATTGTCTTCCTGCGCCACGTAATGAAGCTGTGTTTCGCGTTCTTGTAAACATTCTTGTATTCCAGAATGTATGCATCTCAGTGAATGCTACTCCTATGGCTAATGGCGTAGCATGAAGTGTTTGTACTGCATGTGACGACAACTGAAATAGAAGCACAAGGGACGAGTGGGCAGTCTACCGCCCTTCCAACAATGCAGTAGGGTAATTTCATGTACAGTCTACTGCCCTTTCAACAGTTACGTAGGGTAATTTCATGTACAGAATTTGCCACATCTGCTGTGGGCAACACAAGGGGCACTCCTGTAGGGCAGCAGAGCTCCAAAACATCCTTGCAAACCATATGCCGCGCTACAGACCCTTATCCAACAAAGGTCATTGTATTGTGCATGTACTGCAAACGTGCTACTCTACAGAGAGAAGGTACGTGGAAATGCATGGGGAAGGGTCCGTCCAGGAGCATGACAATGACTGGCGCCTATGTAGGTGAGGGCCACCCAATAATTCCATCTCTCAGCACGTCCCCTATGGTAGTTGCTGCCCCTTCCGTACCGGGCCTTTCCTGACGTTCCTTCTGTGGCGTGTGTTACAAGAGCAGAATAAATGGAAATGAACTGGGAAAGTCAAAAAGGGAAATAAAGAAAGCACCTATCAGAGATGACCAATGGAATTGCCAATGAACGGATGCAAGGCGGGAGGCATGCCACTGTGCAAAACACTATAGTTGAATCGGTTGGAAAGGGATTTGCTGTAGAAAGAGGTTTCTTTACCTGTTGCAGAGCATTTTGAAGAGATTCAGTCTGCAACACTTACTAAAAACATTCTTCCACTACTTTCAAGAAGGGCACCAAGTCAATTACGATGGGGTGTGCATAAATCGGGATGGCATGCATAGTAAAATGAACGTTATTGATGGGGAAAACTGTTTGTGCTGTGAAACGTCATATTCCTATATGTGAAGTACGCCATTGGCACATGTCGTAGAAAGGCACAAATACACTTCTTCACAATGTACCGCGCTTTCTCCATTTGCGGACAACATGAAAAATAACGCAGCCACATCAGTGTCTGCATAATGCGATAGAAAGTTATTCAGGAGATCGGAAACAGACGCATGACCAGGGCAAGTGCCTCCTTCATCGCAAACAGCACTGAAACTCGCGTAACATGCTGTGCAATTTTCCCACCACAATGAACACCAATAATGTCGGCATAATTGCGCATCACCAAAGTGTCACACAGACAAACCCAAATCAGTCCCTTCATTGGAGGTACTCCATAGCACTACACATCCACATGATATATTCCAAAATGAGAAGCCACTGCACAGTGTTTTCCATTCACTTTCAATCAATGTATGTCGAACTCCCCCAAAACTTGAACGCTGTGGCTTGTGAAACACACAGCCATAACTGCACCCTCTGCATTTCTGTCGACAAATACACTGTGTACCACAGTCTGTGCGTACACACCACACCCAGAAACCTTATTGACCAATCCCGTAGCCTCTACAACCCCATTTCTAAGGCCGTCATCTGCAAAAGGGGCGTATCTAACACGTGCCATCCTGCAACTATCGCAATATTCGTGGACTTTTCGTGCTGTGCACGCGTGGAAGTGGGGGAATAACGTTCAACCAGGGTAGGGGACGTCATCAGTTGTGACGGCTCTGAAAAGAGCCTTTTTTATGTTTTTTTTTTTAAAGGTGCTTCCATAGAAATACCTTTATTTGCTTTTTTTATAAGTGTTTTTGTGTTTTGTACGCCTGCTCACATTCTTACACTAGGGTCTTCAGTGCAGCCTGTAGATTGTGAAACAAAATGTCATTGCCACTGGTAGATAAAGACATGCCATTTGCTTTGAAAAGGTTTATATATTGAGTACCAATGTTCTCATTCTCACAGGAAAACATCCCAGCAGCACTCAAGAAGTCACACATGCTTCTGTTGATGAGACCCCTTCCGACCTCTGGCTGGTGACAGGAATCATTGGAATAGTCCATACTATTCTCGATGGTATACATGAGAAAAGCACCTTGGCAGTGGGAAAAATGTGCTGCACTGCTTTCAGCATCTTCTTCAGTTGACGTACACACGGGAACAAGGCATGGAACCCAATAAGAAGGCTCCAAAGTGCACGTCCACAAAATGTATAGTTGCAGAAGTGGCCATGCGTCGACATTCTGCAAGCACTCCACTGAAACAGCTCCCTTCGACACTGTACCACAAAGCCTCCACTCCCTCAAAACCGAAATTGCTACAAAAGCCTTCTTGGAGGGCACACATGAACAGATCTTCCACAAAGGCATCACCCACAACGAAAACTGTGTGTCTTGCCATGTTTGCCAGCCGCACTACACAAAGTAATGAAAAAAATGATTGCCGCCCTTTCCTGTGACGCACACCCTCAGCACCTGATTGGACAATCCCCACAGTCGCATTTCCATTGGCCAGCAAGGTGAGGAGTGCAGAATATGGCATGCGCTCTTCCCCAAGTACCACAAGGGCTGCTCCCCAGTGAAGCAGGAGGAGTCCTTCTCCCTATTGGTGCCCTTTCCTGTGACACACACCCTGAGCACCTGATTGGACAATGTCCACAGTCCCATATCCATTGGCCAGCATGGTGAGTAGCGCAGAATGTAGCATGTACGGCCGCGGCCTTATAAAGCAGAAGTTCTCCTTTTTTCCCTGTGCACTATTTCTTGTCCCTCACTACCTCATTGGGGACTGTTAAATAGTCACACACGCATCCATCAATGCCATTCAAGATGTTAGCATAGTACACTGTCACTTCTGTACAACACTTCATATGTACCGTTGCACATTAAGCCTCCAAGTGGCGTGTCATTGTAAAGCACATCCAGTAGAAAGTTCTGTAAAATAATGCAAAATTTGTGCATCAACATTCATCCACGTGAGCACCCATCAACACAAACTGGAGGTGTAAATATTATTTCTGCGAAATGTGTAGAACTCTGTTATAAGTACCTGTGTGCATGGTATGTGCCACTGAGCGTCCATTACGTTCGTAAACATTTTACTGTTATTTTCTCCCATCCACTGCCATGAAGTGACACATCAATTGCATATGCTTGTAACATTTCCATTTACCGCTACCACCCACCATTATATCGCAACAGGAACTCTGTTCTTTCCTTACGACAATAGTAAAATTTCTTTTCACCACTAACCCATGTCTTACAGAAATTGTAAAAATGTGGCCTCAAAACCAGCACTGAATGTATAGTAGCAACGTAAAGCAAGGTCCGAAAACCTCACTGTCTCCACAGCTGTGGTTTTCTGTAGGCTGCACTATTGCAACAACCTCAGTCAAAATGTGCCTCCTTCCACACTACACCCTCTGCAACTCATCCAAGAGAGGACTGTGCAGCTTGTCCTTGGCCTCAATCCCAGGGATGCTATCTCTCTGGGACTGAAATGTCTGCACTGGCTCCCAGTACCTGCGAGAAATAAGGTGAAAACCCTCTTCATAATGCACAAGGCCTTCTGGGCCCTGGGGTTTCAATACCTGCAACTGTCACTTCGTAAATATGTGAGTGCTCGAGCTCTTCCCTCATCCACCTCCAACTCCCTCAGGGTCACTCACTTCTGCAAGCAACCACTTGGTGGTAGATCTCTTTCTCTGGATGGGGCCTTTCTCTGCAATAGCCTCCCTGAAACTTGAGGAGAACCATTGCCGGTTCCGGAAGCAACTGAAAATCTTTCTCTTTGCCTCTGCTTTTGCTCCTCCTCTCTCCTGCTGACTTACTGCCTGAAACTAATTCTGCACTGGTTACCTAGCCACCCTTTAATGTCGGCCAAGGCCACCCCCCCTGCACTGCCTTTCTTGCAAACCCCTCACTTGAGGACTGTTGGCTGTATCCCTAACAGTTCCACCACCTCCAGATGTCTGCACTTACCCTTGCACTTGCCACCATCGGCCCGTATTTTCACTTCTTGTCATTTTATCTTCTTCCAATGTACTGCACTTTCATCTCTGCATGCGCTTGGGCGATCTTAGTGCCAACTGGCCTAGTAGGTTTGTTGTCTCTGTCTGCCCTATGTTCCCTGTCCCTTGCGTCATTGCACCTTGCACAGCTAGTGGATAGGCACACTGTAAATGGCATATCATACAATTTGCCATCATATCATATCATACCCACATTGCATTCATAAGAACAGGATTCCTGACACTTCTTATCTTGCAGACTTCCACCATAGGCTTCTGCACGTCTTTGTACAAAGGGACCTTCTGCCACACTTTTTGCTTAGACACCACAACCACAAACCTTATTGAGCAATGCCTTAGTCTCCATAGTGCCATTTCCATGGCTCCCATCCTGCAAATAGCTGGATGTGGCACATGTAATTCTGAAACTACTGCAGAATCCGCTGAGTTTTTCTGCTGGGGGTAAGAGGGTGTTTAGTACAGTGTCTGAAAAGATGTGGGGTTTTTTTGTTTTCTTTTTTGGTCCTATTTTTGGTATGCACATGCTTGCACACAATCTTTTTTTTAATCTCTTTCAATTCGTTTTTGTTTGTTTCTCCTCCTGTCATTTTTACTGACTGAAGGTGAATGCTTCTCTTACATTTCTACAGGATTCTCTGCAGCGCTTTGTGCATAGTGGCAAACAAAACAGCATTGCAAATGGAGGTCAACAAATAGCCATATCCTTGAAACCACTGCAAATCCCGTTCGTTAATGCTGTCATAGTCAGTGCAGAACATCTCAGCACTGCACATGAAGTCATACATGCTTCTGTTTATGAAACACCTCCCAACCTCCGGCTGTGGACAAATTACGCCAGCATGGTCCCATGCTCCTCTTGGTGGTATGGCTGAGAAAATCAACTTGGCAGTGGGAAAAATCTGCATCACTGCTGTCATCAACTTCTTGAGGTGACGGAGCAAACGTGAGCATGACATGTATCCCAAATGTAGGCCTCCATAATGCACAATGACTACATCAACAGTACTGACATAGGCCACACATGTACAAAGGAGAACCATGGCACCGAAACCCCACTCATAGACTGTGCCCCAAAAAAGCCTCCACTCCTTCCAATTGAAAGTTAGCAGCAAAACCTCTTTCTACAGCATACCTTTTCAGGTCTCACACAAAGGTATCACCCACGATCGGCACTCTGTTTCTCTCCATCTCTACCAACCTCACTGCATCGACTTTTGGGGTATGATATCACCGCCCCTTCCTGAAAACCACACCCTCGACACCTAATTGGGTAAATCACACAGTTCCATTTCCATGCCCACCATCCTTAAAAGGGCAAGTTGTGGCACATGCGTGTTTCCACCTATAGTGAGTGTTGCGCCCCAGTAAAGCAGGGACACTCCTTTTTCCCGTTCCATTCCAGCCATTCATGCAAGGCCTTAGGCCCTCACCACCCTAGTGCATGCTATGGTTAAATGCTCATGCCATGTGCACTGCACTCCCCATCTGCAATTGAGCCTGTCAGCTTTCACTCTGGGCATATATTTGCATTCATGGCTTCATAACGTTCCGTTGGGTGTGCTGAACGGTATGTAGGAGGCTGTGTACATTAGCCATAGTTTACATGTGTGCTGCTGAGCACGTCCTTTCATGCTGCAATATCTTAAAGCACTCCCTAAAGCAAGGGGCTTGTGAGGGGCAAACCATATGAAATGCACATGGTGGCATGTGGCTCCCTATTGTGCAGCAGGGGCAAGGATGTACACCATATGCTAATTTATGCATAGCAGCTCACTTCTGCTCATCTAGCAATTCTACAATGTCCTCCACAACCATTGTGTAAAAGTCACCAACTTCAAATGCATACAGAGTGACAACTGCATGGCTGCATTATGTTGTGGTGGCTGTGATTAAGACCTAGGCTGTTGGGTGCAGGTGTGGTGCACGGTACATGGTACATTGGCCATATTTTACATGTGTGCTGCTCAGTACGTCCTTTCATGCTGCAATATCTTACAGTACTTCCTAAAGCAAGGGTCTTATAAGGGCCTAACCATAGCAAACGCAAATGGTGACATGTGGCTCCCTATTGAACAACAGGGGCAATGATGTGCACCGTATGCTAATGTACACATAGCAGCTCACTTCTGCTGCTTAACCAATTCTACAATGTCCTCCACAACCATTACGTAAAAGTCACCAACCTGACATGCATGCAGACTGACAAGCACGTGACTGCATTATATTGTGGTGGCTGTGATGAAGGCCTAGGCTGATGGGTGCATGGTCTATGGCCTACGGCCTTCGGCCATGCACCCAACAGTCTAAGCCTTGCCCACACCCACCACAACATAACAAAGCCATGCAGGCAAACATGTATGCATGTGCCACAATTCAGAAAGGCAACATAGGCACCAGCACATCTACCCAACTTCTGCACCCTAAAGCAGGAATGCAAGCACACATGTTGCACTTACCATAATTCACAAATACACCACAGTGTTTGGCACCACTACCCACTTACATTCAGAAACCATTGTAATAATGGCAACCAAACAATACAATCTTCACAACATTGGTCCAGCTCTCCACACTCTACTACGTGCATACAAGCATTACTGCATAGTGCACTGCAAAACTTACTAATCTGTGCAATGCACACTACCCAAGCACATATAAGAACTAGTTGCACCGTAACCTCTTCCATATGTACCCTATTCCATTAGTGCACCCAGTGGATACACTACATGACTAGTCACTGCAGCATCTCCACCCATACACCGAACTCTGTACGATGTTCTACCAATCACCACACCCATGCAACCAACAATGTGTGCAAGAAGGACCAGAGATGCACACAATGGCTTAGAGCCTTGGCACACACACCACAACACTATCCCCCTCATACACCATGTCAGCATTTCACAAAACCTTTGACGCACAGCACGCTTCCCTCCAGCCAACCACCGGCTGTGTCCAATGATCGCCGACATCATGGCGTACTGGAAACCAATGTGACTTCGGTCCGTGGAGAGAACAGGGAAATGGGTCAGATATCACAAATATTTTGAGACGTACATTTCAGTTCTTTGCAACAAAAGTACTGGTTGGATTTCCACCAAACACACAAAAGCACACTTTCTGACCCAAGCCCCTGCCGCATATTTAGTTTTTCATTCAATCTATTGAAAAACAAAATGTGGGGCCCCACTATAACTTTGCCCCCCTGCACAAAACCTCACCCAACTTGGCGAAAAAATTCAGAGCCAGCCATATACATTTTTGGCAATGTTTGGTGACGATTCCTCCAGGGTGAGCGAAGTTATAAGCCGCCGAAAAAATGGTCTTCCACTGTGTTTAGCAACTTAACCATAACTACACGCCCGCTAACGCGGGCCGTGTAATATGTAATATATATATATATATGAATATATATATATATATATATATATATATATATATATATATATCTTAAATGCTTACAAATAAACAGAATAGGAAACTATATTTTACTCAGTCTTTAGACATATACAGAATACAAGTACTTGTAGACCCTCCTGAGTGGAAGAAATTCCATAGAACAGGGTATTGGACCCATGTTCGTTCTCAGTAGAGGGGCTCCAACACTCCTTATTAATTTAGTAAAACTTGAGGTTTCACCCTAAATAACTCCTTGCTCAATGTGCCTTAGAGAGGCTCAGCGTCACTTTACTGAGGAGGCCCAACACGGTCAAAGCATGTGTCTGGGGTTGCTGATGGTACTCTTGTTCAGAGGAGATTTGCCTAGCATTTCATTGCTAGACTGCCCTTGTAGGTGGGATAAGACTGATACACAAATGCATACCTCTCCTCCGTGAAGGGTGCAGTGAGCTGAAACGTGGTTGTAGGCCCTCCTGCGTGGAAGAAACTCCATAGAACAAGGTATTTGACCCATGTTCGTTCTCAGTAGAGGGGCCCCACACTCCTTTGTAATTATATAAAGATTACAATTCATATAAATTACACTTTCTCTTAACCCGCATCTTACTACATTTTCCAACACATGGCTAACTTTTGTAAAATATCACTATCACTATAAACCTGCAACATTTCATTCTCCTGCTTAATCGTTCGATGTCTGCATTCTATGAACATGTACAGTCACTCTGTGCGAGTCTGCGAATAGGCACAAACATCAGCGATCCTCTGACATATTGTTAACTAGTCCACAGACAGAAGCAAAGCATCGCGGTCACACTGACACATTTAGTTGGCATCATACTGGGAGTGCCTAGGTTCACGAATGACATGACATAATCGCAGATGCTGTAGGATGACATAACGCTACCGTGCCCATCTGGCATGACTACATATTTATTCCTTTGCATTTGTACATAGTCCCTGATAGGTGCCCAACTGACTGCAAAGAGACTGTCCTCTCTCCCTATCAACTTTAAAGTAGAAAATGTTACCAAATACAGGTGGTTCAACCATTTCTAACTGTTCTCTTCACTTTTCTAAACTTTTCAGCCTTCGGATCTGCAGACAGTGCACACCCACCCCTTTATTATTTTAATTTCTACAATGCTTCTCCACAGGCAGGTATGTTGGAGCCATCAACGCAGGATGGCCGCAACAGCAGCACTTCCCAAGGGGACAGCAGCAACACCCCTAAAACCTAGAGGACATGGAGGAGGACATATCAGAGGTACAAAAGCAAATGAGCTGCAGGAGTAAGAGGACATCGGAGAAGTTCCTGAGATTTCTGTCAGCTGTATGCGTTGAGGTGTGGAGGTTTTTCACCACCATTGGAAACGTGCCAAAAGCTCAAGCTGCGAAATGCAGAAAATGGTCTTTTTGAAGAAAACTTCTGATGATAGTGATTCTGCTTTCATTTATTTGTGGATTTTTTTATTAATAATGTGCTACAGTCAATAATATGACTTTTCACATATAGCCAAAGAAAAAGAAATAAGACCTTACATTCTAACAGAATAAAATAACCATTATGAACAAATTCATCAATAACCATCCTTACCAGTCCACGGAGCAGGAGATTTTATGTAATCATTCAATTTAATGAAGCCTAAAACATTTAATAGCTTCAACGCTTCCATACTTAAAAAGGTTTCATGGCCCGAGGAGAATCTTTGCCAGAAACCTTCAGTTTTCAACCATTCTCTCTTATTTACAAACAGCTCGAAATGCAGTACCCTTAGTTGATGTGACGCCAGGTATTCCATCAATATATGTGGTAATGTCTCATTAATCTCTTCCTTGCAAAAAGAACATGCTTATTTTATTCTGTGGTCGTTAGATCGAGTCGCCAGGATTTCGCCTGTCGGTATTAAATTCAGGTGGAATCTCAGGGACTCCCTCCCCATCTGGAGTTTGGAAATATGAAGGCAACAACCCCAAAGGTTTATCTAAAACAGAGAAGCAGTTATGCAGTTAATATCTGTGCATATTATCTATTGTCATAATCCAATCCAAGCACATAACAGCTCTCTTTACACCACTGGGGTTTTCAATGAAGTCCTCAATTGATCTTGAGCAACTTTGTAGTATATCTGTCACCTTACTCTCTAGCTCCCTTATCATCCGGCGAGAGTCTTCCTGATGCATAAGTTGTACATCCTGATATAAGGTGTTTTTAAAGGGAACTATGATTGAACGGATGAATGACAGAAGTTTCCAGTCTAAATTAGAGCTAAGTGATGTCAGACCTAACTCATACCGTAGCGTAGCCATTGGTAAAGATTGGGGAAGACCCAACACTTTCCTCCATAGTCTGTCTTCCAAGCGATCCCAATTTAGATGCCAAGCCTGTGATTCTGCATCCATCCCATATAACAGCGTTCGAATTACTTTGCCCCTATAGAATTGTATTAAGGGCAAAATAGAGAATCTGCAGTATCCACTGCTTAATCTCTTCATCTGACCCACAAATTGATCCCTCTTCCTCACCTCTTGTTTTTCTCCAGCTCTACCAGAAATGTCGTCAGGCATAGTACGGTAGTCGCCTGTCTGCTTCCATTTCCTTCCCACTTCTCCCCCTCCCTTCCTTATCTATGTCTTAGTTCTTGCACTATCTGAAATGTCGTCAAGCCGAGTACGATAGTTAATTTCACATCCTTACTGTTCATGGCCTATAGGAATGTGGTTGTATTTTCCCTTGTTCCCTCCCTTGCCTTGAAGCGCTTTCAAACACATTGTATATAGGCGCTATATCAATAAACGGTCATATCATGTCTATTTTTTAACATGAGTCTATCTTACACAGCTGCCACAACAGGATGAGTATTCCGTTTAAAACACACATACACAACCTCTTTAATCTGGTTTATAGGTTGAGCTTTGAGAAAACATTTAGCAGCTGCTTTTATCCTAATAGGATTGCTGAAATGCAGAATATTTGATTTTGTGGGATAAATGAGTGCATTATTTTCTTATACATAAGACCCCAAGGCATTCAATGGGCACTGAAGGCCACGCAGTGTATAGTCCATTAAGATGATATCATCAGCGTATGCTATCCAGCAAACCGCTCGCCTACCCACCTTTGAACTTGCTAATGCCTGATCTCGGAAAGCTTCATCAAGGTCTGCCGGATAGAGGTTAAAGGGGCAGGGAACGAGAAACTCTCTCCACATCTAAAGAACTTGTTAAATGGCCCTGTCCATATAATCAGACCTGTATAGTTGACTTTTCATGGAGATGGACAAGTATTGCTACAGATCAGCTGGTATGTCCAACTTAGCATATTAATTCCATGATTGGCTAAAGTGAGACATTTGTCTCTCCCAATTTCTGAAATACTTGTGAGAGGATATCAGTGAGCAGAGACCAGACTTTACTTTTAGAATCAAACAGACCCCCCCCCAATGTCTTTGCTGGCCCCTCTCCCTCTCCCCTACTAATGCTTATTTATTTCTCATTAGGAGTCATTGAGTCTTTTCCAGCCTTCCTTCCTGATCTACTTTTGCTCCACTCATATGAGATCTTTCTTCTCTCGACTGGCTTTGATGTCGAGATTGCATAATCCAAAGACTGAAAATCAGTTTGGGCTGCCAACATTGCTTTTGCTCCCACTTGCGACTTCAAACCCATTTCTACAATATTGGTACAGTCATCATGTGGAAAGTGTACCTAATCAAGGCCATGGGATGTAAAGAGAACAATATCTGGTATTTCCTCTGTGATCTGCAATGTAGCGTTTCTATTCAGAATCTCTTGAGTTCTTGACTCTTTCCTTTGTTCGAACCACACTCTTGGGCGAGCAAATGGAGCATCCGTCTCCCCCATTGTATATTTGTGGGTAGGATCTCTCTCACTACTGCCCTTTGTGGATAAGGTTGGCGGAGTCGTCGGCTCCTGAGTCTCTGGAATGTGAGGCGTCTGAAGTGGAACACCCTGATTAACGAGCCCCTCATTCCGATGAGCTGCATCATTATCACAAGTTGTCGCTTCTCAAGCTCCCCCAAAACGTTTATCTGCTGTAGATCCTTTCGAATCAAATATTGGCTGCTAGCACCCTGTCTGGGTTGGATTTCTTTGGGGATGAACCTCCAAATTGTGTCTCTCAGTGCTAGCAATTTTCCCCTTCGATACTTCCAACTGATTTCTTGTTACCATGAGGCCGGATCTGGTCGTGCTTATTTCACTCGGGTCTTCTGTAGGATCCGTTTGTTGGGCAACATCTTTTTTTCTCAAGTTATTTGAAGCCAAACGCTTTACTGAGGCATAGCAAATAGTTTGTGCCTCTGCATGTCATTTTTACTATTTCACCGTGCCTAATGACTGCACCAACTGTGTCTAGATTAGTGTGGGCTGTAGACCTGGTCTGAGTGATGATTGCTCTTTGAGGGGATTTTCTTTCCGGACACCTCACCACTTCCGGCCTGTGAGCCTCAACCAGCTTGTCGTACATCTCCTCCCTGCAATTTGTTATGTCTTCTGCAATATTCAAATTTCACAAAAACTTTCTAGAGAATTTCATTTGTTTCTTTCTCCCTTTTTTTCCTCTTCTATTTGTGTTCTTTGAATTCGCATTTTGCACAGTCGGTTATAAGTTCCTTTCTGGGCCTTTGCATACCCTTGCCTCGGGAGACCCTCCCACAGAGCCTTTTTCAATAGGTGGACTGCATTTGTATTCCCCTTCCAAGATTATCAAGTCATTTGAAGTAATTGAGATCACCAGAGCCTGTGTTTCTAGCCCATCAGAGGCTGTACACCGACCAACCTCTGGCCTTTTTGTAAGGGATATTTGAGTGGTGAGCGGCCCGGAACCATGAACTGGTGGGCATGGTGGTTTAGCCGCTAACGTACTCGAGATCTCTTTAACTTTGACCTTCAAATCTTCCAGACTCATGTAAATCATACTTTGAATATTAGCTATCTCAAGGCCTTTATTTCCGATGAATCACTAAGCAGCAATGAAGCCATCTCGATCTCCCTCAATTGCAAAGTGTTTGCTGAGAGTTTGGCCCTGATATTCTCATATGAGCTCACAAATGAGCTTAGAACCAGATTTAGTGCCGAAATGGACCAGCCTGTGTCGTTCAATTCCCTTAATGTTTCATAAAGGCCTTGATGTGATTCCGAAACTGCTGATACTATATGGCTGAGTGTTAGATGGTTACACACAGCCTCTGTGGATCGCCCTCTATTTCCAGATGAGAGACCACTTCTAAGATGCTGCCATCACTCACACCATGCATTAAATCCTCATCTTGCACTCGCCTGGGCTGTCTTGACTCGAGCAGAGCTCCCAGCGTCTGGATAAAGTCTTTCATTTTCTTTTGATTCTCCCCCAATTAGAAATAGTGAAGTTGGTGATGCTGGTACAAGCTTCCTGAGCTTGGATCTGCGTCTGAGGCGTGTGTCCCTTAGGGACGTCCAATTTCATATTTGGGCCCAGGGTAGTTTTTTCGATTTTCATTGGGGGGATGTATCATGAGTTGCATTTTCGGTGTTGATGATTTTTCCTGGAAATTGCTCTCCTTTGACAGCCTCTTTTCCCCTCTGAGACTTTGTTTTCCCACCGGTATATTTTCTAATGCTATAAACGGGGATTGTTCTGCAGTAGAAGTGGAAAGCCTAGTGGGCCCCTGCCTAGAACCATCCACCTCGTATTTGGATGGATGTTTCCTGCTACAGTGATGCTGTCGCACAGGACCATGTTTACCTCCCCCAGTTTAGGCATAGGTTCGGCGTCCAAAGACCTTTGCATTAAAGTGGACGATGTCATATCAATTGGTATTTTTATTTTTGATTGATTTTGAATGATTTCCCTTATGTCCTGTACTTGCGTTCTTACCACTTCGCAAGTTGTACGTATGTATATTAGAAATTGTTATGAAGTCTCTGGAGGATAGCTCAGGGGCAATGCGCTCATGTTAGTAGCAAGAGGACGCTGAGCAACACAGGTTCGATTCCCGGATGTGTGCTTAGACACCTGTGGGTATTAAGCTCGTTATAAATAACCAATTATAATTAGTCTAGAAATGACAACTATTCAATAATTCGATCTCGCTGCACCAAGTGCTTTTGAAAAAACACAGCTTGGCGCTATATTCAAATCCGGTCTAAACCAAAGCAAGCTTGTGAGGATCAATCCGTTTTTGACTTTCCCATCCTGTGAAAGCCCAGCCGACTTATATCTGTCAAGTTCCGGGGGTGGTTCAAAGGCCCTAGGTCCGCAGTCACCACCTCCAAACTGTTCGTGATTTCAGATGATGTAAGCACTCCAGATGCCTGCTGATATTATAGCACCCACAGTCTTAACGTGTTGTTTGCACTTCAATAACGAAGGCAATTAGGGCTGTTTAACAAAATTCAGGTGCTTCTAGCGAGTTACTGTAATTGCTGTAATTGAGGCTACCCGCAGGGTCCTGCCATGGTCAACAATTCAGACTTCAAGAACACACACAATGGTTCAAGGGGGTTGCAACAAACTGAGAGTTCCTCAGTCATTGCGATAGCAATGAACAAACAGCGTTTTGAGTCATGGTTGATCTTGTTTGAACACTAACTGCCTCATCACGAGTTGGGTGGTAGCCCTTAAATGCAGCAGTAATGCTATTACCTTTTGATTTAAGGGTCCACCCAATCTCGGGCTGCCAGCATTTACCTCCAGCTGGGGTAAATGCACTGCAAAAATGCCGATTTTTCGTGCAATTACTGTGCGGTAATAGCGCCATCGCTAATTTGCCCCAAAAATTGAATGGCGAATTACAGTTCCCACCCAACCCCTGATCCTGCAGTAATACCGCTAGACCAGTGGTCTTCAAACTTTTTTGGCCAGGGCCCCCCTGAGCAAAATTTGGGCAGGTCGGGACCCCCCAGAAATGCCAAATGGACAGTATATATTGCGCGCCGTCACCTGCTCCCATCAAAGTCGCTGGGCTCCCTCATCCCACTCCTACCCAGTCGCTGGTCTCTCCCCACCCCATCACACACCCAGGGCTCTCCCCACTCTGCTCCCATCACTATCCCATGGTTCCCGCCCATTGCGCTCCCACCATAGACCCTCGGTTCCCCCATCCCGTTCCCAACACAGTCTGAGGGCCAGTGGCGGCTGGTGAATCTTTTTTAAGTGGAGGGGCATTAAGGGGAGGTTCGGGGGGGTTTCCCCCTGTGAATTTTTTTTTAAATAATAGGTTAAAATGTTGCATTGTAGAGCATACTTTTAACAAAAAATGGGTAAATAGCCAAACAGTTTGCAATTGTTGCTGGGAGTCCAGGGGGCAGGCATTGATATTTTATTTCTATCGCGCTCGTACACAAGTGTTTCAGAGCGTGACAAGGCAAGGGAGGGGAACAGAGGAGAATAAAACAGCGATCTTACTAGGCCCAGTGACATTGAGAACGCGCAAGTGTGAGGGGAAAAGTGCATGGAAGGGGGGAGAAGTGGAAAGTGCGAAGCAGAGGAGAAACAGATAAATAACAATAAATAAATAATAAAGGCAACAGTGGTAGTGCAGCCAGCAATTTGCAAGTGCTACGTTTAAGGCAGCAGACAGGGTAGGTCTGATAAGTGCAGGAAGAAAGATGGTTCTCCTCAAGTTTTAGAGTGGCAGGGCGCTGTTCCAGAGGGAGGCCCCAGCCGAAGACGGAGATCTACCCCCAGCTCGTTTCTTTGATAAACGACTGACCCTGAGGGAGTTGGAGGTAGAGGAGTGAAGAGCTCGAGAGGGGAGGTATTTGCGGAGGAATAGCTGAAGGTATTTTGGACCCAGGCCCCAGAAAGCCTTGTGGACAAGGCAGAGGGTTTTGAATGATAGATGTCCGGTAAAAAGATACCATCCCTGTCCCCTGGGCCCCACTGGTCCTAACACAATGAACATGATTATGTGTATATGCAAGGCGCTGCACATTCATACAGCAATCACTCTATCATTCACATGAGCATCCATCACCATACACTCACTCATAACGCATCCATACACATGTTTAAATAAAAACAATGAACATAAACGTACCTTCTGCATTGGCCTGTGTGTGGGTGCTGAAACGGCCTGCTCCAGCTGCTCTGTCCGTATGTGCGAGGAGGCGCAGGAGCTCCCCCTCGGACATACAGACATGCAGTGCCCCAGCCAGCATTTCCAATGAGCTATGCAATGCTGGCGAAGCAAAACGCCCCAGCACTTGCATGGCTCAGTGAGCATGTGCGGCTGGGGAACTAAACTGAACTGTCAAAGGGAAACAGTGTTTCCCTTTGACAGTTCAGCCAGCCCAGGAGCACTCCATTAGCTGGATAAAGCAGCTGAGGGAGTGCTCACTGTTTCACTGGGCTGGCTCCTTAGCTCCTCCATAATGGGTGAGGGGCCACTGGGTGGGCGCCTCTTGCCATTATGGATGAGCCGCCAGGCTCGGACAGGCTTATAGGGCAATGCCTGTACCAAAAATGTAAAATGCTAGTTTGGGCCAATCAAAATGGGCCACCATTTTGGCCAATGTGGACCATTTTGATGAGTTACTTAACTATGCAGTTAGTAATGTTGACCATTGTTGCTGAATATATCACAATTTACTTACATTTTAACACAAAGCACCCCTTTGGGTACTATTGAAACAGTGGGCTTCATAACTACTCTGGCGGTAGCTGTGCCGGTAAAACCGGCACGGCTGCCACTGGAGTTGCATCCGGGTCTGGCACCCGCGAATGGGCAATTACTAGGTCATGCCGAGTTAGGCGGACATGATAATTGCCCTTTCGAAGGTGCCGGTAGATCCCCATTCCCATTTGAGCCCCATATGGCTCAAATGGGAATGGGGAGCTCGGATGCACCGGCACCGTTAATAACGGTGCTGGTGCATCCGACGAGCTGAGGTCAGACCTGGCGGGGGCTGTCAAGCACCCACGAGCACAACTCTTACTATGGCGGAACGGTAGCAACGGTGCCGGTAGCTTACCAGCACCGTTGTTACTGGTCCGCCATAGTAGTAATGAGGCCCAGTCTGTGACTAAAGGAATGAATATCCATTTACAACTGTGGGCCACTTTTTCATTGTTGCCTGAGACAGTTTCATGCTTCAGCCCGCCCATGTGGGCCACCCCTGCCCATTTCTTCCAATCTAAAAAAAAAAAAAAAAAAATCTTTTTTCATGCTGAGCTCTCAGGGCCCCCCTGGGATGCACCCGCGGACCCCTAGGGGGTCGCGACCCACAGTTTGAATACCACTGCGCTAGACGGTTGAGCGGTAACGTAAATACAGTTGGGCGGAATCCCAATCAGGATACAGCCCAACTCGCGATGAGGCTGTAAGTATGGCGAGTGTCAGTGAGCCCCAAAAAATGATTGTCTGACTTTCCCCTTCACTTCAAGGATACTTCAAAGAGGCTTTAATGGAACTGCACACGGTATATGTTATAAATGAAAATTACTTAATCTCACCAGCCACCCATCCGCCTATTCACTTGTGGCTCACTTGCTTGTGAACGTACGCGCGCACGCGTAGGGCTGGTTTAAGTACGATTTCATCAAATAAAGGCGTGATCCAGCAATTAGTTCCAGTAATCCAATGGAACAAAAGAAACAGAATTTGCAGTCCAACCGTCAATTCACGTGTGGCTCACTTGCTTGATTCTGCTTTCTGTGAAGTGGTTAATTATGAGTTTGGTAGTAATTTGGCAGTAAATCTGTCGAATTACTGCCAAACTCGATTACCGTGGCTGACACCACCACTTCTAATTCTGCTGTTTTCCCACATGATTACAAGTGGTGGTAGGATGGTGTTAATCCCAATTTTCGGATTCCACAGGACTCCATGGGGATTTTGGCGCAATAAGCCTCAGCGGTAATTCCACTGATTTGTAGCAGAAGGCTTCAGGATTTACCTCCAGGTTTTTGCTAGAGTTACATTTTCCACCTTACCACCAAACTTGAAGTACAGCGGTGCAAAAATGCAGTGGTAATGTGGCATTTACAGAATTACTGCCACATTACCGCCATTTCTACCTGCACTGCCGTACTTGTAATGAGGCACAACATAGTATTGATGTTTTTGCAAATGTACAACAAAGGTATAATAGATGTATGCTTTTAACTGCTTTTTGTCTTGAATTTCAGGCAGCATATTTGCACATTAAAAAGCACAAGTTAATTGTACAAACGAGATGCACTCTGTAATGTACAGAAATGACACATTGGGCCTCATTAGGACCCTGGCAGTAGCTGTGCCCTTATTAAGGGCACGGCTGCTGCCGGTAATTATTTTTTTCCGGGGCCCAGAAAAGGGCAATAACCGGGTCATGCCGACCTTGGTGGACCCGGTTATTGCCCTTTTCTGGCCTCCGGAAAAAACATTCCCCATTCCCATTCGAGCCCAGTAGGGCTCAATGGGAATGGGGAGGATGCTAACAACAGGCCCGTTAATGACGCGCCCGTTGTTAGCCTCCTGGACTGCTAGCGGGACCCGCTAAGGACGCCTGGTCTGACCGCAGCAGTCCTCATGATAGGGCAGCCCATAATGAACGGTGCCGGTCCCGTACCGGCACCATTCATTACGTGGCCGCCTGCCTCTACGAGTTTGCCGGTCTGGATACAACAGTACCGGTAAGCTTACCGGTACCGTTGTATCCAGACCGGCAAACTCCGAGTTGTGCTTGCGGGTGCCTTTCATTCCGCCATAATGGTGCCTGTGCATCCGGCTTCCCCATTCCCATTTAGCCCTATGGGGCTCAAATGGGAATGGGGAAGAATGTGTTCCGGCGCCCAGGAATGGACAAATACCGGGTCCGGCAAGGCCGTAATGACCCAGTAATTGGCAATTTCTAGGCGCCAGAAAAAATGCAACTCCGGCGGCACAGGCACGGCTACCGCCATGGTTGTAATGAGGCTGTCTGAGTGCTTCTGATGGGAATAGACTTAGAAGTGAAAATCATGACTTTGGGGGTCATCCCGAGGTTGGAGTAAGGGATGAACGATGCCGGTAAAGGATTACTGGCATCGCTTACCGCTCCGGGCTATTCCGACCAGCCAAACCGCTGTTAGCAGCATCGTAAATAACGGTGCCTCTATTAGCCGCATGGGCGCGGGCATGCGGCCCATCATAACGGCAATAGCGGCTTGCCGTAAACTGGAGGAGATCACAAGTGAAGTGGACATGCAAATACCGGCATCATGAAGGCGTTAAAAGTGGATTCCGGCATGCCGTAAATACCGGCATCTCTGACCAACCGTAAAATTCCATGTGCAGTGTTCCCAACTGCCAAAGGTCCACACCATCAGCACAGGTAGAAGCAATGGAGTCTGGGCCTGAACAAAAGGAGCACACCCACACACCACACCCCTTTCCGCACCAAGATCAATTCAATAGTAGCATCAACACTTCAGCTGGAGGACATGCATGCATTGCAACACCAGCAACAACACCAACACCAACAGCAGGCACCACAGAGGGGACGCAGCAGGAGAAAGAGGGTGAGACAGACCCAGCATGCCCCACCAGTGCAGCCAGGACATGATACACGATTGTCAGCCTCATTGAAATACGCACCGCCATCCCCCCTCTACTGAAAGTAGTGTTGGTGCTCCACTCCCTTTCCACAGCCACCTACCAGCACACAGTGGGGTACATGCATGGCATATCACCACCCTTATTCACTTGCATCCTGAAGCAAGTGCTGGATGCCCTCCTCAAGCACACAATGGAATACATATTCCTACCACGGACTCCCCAGGAGATTCTTGAAACAAAAGGTGGCCTCCATGCCATGGAGGTGGTTTACCGCAATTGCAAGCTATACTACTACAAACAGGTGCAGATGGAAGGTGACGCAAGCAAGATCATCACACATTGTTGTGCCCGATATCCCGGATCAACCACAGGAATGATGCATGTCACCATGGCAAAAATCAGCGCAGAATGCCTAACATTACAGAGCCTACTGCCAACGCTCCCCATCAGAAATCCTACAGAACACAACACATCACTAAATTCACACAAACACAGCTGTATGCGTACACAATGCATGAGCTACAAGGAGGCAGAGCACACCGTGTATCATCTTGAAGATGCAACCCACACCATCATTCCATGGCACAGGACACATTGAGGGCCTAAAAATGGCATGCATACTACCAGGGACATGTGCATGTGACCAACGATAATCTGCCGACATGTGTGACTAGTACAGCTGTCCATCATCAATCGACTGACATATAGCTTTTTATGCCTCCCATGCAGGTGACAGTGGCTATCCCTTGATGTGGTGGCTCATTACCCCTGTCTGAAACACACAGAACAGGCATGAGGAGGACTACAATCGAACCCACACCCTTACCCGTGTGGTCATTGACCACACCTTTGGCCTGTTGAAGGCATGGTTTCGCTGCCTTAGCCCGTCAGGTGGGGCACTCCTCTACAGGCATGAGAAGGTGGCCAAGACCATCATGGCATGTGTTATGCTGCACAACATGTGTATCCGACGCAACATGCCCCTGACCCCTGACATTTAACTGCTACCACCTGTTGATGATGAAGGGGATGAAGAAGAAGTGGCTGCACATCATTGCGGTGCTGATGCACAGGAGGGACGTGCTGTGCGTCAGTCAGTGATTGCACAATATTACTGACACACATGGCTTCAGAGGGTGACATGATATTCTGACAGAGGCCACTGGGTGTGTGGGTACATGCACACTATGCACTGTATATGAATAAATGACACATGCGCAATGACGAATGTCCACTCAGGTCTTGCTTTTGACACAACGGGTGTATTCAATTGAACACACACAACCCCCCCACAACTACCCCACACATCCTCACCCCCTCCCCCTCCCACCACAACTCCCCCACACACCCTTGCCCTCCTCCCCCTCCTCCCACAACTCCCCCACACATGTCCCATCAAGTCTCAAATGCCTACATCAGGCTACCCAGACTATAAATTTGCACTCCCTGGACCAGGTGGCGACATGTCTGGCCAGCGCAGTGTGCGTGTTGACCTGCGGAGCGGGCTCGTCTGGGTCGAGCTAGACAATGACGGTGTGGTCACCTGCTCGAATTGAGTTGTTGGACGCCCTGCCTCCATGGCATCGGCTATGCGGCCTAGTACCTGGCGCAGGGTGGAGACCTCCTCGCATAGGCGGCTATTGTTCTCGGCAAATATTTTGCCCATGGAGGCGGTGTTCTCAGAGATGGTCCTGCCTAGAGAGGCGATGTTGTCCCGCCACTCCTGCCTAGCCTATGTGTTGTCCTCAATGAACTGCCACACAAGGGCAGTCAGCTGCTCTGCACGAAGCGGCCCTGCGGGTGCACCTGTGGAGGTGGATGGTTCCTGGGTGTCCTGCTCAGCCTTCTCAGCCTCAACACTCGCCACTATCGGACTAAAGTGCCCTTCAATTTGCTCCCGCCCAGACTGCTCCGGGGTGGTGACGTGGTCCGTCTTAAGGGATGAGATCTGGGTGGATGGCAGTGAACTGGGCGCGCGGAGCAGTTCTGATGAATCATCCTCAGCGGGCAGCCATACCTCATCCTGTGGGTCCTCGACAGCCTGGGGTGCTGTCCCTGCCACCTCCCCAGCCAAACTTGACTCATCAGTGTGGTGCCTTGGCTGATTCCTCAGGCTGGGCAATGGGTGTTGGTGCTTCGGCCTCTATGGCCCTTGGCGGCACCGGTGTACTGTCAACCTGGGGTGTCTTACCTGATGGTGCACGGCGGCCCCGGGTTGTCCCTTCGAGGTCGAAGGGTGGTTGGTGTCCTCCTGGAACCTCTTCCGGGGTATGTACTTTGCAGGGGTTGCGTCCTGGCCATCGCTGTCATGGTCAGAGCCTGTGGGGGTCGAAGAGAGGGACGGCATGAGTGATGTTTTGATAGGCCTCATACATACATTTGGACAATTGATCATCCACACAATTGAGGGTAATAGGCATTTGAGTTTGGACGATCACATTGTTTGATACATGGGTGGGTTATGCAGGTATATGTTGGGGTCACTCATGATGGCCAACACCTATGCTATCTGACATGCATATTTGTTGGGGCCTGCATGCTTTGTGACTTATGGCATTTACAGCTTTGTGTGGTATGTGTCAGGTACGGCATTGCCTTTCTGCAGGCATCTGCATGTGTCTGTGATGTGTCCGGCTACTTTGCTGGGAGTGTGTGTGTGTTGGGCCATGGCTTGCCTCTTTGGACTAACATATTGTTTGACTTTCATCGGACTCTGCATTACAGTGTTTTCTTAGGACACTCACCTCCATCGGCCGATGTTGTGGCGCCAAACTCCATCTCGCCGACACCTTCTATCCCCTCCATTCCAATCATGCTGGCGCAGATGTCCTCCCATGGGGTCAGCTTGATGGGTGAGCTGGGACCTCGTCCTGTTGCCATTGCCTGGCTCCTGTTGACAGAGAGTATGTTCCTTACTCTGAGTCGCAAGTCGTCCCAGCGCTTACGGCAGTCTTTGGTGGTGCGTGGGTTGTTTCCAACTGCACTAACTTTCTGTGCAACACGTGCCCAGATCTCCTTTTCTTTTAAGATGGCCTCCCTCTTCATGCTGTTGGCAAAGACAATCTCAGCATGCTCCTGCAGTGTCCCGGCTAGCATCTCCAACTCATCCTCGTTGAAGCGCTCCTTGCGCTGGAGGGCAGCTCCCTTCTTAAGGGCCTTGGGCATTGTGGTGTGTTTGGAGAAGGTTTTCTGACAAACAGCAGAGTCCCACAGGTCCTGTGTGCTGAGGATAGCAATGGATTGTGTTTTTAAAGATGGCCACTGTGCTCCTTCCCGTTCCTGTGCGATGACGCTACTTCCGGTTCCACTTATTTACGTTGACCGTTATTAGCGGTCACCGCTAATGCCGCATTGGTTCATGCCGGTAGTGCTATCTGCGCTCTGCATGATGCCCCTAAGGGCATTTTTGGTGCCTTTAACGGCATGGCGGTAATGCTCTTACCGGCATGGCGCAAAGCTCGTGCCCGCAAAGTCGTAATAGCCCTCTATTAGCAGCCTACTGACTACATGGACACAATATTTGCGCCATGCCGATAAGGGCCGTTACTTACCTCCAACCTTGGAATGACCCCCTTTGACGTTACTATTTTTTGTTTGAGTGTGGCAGTAGCAAGTTTGAAATGCTATTATTACTTTTCTATTGCTGTATTCAAAAGAGATTGAAGGCTGCGATGTGCTTTGAATGTTAAGATTTGTCTTTTTTATCATTTACCAATATTAAAATTCCAAGTTTCAAGTCTAAATGACAATACATTCAAATGTTTCTTGTTGTATATTTGAGAAACTAAGAATATTTCTTTCGAATTTAAAATGGATTGTGTTTTGATCATGAAAAATCAGTTCAAAGTATAGTTTAAATTATGTTTTTGTAGTTATCTGAGAGTGCAGTAGATCTGTGCAAAAGATAGGTTTATTATTTGTATGGTATAGTGTTAGTGGTGCAAATGGAAATAGTGCCAACCGTGGTTTATTAGTGTAACTACAAGCTGATAGTGACAGCAGAAGACATTTTAGATGCATTAGGAGATATTACTAATTGCCTAAATAACTTTTATTACATGCTCAAAAAGAGATTGTTGTATTGGAATTCACAGTTTATCATTTGAAAGAGATGAATTTTGCAAGCAGTAAACACATACACTGCTAGTATTTTGTAAATTGTTTTCAGTATTCTACTAGCTACTGTATTGTTTTAACAGACGTGATACTTTTTTTAAATGGTTATTTAAACATACCTGCAGGATGTCTTCCTAGATGTCGATGGCTGTAGATCCTGGAAATGTTGCCTGTGATAAGCAGGCTCTTATTTTCAGCACAAGGATTGCAGAGCAGAAACAGGAAGGCTGAGGAAGAAGCTGTTGCAGTAGTCCAGCCTAGAGAGAACCAGGGCTCTGGAGACAGTGAGCCACCGGGGGAAAGTGATAAAAGGTAGAGTACCTTTGAGGAGGTGTAGCTGGTAGTAAGACTTTTTAGAGATATCCGAAATGTGAGAGGAGAAGGAGAGAGAGGAGTCGAAGATGACCCCAAGGTTTTTAGCCTCGCAGGTGGGTGCGGGCGCAGGGCCAAGGGAGGCCGGGCAGAGTGAAAGTGGGAAGGCGGGAGCAGGGGTCCCAATGCAAACTATCTCAGTCTTACTGGCATTGCGGCAAATGTCATTTGCAGCACACCATGGGCCTCATTACGACCCTGCCGATCCGGAAACAATGGTGTTTGTAAAACCGCCACCACCGTTCTTTCCGAACTGGCTGATTAAGAGTACTGCAGGCGGGAGGTGTCACTCCCGCCAGGTCTGACCTGGCGGGTTAAACACTGCCTGCAGGCGGACTTGGAAACACTGGCTCTATCATAGACGGAACCAGTGTTTCCATTGTCCCCATCCCCATGGAGTCCTATGAGGCTCCATGGGAAAGGTGACTTACACAATTCCGCCTCCAGAATTCCCAGGTCACTGGGGTCTTAATGCCCCAGTGATTTCGGGAATCACGGAGGTGGAATGGTAATACGGGTCCGGCGGTAACCTGCCGGTTTTTCCGGCTCGGTTACCGCCGGACTCATAATGAGGCCCCATGACTGAACAGTGGACAGAGAGTCATAGATGAGCGAGGAGGAGGGGGCAGCTGAGGGGAGCCTGAAAGATAGTTGCGTGTCATCCGGGTAGCACTGGAAGTTAGGGGTGAAAGTGGCAATCACACGTGCCAAGGCAACCATGTAGACCTTGAAGAACCAGGGGGCTCGGTTAAATCCCTGGGGGACGCCACAGGTTGAGAGAGTGATAGTCAAGAGAAAGGCTCAGATTGCCACCTGGAATGGGCAGTCAGAGAGAAAGGAGGTTTACCACGCCAGAGCCTGAACTGTGATTCCAAGGGTGTCACGGAGACGTGCAATCAGGATGTGGTTAACCGTGTCGAAGGCAGAGGAGAGGTCAAGAAGAATGAGAACAGAGGGAGGGTTTTTTTTTATTTTAAATTTCTTTTATTGATTTTATGCAAACAAAACAACACAAACCAAACAAGCAGCATAATCATAATAGTTCCATTACACATCAATTTACCCTAATCACTGCTCCCATAACCCCTCCCTCCCCCCATGAGCCTATTCGTCAATCTCATTCAATGTCTGGCACGCGGCCGGGTTTCGTTCTCTTCGGAGTCTGTTCGATCTGATATTACTCCAAACAATTCTGCTATTAGCGATTTCCAAGCCAACAGGGTGCCCGCCTCCCCTTCTCCAGCCAGGCTACTTGCTTCTTGCCATGCCACCCTTTCAGCCTCCGCCCATTTCTGCAAGTCCTTCCACCATACATCCACCTTAGGCTTGTGGCATTTCTTCCACCCCATGGCAATCCTATGTTTTGCAAGCACATACGCCAGATTTCTCAGTTTCTCAATATGCTTGAGTTTCCGTGGCCTGGGGCGCCCGCCCAGTAAGTAGGCCCAGGCTGTATCTGTAACAAGAGTAACCCCCTTATCAGCCAGTTTCTGCACCACTTCTCCCCAAAAACACCCAATGATCGGGCACGACCAAAACATATGTGTCATGTCAGCGTTTTCTAAGTTACATTTGGGACACACTTGTCTTCCAGTGTTTCGGAACTTGGATATCCTCAAGGGGGTCATGTATGTCCTATGCGTTACATACAGCTGTATTTGTTTTAATCTGGCATTTCTAGACACTTTTTTGTGATAGCCCAGGGCACGCTCCCACGCCCCATCCTCCATTGGGGCCCCCACTTCCGCCTCCCAGTCCAGTCTCAGATGTGTTAATTCTTTCCCAACCTTAGCCATCACCATCTCACACAATCTCGAGATCTCATGCCCTCCTTCGGATATATCATATATTGCTCCCAAAACTGCATCTGGTTCTTCTATCAAAACTGTCTCTGGCCAGGTGTTCCTAATCATCCGCACCAATCTAATGTACGTGACATATTGGCCCGTATGTAGCCCCGCCTCTTCGCTGAGTTCTACAAACTCCTTAATGGACCCCTCTTGCCAAACATCGCCTAGCGTTACCAGCCCCACCGATTCCCAGTAGGTCCTAATAATCACTCTCAACTGATTATCCCCTCCTGTCAAAGCAACCAGCGGTATCTGCGGGAGGCACGGGCATGGGACTTCCATCAAGCGACAAGCCCTACACCAAATTTTCTGCCCAAACCTCAACATCGCAGGACGCCCCCTCATTTCGGTTTCAGGCAGCCAGATCATTTCTTTCAAGTAAAACGGGGCGCAGTCCTTTCCAAGCACCCTGTGCTCAGGGGTCGCTTCATTGGAGAGCCACTTAGCCACATACTGTAGCTGTCCCGCCAAATAGTAAACCTCAAAATGAGGCAGTCTGATACCTCCATTTTCATAAAAGTTCTGCAACTTCCAAAACGCCACTCTGTTTCGGGTACCATGCCACAGGAACTCCCTGCACATGCTGTTCAATTTACTGAAAAACCTCTTGGGTATCATGTATGGGATATTACTAAAGTAATGCAGGAGCCTGGGCAGGACTACCATCTTGAGCATTGCCCCTCGCCCCATCATCGCCAGGGGCAGTTTTGCCCAGAACTGCATGCTGTTCCTAATTTTCTCGACGGCTACTTCTGTATTATGTCTATGTTCTTCTTCCACCGTGTGGTATACATCTATGCCCAGGTAACGAAAAGAGCTAGTTGCCCATGGTACTTGTAGCACCGGTAGTCTATCCACAGGGGTCCCCTTATAGTTACCCAGCGGGAATATGACAGACTTTTGGGGGTTAACCGATATGCCCGACAACTCTGCATATCTTTCCATCACTTCAAGTATGTATAGGAGATTTTCCTCTGGGTATTGCGGGTACAATAATAAATCATCTGCGTACAAGGATATCAAGTGTCTTTCCCCTCCTACCTCAATGCCTATCGCATCATACTGTGCCCTAAGGCATATTGCCACAGGCTCCAGGGCTAAAATGTAAAGCATCGGGGACCAGGGGCACCCTTGTCTGGTGCCTCTACCAAGTTGCCATCTCTCAGATATCACCGCTCCAGTTCGGACCCTGGCAAGCGGCTCACTATACAACATCTTAGCCCACCTTATATAGCCCGGCCCCATTCCATACCCTTCCAACGCAGCCAATAGCCATGACCACTTGACCGAATCAAAAGCTTTAACTGCATCTAGAGACACTATCGCCATCTCACCTTCATTCCTGCTGCCCCATTCGACCACCCGGTGAAGACGCCTATGGTTGTGTGTTATATTCCTATTCGGGATATAACCCGTTTGATCAGGATGTATCAGTCTACCAATCACTTTCTGCAATCAATTTGCCAGGACAGCCGTTAGAATCTTGCTGTCCTGATTTAGCATCGACAAAGGTCTGCAGGAACCACATCTATGCTCCGGTTTGTTGGGCTTGGGCAGCGGTATTATGATCGCCTCTCTGAGCGACTCAGGCAACCGTCCTATCTCAAACGCCTCATTAAGCATGTCCAGCATTGGGGGGAGGATTTCCTCTCTGTATACTTTATAGAATTCGCTGGGGAACCCATCTGCTCCCGGGGTCTTACAGGTAGGCAACTGCTTAACAACCGCCTCTAACTGTTCTAACGTGATTGGCTCATCTAGCTCCTCTCTCTCCTCTTCACTGATCTTGGGCAGCCCTATATCTTCTAACGTTTCAATTATCTTGCGTTGGTCACTCATCTCATCATCCCCGTACAGCGCTCTGTAATAATCCGCAAATTCTTTTTTAACCCCTTCTTGCGTGGCCACTTCATCCGTGTCCTCCCTAATAATGGTCCTAATCGGAGGCCTAGGGGTCTCGCTTTTGTATAGCCAGGCCAAAAGGCGGCCTGTCTTATCTCCCCCCGCGTGCTGCCTCTCAACATATTTCCTATAATTAAGATTGCAGAGTCTTTCCCAATGCCCTGCACATTGTTGCTGTAGTTGGAGTACTAGCTCTGTGTCTACGTCACCATTCTTCAATGCTGTTTCTAGCTCAGTTCCCATCCTCTGTAGGTCAGCCAAGACCCCACCCTGCAACCCTCTTGACTTAGCAATGGCCGCCCCCCGCATCACCACCTTAAAAGCTTCCCATAATGTGCCCGCGGAGTCAACACTCCCAGTATTCTCCTCAAAGAAGTTGGTAATCTCTTCCCTTATATCTTCCCTAAAGACTGGATCCCTAAGCGCCTCTGCTCGGAGGCGCCATGTAGGGATCCTCGCCCTCGGGGGGCAATATTGCCATCTGAGGATCAGGGGCGAGTGATCCGAGAGGACCCTAGCCTTATATTCGACTTGAGTAATCTCAGTCATCACATCTGCTGTAGCAAAGACATAATCAAGCCTAGTATGCAGTTGATGCGGGGCTGAATAGTGTGAGTATTGCCTCTCAGTGGGATGTTTCCTCCTCCACGCATCTGTAAAGCCAAAATCAATTATCAGCGTCTGCAACGCTCTCGCCGCCGGGCTAGGCTTACCCACCCCGCCATCAGATCTGTCCACCACAGGATTCAGAACACAATTGAAGTCCCCACCCCAGATCACCGCGCTCCCTATACACATGCTAAGGTTGGTATACAGGGCTCTGAAATATGCTGCTGTGTTTTGGTTGGGGGCATACGTGTTTACTATACATATCCCCCTGCTCTCCACCAGCCCTCGCAATATAACCATCCTTCCATCAGTTTCAACTACCTCTTGTATCGATTGGAACGGGACATGCAGTGCCACCCAGATTAACACACCCCGGGCGTACGCAGAATATGGCGAGCCCACCACAGTCCCTCTCCACTTTCTCTTAACTAGGTCCAACTTCTCTCGCGTCAAATACGTTTCCTGTAGTAGTGCAATATCTATTTTCTGCCTTTTCAGATACATCATGATTTTATTTCTTTTCAGGTAACTGTTAAGGCCCCTGACGTTCCACGTTATTATCCTGAGGTCACCCAGAAGTCGTTGGTAAGCACCCCCTCGATCTTCTGCCGATCCCGCCCCCTCATACACCGCAAGTGCAACATTCTGATTCCTCCAAATAGGCTCGAAACAAAACTTAAACTTCCCATAACCACACACACACTCAACTTCCCATCCCCCCACCTTCTTCCCCTCCACCCCTTCCCCAACCACACCCCCCCCAACTGTTGCCCAGCTCCATTCCTGGATCTCACGCACCCCCACATCTAGCCCTGCCTAGCACAAGCTTCTACTCAGGGCTCAGTAGGGTAAGCCGCCCTAATGGCCGCTGAAACTAATAATCTATCGGGGTAGGTCGTCCACGTTCTGTAGCTCCTTTTAAGAAATATTACGCATACAGATGCTAGACAGTTACCAATTGCAGTTTCACTCACTATATTCTAGTCCATGTCGAGCACCAGGCTCGGATTGTGCTCAAAGTTCAGCCAGTTACAATTTCTCTGTACAATCAGGATCCTCCTCCCACTCACCCTCACAATGTCCGTATTACAAAATCTTCATTCGGTATGCTCCTGCCGGTCACGATCCGCTTCTTGTTCCAGGCAACCGTGCAGGTCCAGCCATGCGACAACATCCTCTGGGGTATCAAAAAATAGCGCTTTGTTCTTATGTAGCACCTTCAATCGTGCCGGATACAGCAGCATATTTTTGACTCCCGCCGCCCTCAGCCTTCTTTTGACGGCGACGTAACTATACCTTTACCTTTGCACCAGTATCGTATAGTCCGGGTATGCTGTGATGTTGCTGGATGCTCTCTCTATCGTACCGCCCTTACGAAAATATTCAAGGATTTTTTCTCTATCCCTGTAATTCAGGATCCTCGCGATGATCGGCCTTGGCGGGGCCCCCGGCCGGGGTTTCCTCATTAGGGCGCGATGCGCCCGCTCCACCGTGAATCCTTGCGAAAGATTCCCTGCTCCGATCCCTTGTATGATCATGTTTTCAACATAGTTTGTGGGGTCTTGGCCTTCTTCCCCCTCTGGCAGACCAACCACACGGATGTTGTTCCTCCTCGCCCTGCCTTCCGCCTCTTCCACACGATTTTCCAGGTTGGCAACCTGTTGTTTTAAGACATGAATCTCCTTCGCATTATTTGTGCTAACGTCGGTATTGATCTTCACCCCACTTTCCAGACCACTGGTTCTTTCTGCGAGTGCCCTGACATCTTGACGTAACAGGGTGAGTTCCGTGCCCAGAGCATCAATCTTATTCTCCAGGTCTGTGCGTAGGTCCGCCATTGCCAAGTCCCATTTAGCACTCAGTCCCGTTATAGCCTCCAGGACTGGTGCCTATCCCCTTCAGGGGCGTCTTCCGCGGGAGTCACGACCATGCTCTGCACCGATGTCGAGGGGATCCGCTGCGTTTTCGTAAAAACCTCCATCGTGGGTTGCTTGGACTTGACTCTCAACCCTTTCGCCGACATGGCGCTGCCCTCCACTCCTGTACGGCTCCGTCTTGGTGCAGCTGCTGCACTGTCCTCAGTCCGACAATAGTCCGGCTCCCAGGTCTCCTAACTCACATTCAAGATGGCACTCCGAATTGTCTTACGGGTGGGCTATGGCCTCGCACTCCTCATTCAACTTCCGTAGGCCTTGTCGCCCAAGTATCCAATGCTATCTCCTCCTGCAGTCAGATCGCCAAGGCTTCATTAGCGTACGCCAGGCCGGGCACTCTCACGGTGCTATCTCGAACACTTTTCCATATTTCCTGTTGTACTCGTCCTCCAGGCAATCGTCCGCGACCTTGTCCCGCAGTCCCGGGGAATCAGTTTTGTTTCTCATCGGAGGTCTCTCCTTTGTTAGCCGCCATCTTGGCACTGAAGTGGCCACACAGCCGTACCAACAAAAACGTATATATCTCACGATTCCCCGGGACCATGAACTTCTCCCACGAACTCCACTTAGCGTGCAGTTTCCGACGCCTGATCCCCAAAGTTCTAGGCGCTCGTTACAGTTTCAGCGGGTAACTTTAGCAAAAGTAAAGTTGGATCATCAGGAGCTCCTCACGAAGCACGTCCTATTCCATGGCCAGATAGCCACGCCCCCCACAGAGGGAGTGTTAGTGTCAAGGTTTGAGAGCAGGTCTTCACAGGTGTTCAGAAGAGCAGTTACCATGCCTCTGGATGCTCTAAAACCAGACCGATGATCGTGGAAGCACCCAATAGATTCATTGTGGAGGGTCAGCTGAGAGATAGCCAACTTCTCCAGGAGTTTGCCCAGGAAAGGAGTGATAGAGATAGGGCGGCAGTTTGCCGGAATAGAGGGGTTGGCAGAGGGTTTCTTGAGCAGAAGGTGCACAAGGGAGTGCTTCAGAGCAGTTGGGAAAACTCCAGTGGAAAAGGAGAGATTGCAGAGGTCAGCCAAGGCTCGGGTGAGGGAGTACATTTTGTCCTTAATGATTTTGGAGGGGCAGGGGCCCACCCGTTTGGATGAAGCCTTCATAGACCCGACTTGTCTGGCGACCTCATCAGGTGAGACGGGTGAAAGAGAAGGAAGGGGAAGTGGAGGGGGGGCCAAGGGAGGCTCCGGTGTTGGTGTATGCTGTGGTGTGGATGGGAGGGAGGAAAGGATGTCTTGGGGGTTTGTGATGAAGTGTGCGGCCAGGGCCGAGCAAAGGTCCTGGGTGGGTGTGACAGAAGAAGAGGCCTGCTGCAGGATTGGCCAGTTCCTTACAGACTTTGAAAAGTTTGGCTGTGTTGCTTGATGCCACAGAGATGCGGGTGTTAATAAAGACTCTTTTGTTTGGAGCGGATGCAGAGTCGATATTGCCTTTGAAGGAGGCGGTGGGCAGTGGATCGAACAACACTCTGGCTACTTCCCAGAAAGCAAGGGAAAGAGCAGGTCACCAGTAGTGGCCAAGTCCCCATAAACATCAGGTCCCTGTGCATACTGAATGTGCAAGGGGAGGGAGTGGAAAACAACAATGAAGACCTTATTCCTCAAGGGACCTGCTCTACAAACAGATGAGAATGAAATGTACAATCCTATGAATGAACATGGGGAAGATAACTCACCTTTGAGGAGTGGCACTGAGAGTGGCAGCAATGCTGAGGATGGAGAGAACAGTGACCCGTTTGAAAATCCCGGCGGAGAGGTGCCACAGTGAGTCCAACCGGGAGAATGAGCTGCCCGCTTGGTTAAGTATTTTGCAGTAGAGTTATTAATGGAATGTAAAAGAAGACAAAGTGAAGTGTTCCAAATAAAGCAAGCAATTATTGCACCAGATGAGAAAGGAAATGGACACTTAGAAGCAAATGATAATACACCAACAGAAGAGTCCATGCATAGAAAGTCAGAAATCGAGGAGGATTAGCAATTGAAGATGCCATGGGGTGAAAAGGAAAAAGGACATGGCACTCAACTGCCCTGTCCCACAATAGAGAGACATTTAGAGGCTGTGCAGTCAAGGAATACACTGACGTATCCACCTGCTTCGGAGAGCTCAGAAAGCTTGAGAGCAGACCAAAGCCCATATTATAGGACAAACGAGAGGACACCCGTAATGAGACAGCCACAAGAGGAGCTCTCGCCAAGATTAATGATGCAACTTCAGAATAATATCATGTCATCATTAACAACGGCGCTAGCTCGATTTACCAAGCTATATCAGTCACTAAATGAAACTCTGAGAGATCAAGCTACACTATTGGCTATGGTGCATTCCAAACAGATCGTATTGGAGATGTTTGCAAATACGCTACAAGTAAGACTGGACAGAGAGGCGGAGCAATCATCTCAATGGCAAAACAGACTAGGTGATTTGGCAAGAGGGGAAGACTCCAAAAGAAATTTCATGATCTCTGGAATATTAGACATAATGAAATGATTACGCAAAATAATCGCTCCCAATAAAATGTCACCAACAGAGATAGAAGTAGGAGAGGCCACTTCTGGATTGATGGGTATACTTAAACAATCTAGGCAATGGGGCAGGAAAGAAACAACCAGCAAGAATGGCCAAGTGATGGAGACCCCATTGATAAACCAACGCTATATAGAAATAGAAGAAGGCATAGATCTGGGAGGTGGCAATACAACACCATCTTAAAATAAACATCCAGAAATACAACAGACAACAGAGGAAGAGAGCCAAAGGGAAATTGTTCCCTTGGAGAATTAAATTTTGGTGATGTTGAATAAGAAGCAGGTGGAGATCTACCCAATGTTTCAAAAATAGAGAAAGGGAACTCAAGAAATCAGGCTGGAAACCTGCCGAATAAAACAAAAAATATCATCCAGCCGCAGAAAGTGAAATGAAATGGATAGGGAAAATTACTCCGGAATCTTAAAACCCCACAAGCTAAAACGCAATCAGCAATGGAGGAGAAAATGGTCCAAGATAAGAAGGGCGTAATGAATAAAATTGATACACCCCAAGCGGAGGAACTTAAGCCCAAAACGGACAAAGAGCCTTCACAAGTGGAGGTGGGTGAAGAGGGTTGCTTGGAAGATATGTCACTGATAAACCTCTCAAAATATTTGATGGAAGAAGATGGGCAAGAGGAAGGCCAAGAAGGGATTACTTTACTAGAGGGGCCAGAGCCCAAATCCGGGGTAAATCAGCAGGCTGCAAGAGAGAGAGATCAGCCCCGCCTACAATTCAAAGAGGAGATAAGGAAGAAAGGTTAACCGAAGGAGGTGGAGGTGAAATTCCTAAATACAAATAGAAATTAAAGGAGAACCTGGGAGTCAGCTAAGGGAATGGGAGAAAGACTAATTCTAAATAACAAGATACATGCACAAAGAAATGTACAGTTGTCATTGAGAGACTATTTGGAGCAAAAGACGAGTTTGGATATTAAAACCCTGCAAATGTTCTAAAGCATTACATACCTAAACTGAGAAACATTGAATCGGTGGACATAAAAATTGTGCAATTTGTGGAAGAATCAAGACTTGACTCAGTAATCCTGCACCTAAACTCTGCATTGGTAAGGAAACTCCTCCTAGAATCGGCAACAGATATTCTGCCTCTCGGTTTTGAGTTATCGGAAGGCCCTCCGATAATGACCCTGCAGCAAACAAAACAGGGGGTAGAAAAAAAAGATGAAAGGGGAACATTGAGCACCTTACAGAGGGATAAAAAACAAGCAAAGAAGAATGGTGTCATTCAATTTTTTTAGGAAAGAAGGGGTAATTATCTAAAAAGAGCCCTCCAAGAAGCAATCGGCTCGATGATGAATAATTTTATTCAGTTGCCAGATGCAAGAGACAGCTATACTGGATGACTGAAGAGTAAATACTACAAAGAAGAAAGGGGGAGAGGAATGGTTATGACTGCTAAAACATGTGTCAAACATCAACAGCAATTAATGGTCAACATAAAAGAACTGGAACTCTCTTCGACTTGGTACTTGGAACACTAGAGGCTTCACGCACGTATTTGGGGGAAAGGGGTGAGAGAGTGAAAGACTATACGATCCTATGCCTGCAGGAGACATATGACATAGGAGTCACCCCCGATGTGCGATGGATATATTGTTCATTTAAACCCAGCAGAGAGAGGCAATAGTGGGCGTCCTCATTTCGGTTTGATGACACTGGTTAAGAATGATTGTGGGTTAACAGTGGTGAGAGAGGCGAATCCCACCCTGTATATCCAAGTTTTAACAATGGAATGGAGAGATCTGAAAAAAGATGTTGGGAAGCTACTAAAAATCATAAATTTATACTGGAACCCGAGCAGGATTAAAGAAGATGTTTTCATCAATCAAATCCTATGCCTAATAGACGGGGCATATGAACAAAGCCCATCACTGCAAATAAAAATGTGCAGGGATCTTAACATAATTTATTTTAATAAAAGTGGAGAATCCCTGGCCAATTATGACACAGAAGAGAAAGGGTATGGCAAAAATAATTATCGGATGAAGGAATTCTAATGCTTAGTGGGCAAATAAAAGGTGACATCCCGGCGAAGATGACTTGGGGCAGAGTTACACAGAAATCATGCCTAGGCTATATATTTGTTTCAGCAAATATACTTGATCAAATGGGGAACTTTGCAGTGATGAAAAGTGGTAAGAGTGATCACCACCTGGTGACCATCACTTATAAGATTAATTTAAGAACTTCCTGGACAATCTCAAAGGAGAAGATAATCATGTCGTAAGGCAGGAATCAGCTGAAAATAACACCTAAGGAGGTATTAGGAGTAACACAAATTCACCTCAGACTTTAGACTACCCTTGGGCCCTCATGGACTTTTGGAAAAGAAGCATGGGAGACTAATGAAATGATATAAAGCCAAGACACCCCTACAATAAAGAAGTAGTGGTATTGAAAAATAATCGAGCTGACGTAAGAAAGCTTGATGAGCTACCAATGGCGCAACGGATAAAGCAGAAAGAAAAGAAAACAAAAGTATAAAAATGACCTAACTGCAATGAAAGCACAACATTACCAGGCTGATGCGGAGTGCTTTTTAAGAGCTATTAGTGGCCAGAATACATGAAATGTATGGGGGATGTTGAACAATCAAAGCCTCCAAAAAGTTCTAATCACCTCAGCGGTTCCAGAGAAGGCATGGATAGCCCACTTCTCTAAATTGTTCAAAACGAAAGGTCTGAGATATGAGGAACTGAACCAGTCGAATCCCTTATCTATGAAAATTGATTGGGATAAATTGGAGACTAAGATTTGGAAGAGGACTTTAAATGTGTCCAATTGTGTCCCATCAGGTGTTTAAGATATGAGTTGGGCCTGTCCTCTTTGTTGGCCATGATGTAGTGGAGATGGATATCGATGTTTAGGTTAATCCTTGTCCCCCCAAAGGGCTCGCTGTATGAGGATGTAGCATTACTGCTAGAAAAAGCTGACAATACCTTTCTAAATGAGCTTAGTCTGTGGTGAAATCTTGGTGAATTCAGATTGCTCTATTGATCTTCTTATCCAGGATCAGGAGAAAGTCAAAATGCGTTTGAAACAATGGGACTGGATTCGGACGATTAATCGAATGAGGATCGCAAAGCTATCAGAATCACATACGTGTTTTGACAAACCCAGATCCCGGCTCCCTCATTATCTGAACACGTCTCCTGATCCAGGGGTAAGAGCTGAGTTTCTGAGATTTAGATTGAATCTGTGTTTAACCTTGGAGGTTTGCTCAATCTGAAACACTGAGGATTTCCCCTCTTCCATTTGTGACAAGTATAATATTAATGAAAGACAGTCATTGAAACATCTATTGATGCACTGTCCAGGAACTTGGTTATTGAGACTGGCAAGATTTATGAGGTTTGTTCACGATCCTGGTTGGGTGAATTCTGATATCTTCTGGGACAGACTGTCGTCAGACAATGAAACACTCCTGACGTTTGAAGTAGTTGCTCTCTTGACAGACTTGTTGGGGGGGACAGGGGGGAAGGTCAGGGGTGCCCTTTGTTGAGGTGTTTGATTTTTGAGTTAGTTCCTGTGATATTTAAATTCGTTTTATTTGTAAACTTTCTTCTTTTGATTAATGTGTTTGTTAAAAAAATAGTGTTTCTTCTTTTTTTTCCTGTATGTGTTAAAAGTCATAAGTATGTATTATATTGTTTTAGTATATGGCTATGACACAATAACAAATAAAAAAAAATAAAAAAGGAACTGAACCATCCATCAGGGAAAGAGTAGGCAATATCTCTGAACAAAGAGCAAATCCTGGCAAAAATAAAAGGTCTAAATGGATCAAGGGTGGCTGGACTGGATGGCATCTCCAATGACATGCTAAAGACCAACCCAGAGGAATGAGCAACCTTTCATGATTTGCTATTCAAACGCATCATGCTGATAAAAGAAGTCCCACCCAACTGGAAAACAGCATTAATTATTTCAATATATAAAAAGGGGAGCAGAACTGACCCCTGTAACTATCGACCAATTGTGATGATTGACTCTATGGGGAAGGTCTTTGCATCCATCCTGTTGGACCCACTAATGGGATGGGCAACAAAGAACAATAGGGTAGACTCGAGACAAACTGGGTTTGTCAAGGGGATAGGAATTGGGCTCAACCTGTTTCTGCTCAACCTCAACTGGAGCCATGAAAACTAAAACAAAACTATATGCAGCATTTGCCGACCTTAAACAGGCTTCCGACAGCATAGAGAGAGAACATCTATGGCAAAAATGAATGACTTGAGATTGCCCTATTTACTTGGTAGATACGATCCGCACCCTCTACTCAGATACCTCAATCCAGGTGAGACTCTCACAGCAAGGGACGCTTTTGGAGAGAATTAAGACTTATTGTGGCCTAAAACAGGGGTGTCCCATGTCTCCGGCATTGTATAATCTATTCATATCAGATATGAACATCAGCAAGAGAGATATTAAAGCCTTTCCTCCGATGATCAATGACCAGCAAGTGCAATGGGTTGTATATGCGGACGATCTAGTTATCCTTGATCGGACCCCCATTGGTCTACAAAAAAGATTGGCAACCATGGAGGGCTATATGGAGGTTAATTTCCTAAAGATAAATGCAGAAAAAACAAAAGTAATGTGCTTCAGATGGTCCACAGGGAGAGCAGTAAAAAAATGATTTAAATGCCTTGTGGCCAATACCACTCTAGAGCAGGTCCCATCGATATCTAGGGGTTTTGCAGGGACGTCATTTCACCAAATTGCCAGTTGGCGGAAGTGACATCACACGACCCTTGACCTCTGAAGACATCACAGGAAGTGATGTAATTTGACCCCACCCGAAGTGACATCACGGAAAGCGATGGAAATAGCCTTTTACCCCTTGAGGAAGTGGCATCACATAGCATTGTTCCTAAGTACACTATGAAAACTATAGTTACTATATCACTGTAATGTGATGTACATTTCATAAAATAATTAATCAGCATATGTATCGTTATTTCAGTGTGTATTGGCACATATTACCAAATTACTGTACATGCAGATGTCCAAGGCCAAATGATAATGATGTGGTATTATATGGCACTTACACTTAAGCACTTTATAAATAACAAATTTACATACAATGGGGGTCATTCCGAGTTTGGAGGCAGCCATGGTGCTATTAGCATCATGGCAGACTCCAAATCCGGGTCCGGTCTGGCCGAATGGGGACTTAACGGGTCATTCCGACCCTGGAGGACCCGGTAAATCCCCATTGAGTAAACCATTCCCCATTCCCATTTGAGGCCCCATAGGGCTCAATGGGAATGGGGAAGGCACTAATAACGGTAACGCAAATTGCGGCACCGTTATTAGCTCCAAGGTCCCTTAACGGGAACCACAGAGAACGGGTGGTCAGACCACCCTTTCCTGCTGGGACCCACTAAGGGTCCTCGGAATAGGGCGGTAGAGATTTACCGGCACCGGCAGCCTTACCGGTGCCCGTAAACATTTACCTCCCAACTCGGAATGACCCCCAATGTCACCCAATCTGGGTTGGTACTCATTTATCAACCTCAGAAGGATGAGTTGGCCATGCCAGGATTCGAACCTGCAGATAACACACACACATCGCAGCAGCGAGCACTCAAGCAACTTAACAGATATAGTAAAATTAGCAATTACATGTCTCAATGTTCTCAAAGTCAGAAAGCAAATTACACTCTGTAGTGGATACCATTAAACTGGTAACTGAGAGTTAACAGCAGGCCAGTTCATCTGCAGGTCTGGTACAAAGTTGGCCACATGTCAAGCCTGCGTGGATCTACTTTTCAGGCTTCAGAGGTTGGCAAAATACATTCCATTGATAGGGTCCATAACTTTGCATAAAATAATTTAGAGTAGCGCAGGGAAAGCAGCACACTCACAGGACATCTCATACTCTGGGCACTCGTTACCTCATAGGTGCAAACAAACATCCTGAACAGCATGCCAGGGGGATGGGAAAGATAGACACATTATAACAAAGCATTAACTGTGGCACAATTAAATCAAGGGTCCCTTTATCTGCTGTGGTCAAACATTTCTACTCTGTACACAAGCATTTAGGCACAAGGATTTTGTCAAGTGACTGAGGACACCGAGATGGAATGCCTTGTGATGATCGTAAAAGAGACACCGGCAGAAAAAAAACATGCTATAACTTAAACTTGTGAAAAGAAAAATACATAGTCCGAAACGGATGCTTATTCTACTCTAAATGCTTTTTGGACATTTTTGTCTGCATTTTGAATTTGAGGTTTTTAAGAACAAAATAAATCAGCGACTCACCCCCTGAACTGTGCGTGAAATAAACCTTTAATGAGTCTAGCAATAATTGTATAGCATTCCAGAAAGACAAATTATTTGTTATTCCTATTCTTTCTTATTTAGGATCACTGCTTACACTTGTGGAACCCCCCTCTTTTTTTAAGAGGCTTGAACAAGAAAGCCAGCCACTGCAGAAACAAAGCCACATGGCACTGGCCACGGGCCAGGATCGTCCATTAAAAAAAAAAACTTTTTTTTCTTTTGGGGGGGGGGGTAGCAAGGGAAACCGAAGGGGTTTAAGTGTTTAAGTGACAAGAAGTACTAAGAACGAGAGCAAAAAGTCTAGCGACACAAGCAGAAAGTCATGCCTATTTTAACATACTGTGCGGAAGGCCTCTTGACATTGACTGGGAGGTTTGGAACCTGCTAGAAGCTCTTTTCTGGCGGCAGGTTTTGCACCTGTATTCAACCTTTCCAATCACTCTAATAAGATACAAGCTAGCGCTCCAAATATGCAGTAAGTCTGTTTCATAAATGCATACGGCATAACTCCTTTTAGGATATTGGAAAAAAGGACTCAAACATCCAAAAGGGGACATTTGGAGAATGGTATTGCAGATGTCGAAAATGGCTGAGGGAATTGGAGATTTTCACAAAGATGTTAAAATGCAAGCATGAAGGGGCGAAGAAGAAAGTACGTCTCCAGGACTGGATTGACACCCGAGAAAAAAAGAGAAATATAAAATGGCTCTTGATCTCACCAACTGCCACTCTACCTCTGTAAATTCCCATGTCCAAATGTGAAGGATTTATTCATGAGATTGCGATTGAAAATACTACTGCGGAGAGAATTCTTGGCTAAAAAAGGCAACTTGACCAAAAAGAGGCATACTGCAGATTCTGCAAAAACGAGAACCAGGTGGAACCATCTGAATATCTCATCCTGGAATGCCCCTCATTGCTGAAAGTATGTACGCCCTTGCTACTTTGACAAAACTTTGACAAAACAAGAGCGGTGGCATATGTTTCTCATAGCAGAACAGAACTCAGTAGTTTTTGCAGTAAATAAATTTGTGAGAAAGATTTCAAAAAAGAACTAATAGATGAGAGAGCAAGGAATGAATGGGGGGGGGAGATTTGGAAGGGTGTAATCAATCTATATGTGGACGTTATTTGCGCATAGAGGGTAGTTAAGGATTGTTGCCTGATTATGGATCGTCATTAAGCCCCCTGTTTCTGGTCTAGGCATTTTTATTTTATCTTTCGGTGATTGCTTTTTTTTTTCTTGAAGCAGAAGGAGGATGTTTGAGTTTTTGAGGTGGAAGCTGTTTCTGTCTGGGGTTCTGCTTTTACATTTGAGAAAGGGCATCAAATGTCAAGATGAAATGGAAACAATTTGTTTATGACAAGTTAGTAATAAACTGTATCATAATTGGAGGAAAAAAAACAAAGAAAAAGGGCCTACACCCATGGCTGAACTCTTTAAAATCTGTAAGGAACTAGCCAACCCTTCCGCAGTCTCCTCCTCACCTCTTCCCTCCAAGGCCCTCTGCAACACACTGGCCACACACTTCACTGCAAAAACTCAGGACATCCTAAGCACCCTTGCGCCCCTCTCCCTTTCCCCTACACCCCTGCCTCATATGGCCTGCCATCACCCCACTGCCTTTCTCTCCTCCTTTCCTCCCATTACACCTGAAGAGGTCACCAGGGCTGTCCGCTCCATGAAAATCTCCTCCAAACAGATTTTACTCTGTTCCTCCAGAACTATCAAGGACTTTATTGGCTCTCTTGCCCCGGCACTTGCTGATTTCGCACTCTTTTGCTACTGGATCATTCCCCTCCTCCCTCAAGCACTCCCTTGTGCTCCCCCATCTGAAAAAAACTTCTGCAGGCCCGTCTTGTCCAGTCAACTATCGCCCCATATCTTTCACCCCCTTCCTTGGGGAAACTCTTGGAGAAGTTGGTCTTCCGCCAGCTGACTCAGCACACTGAACTTGTTGGCTGCCTACATGACCATCTATCTGGATTATGAGCATCCAGAGGCACGGAAACGGCTCTTCTGAACACCCGTGAGGAAATGCTTGCATCTCTTGACTCTAACTCTCCAGCTGTACTCATTGTACTTGATCTCTCCTTTGCATTTGATACAGTCAACCACTCCATCCTCATAAAACAGCTCCACAATACCCTAATTATCTTGGAGCGGGCACTGGAATGGCTGACCTCCTTCCTCAATGACTTTCCATCCCAGGTTATTCTGGGTTCTTTCTCCTCCCCCATCTCTATCTTAACCTGCGACATCCCCCAGGGCACCAATCTTTCTCCCTGGCTCTTTAACACCTATCTTGCTCCTCTTGCACACCTCATTTCCACCTTCTCGCCCAACTTCCAGTGTTATGCAGATGACACACACCTCTTCTTCAAACTTCCCTCTGATCCTCTCCTTACTTCCTCCATCATTCCTCACTGCCTATCTGCCATCCAGTCCTGGTGTACTTCCAATGATCTGTGCCTCCATGCCAGCAAGACTGAGATGCTTCCTACTGTGACTCCTGCTCCCTCTTTCTTCCCCTCACTATGACCATCTTCTATGACCTCTCCCCCTTTTCCTTCATCTGAAGCCAGAAACCTTGGAGTCAACTTCGACTCCTCTCTTTACTTTCTCCCTTACATTCAGGACCTTGCCAAGAAGGCCCACTTTCAACTCCACCTCCTCAAAACAATTCTTCCTTTCCTCACTTTCCCCCAGAAGCTCAATGTTTCCAGAGCTCTGGTTCTCACTAGGATAGAGTACTGCAATAGCCTCTTCCTTCATCTACCCGCTTCTTCTCTACGACCCCTCTAGCTCATTCCAGAATAGGGCTGCAAGACTTATCATTGGCCTCAAGCCCAGGGACTGCCTCTCCCCAGCCCTAAAATCTCTCCACTGGCTCCCGGTTGCTACAAGGATAACATTTGAATCCCTCTGCATCATCCATAAGGCTGTCTGGGGATGGGCACCACTCTATCTACAACTGGCTCTCACAAAATACTCTGCCTCCAGATCTTTACGCTCCTCCGGCACAAACTCCCTGTGTGTCAAGTGCTTCGCTAAACAGCAAGCTGGTGGCCGATCTATTTCCTCAGCAGGCTCCCTCCTATAGGACATCCTCCCCCTTCCTCTTCATCTTGAGGAAGATTTCCTCAAATTCTGGAAGCTCCTCAAGACCTTCCTTTTCACCTCCTCCTTCCCTTCCTCCCTCCCATGCTAAACCCATCAGTCGCTGAGATTGGTGACCAAGTCCCTTATGTGTCCTCCTGGGTCCTGGCATCCCACAACCAATCTCCTTCAGTCTCCGCCTGTCTCCCAGCACTTGCATTGGCATCCACTGGCCTATCCCAACACAGGCCTGCACTTATTTATCCACTGGCAGCTGACCACTCTCACCAAGGCACTTAACAGCTGCTTACTCACTAGCACTTCATTCTTTGGTACACCTAGCACTTACCCACCCACTTCCTCATACATCTCCCTCTCTGCACTTGTACGTTCTGAATGCTCACAAGGCCTAGTAGGTCTGTCCTTATCTTTCATTGTTATATATGCCTTTCTTTCCCATGTTGCCTCCCTGATGCCCTGCGTGCGCTTTGAAACACAATTTATTTGTTGTATAAGCACCTTACAAATGCACAAAAAATGAATAAATAAAATAGATTGCACATTCCATACCCTTTTCACACCTTGCACTGAAAGAGGACTACCTATGCTTGCAGACACTTGTGTCTGTCTGCAGACATCAGAAAGCTCAGCCAAACAAGTGTTCAGTTTGAGGAGGTGGAGCTGAACTTGAAAGAAAAATAACAAGGTCTTCATTTCATTGTGTGCATTGTTGAAAGCATGGAGATGAACAAGAAGCCTGTTTGGGTCACTGGGGATTTGTGGGTTCATTGGTTGGAGATATATGCTTAGTGGCTTGGTATTTCACATGACCTTGGTTTTGATAATTTGGAGGTTCGGTGATATAGGCCCCCATCCACCTACACGAATCGAGGGGTAGCCCCCTCCGTTTGTTCGTTTTATATGGAGACCCCCAGCACTGCGAAACCGGGGCTGCCTACCGACCATAGAGGACTCTCAATTTAGGCGCAGCCTCCCTTGGCTTACCATATGACGAAACATCCTGCAGGGGGTTACCCGGGACTCTCTAGTCAAGGACTCTAATCAGCTCTCTGCTCAAATTGCACTGTCAGTGTAGGCTCTTCCTTGTTTAGCCTTGTACTCAATTGCATCGTCGGGTGTAGGCCTCTCTCCCACTATACAGGACTCTCGAATCTAGCTGTGCTCAGCCGTGTTCTAAAATTGCACTGTTAGGTGTAGGCCTTTCTCCCACTATACAGGCCTCTCGAATCTACGGTACGTATATCTCACACCACTAGCGTGGACACAGGCCGCAGGCACGGCCAAGCATCCATGCACAACAGAATACACCTACGGCTAAGCACATCCGGCCTAGTGCACACATAGCCGTCCAGACTGAAACACCTGACGTACCTCAACACCGCTACCACTACCATGCAGCGGCCATCACCCAAAAGGAACTTGGTATCGATGACCTACATAAACTCTCTCAACAATAGCAATCTATTTCTAACCATCAACAGCACCCACCCATGTGTCTGACCTCTCTCGGGCTGCTTAGTCGAGCCTTGCCAGCCACCCAAGTCTTAGAATGGCAACATACACACACGCATCTCCTAAACTAACTCCCATAGAACTCTCCAATGACGACGACTACGGTCACCAAGGGCCCTCAACCAAGGAAAAAGTGCATTGAGGCCACACAAGTGCGGAAAGAGCGCTATATAAATAAGAAAATACAATACAATACAATATGGAGCTTGTAGTATGAAGAGGGAAGATGGATCAAGTGTTATCATTGCATCAGCGCATGGTGAATTAACCCCTTAAATGCTAAGGAAGAATATGCTTAAAAACACCCACAGAGAATTATTATTCATTGTGAATGTAATACTTTGGGATATGTTACTGAATATCTTTGCATTTTGCCACGAAAGATACATTTGGAGTTTTGATGGTTCTTCACCAAACACATTCATTTTTTTCCAGAATTGCTCAAAGTCAAGTGGGGAAAAGATTTTTTTTCACAAATTGCAAAAGCCATGCATAATCCTGTCTGCATTTTTTTGTGATTAGAGTATGGCATATTTTGACAATCATATGAATGAATGCTTTTTGTGTAACATTCACAATTCAGTCCATCGGTTTTTATGAAAAAACAATACTAAAGATGCCCAAAGGTTGAATATTACATATGGTATACCCAAGCACTTTTTTGGTATGCTAGATGCGGAGTGAAGACGATTCCTATGACAGAAAGGGCAATGCAGGGTGGCCTTGAATACACTCCACAGAGCTCATGAAGAAGGAGGGATTAAAGTTCTGCAATTTGAATTCTACTTCCTGCCAGGCCAACTACAGTTCGTAGAAGGTTGGCCGGTGGATGAACCTACGCATGAAACATTTCTACTACGAGTACTAAAAGAGTTTTATCAAAAATAGATTCTGTGGGTACCAACCCTCCATTTTGGACAGCAACCATATCTAGTGACACTAGGCATACAGCTGTGGCCTAGAGCATGTAAGAACCTAGGGGTCAAGGACCCTGTTTCCCCAAAGATTCCCCTGGCCGTGGTGCTATCAGATGGACGACAATTACGAGCTGGTATATGTAAACATTGGAAGCCCATTGGGGTAGTCACGATAGGAAAACTATTGCAAGAGGGTGTATTAATGGACTTCCAGGAGTTGCATGAATGCACAGGCATACTTGGGGGACAGCCCTTAATACAACGCACTATAACACATGCACTAAAGCGGCGGTGGCCAAAATTCTGCGGACAAGTATTCACGCACGTAGCAGTGGAAGGAGTATTTGAAATTTAGGAAGGGGGGCATACAGTGTCCAGACTTTATGACCTACTCCTCTCTTAATTATTTCTGAAGTACACTGAAAATACGACAGACATGGGAAATAGACTTGGGTAAGCCCTTCACAGACGCAGAATGGTGGAAAGTAAGTGAGTGTCGTTCCCTTAGTGGGAAGCAGCCTGCCAACCACTAAAAGCTTGTTTGCCATCCACTGCCACCAAAACCTAACCCCTAAACCCACCCATATATGTCTGTGTATTGGAGAACCCACTTAACCTCTTACCCATCTGCCTGAACACCACTCAACGGTGAGAACAAGCCACAGATAAAGATGTACTGGCCATCCAACACCCGACTGGAAGCCCCGCCGACTCCCAAAGCATCTGTCCATGAGTCCACCACCAACAAGGATATAAAGAGTATTACATCATGTCCAAGTCCAAATTAGCTGGTTACAAAGTAACTCTACGATTGTCAATAGGTGTGGGCAACACCTTTTCAACATGTGACCTTATGGCAGATTAGCTAAAAATCACACCAACAATAACTATGAAGTGGAGCACAAGTGGGTTCTAAAACCTAGCGCCCAAACACTACTACCTTTCTTAATACTGTTTGTATTTGTATCAATCTCTTTTTTCAAGTATTGGGTCACCAACCCTTTCTTAACATTGTATTTGTATCAATCTCTCTTTCCAAGTACTGAGTCACCAATCCTTTCTTAACACAGTTCGTATTTGCATCAATCTTTCTTTCGAAGATTTAGGTCACTGACCCTTTCTTAAAACTGTTTGTATTTGTATCAGTTCCTCCAATTACTTTAATTGGGCTTAACATACGCCGGAGAAACAATAATTAATCAACCCACAATGAAATGGCAACAATACGAGGCAATATTCTGGAGAAAAACTCTCGGCCTATCCAACTCATTTCCAATCTCAAGAATTCGGTTTGAACTGGCCTTACAATCCCTTGAATCAATCATTACCTGGAAAAAAAGGACCTCTACAGAAAAATAATTTGCCAGGACAAAATTCCATCTCTAGAGATACTCAAAGAATAAAAGAACCCTGTATGTGTAACAGCCGTGCATTACTGTCTAATGAGATAAAAAATAAAATGAAGACTGAAGACATCAGTGAAGATATGCTTATAAACAGACCACAAAATGCCAAAAGAAGAGTACAACAAAATGACTGGATCAAAACAATGGAGGAACAATCTAAATATAAAAGAACAATGATCTGTTCAATAGAAGTAAGAGCCCTCAATGAGTTACCTCCATATTTAGTATGTTTTCCAGACCAATCAATAAGAGACCTTTTTCTACGCTTCCCCTTAAATATACTTCCAACTCGTGATTATCTATTTAGCATAAAACATCCAACAACGACGACCACAGACTGCCGATTTTGTAAAATTGACAACACCAGAGAGACTCTATTTCATGTCATTATGGTTTGTGATGCTTTGATGGACAAAAGAAACTTGTTCAAAGACTTCTTTAAAATCTCTCAGAAGCAGATGAGTACAGAGGAACGATGGGCACATCTTCTGAAAGGACACAGCAAGAACTTAATTTTTACAGTAATCAAATTTTGGAGTGCGATTTTGAACGATAGACTGTTGTAAGAAACACAAACATGTATGTCAATCCAATTCTTTCACCTTTTTGTTTTTTCTTTCGTTTTCATTTATTCAATTTTCTCTTGTTTTTTTTCTGTTCCTGTTCTTTTGCATCTTGTAAAGGATAAAATGAAAAGTTTGTATAATCAAACAAAACATTAAAAAAGAAAAAATTGAAATAATTGGCCTTTCTCGTGCTGTTAATGGTATGCAACACTTGCTCTCAAGTGTTGTGGTAACCCACTCGATTTCTCTGGGCTTACCGAGCAGCTCTGGCGTTCCTTGCATCCTTCTGTTTTCTCCTTCTGTTAACTGAATGAGGGTGTATCCCATTAGCCATTTGGCTCCCACGTTATCTTCCTTTGCTTCTGACGGCACCAGCTACCTATAGCAATATAGTGGTGAGCTTCTCTTGGCTCGGTCTCTCTGCACTCCATTCTCGTCAGTCTCTGTGCTAGCTTCTACAGTGTGCTTGCCTACGGCTTTCCCACCAGCGTCCCCACAAGCTGCGTTCCGCTGCAGTCTCTGCCTCTCGCTTGTGTTCTGTTCAGCGGTGTGTGTTTTAAACTTCCTGGCATTAGTTAACACTTTCCAACGGCTAGAAGGCAGTATTTGATTACCGCATCTGGTCATCCTCACTGTTCCATCCCTCTTCCTCCTCTCAGTACTACAAAAAGTGGGGGAAGGTAAATAAGGTTGTTGGTCAAGAAAACCTGGGAATTCTTATCTTCATCACAATAAGCCATACAAGCATGTTGTAAATGCACATGGTTGTTATTAAGATTTATATCTGAAGGTTTATTTTGATTCAGTGTGTTCCTGCCTCTCTGGAGTTTGTCCTTGCTTATGTGGTCCTCCCGCAGATAGCCACCACCAGGTTCAGAATCAGGTAGCTTCTGCCTTTCCCTGGCCACATAAGAGAAGCTTCCCCTCCAGAGAATCAGTGACAATATCACTAGATTCGTCACCTAGGTAAAGGCCCTCTGCACAGGCTGCTGAGGCTTCCCCTTGGCAGCACTACTAAATAAACACTGCAGTAAATTCTAGGATATCTAATCAAATACAATATTTTTTTTTAACTGACAAGGAGTTGCTCTCCTCTTCATCACACTTTTAGGAAGTTCTCAAGGTTTTAGTCAGAGGATTTTAATGAAAATGGTTCTCAGAGCTGTGTTGTCCGATTTGGACGAGTGTGAAACTAATCTTAGAATCCTTGAAGAGCGAACTCCTCTGGGCTCTTCCATATCACTACTGTGTCAAATCAGGGGCAAACTCACTAAATTCTGTAAATTATCAGAGCCTGAAGCTACTTTGATAGCAAGGCCTATGGCAGCTCGGAGGTATGGGGAGGCGGATAGGTTGTGGCATTGGTTGGCTAGACGAGTGCATGGAGAATGGGGTAGGGCCCTGATACACACTACAATGACGAAGGGAGGTTAGTCATTGTCTCGAATAAAAGACATTAACAATACTTTTGTAAATTTCTACTCTTCCCTGTACTCTAATAAGGATGTCCACTTCACTAATTTCACTGGCTCACTTCTAAAATAAACTTGGTATGGATACACTTCTTATGTTATAATACAAGCATATGAAAGCTGTGTTGTAGCGCAAATGGCCTTCATTTCCCCATTGGTCACAATCACAACCCTTCAAGTTATTCTACTCTCTGAGGGCTGTAGGAGGCTGGTCACCTATCTTTATAAAACCATATAACTTCATATGGCCTCGTCCATACTCATGTCATGCAATGATGGCAAATTAATCTAGATTTTGAAATTCCTAATGAGATTTTTAAGAAATGTTGTGTACAACCAGAAAGATACCCCTGAATACTCATTTTAGGCCACTGGACAGCTTTTGCAGTACCTTACGTTATTGGTCAAAATTCGATAATAGTAAACTGGTAGTTGTCCTTGACGATCCTCCCCGGAGGCAGCTTTTAATGCATATGATATCGAGTTGCTTGAAGCAACTTCCATTTTGGGCCATGGTATATAACAAATTGCACAAGATTACAGATATTCTGAGTTCATTGTTTCTGTTAAAATACTTTTAACTTAGGTCTCCAAAGTTATCCGCTGGTGCTTTAATCAAGCCAAAAGATCCACCCTGAAATGTTGGACATCAAAAACAACAATATCTTTGTTGCGCATAGATCTTGATTATGTTAATGACTGTCAGGAAATGTATTTACCATGTGTAGGAATCTAGGAATCCTACAATGCCCCAAAGGCATTTGAGCAGTTTTTCGCAACTTCCTGGGTATGACCTGTAATGTAATTTATATGGACAACCTGCAAATGTCATATTTGTTCTTTTCTTTTCTGCATTTGTTAGCAATATCAATTTATTTAAAATTAGAGGGTTAAAATAAGTCAACTTCTCATATATTAATTCAAAGCATATGTCCAACCTTGCATTTGACATCCTGTATGTCGAATTAATTTTAATCCGCCTATTTCACTGATTAACTTTGAAGATATACATTCCCTGAAATTTGTCTTCTGAAAGTGAACTGTGCTTACCTTGCCTAATCTGTTGCCTAATCTGTTTCTATAAACTCTTGAATATTGTCAGGTTCCCTTATGAGCCCTTGCGGTTTCACAGAAAAGTCAACCAAATAATAGCTGACAACTTTTGGTGGTTGGGGAGGTTCCCTGGGGGATGGACCTCTAAAATATATGTTGCACCTTTCCCCAGGATGAACACTCAAAGTTATGACCATTTCTACCCAATGCACAAGGCTTGGTAAATTTGCTTGATATGACAATTTATATCATGAGCATAACATAGTTTATTTCGGCATTGCCATAAAACCATAAACATATACACCGAAATATGGATAATTACAACCTACATATATTTCAATAATAAAGGGCTGTGGGCAATATATGAAAGAGTGTAGTACAACCATTAACTCGTCGCCATTTGTTACACGGTAGCAAATAATACCACTTTTCATATATCATAATGTCAGATTGCTATGCGCCATATGTAAATATATAAAATGAAACAAATTCTTCAAGCTCAACTACAAAACGTTTGGCTAAAAACTCTATCCTCTAATCGTTTAAAAGGCACCATTTGTGCTTGCTGTACAGGAGGCTTTAATCTTAACATATAGGCTATTCCATTTAGTCACAACTCCAAATTAATTGGTAATGATGGGGCGCTATATGGAAGCCGCAACAATCACTTTAAGACCTTATTTTCGTTTGTTTCCACAGGTTTCATGTTATTGTGGTGCCTTTATTCTGAGTCATAAACTGCAGCAGCAACTGCTTGAGATTTAATAACATCCAAGGCCCTTCACACCACCTATCCACATAATGCCTGGAGAATTTTAGCATTGCCTCCCCTCTTTGGCTTAGGATATTACTACTTTTATCAATCAATATCAACTTTATTACGGATTGATTCACTTCCATATTATTACTTCTTTTATCAATTTGGAAGTTCCAGGTAACTAAGCTATCAATTTTAATACCTAAATAATTAAATGTATCCTCATTTTCTATGAGGATATCTTCAATTGCAAACTTGGGCCGAGAGATCCTCTTTCTTCTCGGTGGTTGACTTACCATGATTTTGGTTTTGGCTGTGTTTAATTTAGGACGATTGTCTTTTGCTGAATTATTGACAGGTTTATCTTCCATTGGAGATCCATCAGAGTTTTAGAAATTAAAATGGCATTGTCAGCAAAAGGGCCACCAATCTATGTCCTCCCAATCATGGGGTATCAGCATCTAGTTCTGCAATGGTAGTGATCAAGTTGTTTATATCTAGCGAAATTAGCAAGACTGCCAAAAACACCCTTGATAAACCCCAAGCTGCATTTTAAATGGTGAGGTGTACCCCTTATTTTGGCATAATCTTAGCATTGAGCAATTCACAGTATATAGCAGCCTGATCGCTGTTATAATGCCAGCTGGAACTGATAGCTGTTCCAATAGCAACCATAAACTGGGACGAGAAACAAGGACAAAGACAGTTTGAAGATCTATAAAGGCTAAATAGATGTGTTGCCTTTTAAGTAGTACACATGTATACAGAATTAGTAGAAGCCAGTACGCTTCGTCAGTAGTTGAGACATCTTTCCTAAAAACATTGCCACATGTCTCTGCATCTTGTTAAGAATGATGGCAAGGTGCGCACTCTGGTTCCCAGTCAGGTTTTCTTGCTGTAGCAACAGATTGGGCCTCATTACGAGGTATGCCGGTAAGGCAAAAACGATGCCGGTGTGGTAATACCGACATCGTTTACCGTCCCGTTGCATTCCGACCCGCAAACCCAGTTTTAGCGGCACACTAAACAACGGTGCCGCTAATAGCGGCATAGGCGCGTACACGCGCACGTTCAGGGAGCAAATACCGGCATGCCGGTAATAGGGGGTAATTCCAACCCACGCATACATGCAAATACCGGCATCGCAAAGCAGATAATCACGGCCTGCAAGATGCCGGCCATACAGGCATCTCAGACCACCCGCAAACAGCAAGTAGGATACAAGGCAGCTGCCACAGGTGCACACAATCCCCACAGGTGGAGTCAATGGAGGCTGTGCCAGTATAAACTGAGCACACCCACACACCACAACCCCCCCACAGGTATAGGCAATGTAGAGTGGCCCAGTACAAAAGGAGCACACCTACACACCACACCCCTTCCTACACCAAAATGCTAACACTAGCAGTTGCAATCATGGCACTGGAGGACATGCCTAAACTGCTACAACTACAGCAACAACAACAACAACTACTACAGAAACAACAACAGGCAGCACTGAGGAGATGCAGGAGGAGAAGGAGGGTGAGATAGGGCCAGCAATTACCACCAGCGCAGCCACCAGTGCCTCGTAGGCAGCCACCAATCCCTCGCACCAGACCCAGGCCATTCAACTTAACCCCTGAGCAGATCCACACCCTGTACCGGTTGGACCGTGACACCATCGCCACCATAGTGGACATAATACAGAACGACATTGCCAGCCACATAGGAATATGCACTGCCATCCCCCCACTACTAAAGGTGGTGTCTGTGCTACACTTCCTGGCCACAGGCACCTACCAACACACAGTGGGCCAGCTGCATGGCATTTCACAACCACTATTTTCATGCATGCTGAACCAAGTGCTGGATGCCCTCCTGAAGCACGCAAGCCCCCACATATCCCTACCACGGACTGCCCAGGAGATAGCCGAAACCATAGTAGGCTTCCATGCACTGGCAGGCATGCCCAATTGTGTCGGTGCCATTGACTGCACCCATGTGGAATTGGTAGTCCCCCATGCTATAGAGGCGGTGTACCGCAATCGCAAGCAATACCACTCCATCAATGTGCAAATGGTATGTGACTCCAGGAAGATCATCACCCATTGCTGCGCCCGATTTCCTGGATCAACACATGATGCCATTTTACTGGGTAATTCCACGCTACCCCATCACATGGAGCGACATGCCGGACCACGTGCCTGGCTGCTTGGTGAGTTGCAGAACCGTCCCATGGCAGTGCTTTGGGGTACTGATGTGTGGGGATGCACAAGGTGGGGGGAATACTGCACCTGGGTGGGAATAGCCGGTGATTGGAGAATGCATGCAGAGCCAAAGACTCCTGGCCGGTACCAGTCAAACGGTACATGACACTTCACTGGGCCACATATCATAAATAATGCATATCAATGAGAACAAGTAAGAGGCACAACCAGGCCACCATGGTGATGGCAAGCAATGCATGAATGAACAGGATGGCAAGTGTGGCAATGTCGGCAGTGTGACCATGCATAGTAAATAATGAACAGTATGAATTGGAGTCAAAACATTGTTTCACTACCACAGCATATCTGCCTCAGCATGCATGATTACACCCTGCATCATCTATTGAACACCATCCAGACGACCACACCTCATGACAGTATAGATTGCACCTAGATAACATTTTTTCATGCTTACTGGGACATGTGCATGGCCACACCAAATAGCTGCCACCATGACTGCGCTCCCTGAATGTGGCAGTTCAGAGTGACACACACCTATTTGAATCTGCTTGCAAGTGATGGAGGATATCCCTTCAGGCCGTGGCTACTCACCCCTGTGCGGAACCCGCAGAACAGCCATGAGGAGGAGTACAATCGTGTGCACACCCATACCCGTGTTGTGATTGAGCAGACCTTTGGCCTGTTGAAGGGGCGGTTCCGCTGCCTCAGCAGGTCTGATGGGGCACTCCTATATAGGCCTGAGAAGGTGGCAAAGATCACCATGGCCTGTGTCATGCTGCACAACATGTGCGTCCGGAGAAATGTACCACTGCCACTTGACATTGACATGCATGGGCCGGGTGAGGATGATGAGGATGGAGACGGAGGTAAAGTAGCCCCCCTGCCAGTAAGTGATGCACGGGATGGCCATGCTGTACGCCAGGCACTAATTCACGAATACTTCTGAAACACAGGGACTATGAAAGACTTGTGTCAGTCAGACACTGGGCCAATGTGGACATGCACACATGGAATGTTGGGAGTTGGGCACTGAACACCGTACCACATTAAACGGATGCACACAAAAATAACAATGTCCAGCCATGGATTTTTCTTATCACAACGTGTGTATTATTTACAACAGCAAAAATGTGCCCACTCCCCCCTCCCAGACTCCCCCAACAAACTCCCTGACCCCCTCCAACAAACTCCCTGACCCCCCGAAACAAACACCAACACCCCCAATAGACTCCACAAGATGCACCCCTTCACCCCCAACCTTGTGTCCCACTACCATTGTCCCCCCACACTACTTCCGGGACTTCTTCCTGTCCAGAGGTGGCATTTCAGTGTGCCTTGCACTCCTACGTGTGTGGCCCACTGGGCTGGTGGGGACAGATGAAGCTGGTGTGGAGGTAGTAGGTGATTCGCTGGCAGGTTCCACACATCCTGCAAGCCGTGGCCGCTGCATATGAAGCAGCATTGAGGTCAGCACCTGTGTCACCGCCCCCAGGCAGTCCCTCATTAGCCGAGCCGATGCATTGACAGCGGCTGTATTTGCTTCGATGGCCGCTGTGGTCCCTGCATTTGCTGTGGCAATACCCCGCCTGGTTTCCTCCCCGTCCGCTATGTACTGGCGGAGTAGGTCTAACATGGCCTCCTGTTGGGCCTCCACCATCGACAATCGTGTCTCCAGGGTTCTGGAGGGGGCTGGAGTGGTGGGTTGTGCAGTCACGTGGATGGCATTTTCGGGGCTGGACTCCTCAGAGGTGGGTAGGTCACAGTCACGGAGGCAGGGATCAACTTCTCTGCAGGTGGGTGACTGCAGGTGTTGGGGCGAGGGGGTGGGCACGGGGCTCGGGGTGGCTGGGCATGTCACCTCGGTGTCTCCCTCAGGCTCCACACTGGCATCAAGTTCTTCCCCAGTGGAGGCGGGTACTTCCAGGGACTCCCCTTGGACAGGTGTGGGTGTGGCCTGCTTGTCTCCAGCGGAGGTGGTGGTGGTGGCTGCCCTCTTCTTAAGGTGTGAGGTGGATGCCCTCGCAGTTGTCTCCTGGGTTGCTTCTTCCTCATCAGTGCCTGGGGGGGTAGAAGAGATGCAGGGCATCAGTGATGGTGTGACATGGCAGTGGCGGTGCTGTTCATTATTCATTTGATCATGATTTCATGTCTTACAGGTGTGTCACGCAGGGTATTCAGAGAGGGCATGTAAGCATTCACTGCATGGCAGGTGGCCTGCCGTTGATTTTGGGTTTGTGTGAAGTATCACATGGGCAAGCTCCAGGTGTGTTGGCTGTGTGTTGGTTAAGGGATGGGCACTCAGCATGCATTTCAGTGTGGCAGCGTTTGACCCGCCATCTGTATTTGGGTATGGTCATGTGGGCGTTGGGACATGCATTGCCTTGCCTAGACTCTTTACCACTTCACTTGTGCTACTTCATGGTCTCCCCTACAGGGATCTGCAGGGTCACTCACCTCCTTCCGCGGTTGATGCCGCACCCGTCTCCATCTCGCATAATCCCTCGATGGACTCAGGACTGATGAAGCTGCTGGCCGTTTCCTCCCAGGGCATCAATTTGGCAGGGGGGTGGGCATCCCCGCCTGTGGCCATGGCCTCCCTCCGATTGGTGGCCATGATATTGCGTACCCTCAACCGGAGGTCATCCCACCGCTTCCTGCAGTCCCTCACACTGCGCGGGGTGGGACCTACGGCTGATACCCTACGGGCTACCTCCTGCCAGATTTGCCTCTTTTGTTGCTGCACCTCCCGCTTCTTGTCGTGGGATTGTATTATGTCTGCATGTGCAGCTAGAGTGTCCGCTAATATGGTGAGCTCTGCGTCTGAGTAACGCTGTTTATGCAGACGGGGGGTGGTCTTCCTGGTAGCCTTTGACATCCTCTATGGATGTCCACTGTGCTCTCCGAGTATCGGCTGGTGGTTATGGAGGATGGCAATGGATTGTGTTTTTAAAGATGGCCACCGGCCCATTTCCCATTCCTGCACGATGATGTAATTTCCGGGTCCGTTTTTTGACGAACACGGTATTACCATGCTGCTATTACCATGCCGGTATTTAGGGGTTGGTATGAGGCGGTACCGCTATGGGCGGGTCCCGCGATGCCGGTATAGGGGAGTTGGAGGCCCTTTAGCGGCATGGCGGTATTGCCACTACCGGCATGGGGGGACGCGCGTGATAGCGCACTCGTAATCACCCGCTATTAGCGGGTTCATACCAGCACGGATACGCTCATTCCGGCATGCCGGTAATGAACCCGGTTTTACCGGGCAACTCGTAATGAGGCCCATTGTCTTCTCCTATAAACGTTTTCTTGACTCCATCAATCATCAGGGAGTCTGTGTTTATTTTCCTTTTCGGGCGTGTCTAGTTACATTTCCTTTTCAGGTGTTTCAGGTTAATTCACATTGATGTCTCTAAGGATTCTGGTACTTGTATTCTCGTACTTTTTTCAATTACAGGTGACTGGGAAACAACTCCCTCCAAAGCACAAAACTTACCCTTGATAGGGGGAGGGGGAAAACCATGTTTATGGCTCTCCATAGTAAGGCATGATGGCCCTCGTGCTGCAGCCTCTTGAGCCCGGGGCTCCTGGAACATAGTATTAAGAATGATGGCAAGGCGCGCGCTCTAGTCACCTGCTATTGAAAAAAGTGTGAGAATACAAGTACCAGAATCCTTAGAGACATCAATGTGAATTAACCTGAAACACCTGAAAAGGAAATGTAACTAGACATGCCTGAAAAGGAAAAGAAACACAGCCTCCCTGATGATTGATGGAGTCAAGAAAACGTTTGGAGGAGAAGACAATTTGTTGCTACAGGTGGAAAACTTGACTGGGAACCAGAGTGCGCGCCTTCCCATCATTCTTAACACTATGGGCCTCATCATGACTTTGGCGGTAACCCTTAAATCTGCCGGTCGCGCTATTACCGCCAGATTTAAGGGTCCGCCAAATCAGGACTTCGGCGGATTTCGCCCCAGCTCTTGGCTGGGGGGAAATCCGCAGAAAATTTGCGCTATTACCGCTGGGGCATTTCCGAATGGGCTCAATGGGGAATGGGGAATTACATTACAGCTGAACTCGTGATCCAGCGCTATTAGCGCCGGGGAGTTCGGCGGTAGGGCTAATACCGCTGGCTGTAATACCACCGGCGTTACCGCCAAAGTCGTGATCAGGCCCTATGTCTCTGCATCTTGGGCTGGGGTCATTGTAATTCATAAACCTGATGGACCCTGCAGGTGTGGCGGTGCTAGTTATCCATTTTCATGAATAGCAGTGAGTTGGAAGGTGGCAATGCTGGGCACGCATGATGTCCATGCTGACACACTGCTCCAGACAGTCTGCATGACATTGCTGCAGCTCCTCTACTGTAATAACCAGAGGCAGTGCCTCAGCAGGGTGCGTTGATAATGACAGTCCAACCAGCAGCACTAACAAAAGGGCAATGTTACAGAAAAGGCCCTTGTTGAGGATGATGGCCTGTCATGAGTAAGAAACAAGGGGGGTCCTGGGAGTCCTTCTGCCGGACATTAGTCCCCGTTACGAGAGCCTTACCCAGATTCTTTAGCTCACTATTTTTCACAGAGGAGAAATATCAAAAACATAACAGTCTTTGTCCTGCCATGGGGAAGTCCAGCACCGAAATGCTAGGCAATTCTCCTCTGAACAAGAGTACCAACAGCAATCCCAGACACGTGTTTAGGTCTGGTTGGACCTCATCAGTAGGGTGGAGCTGTGCCTCTCTAAGAATAGTGAGCAAGGGGTCCACGTCTTGATTCCCCATGTAACTTAGGGGGAGACCGCTGCATCACGAGCAGGCGCAAATACCGCTGACTGTAAAATCAGCTGGCGTTATTACAGCCGGTGCTATTACAGCCGGTGCTATTACAGCCGGCCACATGAGGCGCAAACACAGCCGCATCACAAGTCCAATCCATGTCCGGTGCTATTAGCGCAAAAACTGGCGCTAATACTGCCAAAAACACAGCAAAGTTACCTCCAGTTCTCAGTTGGAGGTAAATGAGCACTAGTGCCCGGAATTAAGCCACAGGTGATCCCAATACATCGCAGAGGGCTACAAAATGCATACCCCTACCCCAAACACTGTTTCCAACACCATGCTGCCACTAGCCACTGTGAGCTGGGACAGGCAGCTGCACATGCTGCACTTGTAAGTAGAGAGGCTGGACAACCAGGACAGGGTACAGGGAGTACAGGGGTGTGTGTGCAGGAGGAGGAGGAGGAAGAGGCAGCGTGAGGGCTTCCTGGGGAGTGTAGGCCTTGGCCAGGTGTAGACTCTGGGATGGTTTTCCCCTGTGGCCGCTTAGTGGTACTGGCAGCAGGTGTTGGCTCTGTGTCCGTGCATACGGCTGCAGTTGTGGCTACAGCTTGGAATACACTGCTGCTGGTGGCTGCTGGTGTTGACGCAGGCCTGTGGTGCCACTGGCAGGCTTGGACTTGCTTGCTGCAGGCGTTGCACGGCAGTCCATGCCCCTAGGCGGCAATCGTGTGCGCCTTTGTGGGGTGGTGATGGCAGACATTGAGGGCCTTGTAGAGACACTCCCTAATGGGCCTGCGACCTCCTCTTACTCCGAGGCCTTTGGCGATGCATGAGTGCCTGTAGGGGACATAGGAAATGTCTTCAGGTATAGTTGACACATGTGTGTTGGCATGCAAGACACAATTCAATGGTACAGAATGTGACCACACATATATGGGCAAATGGGCATGGTTGGCCTTGGGAGGATGCATGTGGGACCACTGACATGGGGTTGCTTGTGGCGATGGGTGTGCGACCCATGGCCTGTTGGTCATTGGCCTGTGTTTGTGTAGGGCAGGGTGTCCATGCTGGGCCGGCTTATGTCTGACATGCATGCTTGTGGACCTTCATGGCCCCACATCCCCTCCCGGGTGGCACTGACATGGTGGGGTTAGGCGGGTCGCTTGTTCCATGGCACTGCCATGGCTCCATGGGACAACGCTGCGCTGCCAACAGTGCTGTATTGTGGTGCACAGTGATTGGCAGGCTGGGAACATGTCTATGTGTGGGACGTGTACTTCCCTGTGGCTTGTCTGCCATGCCCTCATAGGGTGGGCCTACTGGAACAGATTCTTGTTGGCGTGAATGGTCATTCACGCACCTCAATCCCGCTGGCACAGGGTGCACCAGTAGGGATGTGGTGCGCATGGCATTTGTTTGGTTCACTTGCCGGCCCTTCCCGCTGCTGTGACGCTCAGTGATGCCCTTGGTGCCATGCCCCATGGCTGCTGTGGAGGGTGGCTGATGTGCCACCCCGTCACTCTGCCCTGTCAGCATGTTCAGCTTTGGGGGTCTGCTGACTTGTGTCCCTGTCCGCTTGGGGCTTCTTATGCTGAGTCGTCATTTGTACATGCATTTGTTGACGGAGGGTGGATCACTCGCCTCCTGCCCCCTGGCTGCTGGCTCCTGCCTCCACACTGCCAATTCCCTCTATCCCCCCGAGGTCCAGCACCATGCTGCATTTCTCCACCCAGACGCTGAGGACCAGTGGCTCGACAGTGCCTCCTCCTGTTGCCAGGGACTCACGGCAGTGTTGGGACAGCAGTCCCCACACCCTTACCCTCAGGTCATTCCACCTCTTGCAGCAGTCCTGACCATCACGGGGTACACTGGCAACTGCTGACACCTTCTGAGCGATGGTATTCCAGATTGCTGTCCGCCGCCGGCTACTGGTCTTCCTCTGCCTACTTCCGTACAGCTCTTGAAAGTGGACCACCACCTCATCTATGAGGACCACAAGCTCCCTTGACTAAATTTCAGCTTTCTCAGGCGGTGTTCAGTCCCCTTGCCTCGTAGCCTTTCCTGTGACATATTTGCAGGTTTACAGGACCGGATGGCTGCAGGTTGTGGAGATATTCAATGGATTGTGTTTTTCAAAATGGCTGCTATGATGCTTCCCGTTCTGGCGATGACACAATTTGCGCCGGCGCTAAAAGCGCTGGGTTTGCCGGCAATCACGCTTTTAGCACTGCTATCTTGGTGGTAGCCCTTATTCCGGAGGGAGCTGATAGCGTTACCGTCGGTGTCAGGGACGCGTGCACACCAGGTTGTGAAACAGCACTAATTGCGCAGAACAAACCAGTGGTAACGCTTTTTATGCCCGGCAGTAATTGTTCCGATTTACCACCGAACTTGTGATGAGGCCCATATGTGTTTAAAGGAGCACTTACATTTGGTATGTTATCTCGCATTTGTATAGCGCCTCCTGCCATTTGTTAAGGCGTGGGAGCGATGTGGGTGGATGCCCCTTCTGTGGAACATAGTACAATAGGCTAAAGTTAGGAGAATAGTGCATGAAGCAGTAATGGGAGATTAGTTGGAGGTAGAGGAAGGAATGATAGGAGGCTCAAAAAGTCTTGAGCATGTCACATTTCAAGACAACTAGTATGTTATGTTATTTTATGTTATGTTCATTGATATTTGTAAATCGCATATCTGCCATGGTAGGTGCGTTAATCAACCCCAAAGCATGGTGAGAGTTGTAGCTTTAACACCAAAATATGTTGATACTATGGGGGGCAGTTGTGGGTGGTGGCAACGGGTAGTATAGGTCAGTGGCAACGCGCTGGTCTTGGAAGCAAAACGATGCAGGGCAATGCAGGCTTAAATCCCGGGTTCGCGCTTAGAAACCTCTACGGTATTAAGCCCATTATAAAAAATACAATTATAATTATACATTATAACAGTGATGGGGAGCTGCCTGTCCCAACGTGTCGCAGGTGTGTTAGACAATATTTGGGCGCTGGCGCTTATTTTGCTACAAATTAAGCACTGCTTAGGACTGTTACACCAGTCTTCTAATCTACACGTTAGCATAATGCAGTGGCAACGCACTCGTCAAACGACACAGAGTAACACAGGTTCAAATCCCGGGTGTGTGCTTAGAAACCTCATCGGTATTAAGAACATTAAAAAATAACTAATAATTTTAAAATGAGTTAATTGTTCTGTAGTACCTTGCCAAAGATCTTTCTAGAAGAATCTAGCTGTGAGATAGGGCAATATTTCTGGGGCGAGATTACATGCACCATTTTTGTAGAATGGAACAACAATTTCCCCCTGCCAGATGTGTGGTGCCACCCCAGTAAAAAGGAGTTCATTATAAAATGTTGTTAAGAAAGGGATACAAATCCAGGGTCGTTCTTTAAAAATATCGACTGGGATAAAGAATGGCTCTTGTCCCTTGCCTAGTTTTTGGGGGCACAACTCTAGTGAAACCTTTATTGGTGGTAGGGGATCAGATATTGCCTTCGCTGCACCAACATGTTTAGTGCAAGTGCTAGAAGATAATTCATCTGGGATATGTGAGGGGTCAGAAATGTGAGACGGACAACTTGGTAAAGGTTTTTCACAAGAAGCCATTTTATGAACTCATAAGGGTTTGATAAAGCCAGCGCAGGCAAAGGTTGCAATGTTGTGTGCGCAGGTGGGCTAGACCCTGGACGACTGTCCGTCGGGCCTAAACTTCTGCCACACAGTGCAACTTCCAGAAAGGACCGTCGATCCACCAGGTACCAAAGCCTACACAGGCGAAGCCCGCGCAGGCAAAGGGTGCTGTGTTCTGCGCCGCAGGAGTTAGGCACCCCAAAATACCATCCAATTAGATAAGTGCACTCGCACCACTTGTTCTAAGGCCCTGAATCCCATACTTTGAGCTGCACCCCCAACTCCCACCCAAGCCGCTGCATCAGGTAAGCGCTTCTTGCACTAAGGCCTGCATCTCAGACTTCGAACTGCGCCAGACCCCAGGCCCTCTACCTGCTGCATCAGGTAAGTGCACTCACGCTACTTGCACTAAGGCCATGCATCCCGTATTCCAAGCTGCCCCCTGACACCTGCCCAGGCCCGCTACCCGCTGCATTCGGTAAACACCCTTCGCGAAACCTGCAGACGCCATGGCTCCCACCTGTCTACCCTTCCCCCCGATATCTATCAGGAACCGGCACCTTCAACACCCCTCCAGAAGACCACACAAACCCACAATCAGCCGAAGCCTCCCCCTTAGCTCCACCCTCCATCCACTCCAGAAACAAGCGCCTCTGCTTGCGCACCTGGCCCTTCACCTCCCCACCTACCCCTAAATACTGTGCCCACTCACCCCCACGCCCCACTCAGCAGCCTCTCCCAACAAGCCCCTCAAATTAACCCTGATCAATGCCAGATCAGTCCCTGTGCATGCCCCTCCAATTCACAACCTCCTCACCTCCAACGATCTCTATCTGCTTCCCATATCCGAAACATGGCTCCACCCTGCTGCAGGCCCTGCACTATCCATCACTATCCCTCCCCCCCCGAGGATACACCATCATGCGCAATGACAGAGCCCACAATAGAAGCGGCGGAGTCACTCTAATCTACAAAAATACCATCACCATCAGGCCCACCAATTCCTGCCCAATCCCAAACTGCAAAATGCTATCCACCAAACTCACTCTCTCCGCCACCAATACGCTCAATCTCCACCTCATCTATCGGCTACCAGGCCCCATCTCAACCTCCGAGGAAGATCTCATGCTAACCGTCAATCCCACCATCATGCCCAGCTCTAAAATCTTAATCCTGGGAAAACTCAACCTTGGCCTCAATGACTGCAAAGGCCAATAAGCAAAAGGCATAGCCACAGCTCTCAACCACATCGGCTTTGCTCAGTGAATCACTGAACCTATCCACATCCAGGGCTGCACCCTGGACTGAATTGCCAACCTTAACTGCAACCTGACCAACCACACCACCACAACCTGCCTGTGGTCTGACCACCACATCATTACGTTTGACCTCCCCAATAACAAGAGGCCCAGCCCTTGTCACTCAATGAAACCTGAAGCCTTAGCCTGCTGCACCAAAAACCTGAACAAGTATTGCCTCGCACCCCTCCTCTAAGCCCTCACGATCCCATCCAACATGGATACGAACCCAGAGACCCTGGTCAAACTTTACAACAACACCATTGCACTAGCTGTCGACACTCTAGCCCCGCTAAAAAAGAGCAAATCCAAGCAAGATCTAAAGAAGAACACCTGGTTCACCCCCAAGCTCCTTGCCTCCCGCGCCAAGTAACGTGCCGCCAAAACGACGTGGAGAAAAGCCCCATCACCAGATTCCAAAGCCCAGTATACCTTCCTCGCCAAAGATCACGAACAAGCGATTCACACCACAAAAGCCAGCAGCTACAATACCAGAATAAACAACTCCCAATCCAACACCCGAAAACTCTTTACGATCTTAGGCGAACTTGAGTCGCCAGTATCCCCTCCCACAGACCTCTTTACAAATGACACGTGGTGTACCAAGGTACAAAAAGCCCTCATAGGGAAAATCGCCTCCCTCCAGATGAAAATATGCACCAAGCAACTGGCTATCCTCACCAAACCACCACCAGCCACCTCCACGCCTCTCATACCTCCACCAGCCGACCCATCACCCAATTTGACTTCCGCCCGGTATCGGAACCCGAAATGGCAAACATCATCAAAGGCCTCAAGCCCTCCCGATGAAAAGGAGATGTCTGTCTGGCCCCTATCATCAAAGACTGCGCCGGGACGCTCACACCCATCATCACAACTATTATCAACTCCTCCTTCACAACAAAAACTATGCCAACTGCCCTGAAAGAAGCATGGATTCTCCTACAGCAAAAAAGATTCTCCCTTGACCCCACCATCCCCACTAACTACCGCCCCATTACCACCATACCCTTCATCCTTAAAGTCCTTTACTATGCAGCATATATCCAGGTCCAACAATACCTTGAGGACAACCACATCCTGGGCATCTGCCAATGAGGCTTTCCGACCAAAGCATAGAACTGAAACCGCATTACTGGACCTAAAAAAACAGTTAGATGATATCAAAGACTCAGGCAAACTTGCCCTGCTCTTCATGCTGGACTTATCAGCAACATTCAACCTCTTTAACCACCAAACACCAGCCACCTCACCACAATAGCAAACATCTCGCCAGCGGCAACACACTGGATCAGATCCTTTTTAGCAGACATATTCTCCCGTGTCTTTATGGACGACCATGTGGCCCCACTGACACCAGTAACCTGTGGAGTTCCACAAGGATCCTGCATCTCCCCAACCCTGTATAGCATTTATACTAAACCGCTTTTTGATCACCTGGATGCCCCCCACAACCATCAACTCAGCATATGACATTGTCCAAAACTGGATGGCAACCCGCCAGTTATGTCTCAACGATGACAAAACGGTGATCCTCATTGTAGGCTCTCACTCCACCCTCCGCAGCACAGATCCAGCCCACAAAGCTTTCAACATTGACGGCAACCGGATCCAAACATCCTGTGCAGCCAAAACCCTGGGCATCTACCTAGACACCACCCTTGACCTCTCTAGCCAGGTCAACGCCATTGCATCCTCCACTGCCTACGCTGCAAAACTATTGAATGCCAGCAATCCATTCCTCACAACAACCAACCACCTCACCATAGTGTTAGAAGTGGACCCCCGGTCCGGCCGAGCCACTCTGGGAGCCCACTGGTGCAAACTCGCAGAAGACCTAACTCCTTCCCCCTGCCCAATCAAGAACGGGAGGTACACACAAGAGGCAAGGAATTACTGTGGTTTATTACAGCCAAAGTACCACAGGGATCAGATACATGGAAGAACGTCCACGCATCTCTCAACGGACCCTGGCTTGCAGACCAGTTTTGATGGCATCTGACGTCACGATTGGCATCATTCTCGGGAACCGTCTCAAAAACCTGTCTTCAGTCGGGATATGCTGTTGAGTGGTAGCCCCATATAGAAGCCTGTGGAGGTGCTGTGTTATTGGACAATGTAGTGTCAGGTGGTATGCTTGGCCAATCCCAAAAAGTTGTTACTTGAAATTTGTTACAGTGAGCAAGCTGCATGATTGGTCGGTGACCCCCCACTGTCCACCTCTAGCGTCCTTGGCTATGATTGGATGAGCCACGAGCCCCCAAGCCTGGGACAAATTCAGTTCCCAGTCCGCGGATCAGCTGTGAATGGTGTCTTGTGCAACTATGTATCTGCATGGTGCACCTATGTATTTGAATTTGTATTTGTATTTGTTTTATTTGTAAAGCGCAGCCAGGCCCATGGGCAACCGGGCGCATCATCTTATATACAGGTTACAGAACGTTACAGTTCCATACAGTTGATCATAGAAGATACAGTTGATCAAGGCAGGAGACTCTAGCTCTCCCCATTTACAAGGAGATAATGGAAAAGCAAACAAGTCAATAATGGTAAAGCAAATAAATATGTAGGCAATACAATAAATACAGTAAGGCAGAAGACAAACCTAATGATCTAAGGAAGTTAGACTATCATTGTATCCATGCCCTGAAGCCAGCGTTTAATGTTGCACTTGAATACATGGAAGGAGGGTTCTGATCTGAGGGAAGCAGGGATTGTGTTCCATAACTTTGATGCCAGTACAGGGAAGCTAGCACCTCCCGAGTTATGGAGTTTGAATCTCGGTATGGACATTGTGTGTACTTGGGCCACTCTAAGTGGTCTTGAGGATGTATGCGAGGTGAGTTGGTTAGTAAGGTAGGCTGGATAGAGGTTGGCCCTAGCTTTGTGTGTTAGAGCAAGAGTTTTGAGCGATATTCTGTGCTCTACCGGAAGCCAACGCCAACGGGATGTTGAGGGCTGCACTGATGGCATTATTCTGAATTACTTGTAACTTGTTAATGTTTTTGTGGCTAGTACCTAAGTAGAGGGCGTTACAACAATCAATTTTGGACAGAACTAGAGTTCTAGCAAGTGTGATGCAATTAGGTGTAGTAATGAAAGGCCTGCAAGCGGTGATTAGTTTACAACTATATGTGGATGATGTTGCAACCGCGTTAGTTTGTTTGGAGAAGGATAAGGTGGCGTCAAGGTAAATGGCAAGAGTTTTAGTGTTGTTGGAGACGGTGATGGAGTTACCATCTATAGTAAATGATTTGAAGGCAGTGTTTAGTTTCTTCAGTGTAGCGTGTGTACCAAGGATTAGCAGCTCAGTTTTTTCGTCATTTAGACAAAGACTGTGTTGTGCCATCCATGCTTGTATCACTGAGTAGATTTTGTTGAGGGTTTTGCTGTCAGTTGCATAGTCTCCAGAGATGGGAATGAGTATCTGGGTGTCGTCCGCATAGTTAGTATACGTAACACCCAGATAGTCAGGGATGTCGAACAGGGGCTTCGTAAAGACATTGTAAAGTGTAGGGGACACACAAGAGCCTTGCGGAACCCCACAGGGTACCGTGGAAGGTTCAGCAGAGTCGGTAGGAGAGAAGACCCTCATAGTTCTGTTAGCCAAGAAGGAGCTGATCCAAGAAGTGGCTGAGTCAGAGAAATGTGCTGCAGATTTCAGATGGTGGCAGAGCGTTTGGTGATTGACCAAATCAAAAGCTGTTGACAGATCAAGCAGTAGGAGGAGTGCTAGTTTACCATTGTCTTTTAGTACTTGAATTCGTGTGGTGAAGATCTATCAAGGCAGTTTCCGTGCTGTGTCTTGGTCGGAATCATAATGTGTCAGCATCATAACGGTGTGTAGCCCATAGCTGCAATGAGCACTCTCCGGTTCCCAACACAGAACTGTAACCTGATTGTAACAACTTTGTTGCAGCTATTGTCTGGACGGCAGAACAGGTTGCTCTTCTTAGACAGCAATCTTGGCAGCTCCTCAGTTCGGCCAGATCACATGCTTGGAGACCACGTTTGTGAGCTCAGGAGCTCAGAATTATTCTGTATTTTGACGGAGAGCGCACCTCTCCTGCAGTCGGTGTTACTTTGGTTCAGAGTGAGGAATGTCATTTGCAACATTGCGACCTTGATGGCGGCTTCGCTCCTGCCACAATGGTTCTGCTTGCGGAGCATTCTGTGAGGCTCGGGTTCCTTTTCTACCTTGATCGTGGCATACTAAATTCCCTAAGACATGGTCTGGCTTCTACTGTGCACATCTTCTTATAGTCTGTATGTTAGTACGTTATGGCTGTCAGGTCTTGTGAGTGCTCCTGCCACACCATGGGGTTATTTGCATGTAAGAGTCTGCAAGCATTTACATGAACTCTTCTTGCTTCTTGCGTTACTGCGGTGCTGTAGCAGGCCTAATGGCAAAATAATAAACATGCAGACAGTATGTATATGTCACTGTCCTCTAACTATAGAGCTGTATACATGTGTTCTTTGTGTAGTTGAGTGTGTGTGTGTGTGTGTGTCCAATGTGTGCGGATAGCACGTGTACTTCATGTCTGATATAGCTAAATCATCATGGTGTCTCTAACGACAAGTGGCTTGGTTTCTTAGTACTTAGTCGAGTCTGTCCATGTAACCGTCTCCGGCTCTGTCTTCTGTCTCCTCATTCACTCTGGGTGAAATCTGCACTACTGCAGGATTTTAGGGTCTGCTGGGAGGGTATCTCTCGTGATAATTATCCATCGTGGGAGCAGTAGGAATTGATGTAAATTCATATCATCGACGGCCATAATGTTGCAGATGCTTCTTCTTGTTGAAGGGTCTTTCGGGGCAGAGGGCACGTTCTGATTCTCCCTCTTCAATAGCTAGAGCCATCACCAGAGCCAGACTGGTTTATTGTAATGCCCTCTTTGCAGAAACCTCTGAACGTAATTTGTAGCATAACCCATTACCAATACTCTTTTTCTATTAATAATCTTGGATATGGTTGCGTCCAGTCAATTACAGGCCCATTTTGAAGCATCTGCCATCCTGCATCCTAGTCAGTCAGGATTTAGTAGCCATTATTGGGACCGAGAGTGCCCTGTTAAATCTACAATCACAAATGCTGGAAAGATTAGAGGAAGTAAAACTGGCTTGCTGATCCTCTCAGACTTATCAGTCGCATTTGACCTGCTGGATCACTCCTACTTGCTCAAAATTCTGGCTTCTGTGGGGAACTGCTCCAGTGATATCGTCACCTGGATACACTTGTTCCTTAGTGAAAGACATTCCAAAATTTGTTGGGGTATTGCTTGCTCTAAGACAGAGCCAGTTAAATATGGAGTTCCACAGGGTACATGCATCTCTCCAGCAAATTTCAACTTATACATAAACCCTCTGTGCTAACTCGAAGCTAGGGGTCTGCAATTTAGAAACTATGCAGATTTATTTTCAGCTACTAATGGATGTTAGCAGGGACTATGACATCGACCTAGCACATTTCACCTCCATCTATTCATCCATCCAAGAGTGGATGGTAAAAAACTGGATGTACCTAAATAGGTAAAAAACGGAACTCATGATCTTTGGCACAAATCTTGCATGCTCTGAGTTCCGGATTGATAGCACTCATATCCCAGTAGTTAAAAAAAGGTTAAAACCCTGGGTGCAGTGTTAGAAGCATCTATGAGTGCTGATGCGCAAGTAAACAACATCATTAAAAATGCCCAATGCCATCTAAAAATAGCACAACAAATAAACCGACTGGTCTCCTGCAAAAACTGTGAAACCCTGGTTTGCGCAATCATTATGCCTCGGCTGGACTACTGTAATGGCCTCATTAGGGGTTGAGGGAGGCAAGTAAGGAGAGTATACACAGACTCCAGATTTTTCAAAATAACAAAAAACAGTAGTTTGTAACATCCCCAGGAAAGAACATGTATCCAGCTATAGGTAATAACTCCCCTGGCTGCCTGTCGCAGAAAGGATCCGTTTTAAGATCCTTGCACTAACTCATAAATGCCTGTTGGCAAGGTTCCAACATACATTGCACAAATGCTAATTAGGCATGTTCCAAGCAGAACATTGCGCTCCAGTACAGCGTACCTGCTCGCAGTCCCTCGGGCAAGCAGAGCAAGAGGGAAAGGCATTTCCTTCTCTGTTAAAGCAGCTATGGCTTGGAACGCTATCCCGGAATTTCTCTGCAAGGAAGAAAACATAGCCCCATTTAGAAGGAAGTTAAAAACGTTGTTGTTTAATTAATTGTTTTGTCTGTGCAATTCAGTTTCCTGAAAGTGTTCTGTGTGGTTTGTGCCCTGATGCCTGCAGGATATTGCACATTACAAATAAATAAATAAATAAATATAATTGTGCAAGCCACAAACCATCCAAAACAATGCCCTGCGAGCAGCCCTAGGCTTATCCAAGTATGAAAGATGCCCACTGGCTCCCGATCCGTAAACTGATTAAGTTCAAGAACCTCTCCATCACACACAGGTGAAGAACACTGCCCTGGCCTACATAACATGCTGGGAGGAGAAATACACCCCCCCTGCACTCCTAAGATCCCCAACGAGCCTTCTCCTCAGATTGCCTACCTTCACCAGAAAGACTGCAGGAGGACAGAGCTTTCCTGCCAGGGCTGCCAAGCTCAAGAACAATCTCCCCATCACCCTGAGAAAGGAACATTCCTACTGTATCTTCAGAAAAAAACAAAAATCTTGGCTCTTTGCCTAAAAGCTCCCTGAGCTAGGACACTAAGACAATCGGATACCTGTCTCTTCTTCCTCCCCCACTGTAACTCTCTGCAGGTAATTCTCCCTGCTCCAAGACTTTAAGACATCATGATACCCCTCCCTTCCCGGAGATTTCCATGTTTGTTTCTTGTATTTTCAGTATTTTGTATTTTTGTCTCATAATGGAACTAGCGCTTAGATACCCATTGGTTCGGTGCACTGCAAGAAATGCAAAAATAAATTAAATAAATAAATGCCTCACTAACCTATCGAGGATTTCCCTTCATGTCAAAATAACTAAAGGAAAACACTCTAACAAAAGGAATATGTCCCTCACACTTGTACAAACATCAAACTCATAAAGGTAATCGATGGCAATTCAAATGTAACAGAAATAACAGTTATATTCAACTTAAATCTGTTAACTGTGCATCCTTTTAACCTGGGTTGGATCCCCTTCAACGAAAACATTTAATCGAAAAGGAAATCCATCAAAGGAAATGCATCGAATACATATGCATCAAATTGCTATCTTTTACATGTAAAAGTACATATCCATCGAAACGTGGCCATCAAATATAGGAATGGACAAGTTTCGATGGATATGTACTTTTAAATGTAAAAGATAGCATTTCCATGCATTTATTTTACACGTTAAAATGTTACATGGAGCTGTCCAGTGCTGAAAACTTCAAAGTATTTCGGCACTGGCCAGCTTCATGTAATGTTTTAGTGTGTATTATTTAATGCGGGGGATTTAACCCCCACTCCCCAAACCCCCAAGGTCACCCCCTAACCCTAACCCTAACCCTAACCCACACCCTAGCCCTAACCCAACCCTAACCCTAACCCTAACCAAACCCTAGTCCTAACCCTTGCCCTAACCCTAATTCTAACCCTTGCTCTAACCTTAACCCCATTTCTAACCCTTGCCCTAACCTTAACCCTAAGCCTAAAATCCATCGGAATCCATCAAATTTTATTCAATGAAAATGCATTTCGATGGAAAGTATTTTCAATGAATAAAATTCGATAGAAATGAATTCAATTAATTCATTTTCCATGGAAAGTCCAGATACCAATCTTTAGTCCCAACGTTCAAATAAGAAAGTTCCTTTTTTTATAACCAAGTTTTGCTCCAAAAATCTTTTACTTGGACTTTAACCGACAGTTCAAATAGAAGACCAGTCTTTATCTTTCCAAGTACAGACAAAAGTTCAACAGATGGACCTGCCCCCTTGTCCTCCTCTGATGCCTCTGGTGATGCGTGAGTGCCTGTAGGGGACATAGGAAATGTTGTCAGGTGTGGTTCTCCCACCTGTGCTGGCATACAAGACACATATGCTATGGTACAGAGTGGGACTCCACACATTTGGGTAGATGGGCATGGTTGGTCAGGGGAGATTGCATGAGGGTACAGCATTGTGGGGAAGGTGGCAGCAAAGAGTATGTGACACATGGCCAGTTGGTCTTTGGCTTGTGTGTGGGGAGGGCAGGGTGTCCATGCTGGGGCAGATGATGTATGGCGTGCATGCTTGTGGTCCTTCATGCCGCCCCCACATCCCCTCCCTGGGTGGCACTCACCTTCTGTGGGTGATTTTGGTGGCTTACTCTATGGCACTGGCCTGGCTCTATGGGGCACTGCTGTGCAGCCAGCAGTGTTGTGTTGTGTTGTACAGTGATTGGCTGGCTGAGATCATGTCAGTGTAGGTTGACAAGTACTTCCATGTAGCTTGTCTGCCATGCCAATATGGGGCAGGCCAACTGGGCCCGCAACATGCTGGTGTGACTGCTGCACAGTGTCGTGGTTGTTCAGACACCACAATCCCGCTGGCACTGGTTGTACCAGCAGGGGTGTGGTGTGCATGGCACTTGGATAGGTCACTTGCCACCCCTCCCTACAGCTGTTTTACGCTCAAGGGTGTGTATTGCTCGCACAGAGTGCACGGACAGTCATTAATCACCAGCGCAATTGCAGAGCCAATACTTTGAACGCAGGTAGATGACACAATGACTTACAACCACACGCACGCTTAGAAAATAATGAGCACATATACGGCTATTTATTCAAAGCTTGGACGCAACAAGTGATAACACAGAAATAAATGACAGAAAAGACAGAGAATTCAAAAGAAAATACATCACCGTGGGCGTAACTGAATCCCTCATCTCGCCAGAAGCAGCGGGAAGACCCCGGTAACAGCCAGGCCGAGAGCACAACAGCCCACAGGTATGCCGGACAAAGGCGTCCCCCTTCCGACTGAGGTCTTTGTACTTGTCCCGTCTGACCGTTGAGGGGTTCTGCATATTTGCACTCCTCAAAAAGGGGTGGTAATTTTTTGAACCTTCTGGCAATGCACTTGCACATTGATGGGCAACCGTTGGTTGCCAGCTGGGTCAACTGACAGTAACCTCGAGGAGCAAAGCGCTTCCCTCCTCTCCTAAGAACAAACGCCACGGAAAACAGTCCCATAACTCATAACAAGACATAACAAAATCAGCTTTCCCAGCAGAATGTCCTTGACTGCATACCAGGTTTGGAAAGCATGTTTTCTTCAGCAAAGTAAATTCAGCTCTCAGCAAAGTAATACAGCTTTTCACTGAGGCATGGAGTAAATATCCATTATGGCTTTGAGTGCCCCCAGAATACACTGCGCACCAGCGCCATGTTTTAGCTCAAGCATAACAATTCCACCCTTGGATATTTATCTTCCATAGCCCAGTGGCAGAGGAGCCGGTCTCTGAAACCGACATAATATTAAAATTAAGTTGGGAATGCATTGAATACAACAACAACAAGCTATTATGATAGCTAATATAATGCAAATACAAGCAAAAGCGTAACGCAGTGTACCCCCAATATCAGTAATCCATGAAAATAACCAATCCCACGAATTCCCAGTATGATCTTGGGACACTTGAGAAATGAGATCCCTCAAACCTTGAATATGACTTTCAATGGATCGTGAATGGTCACTTAGATTAAAACAACACATACCTTCAACTGCGTTACAACCAAAATTATGCTTTAGCAATAGATAATCAACAGCAGCCCTGTTTTGCAAAGTTGCTTTTCTAATAGCTTTGCTATCAAGGAGTAACTCTTATAATGCTTGAGAAGTGTGATTGAGTCCTTTGACTACTAAACATGCTAATTTGATCAACGATTTGTAACCCCCAGCAGCTAAACCCCAAACTCCCACTAATGAAAGGGTTAATGCTAGACCCTCAGCTTCTGATAGCAAATGCACATGTAAATCACAATCGGGGATAGACCCACAGACTCAAAAGTTGAGCTTTTGCCTCGAGATATCGCTGGGTGTAAAGGGAACATCATTAGTCCTAATTGAGTTAAGGCACATGGACCTCCGGAAATGTTATCTGGAATATAAGTGTATGTGATGTTGCCACATGAAAAGAGCCATCCTGTTGGAAGTTTCACATGATTCAGATGACTGGCAGCTATCACTGTATGATTACAAGACATTGGCCCTCATTAGGACCCTGGCGGAGAGGGTTTTACGCCGGCGTAGTGCATGGCGTACCTCTCCGCCAGACTACGAGTTCCCGTAGCGCCATGGATGATTTTTACGCCTGCTTTTTGCAGGCGGAAAAATCCATGGCGCTACGGGACTTGTTGTTAATTACGCCACCGTAATTTACGGTGGCGTAATTAACGCCTTCCCCACTCTCATTATACCCTATGGGGCAAGAATGGGAATGGGGAAGGGTAAAATGGGGATTGGGGACTTACCGCCCCGCCAAGGTCGGCATGGGGCGGTAAGTCCGCCAACCACCTTGGCGGAGTTGGCAGCTTAGCGCCATGGACCATGGTGCAAATTGCACCATGGTCCTCCGCCAGGGTCCTAATGAGGGCCATAGTGTTATTCACACTGGTACATGTGCGTGGAACTTGTGAACACAATCGTTTCTCGAACACAGTTTGATTTTGCTGTTTGGTTAAATTGAGCTGTTGGCATTTGCCAATTTCTTTTGCATTGCATGTCATGAGGTAACACACATCGCCTTGAATTATATTATAGGTTATAGTACGTGTCAAATTTCTCCATTTGCGATCTGTTTCCTGGCAAAACCTGCAGTACTCATAGACGGAAAAGGATTGCCTGAGATCGGAATCTTGAACCAAAGAATCATCGTGCGTGACGCCGAAAATATGCTTTAGAACCGGAACTGGCGTTGGCACTGCTACTAAGTACGTAGTCAGTAAGGCTTCAGCATTGGGCACGTCATTAAGGCAAAAGTGCGTAATATTGAGCACCTGTTGTGCCAGGTATGTCCACATATTCTCCGTTTGGGTGATCATTGGAAAATATTTTCGCCGTCCTGAAGATGCCTCTCGCATAACTGGCATCAATGTTGTTTTCACTTGCGCCTGACGTGTTTGCCGCATTTCATGAATCCATGTCTTCGGTCTGGCTGGCTTTTCGGCATCGGCATATGGCTGCCTTTGGACATCATTACTCATCATTATCAGTTTCTCCTTGATCGTTGGCCCAGATGTGACATTTTTCATTGGTAGCAGCATGCCGTTTGACTCTCCCGAACGGAGTCCATTTAGTCCCACAATTACACCAGCCAGACACAGGATCTACAAGGCAAACCCAGAAAAGAGATATCAGTGTTGTAAATCACTCTCTTAGGTAACATTTGTCTGCGGGCATATATTGCGATTTCTTTCTACCGGGCTCCATCACTAAAACTACTTGGTGGGCCACTTGGCCTTTCCACCCACACCTTTGCACCCGGTACCATACTGTCTGAAGAGCCAAAACCATGATCCCCACGGGTAGTTAACACTGTAGGAGGCTCCCCCTTCTTAATCATGGACAACTTAATGGGGATAATAATTAGTTGGGCCACCCGATCGCCCTTGTTGATCGGTAACAATTGGTCCCCACTATTCATCAGGATGACTTTGATCTCTCCTTGGTAATCGGCATCAATGACCCCTCCCAACACTTGAACTCCCTTCAATGCTAGACCAGATCTGGGGGCAATCCATCCCATGTGCTCTGGGGGAATTTGTACTCCAATCCCTGTTTCAATTACAACAATCCCTCTTGGGTCTAATCTGATTTCCTCATGGGAATGCAAGTCTACCCCTGCTGACTTTGGAGTCGCCCGACAGGGAGCTAAAGAACCTGGGGTAATTTCCCAGTACAATAGGGTTTCTCTGACTGAGTTGGGTTGAATCTGTAAAGCAGGAGTCATTAGCCGCATCAAAGGAGTTTCATCCTCATTCATAGGCCTATTGTTTAGCACTTGCACCGCATCAAACACACGATCATGCTAGCCTGCCAAATAGCCATCTCCAGATTTGCGCAGCTGTTCTTGCAACAAACCATTCATTCGTTAAATCAGTCTTGAAGCAGCAGGGTAATAAGGCACATGGTAGAGCCATTCAATGCTCTTTTCCTGACAATATTCCTGAATCAATTTGCCTTTGAAGTGTGACCCATTGTCATTTTGAATCTGCAAAGGCACTCCATAATGCAATATGATCTGATCTAACAACCTAATGGTGTTCAGTTGTGTGGCATGCTTGCACGGCAAAACCATCATGTATCCTGAGTATGTATCCACAATAGTGCATGCATACTGACAGCCTTTACTGATTGGCAGGGGACCGATATAATCAATCTGCCAATTTTGACCTGGTAATTTTCCTCTTCGCAATGTACCCCGAACAATCTGAGGGATAGGCCTATGCTGTTGGTGTTGGCATACTGGACATTGCAAAATGATCGTTTTCACTACCTCTAAAGGAATACTGATTCCTCGGGCTTGTGCCCACCTGATAGTAGCCTTTTCTCCAAGGTGCCCACATTTCTGGTGAGCCCACTTGGCCAAACCCTCCAAATTGTCTTCCTGAGCCTCCGCATCCACAGATGGAATCTTGGTGTGTTCATCTGCAACAGAATTAAACCAACGTTCTAATGAGTCTGTAGCACAATGCGCGTCCACATGATACACAGTGACTTCACTTTGTGATAACATTTCTGCAATATCTTGCCACAGTTCTTTTCCCCACAACTCTTTTGAATGAATCTTCCACCCATTCTTTTGCCAGGTTGGCAACCACACCGCCAACCCATTCGCCACTGACCATGAATCCGTGTACAAATGACATCGACCAGGGGTCTCTTGTTTCAATGCCTGGTAAACTGCGTAAAGCTCTGCAAACTGACTGCTCTTCCCTTTCCCTGATGTTGTCAAAATCTTTTTTGTCTTGGGATTGTACGACACCGCTTTCCAGTATCGCTCTGTTCCCACATATCGGGCTGAGCCATCCGTGAATCAGGCATGCTCTGTCTGCTCCACGGTAAAATCGCCATAAGGTACTCCCCATTTCACGGGAGACTCGTGTTTTTCAGGCACTTCCGGTGGTATGTAATCTGAGGGCGGTATGTTGGCTACTTGCTCATGTAATTTTGCAACTCCACCCTTCCCTGATTTGGCTCTGTCTTGAATGTACCATTTCGATTTAATTATGCTGGCTTCTTGAGCATGTCCTATTCTATGTGTTTTAGGAGAGCTCAGTACCCATTGCATAATCGGTATTTCTGGCCTCATCAATACATTATGGCCCACCATCATTTACTCGGTATCAACAAGGGCCCACAGACCTCTTTACAAATGACACGTGGTGTACCAAGGTACAAAAAGCCCTCATAGGGAAAATCGCCTCCCTCCAGATGAAAATATGCACCAAGCAACTGGCTATCCTCACCAAACCACCACCAGCCACCTCCACGCCTCTCATACCTCCACCAGCCGACCCATCACCCAATTTGACTTCCGCCCGGTATCGGAACCCGAAATGGCAAACATCATCAAAGGCCTCAAGCCCTCCCGATGAAAAGGAGATGTCTGTCTGGCCCCTATCATCAAAGACTGCGCCGGGACGCTCACACCCATCATCACAACTATTATCAACTCCTCCTTCACAACAAAAACTATGCCAACTGCCCTGAAAGAAGCATGGATTCTCCTACAGCAAAAAAATTCTCCCTTGACCCCACCATCCCCACTAACTACCGCCCCATTACCACCATACCCTTCATCCTTAAAGTCCTTTACTATGCAGCATATATCCAGGTCCAACAATACCTTGAGGACAACCACATCCTGGGCATCTGCCAATGAGGCTTTCCGACCAAAGCATAGAACTGAAACCGCATTACTGGACCTAAAAAAACAGTTAGATGATATCAAAGACTCAGGCAAACTTGCCCTGCTCTTCATGCTGGACTTATCAGCAACATTCAACCTCTTTAACCACCAAACACCAGCCACCTCACCACAATAGCAAACATCTCGCCAGCGGCAACACACTGGATCAGATCCTTTTTAGCAGACATATTCTCCCGTGTCTTTATGGACGACCATGTGGCCCCACTGACACCAGTAACCTGTGGAGTTCCACAAGGATCCTGCATCTCCCCAACCCTATATAGCATTTATACTAAACCGCTTTTTGATCACCTGGATGCCCCCCACAACCATCAACTCAGCATATGACATTGTCCAAAACTGGATGGCAACCCGCCAGTTATGTCTCAACGATGACAAAACGGTGATCCTCATTGTAGGCTCTCACTCCACCCTCCGCAGCACAGATCCAGCCCACAAAGCTTTCAACATTGACGGCAACCGGATCCAAACATCCTGTGCAGCCAAAACCCTGGGCATCTACCTAGACACCACCCTTGACCTCTCTAGCCAGGTCAACGCCATTGCATCCTCCACTGCCTACGCTGCAAAACTATTGAATGCCAGCAATCCATTCCTCACAACAACCAACCACCTCACCATAGTGTTAGAAGTGGACCCCCGGTCCGGCCGAGCCACTCTGGGAGCCCACTGGTGCAAACTCGCAGAAGACCTAACTCCTTCCCCCTGCCCAATCAAGAACGGGAGGTACACACAAGAGGCAAGGAATTACTGTGGTTTATTACAGCCAAAGTACCACAGGGATCAGATACATGGAAGAACGTCCACGCATCTCTCAACGGACCCTGGCTTGCAGACCAGTTTTGATGGCATCTGACGTCACGATTGGCATCATTCTCGGGAACCGTCTCAAAAACCTGTCTTCAGTCGGGATATGCTGTTGAGTGGTAGCCCCATATAGAAGCCTGTGGAGGTGCTGTGTTATTGGACAATGTAGTGTCAGGTGGTATGCTTGGCCAATCCCAAAAAGTTGTTACTTGAAATTTGTTACAGTGAGCAAGCTGCATGATTGGTCGGTGACCCCCCACTGTCCACCTCTAGCGTCCTTGGCTATGATTGGATGAGCCACGAGCCCCCAAGCCTGGGACAAATTCAGTTCCCAGTCCGCGGATCAGCTGTGAATGGTGTCTTGTGCAACTATGTATCTGCATGGTGCACCTATGTATTTGAATTTGTATTTGTATTTGTTTTATTTGTAAAGCGCAGCCAGGCCCATGGGCAACCGGGCGCATCATCTTATATACAGGTTACAGAACGTTACAGTTCCATACAGTTGATCATAGAAGATACAGTTGATCAAGGCAGGAGACTCTAGCTCTCCCCATTTACAAGGAGATAATGGAAAAGCAAACAAGTCAATAATGGTAAAGCAAATAAATATGTAGGCAATACAATAAATACAGTAAGGCAGAAGACAAACCTAATGATCTAAGGAAGTTAGACTATCATTGTATCCATGCCCTGAAGCCAGCGTTTAATGTTGCACTTGAATACATGGAAGGAGGGTTCTGATCTGAGGGAAGCAGGGATTGTGTTCCATAACTTTGATGCCAGTACAGGGAAGCTAGCACCTCCCGAGTTATGGAGTTTGAATCTCTGTATGGACATTGTGTGTACTTGGGCCACTCTAAGTGGTCTTGAGGATGTATGCGAGGTGAGTTGGTTAGTAAGGTAGGCTGGATAGAGGTTGGCCCTAGCTTTGTGTGTTAGAGCAAGAGTTTTGAGCGATATTCTGTGCTCTACCGGAAGCCAACGCCAACGGGATGTTGAGGGCTGCACTGATGGCATTATTCTGAATTACTTGTAACTTGTTAATGTTTTTGTGGCTAGTACCTAAGTAGAGGGCGTTACAACAATCAATTTTGGACAGAACTAGAGTTCTAGCAAGTGTGATGCAATTAGGTGTAGTAATGAAAGGCCTGCAAGCGGTGATTAGTTTACAACTATATGTGGATGATGTTGCAACCGCGTTAGTTTGTTTGGAGAAGGATAAGGTGGCGTCAAGGTAAATGGCAAGAGTTTTAGTGTTGTTGGAGACGGTGATGGAGTTACCATCTATAGTAAATGATTTGAAGGCAGTGTTTAGTTTCTTCAGTGTAGCGTGTGTACCAAGGATTAGCAGCTCAGTTTTTTCGTCATTTAGACAAAGACTGTGTTGTGCCATCCATGCTTGTATCACTGAGTAGATTTTGTTGAGGGTTTTGCTGTCAGTTGCATAGTCTCCAGAGATGGGAATGAGTATCTGGGTGTCGTCCGCATAGTTAGTATACGTAACACCCAGATAGTCAGGGATGTCGAACAGGGGCTTCGTAAAGACATTGTAAAGTGTAGGGGACACACAAGAGCCTTGCGGAACCCCACAGGGTACCGTGGAAGGTTCAGCAGAGTCGGTAGGAGAGAAGACCCTCATAGTTCTGTTAGCCAAGAAGGAGCTGATCCAAGAAGTGGCTGAGTCAGAGAAATGTGCTGCAGATTTCAGATGGTGGCAGAGCGTTTGGTGATTGACCAAATCAAAAGCTGTTGACAGATCAAGCAGTAGGAGGAGTGCTAGTTTACCATTGTCTTTTAGTACTTGAATTCGTGTGGTGAAGATCTATCAAGGCAGTTTCCGTGCTGTGTCTTGGTCGGAATCATAATGTGTCAGCATCATAACGGTGTGTAGCCCATAGCTGCAATGAGCACTCTCCGGTTCCCAACACAGAACTGTAACCTGATTGTAACAACTTTGTTGCAGCTATTGTCTGGACGGCAGAACAGGTTGCTCTTCTTAGACAGCAATCTTGGCAGCTCCTCAGTTCGGCCAGATCACATGCTTGGAGACCACGTTTGTGAGCTCAGGAGCTCAGAATTATTCTGTATTTTGACGGAGAGCGCACCTCTCCTGCAGTCGGTGTTACTTTGGTTCAGAGTGAGGAATGTCATTTGCAACATTGCGACCTTGATGGCGGCTTCGCTCCTGCCACAATGGTTCTGCTTGCGGAGCATTCTGTGAGGCTCGGGTTCCTTTTCTACCTTGATCGTGGCATACTAAATTCCCTAAGACATGGTCTGGCTTCTACTGTGCACATCTTCTTATAGTCTGTATGTTAGTACGTTATGGCTGTCAGGTCTTGTGAGTGCTCCTGCCACACCATGGGGTTATTTGCATGTAAGAGTCTGCAAGCATTTACATGAACTCTTCTTGCTTCTTGCGTTACTGCGGTGCTGTAGCAGGCCTAATGGCAAAATAATAAACATGCAGACAGTATGTATATGTCACTGTCCTCTAACTATAGAGCTGTATACATGTGTTCTTTGTGTAGTTGAGTGTGTGTGTGTGTGTGTGTCCAATGTGTGCGGATAGCACGTGTACTTCATGTCTGATATAGCTAAATCATCATGGTGTCTCTAACGACAAGTGGCTTGGTTTCTTAGTACTTAGTCGAGTCTGTCCATGTAACCGTCTCCGGCTCTGTCTTCTGTCTCCTCATTCACTCTGGGTGAAATCTGCACTACTGCAGGATTTTAGGGTCTGCTGGGAGGGTATCTCTCGTGATAATTATCCATCGTGGGAGCAGTAGGAATTGATGTAAATTCATATCATCGACGGCCATAATGTTGCAGATGCTTCTTCCTGTTGAAGGGTCTTTCGGGGCAGAGGGCACGTTCTGATTCTCCCTCTTCAATAGCTAGAGCCATCACCAGAGCCAGACTGGTTTATAGTAATGCCCTCTTTGCAGAAACCTCTGAACGTAATTTGTAGCATAACCAATTACCAATACTCTTTTTCTATTAATAATCTTGGATATGGTTGCGTCCAGTCAATTACAGGCCCATTTTGAAGCATCTGCCATCCTGCATCCTAGTCAGTCAGGATTTAGTAGCCATTATTGGGACCGAGAGTGCCCTGTTAAATCTACAATCACAAATGCTGGAAAGATTAGAGGAAGTAAAACTGGCTTGCTGATCCTCTCAGACTTATCAGTCGCATTTGACCTGCTGGATCACTCCTACTTGCTCAAAATTCTGGCTTCTGTGGGGAACTGCTCCAGTGATATCGTCACCTGGATAAACTTGTTCCTTAGTGAAAGACATTCCAAAATATGTTGGGGTATTGCTTGCTCTAAGACAGAGCCAGTTAAATATGGAGTTCCACAGGGTACATGCATCTCTCCAGCAAATTTCAACTTATACATAAACCCTCTGTGCTAACTCGAAGCTAGGGGTCTGCAATTTAGAAACTATGCAGATTTATTTTCAGCTACTAATGGATCTTAGCAGGGACTATGACATCGACCTAGCACATTTCACCTCCATCTATTCATCCATCCAAGAGTGGATGGTAAAAAACTGGATGTACCTAAATAGGTAAAAAACGGAACTCATGATCTTTGGCACAAATCTTGCATGCTCTGAGTTCCGGATTGATAGCACTCATATCCCAGTAGTTAAAAAAAGGTTAAAACCCTGGGTGCAGTGTTAGAAGCATCTATGAGTGCTGATGCGCAAGTAAACAACATCATTAAAAATGCCCAATGCCATCTAAAAATAGCACAACAAATAAACCGACTGGTCTCCTGCAAAAACTGTGAAACCCTGGTTTGCGCAATCATTATGCCTCGGCTGGACTACTGTAATGGCCTCATTAGGGGTTGAGGGGGGCAAGTAAGGAGAGTATACACAGACTCCAGATTTTTCAAAATAACAAAAAAGAGTAGTTTGTAACATCCCCAGGAAAGAATATGTATCCAGCTATAGGTAATAACTCCCCTGGCTGCCTGTCGCAGAAAGGATCCGTTTTAAGATCCTTGCACTAACTCATAAATGCCTGTTGGCAAGGTTCCAACATACATTGCACAAATGCTAATTAGGCATGTTCCAAGCAGAACATTGCGCTCCAGTACAGCGTACCTGCTCGCAGTCCCTCGGGCAAGCAGAGCAAGAGGGAAAGGCATTTCCTTCTCTGTTAAAGCAGCTATGGCTTGGAACGCTATCCCGGAATTTCTCTGCAAGGAAGAAAATATAGCCCCATTTAGAAGGAAGTTAAAAACGTTGTTGTTTAATTAATTGTTTTGTCTGTGCATTTCAGTTTCCTGAAAGTGTTCTGTGTGGTTTGTGCCCTGATGCCTGCAGGATATTGCACATTACAAATAAATAAATAAATAAATATAATTGTGCAAGCCACAAACCATCCAAAACAATGCCCTGCGAGCAGCCCTAGGCTTATCCAAGTATGAAAGATGCCCACTGGCTCCCGATCCGTAAACTGATTAAGTTCAAGAACCTCTCCATCACACACAGGTGAAGAACACTGCCCTGGCCTACATAACATGCTGGGAGGAGAAATACACCCCCCCTGCACTCCTAAGATCCCCAACGAGCCTTCTCCTCAGATTGCCTACCTTCACCAGAAAGACTGCAGGAGGACAGAGCTTTCCTGCCAGGGCTGCCAAGCTCAAGAACAATCTCCCCATCACCCTGAGAAAGGAACATTCCTACTGTATCTTCAGAAAAAAACAAAAATCTTGGCTCTTTGCCTAAAAGCTCCCTGAGCTAGGACACTAAGACAATCGGATACCTGTCTCTTCTTCCTCCCCCACTGTAACTCTCTGCAGGTAATTCTCCCTGCTCCAAGACTTTAAGACATCATGATACCCCTCCCTTCCCGGAGATTTCCATGTTTGTTTCTTGTATTTTCAGTATTTTGTATTTTTGTCTCATAATGGAACTAGCGCTTAGATACCCATTGGTTCAGTGCACTGCAAGAAATGCAAAAATAAATTAAATAAATAAATGCCTCACTAACCTATTGAGGATTTCCCTTCATGTCAAAATAACTAAAGGAAAACACTCTAACAAAAGGAATATGTCCCTCACACTTGTACAAACATCAAACTCATAAAGGTAATCGATGGCAATTCAAATGTAACAGAAATAACAGTTATATTCAACTTAAATCTGATAACTGTGCATCCTTTTAACCTGGGTTGGATCCCCTTCAACGAAAACATTTAATCGAAAAGGAAATCCATCAAAGGAAATGCATCGAATACATATGCATCGAATTGCTATCTTTTACATGTAAAAGTACATATCCATCGAAACGTGGCCATCAAATATAGGAATGGACAAGTTTCGATGGATATGTACTTTTAAATGTAAAAGATAGCATTTCCATGCATTTATTTTCCACGTTAAAATGTTACATGGAGCTGTCCAGTGCTGAAAACTTCAAAGTATTTCGGCACTGGCCAGCTTCATGTAATGTTTTAGTGTGTATTATTTAATGCGGGGGATTTAACCCCCACTCCCCAAACCCCCAAGGGCACCCCCTAACCCTAACCCTAACCCTAACCCACACCCTAGCCCTAACCCAACCCTAACCCTAACCCTAACCCTAACCAAACCCTAGTCCTAACCCTTGCCCTAACCCTAATTCTAACCCTTGCTCTAACCTTAACCCCATTTCTAACCCTTGCCCTAACCTTAACCCTAAGCCTAAAATCCATCGGAATCCATCAAATTTTATTCAATGAAAATGCATTTCGATGGAAAGTATTTTCAATGAATAAAATTCGATAGAAATGAATTCAATTAATTCATTTTCCATGGAAAGTCCAGATACCAATCTTTAGTCCCAACGTTCAAATAAGAAAGTTCCTTTTTTTATAACCAAGTTTTGCTCCAAAAATCTTTTACTTGGACTTTAACCGACAGTTCAAATAGAAGACCAGTCTTTATCTTTCCAAGTACAGACAAAAGTTCAACAGATGGACCTGCCCCCTTGTCCTCCTCTGATGCCTCTGGTGATGCGTGAGTGCCTGTAGGGGACATAGGAAATGTTGTCAGGTGTGGTTCTCCCACCTGTGCTGGCATACAAGACACATATGCTATGGTACAGAGTGGGACTCCACACATTTGGGTAGATGGGCATGGTTGGTCAGGGGAGATTGCATGAGGGTACAGCATTGTGGGGAAGGTGGCAGCAAAGAGTATGTGACACATGGCCAGTTGGTCTTTGGCTTGTGTGTGGGGAGGGCAGGGTGTCCATGCTGGGGCAGATGATGTATGGCGTGCATGCTTGTGGTCCTTCATGCCGCCCCCACATCCCCTCCCTGGGTGGCACTCACCTTCTGTGGGTGATTTTGGTGGCTTACTCTATGGCACTGGCCTGGCTCTATGGGGCACTGCTGTGCAGCCAGCAGTGTTGTGTTGTGTTGTACAGTGATTGGCTGGCTGAGACCATGTCAGTGTAGGTTGACAAGTACTTCCATGTAGCTTGTCTGCCATGCCAATATGGGGCAGGCCAACTGGGCCCGCAACATGCTGGTGTGACTGCTGCACAGTGTCGTGGTTGTTCAGACACCACAATCCCGCTGGCACTGGTTGTACCAGCAGGGGTGTGGTGTGCATGGCACTTGGATAGGTCACTTGCCACCCCTCCCTACAGCTGTTTTACGCTCAAGGGTGTGTATTGCTCGCACAGAGTGCACGGACAGTCATTAATCACCAGCGCAATTGCAGAGCCAATACTTTGAACGCAGGTAGATGACACAATGACTTACAACCACACGCACGCTTAGAAAATAATGAGCACATATACGGCTATTTATTCAAAGCTTGGACGCAACAAGTGATAACACAGAAATAAATGACAGAAAAGACAGAGAATTCAAAAGAAAATACATCACCGTGGGCGTAACTGAATCCCTCATCTCGCCAGAAGCAGCGGGAAGACCCCGGTAACAGCCAGGCCGAGAGCACAACAGCCCACAGGTATGCCGGACAAAGGCGTCCCCCTTCCGCCTGAGGTCTTTGTACTTGTCCCGTCTGACCGTTGAGGGGTTCTGCATATTTGCACTCCTCAAAAAGGGGTGGTAATTTTTCGAACCTTCTGGCAATGCACTTGCACATTGATGGGCAACCGTTGGTTGCCAGCTGGGTCAACTGACAGTAACCTCGAGGAGCAAAGCGCTTCCCTCCTCTCCTAAGAACAAACGCCACGGAAAACAGTCCCATAACTCATAACAAAACATAACAAAACCAGCTTTCCCAGCAGAATGTCCTTGACTGCATACCAGGTTTGGAAAGCATGTTTTCTTCAGCAAAGTAAATTCAGCTCTCAGCAAAGTAATACAGCTTTTCACTGAGGCATGGAGTAAATATCCATTATGGCTTTGAGTGCCCCCAGAATACACTGCGCACCAGCGCCATGTTTTAGCTCAAGCATAACAATTCCACCCTTGGATATTTATCTTCCATAGCCCAGTGGCAGAGGAGCCGGTCTCTGAAACCGACATAATATTAAAATTAAGTTGGGAATGCATTGAATACAACAACAACAAGCTATTATGATAGCTAATATAATGCAAATACAAGCAAAAGCGTAACGCAGTGTACCCCCAATATCAGTAATCCATGAAAATAACCAATCCCACGAATTCCCAGTATGATCTTGGGACACTTGAGAAATGAGATCCCTCAAACCTTGAATATGACTTTCAATGGATCGTGAATGGTCACTTAGATTAAAACAACACATACCTTCAACTGCGTTACAACCAAAATTATGCTTTAGCAATAGATAATCAACAGCAGCCCTGTTTTGCAAAGTTGCTTTTCTAATAGCTTTGCTATCAAGGAGTAACTCTTATAATGCTTGAGAAGTGTGATTGAGTCCTTTGACTACTAAACATGCTAATTTGATCAAAGATTTGTAACCCCCAGCAGCTAAACCCCAAACTCCCACTAATGAAAGGGTTAATGCTAGACCCTCAGCTTCTGATAGCAAATGCACATGTAAATCACAATCGGGGGATAGACCCGCAGACTCAAAAGTTGAGCTTTTGCCTCGAGATATCGCTGGGTGTAAAGGGAACATCATTAGTCCTAATTGAGTTAAGGCACATGGACCTCCGGAAATGTTATCTGGAATATAAGTGTATGTGATGTTGCCACATGAAAAGAGCCATCCTGTTGGAAGTTTCACATGATTCAGATGACTGGCAGCTATCACTGTATGATTACAAGACATTGGCCCTCATTAGGACCCTGGCGGAGAGGGTTTTACGCCGGCGTAGTGCATGGCGTACCTCTCCGCCAGACTACGAGTTCCCGTAGCGCCATGGATGATTTTTACGCCTGCTTTTTGCAGGCGGAAAAATCCATGGCGCTACGGGACTTGTTGTTAATTACGCCACCGTAATTTACGGTGGCGTAATTAACGCCTTCCCCACTCCCATTATACCCTATGGGGCAAGAATGGGAATGGGGAAGGGTAAAATGGGGATTGGGGACTTACCGCCCCGCCAAGGTCGGCATGGGGCGGTAAGTCCGCCAACCACCTTGGCGGAGTTGGCAGCTTAGCGCCATGGACCATGGTGCAAATTGCACCATGGTCCTCCGCCAGGGTCCTAATGAGGGCCATAGTGTTATTCACACTGGTACATGTGCGTGGAACTTGTGAACACAATCGTTTCTCGAACACAGTTTGATTTTGCTGTTTGGTTAAATTGAGCTGTTGGCATTTGCCAATTTCTTTTGCATTGCATGTCATGAGGTAACACACATCGCCTTGAATTATATTATAGGTTATAGTACGTGTCAAATTTCTCCATTTGCGATCTGTTTCCTGGCAAAACCTGCAGTACTCATAGACGGAAAAGGATTGCCTGAGATCGGAATCTTGAACCAAAGAATCATCGTGCGTGACGCCGAAAATATGCTTTAGAACTGGAACTGGCGTTGGCACTGCTACTAAGTACGTAGTCAGTAAGGCTTCAGCATTGGGCACGTCATTAAGGCAAAAGTGCGTAATGTTGAGCACCTGTTGTGCCAGGTATGTCCACATATTCTCCGTTTGGGTGATCATTGGAAAATATTTTCGCCGTCCTGAAGATGCCTCTCGCATAACTGGCATCAATGTTGTTTTCACTTGCGCCTGACGTGTTTGCCGCATTTCATGAATCCATGTCTTCGGTCTGGCTGGCTTTTCGGCATCGGCATATGGCTGCCTTTGGACATCATTACTCATCATTATCAGTTTCTCCTTGATCGTTGGCACAGATGTGACATTTTTCATTGGTAGCAGCATGCCGTTTAACTCTCCCGAACGGAGTCCATTTAGTCCCACAATTACACCAGCCAGACACAGGATCTACAAGGCAAACCCAGAAAAGAGATATCAGTGTTGTAAATCACTCTCTTAGGTAACATTTGTCTGCGGGCATATATTGCGATTTCTTTCTACCGGGCTCCATCACTAAAACTACTTGGTGGGCCACTTGGCCTTTCCACCCACACCTTTGCACCCGGTACCATACTGTCTGAAGAGCCAAAACCATGATCCCCACGGGTAGTTAACACTGTAGGAGGCTCCCCCTTCTTAATCATGGACAACTTAATGGGGATAATAATTAGTTGGGCCACCCGATCGCCCTTGTTGATCGGTATTGGTCCCCACTATTCATCAGGATGACTTTGATCTCTCCTTGGTAATCGGCATCAATGACCCCTCCCAACACTTGAACTCCCTTCAATGCTAGACCAGATCTGGGGGCAATCCATCCCATGTGCTCTGGGGGAATTTGTACTCCAATCCCTGTTTCAATTACAACAATCCCTCTTGGGTCTAATCTGATTTCCTCATGGGAATGCAAGTCTACCCCTGCTGACTTTGGAGTCGCCCGACAGGGAGCTAAAGAACCTGGGGTAATTTCCCAGTACAATAGGGTTTCTCTGACTGAGTTGGGTTGAATCTGTAAAGCAGGAGTCATTAGCCGCATCAAAGGAGTTTCATCCTCATTCATAGGCCTATTGTTTAGCACTTGCACCGCATCAAACACACGATCATGCTAGCCTGCCAAATAGCCATCTCCAGATTTGCGCAGCTGTTCTTGCAACAAACCATTCATTCGTTCAATCAGTCTTGAAGCAGCAGGGTAATAAGGCACATGGTAGAGCCATTCAATGCTCTTTTCCTGACAATATTCCTGAATCAATTTGCCTTTGAAGTGTGACCCATTGTCATTTTGAATCTGCAAAGGCACTCCATAATGCAATATGATCTGATCTAACAACCTAATGGTGTTCAGTTGTGTGGCATGCTTGCACGGCAAAACCATCATGTATCCTGAGTATGTATCCACAATAGTGCATGCATACTGACAGCCTTTACTGATTGGCAGGGGACCGATATAATCAATCTGCCAATTTTGACCTGGTAATTTTCCTCTTCGCAATGTACCCCGAACAATCTGAGGGATAGGCCTATGCTGTTGGTGTTGGCATACTGGACATTGCAAAATGATCGTTTTCACTACCTCTAAAGGAATACTGATTCCTCGAGCTTGTGCCCACCTGATAGGAGCCTTTTCTCCAAGGTGCCCACATTTCTGGTGAGCCCACTTGGCCAAACCCTCCAAATTGTCTTCCTGAGCCTCCGCATCCACAGATGGAATCTTGGTGTGTTCATCTGCAACAGAATTAAACCAACGTTCTTATGAGTCTGTAGCACAATGCGCGTCCACATGATACACAGTGACTTCACTTTGTGATAACATTTCTGCAATATCTTGCCACAGTTCTTTTCCCCACAACTCTTTTGAATGAATCTTCCACCCATTCTTTTGCCAGGTTGGCAACCACACCGCCAACCCATTCGCCACTGACCATGAATCCGTGTACAAATGACATCGACCAGGGGTCTCTTGTTTCAATGCCTGGTAAACTGCGTAAAGCTCTGCAAACTGACTGCTCTTCCCTTTCCCTGATGTTGTCAAAATCTTTTTTGTCTTGGGATTGTACGACACCGCTTTCCAGTATCGGTCTGTTCCCACATATCGGGCTGAGCCATCCGTGAATCAGGCATGCTCTGTCTGCTCCACGGTAAAATCGCCATAAGGTACTCCCCATTTCACGGGAGACTCGTGTTTTTCAGGCACTTCCGGTGGTATGTAATCTGAGGGCGGTATGTTGGCTACTTGCTCATGTAATTTTGCAACTCCACCCTTCCCTGATTTGGCTCTGTCTTGAATGTACCATTTCCATTTAATTATGCTGGCTTCTTGAGCATGTCCTATTCTATGTGTTTTAGGAGAGCTCAGTACCCATTGCATAATCGGTATTTCTGGCCTCATCAATACATCATGGCCCACCATCATTTGCTCGGTATCAACAAGGGCCCAATAACATGCCAGCAACTGCTTCTCAAATGGAGTGTATGAGTTACCAGCATCGGGCAATTTACGACTCCAGAACCCCAATGGCACACGTTTCCTGTCCTGTTTCTGCCACACACTCCAGTTAGCATAATTGTCTTGTACAGACACATTCAATTCCACTTCGCCTTCCTTCAATGGCCATAGATCAATAACCTGCTGCACGGTGTCTTTCGCCAAATCAATTGCTTTCTGCTGCTCTTCCCCCCACTGAAACTCATATTTCTTTCGTGTCACTTTGTAGAGGGGGGCCAGTATCTGCCCTAGATGGGGAATGTGCTGTCTCCAAAGCCCAAACAGCCCTATGAACAGCTGAGCTTGCATTTTGTTCATTGGAGTGGTGAACTCAAGTATTTTCTGTCGGGCCTTCGGCACCATTTCTCGATGCCCATTATCCCACGGAATCCCTAGGAATATCACTGTTTCAGCTGGGCCTTGAATTTTATTTGGGTTAATCTCCCACCCTTCCTTCTTCAATCCTTCCATAATGACTTCTAACTGGTTTTGCATACTGTGCTCATCCTTGCCCTGAATCAAAATATCATCAACGTAGTGAGAGATTTGTATGTCAGGTTTACACAGTATCTTGTCTAAGTGCTCTGCCACCAGCCGGTGACAGATAGTCGGGCTATGTATGTACCCCATAGGTATCCTTGTAAAGGTGTACTCACGCCCCCTCCAAGAAAATGCAAACTGCTCTTGGCACTCTTCAGCAATTGGCACAGAGAAAAATGAATTGGCTAAATCTACCACTGCATACCAAGTCCCCTCAAACTTTTGGACATTCTCAATCAAGGTAATGGCATCTGGGACCGCGGGCACTAAGGGAGGAGTGTGTTTATTCAACTCACGGTAATCCATCGTCATCCTCCAAGACCCATCCCCTTTTTGATAAGCCAGAGAGGATTGTTCCATGCGGTAGTGATAGGGCGTAAACCACCCGCCTCCACATACCCTTTGATGGTGTCTGAAATTTCCTTGTGCCCCCCAGGAATGCAGTATTGCTTCATTGCTACCCGCTTGGTTGCCACAGGCACTTGCACTGGGGGCATCTTCAATTTGCCTACGGTAATGGGTGTGCAGGTCAAGGCACTCACCCCAAACTGGTACGTTTTACCTCCCAATCCCAAAGTCAACCCTTCCAGAATTTCAAAGCCAATTATCTACTCAGGTATTGGGACAATCAACACTTGGTATTTCTGCCTATTCAAATTGCCTATTTTCATCTCCACTTCAGTTTGTACTGCGGGGGTCTCCTTTCCCCCAAGACCTGTAATAGTAAATTGTCTGCCTTTGAATCGTGCTGGATTGCCATGAATCAGAGAGGCCTCCTCCCCGGTGTCTATCAATGCTTGCACCCCTTGCGTATTTCCTGGCCCCCAAAAAATCTTAACATTAACATGGGGCCGCCTATCAACTTTTATGCGAGCAGACACTGCCGGAGCTTGGCCGTAACCCTAGTCAAATTTTGAATGAGTGTGACCTGACTCTGCCTCTATCATTGCACTCACCACCTTCCTCAAATCAGCGTATGTTGGCTGGTACGGGGAAGGTGTCCCCATAGACCCTTCTTCTTGTTCTTCCTCAGGAGGAGAGGAAGGTGAGGTGTCCCCCTGTGGCTTGGTTACTACCTGTTTCTTAACCTGTTTATAGCGCTCTTTGGCTGCAAGCCCTCTCTTTTTGTATAATTCATACATTACCCTAGTTTCAATGCCATCAATTTCGTCTCCTGGCACACCATCTTTTAACAAAGCCAAAAACATGTCCTTTCTGGACACTCAGGAGTCTCTACTATCTTGCCTCCTGCCTTCAGTTCTTCTCTCACTACGCCCCTCTCTCTCCCGTGGCTTGTCATCACTCTTGTCCCACTCCCCTAAATCTGCCAGTTGCCGAATGGCATCCACTACCTCATCAGTGGGTTTGCCCGTCATACCTACGAGCAAAGTCATAATGACACTTTTGTATGCGGGCGGTGCAGTTCTGATCACCATATCTCTAGTTGAAACTGAGAGCGGCACGGCCCCCATGTGTCCTGGAGCATCTACATGAATTGCCTCTTTCATAGCATGCTCTCTCACCTTTTGAATTGCCTCTTTCAAAGTATACCACTTTGTTTCCTCGCTAGGCCAATCTGTGTTAATGGGGTATTTACGGTTACATGCTTGGGATGCTAGGTGCAACAAAGACACCTGTGAATCTTGGCCATTCTCATCAGGGGGCAGCCCTGCCCTTAAGACCTCCTGTACATTGGTGTCAGTTGACAAGGGTAGAAAACGCGGTGAGTCCGTGGAATCTACCAACAACCCCGCGGTGCCCCCATTTAGCAACCTCACCGTCCATGTCAATAAAGGTTGCCCTGATTTTTGCCTCAAACGGGTAATAATTTCCCTAATCTTCTGCTGGGTGTAATACTCCAGCGTGGTTAAATCCACAACCCCGCCTGCAGAATTCTGCGGGTGGGGCCCGGCTCGCCGTCTTCTAACTGGCTTAGCCACCACTGTCTTCTGATTAAATTCCGTTTTGGGATCTGACTCATTTGCCAAACTGCTCTCTGGACTGGTTGAGTTAAAAATGTCGCCATCCCAATTATCCGGATCCCAGTCCACAGCGGCGGTAGCAATTACAGCTGCCACCTTTCTTTGGTTGACCCCTCCCCGTCTTTTCCTATACTTATACCGGGCTACTGTGACTGCTGCCCTCTCGGCCACGGCCTGGTGTGTGTCAGCCTTATCTTTGAAAAGTTTAATTTGAATCTGCTGCATTAATGCAATCTGCTTTTCTGCAGCCAACTCTTTTTCCAATCGCAAAATATCATTTTTCATTTCCAAATTCCTTTGATGCATTTTCCTACAGGCATGCAGGAGGACCCAACACTGCCTACCAAGCGCAGTGCATTCCCTTCCCCTTTCCACTGAAACTTGTTGTACGCACAACATTACATCAGACGGATCAGCATCTCCCAATCCCTGATCCCTTGTTTCACTTTGAAGTGGGAGAATGGAAGACCAGGCTCCCGTCCTTCACCTCTCGTGCTTGGCCTAGAGGGTCACGGCCCAGACACCCGCCGCGAGAAGAGTTTGTCCATTTACCAGACGACCAGGTACCCTGGTACAGGAACATACGGATGTGTCCATCTGCCTGCCCAGCAGCCCGCACTGGCCATGCCGACACCTGCGGCTCGGATCAGCTAGACTAAAATCCACACGTCGTTAGAGATGCCATGACGACCTAGACAACGGGAAGCACATCTGTACAAATATACACACTGAACATTTCCACACCAATCTACACGAAGAACATACTCAGTGCTCTGACGTAGGCGACAGGCATATTCACGGACGTGCATCTTTATTATTTTTACATAGGCTTTCAGAATGCAGAAACGCAAGACGCGTCATGAACTCATCTATAACGCTTGCTCACGCTTCTCTTGAAACCCGTTACCACCATGAGAGGTATAATGGAAACACGATACTGGTCATGGAAATATATGCTATTATAACCTAAAAGCACCTATGTACCAAACAGACTACTTAAGCACCAGGCCCGAGTAGGCCTCAAACAAGAGCTTCCGTGGACATTAACAAAGCAAGAGTCAGGTTGCTGATCATGCAGAAAGAACCCGGTGGAGCAACCAGCCAAGGTCGCAATGTTGCAAACCCACATCCAAGAACAAATCATCAAAGGCACGATGTTGCAACCTCGCACTCCGCGCCTCAACGATAAAGGCACGCCGGCAAATTAAACCAGACGCGCAGTAGAAAAAACAATATTAATTGTGCAGAATTCTGCCTCTTTCACGGTCCCTCCCCACGTGACCAAGCCGAACCTGACGAGATGCCAAAACCCAGGAGAGAAAAGGCGTCTGGGTCCCTCACTACGAGACACAGGCCGATACACTTGAAAGGCTCAATGGACATCTGCTACAGTGGGAGCGGTCAGCCTTCCACCTATGAATAAATCCTCACATTGTCTGCACGTACCCATATTGAAACATTGTTGCAATCACAGGTGCACCGAGAGCTGGGAACAACGGTGGTCCCAGGCTGGGAGGCTCACGAGTGCACCAATCAGAACATGGGGCTCTTATCTCAGACGTCAGTAATATTAGCCAATCCTCAGGAGTCTTCATGTAACAATTCTTATGTATCTAATTGTAGGGACAACCCAGATATACCACCTGACTACACCTTGTCCACTAATATCATTCTCTATATGTGTACTATACTAACCCTACCACTCGAGCAACCAATTAAGAGTGGCGATAGGTTTTTTGTTAACTTTCTGAAGTGACGCAAGTAGCGCGTCATAATGCAGTAAAAAGGGCCTGCGAGCCCCACGATTGTGTGTGTGTCAGGACGAACGCGTACGCTCCTTGACCCATCCCTGCCGTTTTGTCTAAATAAACAGCAGAGTCACCTTGCTCCTTGTGTGTGTCTCATACTCTATCTCATCTGGGATATACGGGAGGAGTTGGGGCCTCCCTGCCCGGAGGTCTGCGGACGGCCCGGCCGACCCCGGCAGAATTCCCCCCCGACAAGTTGGAGGCACTGCTGAGATCTGTTTAAGATCGACTTTTATTTTTAATTTTTCCAGGCACTCCCGTTGCGAGGAGGCCCGGCGGCGCGGCCCCCTCTGCCGTTGCCCCCTTCTGAGGACTACAGGACCATCGCGGAGCTGCGAGAAGACCGGACAGCGCAATCCGGATATTGGCCCTCGGGAGCCGGTTGAGAAGTATCCCGCCCTCGGTCGGCGAGTGTCCAGACGTGGTCCAGACGAGGGGAGGTGGCGAGCCGCTTGGAGGGGTGCACGCAGTCGAGCGGCCCTGCATCGAGAGAACTTGGTGAGCATGACACGCACAACAAGCAATGCGAAATTGTGAGGGAGGGGGAGGAAGTAAATAAGGGAGGAGGGAGGTATTGTACAGATGTGCGGCGAAGGTTTAACTGAGGGTTGCCAATGGAATGAATGGTAGCGGACGAGTGCGAGAGCAGTCGGCTAAGTTACGCGAAAGAGGGGGCGGGGCACGAAAACATCACGTGCAGCCGCTCGTAAGACACTGATGGCCTAGATTGCGACTACGTGTGAGGGTGGGTGTGTGTGGTTTCCTACGATTTGACATTTATTGATCAATGAGTAGATGAGGTTCCCTATTGTTCGAGCAAGAAACTCGATAGGTAGATGACGTTTCCCTGTGGGCGGTAGCTAGTTACATAGTTGCCCAAAACGGAAGATAATTGGCTGGTTAAGCCCTCCTGTTGAGGGGCGTATCACACGCGAGGCGACGCAGCGTGCGCAGTCCGGTTATATTATTGATGAGATTACCTTGTTCCAGGAGAGACAGGAAGACAGCTGTAGGGTTAGCGGGGTAGATTGCAAGTGTATTTTGAACTTAAAGAACATAACAAGAATATACCAGTAGCTCGAAGAAATCGGTGACGTCACCAGTAGGGATTTAATAGGATATCGCGAGCACAAGGAACTTTGGGTTTGAGAGTGGTGGGGAAGAGAAACATGATAAAGGAGCGGATACGGAGATAAACGATAAACGAGTGGACCGAAAGAGGAGAAGGGGAAAGGGGCGTGGCTGCGCACGGAGAACGCCGGCCACGGCAAGTGTAAAAGGGGGAAGAGAACGGAGAAACAGGACGACTGTATAAGATCGTCGTAAGGGGTACGCAGCCGCGGGGGGCTGCATGCGCTTCGGCCGCAGGGGGCCGTAGGGGAAGGAATATAATATAACATCATATTTATTATTATTGCATAATTTGTCAAAGGATTGCCGTAAGTCCCCACACTTGCGGGGCAAGGTAAGCAATACAAGGTTGTATATTGTAAACTGCTGGTAAAGGGAAGGGTAACAAGGGGAGTGCCACTATGTCATACGGGAGAGGGTCGGGAGGGTGGGGGAACACCCTCACTACCCCACTCCAACACATATGCACAACACTGCCACCACATAGGGAGAAATTAATTAAGTACAGCATAGAGTGGACCCAGGGGACGGACAACAAAATGTTAACACCATGGCCGCCTAATGGTAGTTTCGATCCATATGCCCAACATTCACTACTAAACCACCTGCACAATACGTACAAGGGGAAGAAGTTGGCAAACCATGTGGAAGTGTTTAACTTATGGAGGATGTTCCAGGGGTCCCGACCAGGACCAAATGGAATGTTCACTATGAGGGAAACACCGGAAGAAAAGGAGATTAAGAAAGAAGGAACGGATGGGGAAAAGGGGTGCGAAAGCACAAAGAATACGGGGAACGGAGGACAGGGAGGAGAAAAGATTGATAAATCAAACGACATAAAAAAGGAACCGAACAATGAGACACCCATAACACCGGGAGTGAAAACAGAGGGAGGAGGGTTGTACCCTTTAAGAGAATTAGGAGAAATAGAAGGACAGTTCAGGGCGGCTGAAGGATACTCGAACCCGGCATACAGCCCTCCACCATATGTGGCTCATAGGAAGATACCACTGGGGGAAGAGAGGATTGGAGAAGAGCAGACTGTAGAGATAGGAAACGATGAGTGGGTAGCTGCACAGATATTATTGAAATTACGAGGCTCACTAACTGGAGAAGAAAGGGAGGCGGTAAAGAGAACAAACGAGGATAGTGCCAGAGAGAGTGAAATGAGGGGAGAGGAGCTATTACGGCAGAAGGAAGAGATTTTGGAGGAAAGATTAGCAAAACTAAGGGATGAGCAGAATGAATTGATCAAACAACTTGAGAGGGAGGAAAGAGAGAGAGTGAGGAAAAGGAAAGAAGGTAAGAACGAATTGGAAAAATTAATGGAACGAAATGAGGAGCAAAAGAGAGAAGCTGAAAGGGTAAAAGCAGCAGCAGATAGGGTATCAAGAGTAGTGCTGAGAGAGAAGAAGAAGGAAGAAGAAGAAAAGGAAAAGGAAATGGAAATATGGAGGAGGAGGGTACTATCAGAGACAGCTAAGAAATATGAAGAGGGGAAGGTAATAGAGAGTATAGTAGAAAGAGAAAGGGTGAAATGGGAAAGGAAGAAAGAGGATGAAAGAATATTGGAACAGATGAGCAACGAAGTAATGGAGGAATTGAAAAGAAAAAGGGAGGAAAATAGTAGGGAAATGGAGGAGAGAAGTGAAGGGGGAAGAGAAGGGAGGAGTAGGGAGAGTGAAAGATGGGGAGATGTATATAAAAGTAGAGAGGTAGCAACAACATCAGCACTAGGGGGAACAGTTGATAACAACGAAGGGGGAGAAAGAGACTTAATAGACTTAAAAACAGTAACAATAAAAGGAAAAAAGGCAGAGTGGGGGGTGCCATTTATGAATGACTTTTGCAGTGAGGAGGAAGGAGTGGAGAAGGATGGAAGAAAGAGTGAAAGGGAAAGCTTAGATAAGCTATACCTCACTAGAACAAACATAGATTCGCCCTGGATGAGTAGAAGATGGGAGGAGCTGGAGAGAAGTAAGGAGGGAGTGAAAAGAATAGGGGAAACACAAACCCATGAAACCACGCCACCCACATCCCCATCACGCCCTCCCACGTCACACCCTACATGTTCAACCACCGCACGCTCACTGCACAGAATAAAGCTCGCGCCCTTCATGAACGAACTTACACCTTATGCATGTCGGCTTAGGGACCTCCCTAGTCGCAGGCAAGACAGACAAATAAACATACCCGTATTGAACACAGGAAATGACGAAAAAAGGGGAAAGGAAGAAGAGGGAGGTAGGAGCAGAGGTAGTAAGGAAGAATTTGAAGTAGTAAAGGAAACGGGGGAAGAGGAGGGGTGTGAAGACTCAATATTATGGAGCGTAAAGGGTGACACAAGACAGAATTTAATGCCACTGTTGGAGAGAGGAGGGGTTAGACCACAGTATGTACCTTGGAAACATACGGATAAAGAAAATATAAAATGTAGGCTCCCATCACTAAGTGGAGGTGCGGGTAAGTGGATATATGAAATGGAAAAACACACCGCAGGACAGAAACTAGCAGTAGGAGATGTGAAGGGCCTGTTAATATCAATATTAGGGGATAGAGCGGATGACATTTGGAAAAGAGCGGGATTCCATGGGGTAACAATAACGAACACATCGGGGCACCATTTGCAAACTGCAGACATGCGCTATGGCAGGCACTGAGAGTGCAGTACCCAGACACATCAGACATAGGAGCCATTACTTCCCGTAAGATGGGTGAAAATGAGGATCCTGTTGATTATATCCAGGATATTCAAGAGAAGTGGCGCATGGAAACTAGAGAACAATGGGACAAAACACCAGCCATATTTTATCATATACTAGTACAAGGGCTCCCAGAAGGAGTTCAGAAACAACTAAAGAAAGTAGTGGGGATGGAAGCAAAACCATGGCCAGAAATACAACTGACTATAGTATATCACTGCAGGACATGGCAAGGAAAAATGAAACAAAAGGAAGAGGACAGGAAAACAGAAGAGGCCAAACTAGTACAGAAAAAACTTACTAAATACACAATGGAAGGGGCACTAATAACTACGCCCACACCAGTGGCCCAAAGCCCAACGCAAGTAGTGGCTGCACAAGATCCCGCTCAAATAGCGCCTCCACAAGGTGTAATACAGCAAGTGCCGCCTCTGCAATTACACGCACCAAACATGGGAGGAGGGTACCCAATGCAAGGAACTGGGTATTATAGTTATAACAGAGGGAGAGGAGGGTTTATGAGGGGGAGAGGATACGGATATAATACCCAACAACAGGCTGGGGGACTTAGAAATTACTACCCCACAGGGCAACCCGTATACCAGGACAACACAGGGAGCTTCCCATGGCAAAGCAGGGAACCACCCGTGTGTTGGAGCTGCGGACTATTAGGACACATGTCACGTACATGTAGGGTCAGGCCAGGAACACCAGCATGGAATGAACAAGCACAACCTAGGACCTCACAAGAACAGCAGGGCATACAACAACAGCAGATGTCACAACAAGGGAGTGACCGACAACAACAAACAACACAACAGCCACAAACTTATTCACTGCCACAACAACAAATAACACAGCAACTGCCACCGCCACAACAACAAGTAGCGTTAATACAACCACCACCCCAAACTCAACAAACGCAATTGGGTAGGGTGACGGTGTTGGGACACAACCCTTACACAGGGAATGGCCAATCATTGTACCCCCAATAGGCCAGCCCACAGACGGCCTTGGTGTGTCCCATCCTGTCAGTAACACCTAATAGTGCGGAGGAACCACGCATAGAGGTAACGATAGGTGACAAAAAATTATCATTCCTTGTTGACACCGGGGCAACCCGGTCTTGCATAAGGGAAGGTACATTTAAAATGTCAGGCGAAGCCATGAACACCCAAGGATTTTCTGGGGCTAAGGGGTTGGTTCCATTTACTGATAACGTTCCATTATCTATTGGAGATTATGATCTGTCAGTCCCACTTTTGTATTATAGTGCCTCACCAGTAAATATACTGGGGAGAGACATAATGAACAGGTTGAATATGACGATCTCCTTTACAGAGGATGGCATAATTTGCTCTACTCCAGGGATTAACATGCTCGCAGCACGACAGATTTTGCAAGCATACTGTGGACAGACAGCGATTAGGGCGGAGCCAGTAGATGGCGAGCTATTCCAGTATGGCACAGACATGGCATTTGCATGGATGCCAGGGATAGAAGGGAAAATATGGAGGAGGCCAGCAGCCTATCTGTTCCGACCAGAAACACCAGTTAACGAACTGGAAGGGAAGGTGTTTGTAATGGACATTGAGAGCATTATTGCAACAGCTGATTATGTTGCTGTGCACGCCCAAGATAAAGAAGGGAGAGCATGGAGGGCGGTGATAGCACTAGCAGAAGGATGTAGGCTGACCCAGGTGTCAGATGAAGAGCTATTCTCAGAAGAAAAGGAAGAAGATGAAATGGTGTTCATGATGAGTGTAGAAATATGGCTAAGAGTGGCTCACAAACAAGTAGCACAGAAAATTGCAATGGCACTTGAGGCACCCGCAGGCACCCCAGTCCCATTTTTTAAGGAGGATATGTCAAAGGTGCCCAAATCATTATGGACTATTAGCCCTTATGACGTGGGATGCATAAAAAGCATAGGGGGTGTAAGGATAAAATTGAAAAAAGGTGCCATACTACCAAGAGTGAAACAGTACCCATTGTCAAAAGAGGCAGATGAAGGCATATATGAAACCATAACGGCCCTTATAAACAATGGCATATTGGTCCCCTCAGAATCACCATGTAACACAGCTGTGTACCCGGTGCGCAAGGCTAAAGGGGGGTCTTGGCGCTTCATACAGGACCTCAGACCCTTGAACAACATAGTAGAAGCAGAGTATCCAGTAACAGCAAACCCGGCCACAGTATTGTGTGGCATTCCAGCAGAAGCATCACGATTTACAGTGATTGACCTTAAAAATGCTTTTTTCTCAATACCATTACACCCAGACTCGCAAGATTTGACAAGCTTCACTTACCGAAATACAAAGTGGAAACATACCAGGTTACCACAGGGGTATTGTGAATCACCCTCAATTTTCAATAGAGTAATACAGATGGATTTGGGTAACGTTGAGGTGGAAAGCACAGTGTTACAGTATGTGGATGACATTATAATTTGCAGTACAAACGAAAGTAAATGTAGAGAGGACTCCTTAAAAATGTTGACAATATTGGCTGAAAAGGGGTACAAGGTAGACATGGAAAAGATACAATACTGTCAGGAACAGGTACTTTACATTGGCCAACTGATATCCCAACATGGAAGAAGGATTGCACCACAAAGAGCACAGGCCATCTCAAGCACTCCCGTGCCACAGACTGTGAGAGAACTGCAGCAATTTCTGGGGCTGTGCAACTACTGTAGAGCATGGGTATTTGATTACAGCTCATACATAGGACCCCTGCTTGAGGGTTTGAAGGAAGCAAATAAAGGGGAGAAAAAGTTGGGATGGACTATGGAAATGAGGGAGGCATTTGACGAATTGAAAGACGCGATATCAACTGCTCCAGTACTGGCATCCCCAGACTATGAGCGACGCTTTTTTATATTTTCACATTGCGACTCAGCAGTGATGAAGGCAGTATTGGCACAAAAAACGAGCATGGGATATAAACCAGTAGCATTTTACAGCGGACACTTAGACCCTGTGATGTTAGGCCACTTCCCTTGTGAACAAGGTCTTGCTGCAGCTGCCTTTGCAGTAGAAAAAGCATCAGCAATAACTATGGGGTGTCCAACTACACTGTTTGTGGAACATGCACTATTTGCGATATTGAATAAACCTAAGTCCACACTAACGACACAGAGGGCATCAGGTTATGAGATTATTTTGTCTAAAGCTGAACTAGCAATTGTTAGATGTAGCACGGTCAACCCTGCAAGGTTCCTAGCAGAAGTAATTGAAGAGGGAGATTACGCCCACGACTGCACCCAAATAACTAAAATGTACTCATGTACTAGAAAAGTTGAAGAAAACGCACTAGAGGGAGGTGAGCTTTTGTTTATTGATGGGTCATCAACTATTGATCAAGGAGATGGGATACGAAGGACTGGGGCAGCAGTAGTAAAAATGATGGAGGCGCCGGTGTGTGTGGCTATGAAGTGTGTACAATTAACACAACATTACTCTGCTCAAGCCGCGGAACTGGTTGCACTAATATTGGCATTAAAGGAAAGTTTTAATAAAAGAGTAACCATATATTCCGACAGTGCATATGTTACATCCACTGTCCACTCAGGGTTATCAAAATGGAGAAGAAGAGGGTTTAGGAGAGCTGATGGCACTCCAGTACAACATGCCCTCTTGTTGGCTGAACTAATTGAAGTAATAAACGACCCCCAAGAACTAGCCCTAGTCAAATGCACCGCACACACCAATGGAGAAGACTACGTATCAAAAGGGAATGCAGCAGCAGACGCACATGCGAAATATGCTGCATACTTTGGTGAGATATGGAACCCCACAGACTCACAGAGAGGGAGAGGGAGGGGAATAGCAAGGGAGATGTTAATAAGAGAAGGGTACACCCATCTCCCAGCCACACAGATTATGGAACTACAAGCGGCTGCACCAATGGCCGAAAAAGAAGTATGGGTAAAAAGAGGATGTACAATGTCCCCAACCGACGCACTATGGCGCCAGGGTGGCACTGGGAAAGTTGTAATACCGTTGGCACTGTTAAACACCGCCCTGAGCCAATTACATCACCCTGCCCATACAGGCAAGGAAATAATAGCAGCACGAATTAGAGAAGATTGGTTTTGTCCTGAGTTAAACTCTCATGTGTCAAATTTTATCAGCAATTGCCTCACATGTCAACAGTTTACGGCCGGTCATACTCTAAAGGTGATAAGAGGTACCATACCCCGGCCAGAAGGACCTTTTCAGCACCTTCACATTGACTATGTTGATATGATCAACATATGTCAAGGTAATAGGTATATGATTGTAGTAGTATGCCCATTTTCCAGGTGGATTGAAGCAGGGCCCTGTTCACACCCTGATGCGTTTAGAGCAGCCAAATTCATAGTAAGGGAGGTTTTCCCCAGGTGGGGAGTGTGCGAGGTGTTAAGATCAGACAACGGCCCACATTTCGCAAACGAAATGTTCCAGCATATCACATCCCTGCTGAACATTAAACACAAATTTGCATGTGCATACCACCCACAGGCTAATGGTGTATGTGAACGCCTGAATGGCTTATTGAAGGAGGCAATTGCTAAAATACAACAAACAACAAAGAAAAGTTGGTTGTATTGCCTTCCGTTAGCTTTATTTGAACTTAGAAATAGGCCAGGGTCCGACCACCACCTCACCCCTCACGAAGTGGTTACTGGACGTCAAATGCGCCTTCCCCTAACCCCAACGTCAAGGGCATTCACCGACCACGAAAGTTCAGCGAGTGTGTTAGGTGATGAAATGTATCAATATGTGTCTTCTTTGATTACTAGTGTCGTGTTTGTGTCTCAACAGCTCGAGCGCACACGGGGCGGGTCTACCAGCAATCAAGAAAAAGGCGCAAGTACAGAATTGGGAAAGGAGAACTTGTGCAAACTTGCCAAAGGTGACCACGTGCTACTTCGCAATTTCAATAGAAAGTGGAACGAGAAGAGGTTCACTGGCCCCCATCTGGTAGAGGACGTATCAACAAGAGCAGTAAAACTAAAGGACAAGCGTGCCTGGAACCACCTACATGACGTAAAGATCTACAAACTGCAGACCCGCCCCAGCGCCAACGACAGGTCCATTGGAAGAACAGCAACAACATCCCCGACAGCGGAAGAAAGTTCCACCACAGACAACGACCCAATTGTTCCCTCGGAGACGATAACTGACGAAGAAAGGGGTGATCTCCATACTGCCCACCCCATGGTCACACGCTCAAAGAGTAAAAATACTTCCGCCATCTGAGCGCAAATCCCCCCCCCCCCATTGACTGCTAAGTACAGTTGTAATTAAAACTGGAGGACATTGCTTGCACCAATACACATGTAAACACGTGAATGTTCTCTTTTTTCTCTCGCACATACAGGAACTGCGTAATATTGTATTGTTAAGAAAAAGCTAATTAACAAGTTCAGTGTACAGGCGTAGATGGTGCTGCCAGACGATAACTACCCAGAAGAATTGTCACATCAATTTGTATACGAAATAAAAAGGCCAACATACCTAAAAAGGAGAAGGGTACGTGTCTACTACACAGCCTTCCTCCTGGCCATAGAATATTACATGCCCCACCTCCGCCCATACTTGCCGGTCCTAAGGGACCGATCACTTAGAGTAGCGTGGGAGCAGCTCTTCGCCTGGGCACTGAATGACTACTTGATAGGGAGAGCTTAAAGGAAACAAAACTAACATTTAATAACGAGCACTTTTGAGAATTTTTAGGCGGGCAACTTTAACGTCACAAGAATACGCTGCCAGGACTGCAGCAAGGTAAGAGCAAAATGCCGGTGAGATTAGCATATGTAATAAAAATAATAGGGATTTTTATGATCACCGGGTTCTTGGCTGCCTCTGTCTGGCAGTACAGCTATGCTATCGATTTTATTGCTGCACCCAAACCTAATATACCCCCGTTCCCTGCTGCAACAGGTGTTACGTCAGGTGGTAATAGTAACTTTGCACCCAAGCAAAATAGAGTTAAACGCAGCACATACTCAGACAATAAAGGCATTGATAATTATGTACAAGATTCAGCACACGTCGCAAACAACATGTGGTACCAGCACATGACTCGCATTGGTAAGCAGACAACTGAGGATAGCTGTTACGTTTGCTCATTAATACCATACGCCATGAGCGCTTCACGAACATTTGTTGCCACAGAAATAGATGAAAAGACAGCACAGTGCATAATATATTTGGCCCTGTTCCAAACGAAAGGAAGATTTCAAGGAACAGTAGTGCACATGACATGGAAAACACAAGACTCATACCCATATGAAAACAACTTCCTCAAGACCTATCTGAGTTATCACAAGACCAGTTTACATGCTGAAGCATTCAGATACATAACAAGTGGCCCTGCAAAAGGAGAAACAAAGAAGGTAACACTGCAGTATCTACCATGTGATTGGTACGCCACTGAAGTTCCAGGTAAACAAGGATGCTGGGAGAGGCCGCTACTGACGATAACAGGAAAGGTGTATCTGGGCAGCAGCTGGGAGATAGGAGTGATTGGCAGCAACATGGTAACAAAAGAAACTATCTCAACCATCGAGACACACAATCATCGATGTTGGACGACGTGGATCAAGTATGTACCAATGCTCACGTGGGTAGAAGAAGATGAAGACCCTATAACTATACTACCATTGACTGCGCCCAAAGTATGCTACCAGCATAAAGGAGAGGTGGACATAGGATATAACACCAATTGTGCAAGCGTGGTGGAGTTACCTGAGGGGGGAGCGGGAACAGCAGTAATAATGGACCATTATTGGGCCTGCGGAGAAAAGGCATATCATACACTGCCTCCCCTGTGGAATGGTGTGTGCACAATGGTACACGTCAATGTACCATCACTAGTGGTACCTAAGAAGAATGTCGATGTGGCGAAATTTCCTAAAATGGATGAAGGGGATAGGAGAAGAAAGAGATCTGCACCACTTCAGAAGGAGCAAGAGAACAGGACCAACAGCAATGATACTGTCCTAAATAGGAGAAAAAGACAAGGAGAGCCACTGACAGGAAATTACCTGTGGGGAAGGTCGGAAACGGAACTAACATCAATACCGCCAGAACACAGACTATTCAGCAGAGCAGCAATGTTCTTCTCCTCAATAATACATCCGGGACTGCAGGCATACGCAAACGCAAAATGGCTCCAAATAACCAGATGGGAACTAATGATGACCATCAATTCAACAGTAAATGGGTTCAACGCAATTAAAGAGGAGCTGCGAGCTGTAAGGATGGTAGCTCTCCAGAACAGATATGTATTGGACCTTCTCACAGCAATGGAAGGAGGAGAGGAGTTTGTGCAAAGATAGGACAATCTTGCTGCACGTTCATACCTGCCAACGATGCTGACAATGGTACACTGACAGAAGCAGTTTCACAATTGGCCCAGATGCACTCCAAAATGATGGATGAAAGTAACGGTGTAGACAAGGATAAGAGCTGGTTTTCACTATTATGGTCATGGATGCCATCTTGGCTGTCAGATGGACTGAAAATAGTAGTGGGGTGTACTATTTTGGCTGGAGCTACTCTGATCATAATTAGATTTTGGAAGGCCCGGAAGGCACGCACGACTGACGAGTTGCTGGAAATGGTGGGAATGCACCCCTTAATGCCAGCAGATGACGGCCAGCATACAGGTGTGATAATAGAAGAAAGGGAGAAGTTGCGCACCCAAATCATCACCAATCATCTAGACCCACCATCAGTGAAGATCGAGAACCCAAGGAACCCCAGGAGCTACATAGGAAGATGGGTATACTGTACTCCTGGAGGAACATGTGAATATATGTATTGGTCATTTGAAGATCATGTAAACCATTATGGACATCTCGGAGGGATAACTAAGATATGGAGGGTAAGAGGAGATAACGAGAAGGATATGTTTGTGGTCGACAAGTCGACCAGAGGGGGGACTGAAGTGGGAGAATGGAAGACCAGGCTCCCGTCCTTCACCTCTCGCGCTTGGCCTAGAGGGTCACGGCCCAGACACCCGCCGCAAGAAGAGTTTGTCCATTTACCAGACGACCAGGTACCCTGGTACAGGAACATACGGATGTGTCCATCTGCCTGCCCAGCAGCCCGCACTGGCCATGCCGACACCTGCGGCTCGGATCAGCTAGACTAAAATCCACACGTCGTTAGAGATGCCATGACGACCTAGACAACGGGAAGCACATCTGTACAAATATACACACTGAACATTTCCACACCAATCTACACGAAGAACATACTCAGTGCTCTGACGTAGGCGACAGGCATATTCACGGACGTGCATCTTTATTATTTTTACATAGGCTTTCAGAATGCAGAAACGCAAGACGCGTCATGAACTCATCTATAACGCTTGCTCACGCTTCTCTTGAAACCCGTTACCACCATGAGAGGTATAATGGAAACACGATACTGGTCATGGAAATATATGCTATTATAACCTAAAAGCACCTATGTACCAAACAGACTACTTAAGCACCAGGCCCGAGTAGGCCTCAAACAAGAGCTTCCGTGGACATTAACAAAGCAAGAGTCAGGTTGCTGATCCTGCAGAAAGAACCCGGTGGAGCAACCAGCCAAGGTCGCAATGTTGCAAACCCACATCCAAGAACAAATCATCAAAGGCACGATGTTGCAACCTCGCACTCCGCGCCTCAACGATAAAGGCACGCCGGCAAATTAAACCAGACGCGCAGTAGAAAAAACAATATTAATTGTGCAGAATTCTGCCTCTTTCACGGTCCCTCCCCACGTGACCAAGCCGAACCTGACGAGATGCCAAAACCCAGGAGAGAAAAGGCGTCTGGGTCCCTCACTACGAGACACAGGCCGATACACTTGAAAGGCTCAATGGACATCTGCTACAGTGGGAGCGGTCAGCCTTCCACCTATGAATAAATCCTCACATTGTCTGCACGTACCCATATTGAAACATTGTTGCAATCACAGGTGCACCGAGAGCTGGGAACAACGGTGGTCCCAGGCTGGGAGGCTCACGAGTGCACCAATCAGAACATGGGGCTCTTATCTCAGACGTCAGTAATATTAGCCAATCCTCAGGAGTCTTCATGTAACAATTCTTATGTATCTAATTGTAGGGACAACCCAGATATACCACCTGACTACACCTTGTCCACTAATATCATTCTCTATATGTGTACTATATTAACCCTACCACTCGAGCAACCAATTAAGAGTGGCGATAGGTTTTTTGTTAACTTTCTGAAGTGACGCAAGTAGCGCGTCATAATGCAGTAAAAAGGGCCTGCGAGCCCCACGATTGTGTGTGTGTCAGGACGAACGCGTACGCTCCTTGACCCATCCCTGCCGTTTTGTCTAAATAAACAGCAGAGTCACCTTGCTCCTTGTGTGTGTCTCATACTCTATCTCATCTGGGATATACGGGAGGAGTTGGGGCCTCCCTGCCCGGAGGTCTGCGGACGGCCCGGCCGACCCCGGCAGAATTCCCCCCCGACAACTTAGCCCCGTGCCGCATGCCCACACCTGGGCCAATTTATCATATGGGCTCTTAGTTCAGCCTGGAATGATAACATCAGAACATTCACCGCTAGCGGGAACGCTCTTTTTCCTGAACAAACTATTCATCATGCAATAATGTACAAAACCTCTTTATATATATATATTTTTTTTTCCTTTCCACACTGCAGTCACTTGCGCAGCCACGCACACACCAACAAAAAAAAAACAGATTAACACAGTCCAACACTCGCTGGCAAATTACTTTCGCTTGCAATGTAAACAAAGCCTATCCGCGTTCAAAGAGATTCTTTAATATTTGGAACAATTAATCACAAATACCCTGCTCACAGCGCCAAAATGTATTGCTCGCTCAGAGTGCACGGACAGTCATTAATCACCAGCGCAATTGCAGAGACAATACTTTGAACGCAGGTAGACGACACAATAACTTACAACCACACGCACGCTTAGAAAATAATGAGCACTTATACGGCTATTTATTCAAAGCTTGGAAGCAACAAGTGAAAACACAGAAATAAATCACAGAAAAGACAGAGAATTCAAAAGAAAATACATCACCGTGGGCGTAACTGAATCCCTCATCTCACCAGAAGCGGCTGGAAGACCCCGGTAACAGTCAGGCCGAGAGCACAACAGTCCACAGGTATGCCGGACAAAGGCGTCCCCCTTCCGACTGAGGTCTTTGTACTTGTCCCGTCTGACGGTTGAGGGGTTCCGCATATAGGCACTCCTCAAAAAGGGGTGGTAATTTCTCAAACCTTCTGGCAATGCACTTGCGCATTGATGGGCAACCGTTGGTTGCCAGCTGGGTCAACCGACAGTAACCTCAAGGAGCAAAGCGCTTCCCTCCTCTCCTAAGAACAAACGCCACGGAAAACAGTCCCATAACTCATAACAAGACATAACAAAACCAGCTTTTCCAGCAGAATGTCCTTGACTGCATACCAGGTTTGGAAAGCATGTTTTCTTCAGCAAAGTAAATTCAGCTCTCAGCAAAGTAAGTACAGCTTTTCACTGAGGCATGGAGTAAATATCCATTATGGCTCTGAGTGCCCCCAGAATACACTGCACACCAGCGCCATGTTTTAGCTGAAGCATAACAGGGTGCCCCCGGTGCCCTGCCTCTTGACTGCTGTGGAGGGTGGCTGATGTGCCACCTTGTCACTTTACCCTTTTGGCATGCCCAGATTCTGGCTCTGCTGACATGCTGTTATTTGTGCATGCAGTTGTGCTGGTGAGGGGTTAACTCACCTCCTATCTCCTGGCTGCTGGCACCCGCCTCCGCACCTCCAACTCCCTCTATTTGTTCCATATCCAGGACTGTGCTGTTCTTTTCCTCCCAGGTGGTGAGGACCAGTGGTTCCACAGTGCCCCCTCCAATCGCCAGGGACTCCTGCTGGTGTTGGGACAGCAGTCCATGCACCCTGACCCTCAGGTCATTCCACCGCTTGCGGCATTCCTCTCCGTCACAGGGTACACTCACAACAGCTGTCACCTTCTGGCTGATGGCATGCGAGATGGCTGTCCTGCGCTGCCCTGTGGTCTTACGCTGCCTACTGCCATATAGTTAATCGCAGTGTGCAATGACCTCATCAGTGAGGACTACAAGCTCTCCCTCAATGAACTTGAGTTTTCTGAGTCGGTTTTCAGGATCCTTGCCCATGGTCCTCTCCTGAGACATTCTGGCTTGTTTCCAGGTCCGGATTGCTGCAGGAAGTGGAGATATTGGATGGATTGTGTTTTCAAAAATGGCCACTGCAATGCTTCCCGTTCCAGCGTTGGCGCAATCTCCACCAGCCCTGGTAGTGCGTGGATCGGCTGCAGTAATGCTACTTACGCTGTCATTTACACCCTCATTCGGGTGCAGTTTCCACTGGGCGCTAATAGTGTTACCGCCGGGGTTGGGTGCGCATTCATGCCAAGTTGTGATGTAGCACTAAATCCGCTCAGCGGAAATTGCGCCAGATTACCGTAAAATTTGTGATGAGGCCCAATGTCGTCAACCCGGTTTTGCGCCTCTGTGATGGGAACTATTCAAGGAGCATATTTCCTTTTAGGGGGTGTAGAATGAAAGACAGAGCTGTATTTCCTTTTAGACATAATGATATAAAGCTTTAAGCAACCAATTCATAAATACAGTGTTCCAAATGAGGCCAGTCCTCGCAGAGGAACGCTTGAATGGCTAATGGGGTTTCACAAGAGTTCCTCTCCACGCCCTTGGCGATGGTTGGCATTGTGGTTGTAATAAAGGCACCCCTTGACCAACTACAGTTCCAAACAGTGACCCGGAGCCAACCGGCTCTAATGCACCCCTAAACAAACAAAGGGGACTCTGGAAAAATTGCTAATACATCAATAAGAAAGTCACTGACTACTTAGTACAGTGTCCAGCCCACATTTACCATTGTCCTTACATTACGTCTCTGGGTATACCCGTCCCCGCCTGCCCACTGAACAGTCAAACAGCGCCGACTTTGGTGTGACTTCGGGGCAGGCACTGGCATGGCACGGAGACCGAAACCTTTAATGTCTCTGTTAGGAAAGATTTCTCTTTACTGCAACTTTCCTTCCATTTTTATGGACCCCCAAATGTTTTGCTTTTATTTTTGATCCCGTTCTGTAATTTTTACAGTGCAGTGAAGCCTTAAGCTTCACTACACTGTCTTTTGCTCATCTGCTATGGGGAAACTGACATGTCCTTCAGGGTGTCAGTACTGGGAAATATTGTTTCCCTTAGTCTTGTGTCTTTGTTACTACTTTTTATCATTGTACAATGCATTTTACAATGCAGTACAATGGGGTACACTGTTTGTTTTGCCCTAGACTAACACTCAAAGGAGTGTTGGTCCTCTGGATTTGCTAAAAGGACAAGCTGGTGGCAGCAGTGACTTTTTACTATTTTTTGCTGCTTTTCGTTTTAGCCTTACCGCATTTACCACGTTTGGCTACTAACTTTGGCTAGTGTCCAAACATAGCCTTGCCACATGGTTTTCGCTTGTCCTTTGGCCATCTTGTTCTTTAGCCTACTTTCTGGCCTCTATGGCCAGGAAAATCCTAATATGGACTTCCAGTGCCTGGGAAAGCAGAAGCTTTTGGCGGGATACTGGGGGCTATGTGAGTTTGCTGAAAGGATGTGGGGTGGGACTGTCTGGTCCCAATCCACAAACTGGTTTCAGTGTGTCTGAGTGGTATGAATGAGTGTTCTCACCAGTGGTCCTAATTAGACCACTGCTGGGGTTTGTGTGTGGCTAGTCCTGCTATTGGCTAGTGGAATATTGGCTCTAACCTGACGTTTAGGATAAGAAGAGGTCCCCTGCAACCCCTCTTTTGAGATCCTGGAGTAATCCAAAGGAGCCAAGACTCCTGTCCAGCTGTGAGACCTGTGAAGATACCGGAGACCTGACTGAAGGGGGCCTGGCAACCAACTTCTGCTGCTGTCTTGGTGGAGCCCTGTCTTGTTCTTGATCTTCAGCAGTCCTGTGAGGGAGCTGCGACCCTTGGAGTGGAGGGGACATCCAATCCTGATGTCTGCTATGTACCCAGCGAAGAAGAGCTGTTGGAAGTGTCCCAGGACCATTCTGTGACTGACCAGCTCTGAGTTTGGGCTACCATACTGCCGACATTGCTGTTCCGGGTCGAGGCCTGGAACTTGGGGGATCCTCAGCTTGTCCTACAAGACTTACCTCAGAAAGGTTTTGGAGTCCTAGTGTAAAGAGAACCCGAGATAGGAGGGAAAGTCTGACCACGACAAGTGAGGACCTTTGGGTCACCGTGCTGAGGTGACCACAGTCCGAAACAGCTTACCTGAGTCGAGTCCAGGCCTCAGAGGGGTCCTGCATTGGAGGGGACTGAAGATCAGCTAGATCCTGCAATCCCTGTGAATCAAGAACTGAGGCTGATGGCAGGAAAAGCAACCAAAGTCCTCTTCCATAGACCTGCCAATCTTGTGAAGAATCGGAGTACAGGGGTAAGGTAGTTCTTTCCTGCCCCTAAACTCTCTTTAAACGTTTTCCTAACTTTTATAAAACTTTTGCTATACTGTGCCTTTGCCATTGCTTGCTCGTGCAAGCCATCCGAAAGTTGGGGACACCTATATTAGTTAGAAAACACTGTCCTCTAACCCTTGGAACTGTTCACATGACCTCAGAGACCATACCTTCATGTTTTCCTGCATCACAAACAGTGTCAGATCTTTCCTGAACTTTTGGGCATAAGGCCACAGACTATTTAGGGAGGGACTTTTGAAGTTAGGGTTAATTCTCTGTGGACCTGTAGTATATAACCTATTCTGCACTTTCTTTTACAGGGGTTTGATTTGTGTTATGCCCTACCCCAGTGGCTGTAAATATGTAATCTATTATTACTGTTGTGTGATACTTATATCTGTTAGTAGTCATTTTATATAGTGATATTTGGGCAAGAATAAATAAGTATTTTTATACATACTGTCTAAGTTTAATTTGTGACTCCCATTGTGTGTACTCATTGTGGACCATTTACAAGCTCGCCACCTCTTGAGGCTTAGCCTAGACCTCTTGTCACTACTACATTGAACTGGTTTGGCTACAGCTACCCAGAGGTGTCCTATCACAATATAGGTTGGCCTTCTGTGTCCAGATAATACTTTCACAGTACACAGTGATTTTTGATTGCCTAGTAGTTAACAGTCATCTACTGAAATGCATAACATCGAAACAGTTACTTTCTCTACTTTAGGTTCTTCTAGAGTGGATCACTTTAAAAAAGTTGTGTAGTGAAAGGGGCTTACCAGTCTCTGGCACTAAGCAGAATTAATTGTGAAAATTCTTGATTTTGAGAAAAGCAAATGTTTACCTCCCTTATCTAATGGTACTGGTAGAGGGGCTGGGGATGGACCCAGCAGCAGTAATGGAGTTGCTGTCACTTCAGTTTCTAATGGTGAGGAATAGGAGGAGGAAAGTGAAGGTTCTGGGATTGATTCTGATGCATTTTTGACCTTAAAAAGGAGAAGTTCAGGATCAAGGAGAAAGTGCTTGTGTTCAATATGGCCAGGTTAGAGTTTGAGAGAGTTGAAAGGCAGAAGGACGGAGATCACCAAATGGAGTTTACCAAGGATCAGGCTTCACAAGGTTCTTCCAGAGGATCTGGAGAGGGTTCTGGGTCCTCTTAACATCCTAGATTCCCAAATGATCTTCTTTATATATATGAAGATAAGAATTATATAATTGATTGGCTTGTAACGTTTGAGTATGCATGTGAAGTACAAGGAGTGGGAGATGCTGATAGCATTTAATGGTTGCTCAGCAGACTGCCCCATTCTGGCAACAGTGCCATTATGGAAATGTCTAAAGGTGACAGGCAAGATTTTGTAAAACCTAAGCAAACTCTCATCTTATATTTTGGGAAGACTCCTGCCCAATTCTTGAGGAGATTTAGAGAGTACTACAAAAAGAAATGTATGAATTATGTTACGTGTGTTGCAGATTCTTTGTGGCTGGGTAGAAGGTTATCAGGTAACCACCTTTGAGGGCTTGATTCATTTGGTCATGCTTGAGCATATTTGGGCCTCTTGTTCTCCAGATCTTAAGCAGCATTTGGCTGACTCAAAGGAGTTGAATCCAAGGAGGCTAGCCATTGCTGCTGATTTATGGGTCTCACATAGAGTGTCCCATGAGGACTTGCCTGATTCAGGTAAGCAGGAGGAGGGAAAGAAGCAGAAGGAGATAGAGGGTGGGGGCACTGATAAAACTATGTCCAAGAAGGCCCGCAAAATGTACTATAAGGGGAATTCACAAGAGTCAGTTCAGGGTAGTGTGACTAATTCTCCCAAGTATGAGAATGGTTTCTATAAGCCTCCCTATGTGTCAAGATCCAGTGGGACTTGTTATGCTTGTGGAGCCAGTGACCACAGGAAGCGGGACCACAAGTGTAAGAGTAGGACCTTGGGGCTTCTCTCTGCAAGACTGGCCTTCTCTCAGTATGATGAAGAAGAGTATGCAGGGGTGTCCTTCCCTTTAGATTGCTTCCCCTCAGGTGAAGAGTCTGAAGATAGACTAGATTCATTAGAAAACAGTAGTGCTGGAGCTTCTGCTCCCATCCCCGACCTGCCCCTTAGTCATGTGTTCTCTGAGGATAGTGTTCAGATAGAAGGTGTATGTACCTCTACTGTTAGGAACACTGGGCCCAGTCTTACTGAAGCAGCGTCCTCCATGGTAAACCCACGGGGCCTTGCCAGAAGTCCTGTGGGGGATACTCAGTTGACTGATAGGCCCTCTCTCAATGTTCCCGTAGCACCTTCCGTAGAGCTGTGAATAGTAAACTGGTCAGGGCATCTGTCAATGTTAGGATAGCTATTCCTAGAAGAGTTATGGGTGAGATTAGTCTTCAAGATTAGATTCTGATAGACACTCACCAGACCCTGGTCTCAGAAGTAGGCTGCCTTAGCCAAGCCCAAAGGAAAGCCTAGGCCTAAGTGGAAACCCATGGCCAGAGGAGTCAGAAGAAGAGGCAGAGAGAAAGAAGATATTCCCCCTGCCCTACCTACAACATATGTTGAGGTAGTTGGTATAGTCCCTATTCCTGGTTTGGAAGAAAGACTCCCAGAAAATCTTGGATCCTATTGGGCTCCTGAACTACATAGCATGCTGGTAGAGGAGATCCATAGGGGAGAGATTAGTATGGGCCAACAAAGAAATAAACCATCTTACATAGGCCTGTGGAGAAAGGCCTGCTTCCAGTGGGAAAGTTCCCCTCCAGTGAAGCAAAGGATACAACGGGAAGGTGGGTTACTGGAAATTAAGCCCACAGAGCCCACCAAATGAAACCTTGAGAGGCTGTAGGTTTCTCAGGAGGTGAAGCCCTTCCTCCTACAGTTGGGGTGTGACATTCCCCTAGTGGTTCATCCTAGTATCAGGATATCACTAGAATGGTCTAACACACTTTCTTGCTGGCCCATGATGGGGGTCCTAGAAGATACCCACTGCAGGAGTCTCCTTCTCAGTCACACGGTTGACAGAAGCGAGACATGTATTCACATACTCCATGTTCACTTTTAGGAGTAGGCTCAATTGTACCAGAGGCAAGGCATACTTTGTTTAGCCCTTTGACCCTGGAGTCCTCAGGCAGTAAGTCGAAATTGGAGGTTGCTGATCACAACACCATGTGCCTTGAGGCCAACCCACAGACAATGACTGCCAAGTCAGTCATTAATGCCATACTGAATGTCAGATTCAGGGGTGGCTCCTCTGCTGCACTCAGTAGCAGTCAGACCCAGAGGAGGGAGAGCAATGTTACCTGTCACTTAGCTGTCATTCACAGGAAAGTGGTCTGAGAGAGAGAACTGTCAGATCTCTCCTAAGTTTGATTGGAGCCCTCAGTGTGCCCCAGAGAAGGAGGTGGAACCTTCTCCTGTCAAACCTATTTAGTAAATCCCATAACACATGTGAGTGCTCTGGGCCTTGCCCTGTTTCACAACTTGGCAAGGGAAACTATTAAAAAGGCCTTGGTGGACCTGGCCAGGTTGCCATAATGTTTCCTTTGAATAGTGTGGAGGATTCTATCTTGAGAGATAGAAAAGGAGCCCTGCTATGACTATAGAGAGGGAGCCAGAGAAATCTTTCTGTCTCCCTGCTCTGTGCCAAAGCAGCCCTTCTTATGGCTTCAGTGAGGATTACCTAGAGTCCCCTCACCTGACCCCACATCAGCAAGTTGAGCTGGAGATTCTGCTGAAGCAATCTCCCCCCTTTCTGTTACTGCAACCCTCTATAACAGATTGGTGTAAACCAGAATGTATTCTGGGAGTTGGTGAACCCACCAAGTTTGGGTGTTGTGGTGGTTCAGACCAAACAAGAAGTTCTGACAGTTGTGTGTGATCCACCCTGTTTGTTTGTTTGTTTGTTTGTTTGTTTGTTCATTCACTTTTTATGCGCACCAGACCCGTGGGTAACCGGGTGCAGTGATAAGAAAAATGCAAAACTTACAAGTTACAGAATAAAACAGTTATACAATACCTAAAATACATATATAGATCTCAAATAGATACACAATGTACAGAATACAAAAGTACAGTTTGCCAGATAATACATTAGATATATACAACATGTTAGTGTTACCCTGAATTAGGTAACATAGTCATTTAGGCAGTGACACCAGGGCAAATTGGGGTAGGGAGCGTCAGATGGTGACCGACTAAGGGTCCGTTGAGATGATATGTTTGGTAGCCTTTTTCTGAAGTGTAGGTAGGGTTGGTCAACTCTTAGGTCTTTTGGCAGTAGGTTCCAGATTTTGGAATGGTCTGGGAGAGATTTTCCTGTGGAGTTTGTCTATGAGGTAACTAGGGGCAGCGTTGTTTAGGGCTTTGTGGGTCAAAGATAGCATCTTTAACTGGATTTTGTTATCAGTCGATAGCCATTTATATTGGCGTCTGATGGGGGAGATATGGGTTCTTTTGTTAATGCCCAGTGCTGCTCTCAGGGCATTGTTTTGTAAAGTTTGTAACCTCCAGATGGTGGTTTTATTGGCACCACTGTATAGGGCATTACAGTAGTCAATTCTAGAGAGTATTAAAGCTCTGGCCAGGATCATACAGCTGTCATTGGAGAGGAATGGGTTGCCGGCTCTTATCAGCTTACAGGTGTAGGCCGTTGTAGAGGCCAGGGATTTTACCTGTTTGTCAAATGACAAAGTAGAGTCAAGGTAGAAACCAAGGGTTTTTACTTCCTTGGAGACTTGGATGATATTCCCGTCAATATTAAATGAGGAACATTCTTGTCCTAGTTTTTTAATGTTGGTACGAGTACCCAAGATTATCAACTCGGTTTTGTCGTCGTTCATGCAGAGGCCATGGGTGGCCATCCATGCCTGGATGACGAGATAGACCCTGTTCACCAATTCCGTGTCCTTACTGTGATCCCCAGAAAGCGGGAGGAGGAGCTGAGTATCATGTACATAGTTAGTGCAGGGGATATCCAGATGGTCCAAATCATCAAACAGGGACTTGGTGAAGATATTGTATAAAGTTGGGGATACACAGGAGCCTTGAGGAACACCACACAAGGTGGGGGTGGGGTCAGCGGCTGCTGACGGAGAGAATACTCTCATGGTTCTCTCATCAGGAATGATTCAATCCATCTGATAGCCTCATGGGAAAAATGGGCGGCTGAGTCCAGGTGTCTGCAGAGGACCTTATGGTCCACTAGATCAAAGGCTGCTGAGAGATCCAGGAGTAGCAGAAGTATTGTCTTTCCTATGTCTCTCAGCTCATCAATTTGGGATTTTAAATCTATTAGGGCAGTTTCTGTTCCGTGTAAGGGACAGAAACCAGATTGTCTATCTCCTAAAAGTTTATGCAGTTCTAAATATTTTCGAATCTGATTGTAAGCAGCTTTGTCCAATATTTTGAGTAGAAAAGGTACTGTGGTGATATGATGGTAGTTAGTAGGTATGAGAGGGTCTAGAGTCTGCTTTTTGAGGAGAGGGAGCACCCAGGACTGTTTAAGGTTAGCAGGGATTGTACCTGAGGCGAAGGAGGCGTTGATCAATTTGGTGATGAAGGGGGACAAGTCTCTGGCAGCATCTTTTATGAGTTGTGCAGGACAGATGTCACATTTACAATTAGAAGGTTTGAGTGAGAGGATAATTTTTTCTACTTCCAGGGTAGACATTTTAGTGAAATGAAATGTGTTGTGAGTTGTGGATTGGTTGGAGGGCAGAGGACATTTAGGCGATTCCTGAAGATTCAGTGTTTCTTTTTTCAAAAGAATTTTATTTTGGAGCGTATTGATTTTATTTGCTAGGGCGTATTGGATATCTGTGCACCAGGACCTATCCTTGGTGCAGATGTCAGGTGTGGGTATTGGTGACTCTAGTTCTTTTAGTATGGAAAAGAGTTCTTTCATACTAGAATTTGATTTGGCTATACGTTCGTCATAAGAGTTACGTTTTGCCAGACAGACTTCATTCTTATAGAGCGAGGAGAGCGAAGTTAGTTTAGTCTTATTATCATTCGAAGGGCAGAGCCTCCAAGTAGTTTCGCTTTTTCTTTTCAGGAGGCGTAGGTCTCTCAATTGTGGTGTAAACCATTTATTTAGATGTGCTTTAGGTTTACTCGCTCTCACTTTCAGCGGGGCTATTTTGTCTAGTATAGTGAGCATTATATCATTAAATTCATGGACTAGGATGCTGGGATCTAAATTTTCTGACAGTGCATTAAGAGTAGGTAGGATAGCAGGATGACTTTCTCCGCTATGATGCACTTTTTGTTTCTGGTTAGACATGGTGGTGCTAGTAGAGGGGCCGTGGGGATAGGTCTAGTGGTGGATAAGTTAAAGGACACCAGTGAGTGGTCTGTCCAAGGTAAAGGCATGATAGAAGAGGTGATAGCTGTGCAGTTATAGTCAACTATCCAATCTAACCTTCTCCCCTTTGAATAGGTAGGTTTGTTGTCTTTTTGAGATAGACCTAGAGCATTGAACATGTTGGCTAAGGCCGGGGCATTTTTGTCCATAGGGTCATTAAAGCCTATGGAGTAGTTGGGAAGATGGTTTAAGGTTGTTGGTGAGTACATTCTGCAGATCCTCCTTGAAGGTGCCAATGGGACAAGGAGGTCTATATATTAGATGGATGGTAAGTGATTGTGAATTCAGATAGTGTTTCACATGATGGTAGCGATTCGGTAGGAACTAGTCTAAGGGCGAGACTCATTTTAGAGATGATGGCGATGCCGCCTCCTCTTACGCCATCTCGGTCTTGTCTAACTATTGTGTAGCCATCAGGGATGGCTAGCATAAGCGATGGTCCGGCCGCATTGTGTAGCCAGGTCTCCGTAATCGCGATGAAGTCAAGGTTACCTTCTGTGATTAGGTCGGCTATGTCCAGGGCATGAGCAACAAGCGATCTTGCGTTAAGAAGTGCCCCTTTAAGGGAGGGGGTCTCAGTTGCTGCTTTGGTTTGGAGGGGCTTGGCTGTAATGGGTATGGTTGGATTACGCTTATGATTGTTGGTTGCGAGGGCCTCTATATTGGGTGTGGGAGGTGGCAATGACAATTTGGTATGACTAAGTTGCATCATGTGTTGATAGTTTGATTTGAGATTGATGGGAGGTAGAGATCTTCTGAGAGGTTCATGCAATTTTGTTAATCTGGCGTGGAGCCTGTGGTTCTACTAGATGTAGTGCATGGTAGAGATGCATAGGTTGCTGTCCCTAGTGCACTAGTATGTTTGGGTGGGATGCTGATGGCATTAATCATAGCTGACTCGGTCAGTGTGAGCAGGCTGGGGTCTAGTAAGGGTGCAGATGGACAGGCTTGGCTCCTAGTACCTGTGAGAAGGGTGATGGCCACTATGTGCAGCAATGTTGTTAAGCTTAACATTTTTAGGCTAGATAGTTGAGCTGCTATGTGGGTAGTGCATGTGGGTCATCTGGGCATGGATTTATCTATATGCATTAATAATAGGCAGTGCATGTATAGTACCTGGGCCTAGTCTCGAAAACACAGGGCAAGTGAGGCGATGCAAGTAAAGGGAGGGTCCTGGGCCCAGTCTCAATAACAATCAATAATGATAACATCTTAATAGTATACTGGCAAAGGCAGAGAGGGTGAGGCTGTTAGGCCCCATGGGCCATTTCAACATCAGGAATGTGCAGCACAGAAATATATATGGCACAGTGCAGTAAAATAGCAAGGGTGAGGCAGTACATACAGGTGCAGAGATTGGGCAGGGTATTCTGCAGTAATAGAGGATAGATCAGGTGTATATACAACTAAGAGTAACAATGACTTCAAATGTCCAGGACGCAAGGGTTGGTGGGCTGAAGAGATATGAGATGCAACATGAATCCAGGAGCACCTATAGCTTAAGGGGACTTGGGAGATCAAGTGTGCCACATTAATTGACAGATGTATGCATATAAACTGAAACGCTAGCAGAATCAAAGTGTTATTACAATAATGACAGGTATGACTAAAAACAGGGAGAAAGGACCGAAAGTCACTGGGGGAGCTATAACGTTACAGTGGCAGCACACGTGGAGTTGGCCTGATCAGGAAGAGGTTCTGGACGACGGCATGACAGCTAGTGACAGGCTCGGGACAAGCAAGGAGGAGAGCCTTTGTGTAGGTGAGCCTTTGTGGTAGTGGGCCGGCTCAAAATCGCCTGCCGGCTCAGGATTGGTGCAGAAAAGCACCAGGCGGACCAATCAGGGCACAAAATGGAGTCATCAAGCAGAAATGGAAGAGGGTGCACCTCGCGTTGTGCGGGCGGCCATCTTGGAGTTACCACAACTCGTGGTGATTAATGGTGGCTGAAGTTGGAATACTGATCAAACAAAGATAAATCTAGGCATATGGGAGTGTTGGAACAAGGAGTATTTGAGCACTCTAGCTGTCTAGAGTCCAGTTCTGAGGATCTGGAGGGACATACAGTTAAAGCCAGTTTGGGATTCTGTATGGACACTAGAGCTCTGTATGCTGTCCCCAAGACAGAGACACACTATCCACTAAGAGGTAACAACTTGGTGGATCAGCTCTGTACTGAAAAGTACTATTGCCTTTTTGATCTCTCTGCAGGGTAAGGCAACATATCCCTTGCAGTTTATGCTGGCGAGGAGACAGCAGTTATGGCCTTTTCAGATCCTTACTTCAGTGTATGGACTTTTGAATTGGTGGCTGCAACTGACAACTGTCAAATGAACGCATCCCCTGTTCTAAATGGGAAAATGGATCTCAGCAATACATGTCTGGATGACATGGCAGATTCAACCCCACTTGGAAGGAACTGGGAATAACTCACGGGCCTGGGCGTCAGGACCTTCACCAGGCCAACTTGATCAGCGAGACAACCAATTGTCAAACTGAACAGGAGCCATTGGCCTTCCTTGAGCATAACGTTGGTGTATGTGGGGACAAGATGCTACCTCTTGTCAGTGAAGCACTTCAGGTACAGAACTGGCCAACCCCCACTACCCAAGCACAAGTGAGGACTTTCCTGGGCCTGACTGGGAAACACAGGAGTAAAGTGGCAGGCTATAGCAATATAGCTGCCCCTCTGACTGCCCTCACTACTCAAAGGGGACCTTAAGAATTCTTATGGACGCTTGAGTGGCCTAAATGAATCCTTCGGTCAGGCCCCTGGTTTAAGGGCACCTGATTGGAAGAGGCTTTTCTTAGTACAGACAGATGCCTATGACACTGGGATAGTTGGCAAACGTTCACAGCTTGATGACAAAGGTGAGGAACAACCTATATGTCACATCATCTACCAGTTTAGGTGTGGAGAACTCAAGTGGCCCCAAGTGGAGGAAAGATGTGTTTCTATCATATGGTGTTTTAGGAAGTTGAGGTCCTACCTCTATGGGACTCAGTTCACTGTGTATGCTCACCCTAAGCCTTTGACGTGGTTGGTGGATATTAAGGGAGAGAATTCAAAGTGGCTCAGGTGGTTCATGAGTCTACAGGCCAGATCCCAAATTTAGCAATTCTGATGGGCTGTCCAACTGGGATAAGTGACTGGAACAGAGTACCCATCCAGGGGTGGATTAGTTCCCACTATCCCTAGTCTGGGGGAGGGTGGGAGGGGCGAGTGTTAGGAAAGATTTCTCTGTACTGCACATTTTCTTCCATTTTTATGGACCCCCAAAGTTTTGCTTTTATTTTTGATCATGACCTGTACTTTTTACAGTGCAGTGAAGCCTTAAGCTTCACTATACTGGGCCTCATTATACGTTTGCCGGTCCGTAAACAATGGTGCCGGTAAGCTTACTGGCACTGTTGTGTCTGGTCCAGCAAACTAGAAGTCTGCCTGCCGGAGCCACTGTGCCCAACAGCTCTGACCCTGCCGGGTGCAGCAGTCACGGTAGGCAGAATTGTCATGGGAGCACCGGCACCATTGTTAACGGTGCCGGTGCTCCCGTGTCCCCATTCCCCTAGAGTCCCATAGGACTCTAGGGGAATGGGGATTTATGAAATTGCTGGCACCTGACTTCCCGGCTGCCGGGGTTGTAATGCCCCGGTGTTACCTGGAAGTTAGGTGCCAGTAATTCATTCCGAGTCCGGCTGCAACCCACCAGTAGCACCGGCAGGGTTACCGCCGGACTCGGAATGAGGCCCACTGTCTTTGGCTCATCTGTTATGGGGAAACTGACATGTCCTTCAGGCTATCAGTACTGGGAAACAGTGTTTGTCTTAGTCTTGCGACTTTGTTACTACTTTTAGTAACTTATTATCACTTGTGGTAATTTTGTATCATTGTACAACACATCTTACCATGCAGTACAATGGGGTACACTTATTTTGCCCTAGACTAAAACTCAAAGGATGTTTAGTTACTCTAGATGTGCTAAAAGGACACGCTGGTGGCAGCAGTGACTTTTTACATTTCTTTGGGTGCTTTACTGCGTTTACCGCGTTTGGCTACTAACTGTGGCTAGTGTCCAAACATGGCCGTGCCACATGGTTTTTCGTTATCCGTTGGACATCTTGTTATTTAGCCTTCTTCCTTCCTTCTTCTGAGGTCAGAAAAATCCTAATATGGTCTTCCAGTGCCCAGGAAAGCAGAAGCTTTTAGCGGGCTACTGGAGGGCTATGTGTGTTTTCTGGCAAATTGTGGGCTGGGACTGTCTGGTCCCAATCCACAAACAGGTATCATTGTGTCTGAGTGGTATGTATGAGTGTTCTCACCAGTGGTCCTAATTAGACCACTGCTGGGGTTTGTGTGTGGCTAGTCCTGCTATTGGCTAGTGGAATTTTGGCTCTAACCTGACGTTTAGGATAAGAAGAGGTCCCCTGCAACCCCTCTTTTGAGATCCTGGAGTAATCCAAAGGAGCCAAGACTCCTGTCCAGCTGTGAGACCTGTGAAGATACCGGAGACCTGACTGAAGGGGGCCTGGCAACCAACTTCTGCTGCTGTCTTGGTGGAGCCCTGTCTTGTTCTTGATCTTCAGCAGTCCTGTGAGGGAGCTGCGACCCTTGGAGTGGAGGGGACATCCAATCCTGATGTCTGCTATGTACCCAGCGAAGAAGAGCTGTTGGAAGTGTCCCAGGACCATTCTGTGACTGACCAGCTCTGAGTTTGGGCTACCATACTGCCGACATTGCTGTTCCGGGTCGAGGCCTGGAACTTGGGGGATCCTCAGCTTGTCCTACAAGACTTACCTCAGAAAGGTTTTGGAGTCCTAGTGTAAAGAGAACCCGAGATAGGAGGGAAAGTCTGACCACGACAAGTGAGGACCTTTGGGTCACCGTGCTGAGGTGACCACAGTCCGAAACAGCTTACCTGAGTCGAGTCCAGGCCTCAGAGGGGTCCTGCATTGGAGGGGACTGAAGATCAGCTAGATCCTGCAATCCCTGTGAATCAAGAACTGAGGCTGATGGCAGGAAAAGCAACCAAAGTCCTCTTCCATAGACCTGCCAATCTTGTGAAGAATCGGAGTACAGGGGTAAGGTAGTTCTTTCCTGCCCCTAAACTCTCTTTAAACGTTTTCCTAACTTTTATAAAACTTTTGCTATACTGTGCCTTTGCCATTGCTTGCTCGTGCAAGCCATCCGAAAGTTGGGGACACCTATATTAGTTAGAAAACACTGTCCTCTAACCCTTGGAACTGTTCACATGACCTCAGAGACCATACCTTCATGTTTTCCTGCATCACAAACAGTGTCAGATCTTTCCTGAACTTTTGGGCATAAGGCCACAGACTATTTAGGGAGGGACTTTTGAAGTTAGGGTTAATTCTCTGTGGACCTGTAGTATATAACCTATTCTGCACTTTCTTTTACAGGGGTTTGATTTGTGTTATGCCCTACCCCAGTGGCTGTAAATATGTAATCTATTATTACTGTTGTGTGATACTTATATCTGTTAGTAGTCATTTTATATAGTGATATTTGGGCAAGAATAAATAAGTATTTTTATACATACTGTCTAAGTTTAATTTGTGACTCCCATTGTGTGTACTCATTGTGGACCATTTACAAGCTCGCCACCTCTTGAGGCTTAGCCTAGACCTCTTGTCACTACTACATTGAACTGGTTTGGCTACAGCTACCCAGAGGTGTCCTATCACAATATAGGTTGGCCTTCTGTGTCCAGATAATACTTTCACAGTACACAGTGATTTTTGATTGCCTAGTAGTTAACAGTCATCTACTGAAATGCATAACATCGAAACAGTTACTTTCTCTACTTTAGGTTCTTCTAGAGTGGATCACTTTAAAAAAGTTGTGTAGTGAAAGGGGCTTACCAGTCTCTGGCACTAAGCAGAATTAATTGTGAAAATTCTTGATTTTGAGAAAAGCAAATGTTTACCTCCCTTATCTAATGGTACTGGTAGAGGGGCTGGGGATGGACCCAGCAGCAGTAATGGAGTTGCTGTCACTTCAGTTTCTAATGGTGAGGAATAGGAGGAGGAAAGTGAAGGTTCTGGGATTGATTCTGATGCATTTTTGACCTTAAAAAGGAGAAGTTCAGGATCAAGGAGAAAGTGCTTGTGTTCAATATGGCCAGGTTAGAGTTTGAGAGAGTTGAAAGGCAGAAGGACGGAGATCACCAAATGGAGTTTACCAAGGCTCAGGCTTCACAAGGTTCTTCCAGAGGATCTGGAGAGGGTTCTGGGTCCTCTTAACATCCTAGATTCCCAAATGATCTTCTTTATATATATGAAGATAAGAATTATATAATTGATTGGCTTGTAACGTTTGAGTATGCATGTGAAGTACAAGGAGTGGGAGATGCTGATAGCATTTAATGGTTGCTCAGCAGACTGCCCCATTCTGGCAACAGTGCCATTATGGAAATGTCTAAAGGTGACAGGCAAGATTTTGTAAAACCTAAGCAAACTCTCATCTTATATTTTGGGAAGACTCCTGCCCAATTCTTGAGGAGATTTAGAGAGTACTACAAAAAGAAATGTATGAATTATGTTACGTGTGTTGCAGATTCTTTGTGGCTGGGTAGAAGGTTATCAGGTAACCACCTTTGAGGGCTTGATTCATTTGGTCATGCTTGAGCATATTTGGGCCTCTTGTTCTCCAGATCTTAAGCAGCATTTGGCTGACTCAAAGGAGTTGAATCCAAGGAGGCTAGCCATTGCTGCTGATTTATGGGTCTCACATAGAGTGTCCCATGAGGACTTGCCTGATTCAGGTAAGCAGGAGGAGGGAAAGAAGCAGAAGGAGATAGAGGGTGGGGGCACTGATAAAACTATGTCCAAGAAGGCCCGCAAAATGTACTATAAGGGGAATTCACAAGAGTCAGTTCAGGGTAGTGTGACTAATTCTCCCAAGTATGAGAATGGTTTCTATAAGCCTCCCTATGTGTCAAGATCCAGTGGGACTTGTTATGCTTGTGGAGCCAGTGACCACAGGAAGCGGGACCACAAGTGTAAGAGTAGGACCTTGGGGCTTCTCTCTGCAAGACTGGCCTTCTCTCAGTATGATGAAGAAGAGTATGCAGGGGTGTCCTTCCCTTTAGATTGCTTCCCCTCAGGTGAAGAGTCTGAAGATAGACTAGATTCATTAGAAAACAGTAGTGCTGGAGCTTCTGCTCCCATCCCCGACCTGCCCCTTAGTCATGTGTTCTCTGAGGATAGTGTTCAGATAGAAGGTGTATGTACCTCTACTGTTAGGAACACTGGGCCCAGTCTTACTGAAGCAGCGTCCTCCATGGTAAACCCACGGGGCCTTGCCAGAAGTCCTGTGGGGGATACTCAGTTGACTGATAGGCCCTCTCTCAATGTTCCCGTAGCACCTTCCGTAGAGCTGTGAATAGTAAACTGGTCAGGGCATCTGTCAATGTTAGGATAGCTATTCCTAGAAGAGTTATGGGTGAGATTAGTCTTCAAGATTAGATTCTGATAGACACTCACCAGACCCTGGTCTCAGAAGTAGGCTGCCTTAGCCAAGCCCAAAGGAAAGCCTAGGCCTAAGTGGAAACCCATGGCCAGAGGAGTCAGAAGAAGAGGCAGAGAGAAAGAAGATATTCCCCCTGCCCTACCTACAACATATGTTGAGGTAGTTGGTATAGTCCCTATTCCTGGTTTGGAAGAAAGACTCCCAGAAAATCTTGGATCCTATTGGGCTCCTGAACTACATAGCATGCTGGTAGAGGAGATCCATAGGGGAGAGATTAGTATGGGCCAACAAAGAAATAAACCATCTTACATAGGCCTGTGGAGAAAGGCCTGCTTCCAGTGGGAAAGTTCCCCTCCAGTGAAGCAAAGGATACAACGGGAAGGTGGGTTACTGGAAATTAAGCCCACAGAGCCCACCAAATGAAACCTTGAGAGGCTGTAGGTTTCTCAGGAGGTGAAGCCCTTCCTCCTACAGTTGGGGTGTGACATTCCCCTAGTGGTTCATCCTAGTATCAGGATATCACTAGAATGGTCTAACACACTTTCTTGCTGGCCCATGATGGGGGTCCTAGAAGAAACCCACTGCAGGAGTCTCCTTCTCAGTCACACGGTTGACAGAAGCGAGACATGTATTCACATACTCCATGTTCACTTTTAGGAGTAGGCTCAATTGTACCAGAGGCAAGGCATACTTTGTTTAGCCCTTTGACCCTGGAGTCCTCAGGCAGTAAGTCGAAATTGGAGGTTGCTGATCACAACACCATGTGCCTTGAGGCCAACCCACAGACAATGACTGCCAAGTCAGTCATTAATGCCATACTGAATGTCAGATTCAGGGGTGGCTCCTCTGCTGCACTCAGTAGCAGTCAGACCCAGAGGAGGGAGAGCAATGTTACCTGTCACTTAGCTGTCATTCACAGGAAAGTGGTCTGAGAGAGAGAACTGTCAGATCTCTCCTAAGTTTGATTGGAGCCCTCAGTGTGCCCCAGAGAAGGAGGTGGAACCTTCTCCTGTCAAACCTATTTAGTAAATCCCATAACACATGTGAGTGCTCTGGGCCTTGCCCTGTTTCACAACTTGGCAAGGGAAACTATTAAAAAGGCCTTGGTGGACCTGGCCAGGTTGCCATAATGTTTCCTTTGAATAGTGTGGAGGATTCTATCTTGAGAGATAGAAAAGGAGCCCTGCTATGACTATAGAGAGGGAGCCAGAGAAATCTTTCTGTCTCCCTGCTCTGTGCCAAAGCAGCCCTTCTTATGGCTTCAGTGAGGATTACCTAGAGTCCCCTCACCTGACCCCACATCAGCAAGTTGAGCTGGAGATTCTGCTGAAGCAATCTCCCCCCTTTCTGTTACTGCAACCCTCTATAACAGATTGGTGTAAACCAGAATGTATTCTGGGAGTTGGTGAACCCACCAAGTTTGGGTGTTGTGGTGGTTCAGACCAAACAAGAAGTTCTGACAGTTGTGTGTGATCCACCCTGTTTGTTTGTTTGTTTGTTTGTTTGTTTGTTTGTTTGTTTGTTTGTTTGTTCATTCACTTTTTATGCGCACCAGACCCGTGGGTAACCGGGTGCAGTGATAAGAAAAATGCAAAACTTACAAGTTACAGAATAAAACAGTTATACAATACCTAAAATACATATATAGATCTCAAATAGATACACAATGTACAGAATACAAAAGTACAGTTTGCCAGATAATACATTAGATATATACAACATGTTAGTGTTACCCTGAATTAGGTAACATAGTCATTTAGGCAGTGACACCAGGGCAAATTGGGGTAGGGAGCGTCAGATGGTGACCGACTAAGGGTCCGTTGAGATGATATGTTTGGTAGCCTTTTTCTGAAGTGTAGGTAGGGTTGGTCAACTCTTAGGTCTTTTGGCAGTAGGTTCCAGATTTTGGAATGGTCTGGGAGAGATTTTCCTGTGGAGTTTGTCTATGAGGTAACTAGGGGCAGCGTTGTTTAGGGCTTTGTGGGTCAAAGATAGCATCTTTAACTGGATTTTGTTATCAGTCGATAGCCATTTATATTGGCGTCTGATGGGGGAGATATGGGTTCTTTTGTTAATGCCCAGTGCTGCTCTCAGGGCATTGTTTTGTAAAGTTTGTAACCTCCAGATGGTGGTTTTATTGGCACCACTGTATAGGGCATTACAGTAGTCAATTCTAGAGAGTATTAAAGCTCTGGCCAGGATCATACAGCTGTCATTGGAGAGGAATGGGTTGCCGGCTCTTATCAGCTTACAGGTGTAGGCCGTTGTAGAGGCCAGGGATTTTACCTGTTTGTCAAATGACAAAGTAGAGTCAAGGTAGAAACCAAGGGTTTTTACTTCCTTGGAGACTTGGATGATATTCCCGTCAATATTAAATGAGGAACATTCTTGTCCTAGTTTTTTAATGTTGGTACGAGTACCCAAGATTATCAACTCGGTTTTGTCGTCGTTCATGCAGAGGCCATGGGTGGCCATCCATGCCTGGATGACGAGATAGACCCTGTTCACCAATTCCGTGTCCTTACTGTGATCCCCAGAAAGCGGGAGGAGGAGCTGAGTATCATGTACATAGTTAGTGCAGGGGATATCCAGATGGTCCAAATCATCAAACAGGGACTTGGTGAAGATATTGTATAAAGTTGGGGATACACAGGAGCCTTGAGGAACACCACACAAGGTGGGGGTGGGGTCAGCGGCTGCTGACGGAGAGAATACTCTCATGGTTCTCTCATCAGGAATGATTCAATCCATCTGATAGCCTCATGGGAAAAATGGGCGGCTGAGTCCAGGTGTCTGCAGAGGACCTTATGGTCCACTAGATCAAAGGCTGCTGAGAGATCCAGGAGTAGCAGAAGTATTGTCTTTCCTATGTCTCTCAGCTCATCAATTTGGGATTTTAAATCTATTAGGGCAGTTTCTGTTCCGTGTAAGGGACAGAAACCAGATTGTCTATCTCCTAAAAGTTTATGCAGTTCTAAATATTTTCGAATCTGATTGTAAGCAGCTTTGTCCAATATTTTGAGTAGAAAAGGTACTGTGGTGATATGATGGTAGTTAGTAGGTATGAGAGGGTCTAGAGTCTGCTTTTTGAGGAGAGGGAGCACCCAGGACTGTTTAAGGTTAGCAGGGATTGTACCTGAGGCGAAGGAGGCGTTGATCAATTTGGTGATGAAGGGGGACAAGTCTCTGGCAGCATCTTTTATGAGTTGTGCAGGACAGATGTCACATTTACAATTAGAAGGTTTGAGTGAGAGGATAATTTTTTCTACTTCCAGGGTAGACATTTTAGTGAAATGAAATGTGTTGTGAGTTGTGGATTGGTTGGAGGGCAGAGGACATTTAGGCGATTCCTGAAGATTCAGTGTTTCTTTTTTCAAAAGAATTTTATTTTGGAGCGTATTGATTTTATTTGCTAGGGCGTATTGGATATCTGTGCACCAGGACCTATCCTTGGTGCAGATGTCAGGTGTGGGTATTGGTGACTCTAGTTCTTTTAGTATGGAAAAGAGTTCTTTCATACTAGAATTTGATTTGGCTATACGTTCGTCATAAGAGTTACGTTTTGCCAGACAGACTTCATTCTTATAGAGCGAGGAGAGCGAAGTTAGTTTAGTCTTATTATCATTCGAAGGGCAGAGCCTCCAAGTAGTTTCGCTTTTTCTTTTCAGGAGGCGTAGGTCTCTCAATTGTGGTGTAAACCATTTATTTAGATGTGCTTTAGGTTTACTCGCTCTCACTTTCAGCGGGGCTATTTTGTCTAGTATAGTGAGCATTATATCATTAAATTCATGGACTAGGATGCTGGGATCTAAATTTTCTGACAGTGCATTAAGAGTAGGTAGGATAGCAGGATGACTTTCTCCGCTATGATGCACTTTTTGTTTCTGGTTAGACATGGTGGTGCTAGTAGAGGGGCCGTGGGGATAGGTCTAGTGGTGGATAAGTTAAAGGACACCAGTGAGTGGTCTGTCCAAGGTAAAGGCATGATAGAAGAGGTGATAGCTGTGCAGTTATAGTCAACTATCCAATCTAACCTTCTCCCCTTTGAATAGGTAGGTTTGTTGTCTTTTTGAGATAGACCTAGAGCATTGAACATGTTGGCTAAGGCCGGGGCATTTTTGTCCATAGGGTCATTAAAGCCTATGGAGTAGTTGGGAAGATGGTTTAAGGTTGTTGGTGAGTACATTCTGCAGATCCTCCTTGAAGGTGCCAATGGGACAAGGAGGTCTATATATTAGATGGATGGTAAGTGATTGTGAATTCAGATAGTGTTTCACATGATGGTAGCGATTCGGTAGGAACTAGTCTAAGGGCGAGACTCATTTTAGAGATGATGGCGATGCCGCCTCCTCTTACGCCATCTCGGTCTTGTCTAACTATTGTGTAGCCATCAGGGATGGCTAGCATAAGCGATGGTCCGGCCGCATTGTGTAGCCAGGTCTCCGTAATCGCGATGAAGTCAAGGTTACCTTCTGTGATTAGGTCGGCTATGTCCAGGGCATGAGCGACAAGCGATCTTGCGTTAAGAAGTGCCCCTTTAAGGGAGGGGGTCTCAGTTGCTGCTTTGGTTTGGAGGGGCTTGGCTGTAATGGGTATGGTTGGATTACGCTTATGATTGTTGGTTGCGAGGGCCTCTATATTGGGTGTGGGAGGTGGCAATGACAATTTGGTATGACTAAGTTGCATCATGTGTTGATAGTTTGATTTGAGATTGATGGGAGGTAGAGATCTTCTGAGAGGTTCATGCAATTTTGTTAATCTGGCGTGGAGCCTGTGGTTCTACTAGATGTAGTGCATGGTAGAGATGCATAGGTTGCTGTCCCTAGTGCACTAGTATGTTTGGGTGGGATGCTGATGGCATTAATCATAGCTGACTCGGTCAGTGTGAGCAGGCTGGGGTCTAGTAAGGGTGCAGATGGACAGGCTTGGCTCCTAGTACCTGTGAGAAGGGTGATGGCCACTATGTGCAGCAATGTTGTTAAGCTTAACATTTTTAGGCTAGATAGTTGAGCTGCTATGTGGGTAGTGCATGTGGGTCATCTGGGCATGGATTTATCTATATGCATTAATAATAGGCAGTGCATGTATAGTACCTGGGCCTAGTCTCGAAAACACAGGGCAAGTGAGGCGATGCAAGTAAAGGGAGGGTCCTGGGCCCAGTCTCAATAACAATCAATAATGATAACATCTTAATAGTATACTGGCAAAGGCAGAGAGGGTGAGGCAGTTAGGCACCTGGGCCATTTCAACATCAGGAATGTGCAGCACAGAAATATATATGGCACAGTGCAGTAAAATAGCAAGGGTGAGGCAGTACATACAGGTGCAGAGATTGGGCAGGGTATTCTGCAGTAATAGAGGATAGATCAGGTGTATATACAACTAAGAGTAACAATGACTTCAAATGTCCAGGACGCAAGGGTTGGTGGGCTGAAGAGATATGAGATGCAACATGAATCCAGGAGCACCTATAGCTTAAGGGGACTTGGGAGATCAAGTGTGCCACATTAATTGACAGATGTATGCATATAAACTGAAACGCTAGCAGAATCAAAGTGTTATTACAATAATGACAGGTATGACTAAAAACAGGGAGAAAGGACCGAAAGTCACTGGGGGAGCTATAACGTTACAGTGGCAGCACACGTGGAGTTGGCCTGATCAGGAAGAGGTTCTGGACGACGGCATGACAGCTAGTGACAGGCTCGGGACAAGCAAGGAGGAGAGCCTTTGTGTAGGTGAGCCTTTGTGGTAGTGGGCCGGCTCAAAATCGCCTGCCGGCTCAGGATTGGTGCAGAAAAGCACCAGGCGGACCAATCAGGGCACAAAATGGAGTCATCAAGCAGAAATGGAAGAGGGTGCACCTCGCGTTGTGCGGGCGGCCATCTTGGAGTTACCACAACTCGTGGTGATTAATGGTGGCTGAAGTTGGAATACTGATCAAACAAAGATAAATCTAGGCATATGGGAGTGTTGGAACAAGGAGTATTTGAGCACTCTAGCTGTCTAGAGTCCAGTTCTGAGGATCTGGAGGGACATACAGTTAAAGCCAGTTTGGGATTCTGTATGGACACTAGAGCTCTGTATGCTGTCCCCAAGACAGAGACACACTATCCACTAAGAGGTAACAACTTGGTGGATCAGCTCTGTACTGAAAAGTACTATTGCCTTTTTGATCTCTCTGCAGGGTAAGGCAACATATCCCTTGCAGTTTATGCTGGCGAGGAGACAGCAGTTATGGCCTTTTCAGATCCTTACTTCAGTGTATGGACTTTTGAATTGGTGGCTGCAACTGACAACTGTCAAATGAACGCATCCCCTGTTCTAAATGGGAAAATGGATCTCAGCAATACATGTCTGGATGACATGGCAGATTCAACCCCACTTGGAAGGAACTGGGAATAACTCACGGGCCTGGGCGTCAGGACCTTCACCAGGCCAACTTGATCAGGGAGACAACCAAGTGTCAAACTGAACAGGAGCCATTGGCCTTCCTTGAGCATAACGTTGGTGTATGTGGGGACAAGATGCTACCTCTTGTCAGTGAAGCACTTCAGGTACAGAACTGGCCAACCCCCACTACCCAAGCACAAGTGAGGACTTTCCTGGGCCTGACTGGGAAACACAGGAGTAAAGTGGCAGGCTATAGCAATATAGCTGCCCCTCTGACTGCCCTCACTACTCAAAGGGGACCTTAAGAATTCTTATGGACGCTTGAGTGGCCTAAATGAATCCTTCGGTCAGGCCCCTGGTTTAAGGGCACCTGATTGGAAGAGGCTTTTCTTAGTACAGACAGATGCCTATGACACTGGGATAGTTGGCAAACGTTCACAGCTTGATGACAAAGGTGAGGAACAACCTATATGTCACATCATCTACCAGTTTAGGTGTGGAGAACTCAAGTGGCCCCAAGTGGAGGAAAGATGTGTTTCTATCATATGGTGTTTTAGGAAGTTGAGGTCCTACCTCTATGGGACTCAGTTCACTGTGTATGCTCACCCTAAGCCTTTGACGTGGTTGGTGGATATTAAGGGAGAGAATTCAAAGTGGCTCAGGTGGTTCATGAGTCTACAGGCCAGATCCCAAATTTAGCAATTCTGATGGGCTGTCCAACTGGGATAAGTGACTGGAACAGAGTACCCATCCAGGGGTGGATTAGTTCCCACTATCCCTAGTCTGGGGGAGGGTGGGAGGGGCGAGTGTTAGGAAAGATTTCTCTGTACTGCACATTTTCTTCCATTTTTATGGACCCCCAAAGTTTTGCTTTTATTTTTGATCATGACCTGTACTTTTTACAGTGCAGTGAAGCCTTAAGCTTCACTATACTGGGCCTCATTATACGTTTGCCGGTCCGTAAACAATGGTGCCGGTAAGCTTACTGGCACTGTTGTGTCTGGTCCAGCAAACTAGAAGTCTGCCTGCCGGAGCCACTGTGCCCAACAGCTCTGACCCTGCCGGGTGCAGCAGTCACGGTAGGCAGAATTGTCATGGGAGCACCGGCACCATTGTTAACGGTGCCGGTGCTCCCGTGTCCCCATTCCCCTAGAGTCCCATAGGACTCTAGGGGAATGGGGATTTATGAAATTGCTGGCACCTGACTTCCCGGCTGCCGGGGTTGTAATGCCCCGGTGTTACCTGGAAGTTAGGTGCCAGTAATTCATTCCGAGTCCAGCTGCAACCCACCAGTAGCACCGGCAGGGTTACCGCCGGACTCGGAATGAGGCCCACTGTCTTTGGCTCATCTGTTATGGGGAAACTGACATGTCCTTCAGGCTATCAGTACTGGGAAACAGTGTTTGTCTTAGTCTTGCGACTTTGTTACTACTTTTAGTAACTTATTATCACTTGTGGTAATTTTGTATCATTGTACAACACATCTTACCATGCAGTACAATGGGGTACACTTATTTTGCCCTAGACTAAAACTCAAAGGATGTTTAGTTACTCTAGATGTGCTAAAAGGACACGCTGGTGGCAGCAGTGACTTTTTACATTTCTTTGGGTGCTTTACTGCGTTTACCGCGTTTGGCTACTAACTGTGGCTAGTGTCCAAACATGGCCGTGCCACATGGTTTTTCGTTATCCGTTGGACATCTTGTTATTTAGCCTTCTTCCTTCCTTCTTCTGAGGTCAGAAAAATCCTAATATGGTCTTCCAGTGCCCAGGAAAGCAGAAGCTTTTAGAGGGCTACTGGAGGGCTATGTGTGTTTTCTGGCAAATTGTGGGCTGGGACTGTCTGGTCCCAATCCACAAACAGGTATCATTGTGTCTGAGTGGTATGTATGAGTGTTCTCACCAGTGGTCCTAATTAGACCACTGCTGGGGTTTGTGTGTGGCTAGTCCTGCTATTGGCTAGTGGAATTTTGGCTCTAACCTGACGTTTAGGATAAGAAGAGGTCCCCTGCAACCCCTCTTTTGAGATCCTGGAGTAATCCAAAGGAGCCAAGACTCCTGTCCAGCTGTGAGACCTGTGAAGATACCGGAGACCTGACTGAAGGGGGCCTGGCAACCAACTTCTGCTGCTGTCTTGGTGGAGCCCTGTCTTGTTCTTGATCTTCAGCAGTCCTGTGAGGGAGCTGCGACCCTTGGAGTGGAGGGGACATCCAATCCTGATGTCTGCTATGTACCCAGCGAAGAAGAGCTGTTGGAAGTGTCCCAGGACCATTCTGTGACTGACCAGCTCTGAGTTTGGGCTACCATACTGCCGACATTGCTGTTCCGGGTCGAGGCCTGGAACTTGGGGGATCCTCAGCTTGTCCTACAAGACTTACCTCAGAAAGGTTTTGGAGTCCTAGTGTAAAGAGAACCCGAGATAGGAGGGAAAGTCTGACCACGACAAGTGAGGACCTTTGGGTCACCGTGCTGAGGTGACCACAGTCCGAAACAGCTTACCTGAGTCGAGTCCAGGCCTCAGAGGGGTCCTGCATTGGAGGGGACTGAAGATCAGCTAGATCCTGCAATCCCTGTGAATCAAGAACTGAGGCTGATGGCAGGAAAAGCAACCAAAGTGCTCTTCCATAGACCTGCCAATCTTGTGAAGAATCGGAGTACAGGGGTAAGGTAGTTCTTTCCTGCCCCTAAACTCTCTTTAAACGTTTTCCTAACTTTTATAAAACTTTTGCTATACTGTGCCTTTGCCATTGCTTGCTCGTGCAAGCCATCCGAAAGTTGGGGACACCTATATTAGTTAGAAAACACTGTCCTCTAACCCTTGGAACTGTTCACATGACCTCAGAGACCATACCTTCATGTTTTCCTGCATCACAAACAGTGTCAGATCTTTCCTGAACTTTTGGGCATAAGGCCACAGACTATTTAGGGAGGGACTTTTGAAGTTAGGGTTAATTCTCTGTGGACCTGTAGTATATAACCTATTCTGCACTTTCTTTTACAGGGGTTTGATTTGTGTTATGCCCTACCCCAGTGGCTGTAAATATGTAATCTATTATTACTGTTGTGTGATACTTATATCTGTTAGTAGTCATTTTATATAGTGATATTTGGGCAAGAATAAATAAGTATTTTTATACATACTGTCTAAGTTTAATTTGTGACTCCCATTGTGTGTACTCATTGTGGACCATTTACAAGCTCGCCACCTCTTGAGGCTTAGCCTAGACCTCTTGTCACTACTACATTGAACTGGTTTGGCTACAGCTACCCAGAGGTGTCCTATCACAATATAGGTTGGCCTTCTGTGTCCAGATAATACTTTCACAGTACACAGTGATTTTTGATTGCCTAGTAGTTAACAGTCATCTACTGAAATGCATAACATCGAAACAGTTACTTTCTCTACTTTAGGTTCTTCTAGAGTGGATCACTTTAAAAAAGTTGTGTAGTGAAAGGGGCTTACCAGTCTCTGGCACTAAGCAGAATTAATTGTGAAAATTCTTGATTTTGAGAAAAGCAAATGTTTACCTCCCTTATCTAATGGTACTGGTAGAGGGGCTGGGGATGGACCCAGCAGCAGTAATGGAGTTGCTGTCACTTCAGTTTCTAATGGTGAGGAATAGGAGGAGGAAAGTGAAGGTTCTGGGATTGATTCTGATGCATTTTTGACCTTAAAAAGGAGAAGTTCAGGATCAAGGAGAAAGTGCTTGTGTTCAATATGGCCAGGTTAGAGTTTGAGAGAGTTGAAAGGCAGAAGGACGGAGATCACCAAATGGAGTTTACCAAGGCTCAGGCTTCACAAGGTTCTTCCAGAGGATCTGGAGAGGGTTCTGGGTCCTCTTAACATCCTAGATTCCCAAATGATCTTCTTTATATATATGAAGATAAGAATTATATAATTGATTGGCTTGTAACGTTTGAGTATGCATGTGAAGTACAAGGAGTGGGAGATGCTGATAGCATTTAATGGTTGCTCAGCAGACTGCCCCATTCTGGCAACAGTGCCATTATGGAAATGTCTAAAGGTGACAGGCAAGATTTTGTAAAACCTAAGCAAACTCTCATCTTATATTTTGGGAAGACTCCTGCCCAATTCTTGAGGAGATTTAGAGAGTACTACAAAAAGAAATGTATGAATTATGTTACGTGTGTTGCAGATTCTTTGTGGCTGGGTAGAAGGTTATCAGGTAACCACCTTTGAGGGCTTGATTCATTTGGTCATGCTTGAGCATATTTGGGCCTCTTGTTCTCCAGATCTTAAGCAGCATTTGGCTGACTCAAAGGAGTTGAATCCAAGGAGGCTAGCCATTGCTGCTGATTTATGGGTCTCACATAGAGTGTCCCATGAGGACTTGCCTGATTCAGGTAAGCAGGAGGAGGGAAAGAAGCAGAAGGAGATAGAGGGTGGGGGCACTGATAAAACTATGTCCAAGAAGGCCCGCAAAATGTACTATAAGGGGAATTCACAAGAGTCAGTTCAGGGTAGTGTGACTAATTCTCCCAAGTATGAGAATGGTTTCTATAAGCCTCCCTATGTGTCAAGATCCAGTGGGACTTGTTATGCTTGTGGAGCCAGTGACCACAGGAAGCGGGACCACAAGTGTAAGAGTAGGACCTTGGGGCTTCTCTCTGCAAGACTGGCCTTCTCTCAGTATGATGAAGAAGAGTATGCAGGGGTGTCCTTCCCTTTAGATTGCTTCCCCTCAGGTGAAGAGTCTGAAGATAGACTAGATTCATTAGAAAACAGTAGTGCTGGAGCTTCTGCTCCCATCCCCGACCTGCCCCTTAGTCATGTGTTCTCTGAGGATAGTGTTCAGATAGAAGGTGTATGTACCTCTACTGTTAGGAACACTGGGCCCAGTCTTACTGAAGCAGCGTCCTCCATGGTAAACCCACGGGGCCTTGCCAGAAGTCCTGTGGGGGATACTCAGTTGACTGATAGGCCCTCTCTCAATGTTCCCGTAGCACCTTCCGTAGAGCTGTGAATAGTAAACTGGTCAGGGCATCTGTCAATGTTAGGATAGCTATTCCTAGAAGAGTTATGGGTGAGATTAGTCTTCAAGATTAGATTCTGATAGACACTCACCAGACCCTGGTCTCAGAAGTAGGCTGCCTTAGCCAAGCCCAAAGGAAAGCCTAGGCCTAAGTGGAAACCCATGGCCAGAGGAGTCAGAAGAAGAGGCAGAGAGAAAGAAGATATTCCCCCTGCCCTACCTACAACATATGTTGAGGTAGTTGGTATAGTCCCTATTCCTGGTTTGGAAGAAAGACTCCCAGAAAATCTTGGATCCTATTGGGCTCCTGAACTACATAGCATGCTGGTAGAGGAGATCCATAGGGGAGAGATTAGTATGGGCCAACAAAGAAATAAACCATCTTACATAGGCCTGTGGAGAAAGGCCTGCTTCCAGTGGGAAAGTTCCCCTCCAGTGAAGCAAAGGATACAACGGGAAGGTGGGTTACTGGAAATTAAGCCCACAGAGCCCACCAAATGAAACCTTGAGAGGCTGTAGGTTTCTCAGGA